>NC_089230.1:85762607-86391838 GCF_963924675.1 Phocoena phocoena | reverse complement strand
AATTGTACAATTAGATGAGTTTTGACGTGTATATACTCATGGAACAAAAATCACAATCAGGATATATTTCTATAACACTCAAAGCCTTCCTCATCATTTCTCATTCTGTCCCTATGCAAGCACTGATTGGGTTTCTGTCATTGTCGATTAGTTTGTATTTTTTAGACATTTATATCAGTGGAACTAAATATTATATATATATTATATTATATATATATATATATATATTTGGCTAGATTTTAATACTCATTAGTATTGTGATTCATTGCTTTTATTGTTGAGTAAGATTCCATTTATGGATATGCAAAATTTTGTTCATCTATTCAATTGATAATGGAAGCTTAGTCAGTTTCAGTTTTTAATTACTACAAATAAAATTTCTGTGATCATTCATGTACATTTTTTGTGTGGGCACACAATTTTATTTCTCTCAGGTAAATAAGTAGGAGTGGGGTCGCTGATTAGTATAGTATATGTATGGCTGGCTATTTAAAAAACTGTCAAACTGTCCTCCAGAATGGTTTATTCATGTTATACCATATATCAGACCTGGAAAATGTCTTTATCATTTAACTCTTTTATTAAAAATATCCTGTAGCATTAACTTTTAATATTTATTTTTATTAAATTTTATGAACATAATTTTATTGTGCAAAATTTCAAGAGTTGTAAAAAACAAAATGTCATGGACTCATGATATCCCTAATAAAATAACAATTATGAAAATTATTTATATATTGTTTCAGTGTTTACTAGGCTTTTATGAATTTAAGCAAGTTGAATTTATAATTTATCTATTTCCTTGATAACACCTTCAGAGCATTTGCTGCGTGTGACATGCTGTTCTAGAACAAAGGACAGTACAAGAGCAAGACTACCAAGTTCTTACTCTCATGAGACAAACCTTGGTGAGAGGAGGGAGAATACAGATAGTATATTAATATATACAAGGCCAAGTAAGTAAACCATGTTAGTGTGGGTGGGAAGGAAGAAATAAGTCACAAGTGTGTGCCAGAGAGTGATCAAAGTAGGAAGATATGAAAAGGCTCTTAGAGAATGTGGATAAGAAGACCCTACAGGTCTCCTATGAGATGAAACATAGGTGAGGAGAAAGAACTAATCATGGCATGAACCTGGGGAAAAGATTTCCTAAATGGCCACAGCAAATACAGGAGGGAGCAGGAATTGTAGAGCATTGACCAAGGAAGGACAGAGAGGAGAGTCTGGAGAGATGGGTTGCACACAGACATTTATAGTCATGAAGGTTGTGGGAAATCATTTTGATTTAATGTGTTTATTTGTTGTTTTAATTTTTATTGAAATATAGTTGATTTACATTGTGTTAGTTTCAGGCACACAGCAAAGTGATTCAGTTATACATATATATTATATATATTATAAATAGATCTTTTTATATAAGTGATTCAGTTTATATGTATATATATATCATACAGTTAAACATAGAGTTCAATTATACATATTTTATATAAGTGATATTTTATTAAAGTGATTCAATTATATATACTTTATATATATATATATATATATATATATATATATATATATTATTTTTAGGTCCATTTGCATTAGGGGTTATTACAAGATAGTGAGTATGGTTCCCTGTGCCATACAGGAGGTCTTTGTTATTTATCTATTTTATATATAGTTGTGTGTATATTTTAATCTCAAACACCTAATTTATCCCTCCCTCCCTTTTGGTAACCATAAGTCTCTTTTCTATGTCTGTGAGTCTATTTCTGTTTTGTATTTCTGTTTATTTCTTTTCAAACAGAGGGCTCATGTGATCTGATTTATTATTGTAAAAGCACATTTTATCTGCTAGGTTGATAGGGAGGAAAACTTAGAATCAGGAATAAGAGTTAAGGTATTGTTATAGCAGAACAAGTGAGAGTTGAGGTTGCCAGAAAAATCCAAAGACAAAAAGGGAAAAGGTTGAATCAATAATGATACATAGTCTTTGACTTCAGTCTGACTTAGACCACTTGAGAGGAAGAAAAAGAGAAGAACAGGTTTGGGGAGGAGGAAAGAGTTCTAATTTGAATAAGAGATTCAAGATAAGAAAAGAGATCAAGATTGGAATTGAAAATTAACATTCATTAGCAAATAGATATTATTTAAAGCTGTTGGAGTGGATGAAATCACCTAAAAACAGGGAAGAGATATGTTAGAAAATTTAGGCCTGCTCCCAGGCACTCCAACATCACCGAGGTTTGTTAGAAGAGGAGAAAATAGCAAATGAGAATGTGAGAGAAAGGCAGTTAAGAAAAATACATAGCCAAGCACAATGTTGTGCAAGATTGCAGCTGATGACCTAACAGAAGTACTTTTAGCAGAGTAGTAGAATCAGAAGATGGGTTGGATAGATTCAAAAGTACATGTAATGGATGCAATCTTTTCAAGATTGTTCTTGTAAAGTACATTTGAATGCTGATGGAAATGAGCCCGAGGAAAGGAATTAACATTGCAGTTGAAGGAGGGGGTAACTGTAGGAAATCATGTCTTTGGATGCAACATCAAGTGGATTCCAGGACACAAGTGTGAAGGTCTGTCTTTTGTAGAAGCAGGGCCACATTTCCATAATAATAGAAGGCAAGGAAGATTATGTAACATAATTTATTTTTGTTTTTAATGTTATAAATAACAGCATGCCATGTAAATTTCCCCATGCCCTTCCACATTAAACAACATCATTTGAAATTCTGGTATCATTTTTAATTGATTTTTCAAGATCCAAGGGAAAACCAACGTGGAGAGTTCAAGGAATAAAAAATAATGGCTATTAGTAAAATTATGAAAGTTTCTTCTTACTTCTGAAAGACTTCTTAATGCATTCCAAGGGCTTCTGGATAATATGATCACAGTTGCATAATCCATATTTTAAACATTTCTTCTATTAAGATAATACATCCATTATGATTAGAATTATTAACCTTAATTAAAAGGGAAATAGAGTCAATGATTTTGCCTTCCAATGTGTGTCTAAAGTAACTTTATATGACAAGATTAGTGGATTTCAGAGTTACCTTTCTTTCTGTTCCCCTGGAATCCCCTCAACTTTCATAAAGCCTTACTTGTTGCACTGTCTTTTGCTGGTTGTATGGCATTCAGCTCCCTGCTCCTAGAAAACCACAAGAGTGTATAAGCTGGAGCCACTCCAACTTTAAGTAAAAGTTTACCTAAAATTCTCTTTACCATAAACTTTACCCCAAGTGCATGCTCACATGTGCAAACACACACACACGATTCTTGGATTCATAGTATCTGAAAGTACACATAACATATATTGTAAAGTGACCTATTTAAAAATATATCTATGAACAATTTGATACTATTCTACCTCTTTTTAAGTTTTGCAACATATACCATCCTTTTTCCGCATATTTAAATGAGGGATGATACATTTTACACTATTAAATTTCATAATATGTACCTCAAATCTTGCTATTTCTACATGACTAAGCCAGTGAATCTACTTAAGATTTATCACTAATATAAAAAAGTGGTAGCCTAATAATATATCATATCGTGTTTCCCATTTAATTAACCACTGGGAGTTATAAGACCATCCCTTTCAAACTTCGTAAATTTAACTGGCATAACTATTAATAGAGACTCTTCATTATCAAATGTGTTTTCACATTTGATATATAATTTATTATGCAACTAACAATGGATGATAAATTAGATAGTTCTCAATGCTATATATCTGTATTCACATATTTTATATCTACGTATATATATTTATATTGATAACTATAACTATATGTGATTACATAAAATGATGGGAACATGTTGCTAAGATAATAATGTACTTGATAAAATATTACTAATAATTGAGATTGTAATAAAAAAGGATATGATATGGATATCATGGAGGTCATATTCAGAATCCCAGACTAGCTGGATAATTAGTCTGTGTATGGTACTTCTTACACTCGTCTATTTTTGTTGCAAAAGAAAATACTTCTGATGTTTATGAAAGAAGTTTTCATTTTGGAGGAAAATTAAAATTTGATTATTTTACTATTGATTTAAAACAAGATAGTTGGTAAATGAATATAGAATAATTATAGGTGTTATGCACGCAGTGTTCATTTTATAAGCACTGATTCACTTAAAAAACACAGATTGATTTTAGTGCTATAGAGCCATGCTTTAAGGTAGGTTATGTAATTTATTTTTTAAATAATTTGGAACTGTGTTACTTTGATCCATAATTTTATGTTTCAGATGACAGATCTGTTGAAAATATAATTTTATATTACAATACTGAACGTTCATTTAAGCTAGCTTTTAGTGATAATGTCACAACTTTTCAGACTTAACTTTGAAAACAAAACAACTACTCCTGTGATGTATTTCTTATAAATATTTTAGTTAAATTTGAGGTTCCTAGATTTGTAAACAATAATTTGTTGCTATCCTAGTTGATGAATATCTGCAGAAAAAAGTAACCACCTTTGTACTTTATAATCTTTTCCCTAACAGGGTGGCATCTTTGATAAATCTGACCTGGTATCTAACTGTTCCACTTTTCTTATTAAGTTGATAAAAAGCACTCTTACTAAATAGTTAAAGAAAATGATATATTACATGTCTCAAAATCTGGAACATAACTTTTAACATAAGTTTACAAAAAAATGATATTTTATAAGGGATATAAATTTTGAAACTTTGGTTACCATGGCAGACTGTTGATGTCATAAGATATCTTATGGCTGTGGAGATGTTTTCTATGTCCTTCAAATCATAGTAACTAGGTCATTTCATATTGCATCATTCCACCTATGTCTCCAATCTTATTAATCTTTATTAAGCCATTTTTATTAATTAGAATTTGGTGACTAATTGATAACATATATACCAGCATATACAGCAACACACACACACACACACACACACACACACACACACACACACACACACACTAATTGAGAGCATTGGCTTCAAAATCAGAGAGGTTGGTTTTACCATCTTGCATTGACTTACACCACCGAGGTGCTGATAATATCTACCAGTGTGGGAATGTCAATTCAGACAGTGTTTATAAAGCCCCAACAATAATTCTCAATTAATAGAAACAACCAAGTACATGATTTCTTTCTTTTCTTTCTTCCTTTCTTCCTCCTTCCCTCCCTAACCCCCTTCTGTCTTTACTTCCTTTTTCTTTCTTTTAGAAAAAGAAAGTAATTGTGTAGATGAAAATCTCCATCCAGATTTGTTTATATCACTTTGAAAAATGGGATAAAATAAAATGCCTATTAGGTTTTCCCAAAAGTTGATTTCTATTCTTTTGATTTGGATAAGAATCAGTGTTCACCTCTATATATGTAATGTTCTCTCCTTTCTTCACTTTAGGAAAATTCCTATTCATCTTTATAACCCAATTAAAATATTTCTCCTTATAAATCCTGTCTCACTAACTCCTCCCACCTTCTGACTCAGGCAGAACATTTCCCTTCTTTGGGCTTTCACAGCACTTTGTTCATGGCACAGTACAGTAGTAATTACTTGTTTCCAGATCTTTCTCTTCTAATAGAACAAATTCTCCTAAAGTAGGAAGTATATGCTATTTCTTCTGATTATTCCCAAGTCTCTGTCAATGTTTATTGACTATGCATGAATACTACATTGTTTGCAACCATAACTGGAAGGGGCATGGCAATTTTCAAGTTTAATTATAGCTGATTCTCACTATAAAGACAGGCAGATTTACCAAAATTCCCAAAATTAACTCTTTTCTAGAATATTATTAGTAGCCACATAAAAACTTCGAAAATACTCTTGACAAAATGCAAAGTAACAAAATTTGCTATGTAGTTTATTGCATAATATGCAAAACCGTATTAGTAAATATGAATACAAGTACCTTCCTCATTTCATCATTTCAAACAAACTATCAGTTTGCATTTCAAATCTGTGTTCATCAAGTAATGCAATAATGATGAGCACTTGGAATCTGAACATGAGTACTAATCAGTAGATCTTTTTCAAAGAAGCAAGATCATTTTAATTTGCTAGATTTTAACATGTGCAATAAGACAGGACAATGTCTTATAATGAAACAAATTGCTATGCATAATGTTCAATTGCTACAGTTTTTTGTCAGAAGTCATATTTCTAAAATCATCACACTCTAATAATATTAAAAAGAAAATTCAAATTTACTAGTCATCTTTTTTTTCTCAGTTTGTAAATGTTTTGCAAACCTGCTAAATTGGATGTTTTATATGTTGATTCAGAAGTATATTGTACATGCAGATGTATATTAGCATTTAAACAAACTTTGTTCATATCCATGTATTATGCATGCATTTCAAAACTGGTATATATTATTGTATAATATGTCTGAGCAACCCCTCTCCAAAGGAATTTCAGCAATTATTTTTCATGGAACTGTAATTACTTTGGTGGAATGTTAATTAATATTAATGATGTATGTTTGAAAACTTCAGGATTGTGGATACATCAAAGGGCAACATCAGCCTAGCAATAGGGCAAAATGGACAGAACAAAAAATAAACTATTGTCTAAAGATGCACTTATTCTATAAATCTTGGACATCCAAAAACAGTTTATGGAACTGGAAATTACCAAAAAGAAACTCAAACATCTTGAAATACAAATAAAACTCTCTCTGAGCCACCCACAACAACTGGACACCACTAACATATTCAAGTATCTTCCCATATTAAAAAATGTTGGAACAAGTACATGAGTAAAGAAACAAAATCTACTAAATTCAAACATAGCAAACAAAATTTTGAACAATTACTCCTTAAAATCCTCCCCACTCTGCCATCTCTCTTCACCTTTTCACACACAAGTAAGTTTGTTATGAAATTGGTCTATATTAAATATCTTCACTGCCTTATACAGTTCACTTCTCAGTCCACCACAGTCTGCCCTTGTCCATTAAGACTCCACTGAAGGCACTTTCATTAGTGACCTCCCAATATCCTTATCCATGGAGTCTCAATCATTATTTCCCTTGGTCAACCTTTATGAAGGACCAACATTGTTCGCCAGTCCCTTTAGTTCAAGCAGCCCTGACTTCTGTGTCACTTCTGTGTCCTTCTTTTTCTTTTTTTCTTTTTATGATTTTTACTACTGTCTTGGTAATGTAGACAGTATACTGTACTGTCTACAGACTGGAGAATTTGAATTCAATTAACGATTAGAACAGGAAATAAAATTTTCTGTATCAGAACAGTAAGGTCTGACAAAGATAGAAATTGTGTACTATTCAGAAGCCAAATACAGTGACATAATGAAGAAAATTTACAGCAAGAGAAAATGTAAGATTTTATAAAGAAAGACATAATTTTGACATTTTTCTTAAAAAGTTATTTTTAGAAAAGTAATTTAAAGGGAGTATCTTGAAGGAGAGGTTACATTCTATTTGCAGTATCAAAAAGAAAATTAACATTTACATAAAACTGTGAGTAAATTCTTGGATAAATTTTGCATTTTATGCTATGGGATAATGGTCCATGACATTGATTTTCCCTAGAGTTTATGCTGTTGATCCTTTTTTTATCCTAAGATGTTTTACAGTGCACGTTTATAGATATCTTTAGCTTCAACAGAGCATGTATTCTAATGAGTAGTAAACATATGCCATTACCCCAGACCTCAGCCCCAGAGCCATATATCGAAATAACCTGTCCCTTTAGATATTGCAAGGCATTTATTTTAAACTTAATCTGCCTGACAACTCCACAACTATGATCGTGTCATTCCCCCCTCCCCAAGAAAAATATCTTCAAAATGCTGTACTTAAATTTCCAGGATAAATACAACCATTTTAGAATAACATGTCAATAAATTCAACGTCCAATTCTCCCCTAAAGTTTTAGTCTGATACCCTGACACTCATACACATACAACTATATATTCTGAGTGTACCACACTCACTCTTTTCTCATTTTTTCTCTTTCCCCTACTGGCATCTTTGTTCCTCACCTATGTAGCCCTGACTCTTCCTTCAAGTTTTCTTCATTTTAGTTTCAACTTCTCTAACTTCTCTAAAGCAAAGTTTTAGCTTTTCTCCAGTTAGATTTTCTCCAGAAAATCTCCCCTTCTGCACCACCCAGGTGGGATACAGGTGGGCATGTGCTTCCAGACTCCACAATTAACGAATGGGGTTTCTCATTTGAGGTTAGGCTTTGACAATAGCTTATAAACTTCTTGAAGGAGGAGACTGTGTTTTTCCCATAAGTTCCTAGTGTCTGGCACGATAGTCAAATTATTGTAATAAATATATTTCCATGGGTTCTCTAAGATGAATTTAAGACAGAAATATTTTCAAGCTAGGTTTTCAAAGCCAAAATAAGGCAAAAGTCCAGTTGATAAAAAATATAACTATAAGATGTGACAAAATTCAATATAGATCAAAAAGAAGAAACATGGAAAGAGGAAAGGCAGGGTGGGTGAAATTCAGAAGGGGTGAGGGCATGGGTGAGTTGAGTGGGAAGAGTGGACTCTACAGGGAGCAGAACAATGAAGTGAGGTAGTGAAGCAGGGGGACCAAAACAGCCATTCTGAGGACAGAGGAGTGTACCAAAGGTGTACTTTTATTAATATTAGTGAGATGTGAGAATCTGTATGAAACATCCTCTCCTTTATTCCAATACTTTCTAACATAATCAGGAGTGAATGTCCCATGTCCATGAAAAGTCAACACTGGGGAGGTGTTATAGATTGAATATTTGTGTCCCTCCAAAATTAAAGTCTTGACGACTTAACCACCAGAGTGATAGCATTTGGAGGTGGGGCTTTGGGAAGTAATTAGGTCATGAGTGTGAGGCACCCATAATGGGACTGGAAGCTGTATAAGAAGAGGGGAGACCAGGGCTCTCAGTTATGAGGACACAGTCATGTGAGGTCATGGTGAGGAGGAAGCTGCCAGCCAGAAAGAGGACCCTCATCAGCAACTGAACTGGCCAGTACCTGGATCTTGCAATTTCCAGTCTGCAGAACTGTGAGAAAAAATGTCTGACAAGTCACACAGTCTAGGGTATTTTGCTATAGCTGACTAATATATGAGGGATTTAGTCCACATGGCCTTATTGTGAAAATCGAAACCTTTAACTCAGCGGTGTACAATACCACTAGTCAAATAAGTGACTACCTTATTTGAGGCACAAAGCACAATCCACCGATTACAAAGGTACAGTCTAATAAAGCCCATTTAAAACCACTAAAATTATAAGACTAAAATATATGTAATAGAAAACTATCTAGGAAGATGTATCACAAAAATTTCTGAGCTAAATGAGAATAAGGCAAAAGCTTACATAGGATAGCAATGTGCAGTTACTACAGAGTTCTTAAAATGTAAAATCAAAAACATTTATTTGGTGACATAAGATGATTTCTATATTTAAGTCTTGAAAAATCAACTTTTAATAAAATATATAAAGGGCAAATGCACAATGACATAAAGTTCTTTATGCAGAAATCCCTAAATTTAATGTGCATAATGGTCTTTACAAATATTATGGTTTAAGATTTTGCTGTCACATTTTAGGAAAATATTGCAAGATTATCAGTGCTGTGTATTTATAGACACTTCTCCATAGACACTTTGTGTATACTTTTGAGTACACCACACATAAAGAAATGAATGTGTAAAGTTCAAAGCCTTACGACCCAAATTTTTATTTTTAATTATTGAAGTACAATTGATTTACTATGATGTGTTAGTTTCTTGTGTACAGCAAAGAGATTCAGTTATACATATTATGTATTGTTTTTCATATTATTTTCCATTATGGTTTATTATAGAATATTGAATATCGTTCCCTGGGCTATACAGTAGGACCTTGTTGTTTATCTACTTTACATATATTAGTGTGTATATGTTAATCCAAAACTCCTAATTCATCCCTCCCCCACCCCCTTTCCCCTTTGGTAGCCATGAGTTTGTTTTCTATGCCTGTGAGTTTGTTTCTGTTTCATACATAAGTTCATTTGTGTCATATTTTAGATCCCACATATAAGGGCTATCATATATTTGGCTTTTTCTTTCTGACTTACTTCAGTTAGTATGATTACCTCTAGGTCCATCCATGTTGCTGCAAATGGCATTATTTTACTCTTTTTTATCATTGAGTAACATTCCATTGTATATATATACATCTTACTCTTTCATCATGATTCAATCATTTAGGTTTCTCATAGGTGTAGTTAATTAAACCAAAGAAAACAGTTTGTAACTCTGTAACTCCTCAGACTTAAGGAAGAAGGGTGCTATGTATTTGGAAGACTCAGGAAGTTGGGTATATGTGTATTGTAGCCCAGGAATAATACCAGAACCTGATGATGGGAGAGGTGGTGTCAAACTGCCATTCTCAGAGTTGGATTTCTTTGGAAATGACGAATCATTAAAGATTCTTTAGGGGCATTTTAGTGAAATTACTATATGGAGAAAATCCTAGATTGTGAAAGCCCTGTAAGGATGCTTTTGCAATAGTATAGGAATCAGTTCAAAAGGACTTAGAGAGATGTAGTAGAAATGGAAAAAACCTGGCAGATGTGTGAGATGTGGTAAGGGAAGAATGTATAAGACTTAGTGCCTTGTAGGACAAAGAGGGATAGCAAGAGGAGGAAGTGGTCAGGAATGATTCTAACACTGAAATAAGGAGAACTTTGATGAGTGTTATGAATTGACTTAGGTTTCCTTCCGAATTCTTACCAGTGTGCTTTTCTCCACAAAAGCTCCCAGAAAACTATAAACTGCATATCTCAGCTCCTTGCAGGTGAAATTCTGAATATGATTTAGGTACTACTACTGAGTTTTACCATGCACTACTGACATTCATAACTGGATTAAGTACATCAAGTATTTTGCTGGTGTAGATATTTGCAGAAGAAAGGTGGTTCTGTTGTTCCCGGCTTCATGCTGTTGCTGTTTCCTGCATCAGCAGTGGTAACATTCACATTTCTTTGCTAAGCCATGGCCAAGTTTCTGACTCACATTTTCATGCACTGATGAGCAGCTTTTGTAATCTTAGCAGTGACAGTGTAATTTGGGGGAAGATGTTTTAGAAGTTTTGTCTGTAATTATTTCCTCCCTTCCAGTCATGTGGTAAGTCAACTAATGTCAGGTAAGAAGTTCTTTTCTAGTCAAACTGCTTATTGTTCCTAACGGAAACTTAACTGATACAGTGATTAAGAAGATTTTGATGCCAGTAGAGAAGAAGGGAAATTCAGTTTAAAATGACAGTTTAAAAGAGAATAAAGATACATTTTCAATTGTAATATATGAAAATTGAAAAAAAAAGGGAAAGAGACCTGAGCTTTCTATTTGGAAATACAGTAATGGTGAGAAATAAAGACTTGAGAAGAAAATAAAATAGAACCGATGTTTGGGTGTAAATAAGAGACAGCAGGGTCCACTTTAAAAAAAAAAGAAAGAAAAGAAAAGATGTAGGGAGAGAACAGGGACCTTGGGACACAATTTATTGTGGTTATATCCCAAACCAAATCCTAAACTGATGACAGCTTACTAGGTTTGTTACAATACTTAGGAATAGCACAGACTACTGAAGTAGTATCATTGCTAAGTAACATTTTGAACTTCACTGTCTTATAAGATTGGAACAACCAAAGTTATAACCACATGGCATATCTGCCTGCATAGATTTATTTGAACATAACTTTTCTTTATGAGTTATAATTTCTTTATTATTTCAAAAATGCCTCTCTGGAACTTTGGCTTGAATTATTGCTACTGCTTTCTTTTATAAATCTGATTAATGATATAATTACTATGAATAAATACAATAAAAGAAGCATTATGTAGATGAAATAGCACATGGGTTGCATAAAATGAGTAACCTTCTTTCTTTAAATATCACAGTTACTCACAGAGTGGCCTTGAGCTAACCCTCTGACTTCTCTAGGGCACAACCAGACTTCTCTACCTTAAAATGGAGAATTTGTACAGTATTAACTTTCCTACATTCTTGTGATGCTTAGAGAAACTATAGATTAAGGCTAAGAATTCATACTGTGAAATCATGTAGACTTGGGATCATATTTCAGCTATGAAGTTTCTAGTAATGTAACTTTGAAAATTTATTTCAGTTAATTACATCACTTTCTTCTATAAAAGGAGGACTATAATACTAATCTCATAGAATTATTAATAGCATTAAGTTAGATACAATACTGAATATATAGAGCTTTACATTTATTTTTGCATCCAATAGGTGACAAACATTTTTAGGGTTATGTAACTCTTAATAGCTGAATTTATATTTTTAATGTTTAATAATTGCATCAGAGGAGTTGAGGAAAATGGCGGAAGAGTAATATGCAGAGATCACCTTCCTCCCCACAGATACATCAGAAATACATGTACATGTGGAATAACTCCAACAGAACACCTACTAAACGCTGGCAGAAGACCTCAGACCTCCCAAAAGGCAAGAAAGTCCCCACGTACCTGGGTAGGGCAAAATAAAAAAGAATAAACAGAGACAAATGAATATGGTTGGGACCTGCCCCTCTGGGAGGGAGCTGTGAAGGAGGAAATGTTTCCACACACTACAAGTCCCTTCATGGGCGGAGACTGCGGGTGGTCGAGGGGGAAAGCTTTGGAGCTGTGGAGGAGATAGCAGCAATGAGGTTTCGGAGGGAAAAGAGGAGAGATTCCCGCACAGAGGATTGGAGCCGACCGGCACTCACCAGCCGGAAAGGCGTGTCTGCTCCCCCGCCAGGGCAGGCGGGGCTGGGAGCTGAGGCTCGGCTTTGGTCGGATTGCAGGGAGAGGACTGGGGCTGGCGGCGTGAACATAGACTGCAAGGCATTAGTGCACCATGGCAGGCCAGGAGGGAGTCTGGAAAAAAAGGTCTGGAGGTGCCGAAGGGGCAAGAGACTTTTTCTACCCTCTTTGTTAACTGGTGCACGAGGAGAGGGGATTAAGAGTGCTGCTTAAAGGAGCTCCAGAGACGGGCACAAGCTGTGGCTAAAAGCACGGACAACAGAGACGGGCATGAGATGCTAAGGCTGCTGCTGCCACCATCAAAAAGCCTGTGTGCGAGCACAGGTCACTATCCACACCACCCTTCCGGGGACCCTGTGCGGCCCGCCACTGCCAGGGTCCCGGGATCCATGGACAACTTCCCTGGGAGAATGCACGGCACACCTCAGGTTGGTGCGACGTCACACGAGCCTCTGTCGCTGTAGGCTCGGCCCACATCCATACCCCTTCCTACCCCCGGCCTGAGTGAGCCAGAATCCCTGAAGCAGCTGCTCTTTAACCCTGTCCTGTCCGAGCAAAGAAGAGACGCCCTCCAATGATGTACATGCAGAGGTGGGGCCAAATCCAAAGCTGAGCTCCAAAAGCTGTGAGAACAAAGAAGAGAAAGGGAAATCTCTCCCAGCAGCCTCAGAAGCAGAGGATTAAATCTCCATAATCAATTTGATGTACCTTGCATCTGTGGAATACCTGAATAGACAACGAATCATCCCAAATTGAGGAGGTGGACTTTGAGAGCAAATGTGTATGTATATTTTCCCCCCTTTTCCTCTTTTAGTGAGTGTGTATGTGTATGCTTATGTGTGAAATTTTGTCTCTATAGCTTTGCTTTCACCATTTGTCCTAGGGTTCTGTCAGTCCGTTGGTTTATTTTAATAACTTTATTTTATTTTATCCTCTTTCTTTCTATTTTTTCTCCCTTCTGAGCCGTGTGGATGAAAGGCTCTTGGTGCTGCAGCCAGGAGTCAGTGCTTTGCCTCTGAGGTGGGAGAGCCAACTTCAGGACACTGGCCGAAAAGAGACCTCCCAGCTCCATGTAATATCAAATGATGAAAATCTCCCAGAGATCTCCATCTTAACACCAAGACCCAGCTTGACTCAACAACCATCAAGCTACAGTGCTGGACACCCTATGTCAAACAACTAGAAAGACAGGAAAACAACCCCACCCATTAGCTGAGAAGCTGGCGAAAATCATAATAAGGCCACAGACACCACAAAATAAACCACTAGACGTGGACCTGCCCACCAGAAAGACAAGATCCAGCCTCATCCACCGGAACACAGGCACTAGTCCCCTGCACCAGGAAGCCTGGACAACCCACTGAACCAACCTTAGCCACTGGGAAAAGACACTAAAAACAACAGGCACTATGAACATGCAGCCTGCAAAAAGGGGACCCCAAATACAGTAAGATAAGCAAAATGAGAAGACAGAAAAACACAAAGCAGACGAAGGAACAAGATAAAAACACACCAGACCTAACAAATGAAGAGGAAATAGGCAGTCTACCTGAAACAGAATTCAGAAAAATGACAGTAAAGATGATCCAAAATCTTGGAAATAGAATAGAGAAAATGCAAGAAACATTTAACAAGGATCTAGAAGAACTAAAGAGGAAACAAGCAACAATGAACAACACAATAAATAAAATTTAAAATACTCTAGAAGGGATCAATAGCAGACTAACTGAGGCAGAAGAACAGATAAGTGACCTGGAAGATAAAATATTGGAAATAACAACTGTAGAACAGAATAAAGAAAAAAGAATGAAAATAACTGAGGACAGTCCCAGAGACTTCTGGGACAACATTAAACACACCAATATTCGAATTATAGGGGTCCCAGAAGAAGAAGAGAAAAAGAAAGAGACTGAGAAAATATTTGAACAGATTATAGTTGAAAACTTCCCTAATACGGGAAAGGAAATAGTTAACAAAGTCCAAGAAGCACAGAGAGTCCCATACAGGATAAATCCAAGGAGAAGTATGCCAAGATATATATTAATCAAACTATCAAAAATTAAATACAAAGAAAACATATTAAAAGCAGCAAGGGAAAAACAACAAATAACACACAAGGAAATCCCCATAAGGTTAACAGCTGATTTTTCAGCAGAAACTCTACAAGCCAGAAGGGAGTGGTAGGACATATTTAAAGTGATGAAGGAGAAAATCCTTCAACCAAGATTACTCTACCCAGCAAGGATCTCATTCAGATTTGATAGAGAAATTGAAACCTTTACAGACAAGCAGAAGCTGAGAGAGTTCAGCACCACCAAACCAGCTTTACAACAAAGGATAAAGGAACTTCTCAATGCAAGAAACACAAGAGAAGGAAAAGACATACAATAACAAACCAAAAACAATTAAGAAAATGGGAATAGGAACATACATATTGATAAATACTTTAAATGTAAATGGATTAAATGCTCCCACCAAAAGACATAGACTAGCTGAATGGATAGAAAAACAAGACCCATATATATGCAGTCTACAAGAGACCCACTTCAGACCTAGAGACACATAGAGACTGAAAGTGAGGAGGTGGAAAAAGATATTCCATGCAAATGAAAATCAGAAGAAAACTGGAGTAGCAATTCTCATATCAGACAAATTAGACGTTAAAACAAAGACTATTACAAGAGACAGAGAAGAACACAAATAATGATCAAGGGATCAATCCAAGAAGAAGATATAACAATTATAATATTTATGCACCCAACATAGGAGCACTTCAATACATAAGGCAAATACTAACAGCCATAAAAGGGGAAACCAACAACAACACAATCATAGTAGGGGACTTTAACACTACACTTTCACCAATGGACAGATCATCCAAAATGAAAATAAGGAAACACAAACTTTAAATGATACATTAAACAAGATGGACTTAATTGATATTTATAAGACATTCCATCCAAAAACAACAGAATACACATTTTTCTCAAGTGCTCATGAAACATTCTCCAGGATAGATCATATGTTGGGTCACAAATCAAGCCTTGGTAAATTTAAGAAAACTGAAATCCTATCAAGTATCTTTTCCAACCACAATGCTATGAGACTAGATATCAATTCCAGGAAAAGATCTGTAAAAAGTACAAACACATGGAGGCTAAACAATACACTACTTAATAATGAAATGATCACTGAAGAAATCAAAGTGGAAATAAAGAAATACCTAGAAACAAATGACAATGGAGACACGATGACCCAAAACCTATGGGATGCAGTAACACAGTTCTAAGAGGGAAGTTTATAGAAATACAATACTACCTTAAGTAACAGGAAACATCTCAAATAAACAACCTAACCTTGCACCTAAAGCAATTAGATAAAGAAGAAGTAAAAAAAACCCAAAGTGAGCAGAAGGAAAGAAATCATAATGATCAGATCAGACAGAAATGAAGGAAATGATAGCAAATATCAATAAAACGAAAAGCTGGTTCTTTGAGAAGATAAACAAAGTTGACAAACCATTAACCATACTCATCAAGAAAAAAACAAGGAGACTCAAATCAATAGAATTAGAAATGAAAAAGGTGGGGCTTCCATGGTGGCGCTGAGGTTGAGAGCCCGACTGCCGATGCAGCGGATGCGGGTTTGTGCCCTGGTCTGGGAGGATCCCACTTGCCGCAGAGCAGCTAAGCCCGTGAGCCATGGCTTCTGGGCCTGTGCGTCTGGAGCCTGTGCTCCGCAGTGGGAGAGGCCAAAACAGTGAGGGGCCCGTGTACCAAAAAAAAAAAAAAAAAAAAAAATGAAAAAGGCTAAGTAACAACTGACACTGCCGAAATACAAAGGATCATGAGAGATTACTACAAGCAACAGTATGCCAATAAAATGGACAACCTGGAAGAAATGGACAAATTCTTAGAATTGCACAACCTGCCGAGACTGAACCTGGAAGAAATAGAAAATATGAACAGACGAATCACAAGCACTGAAATTGAAACTGTGATTAAAAATCTTCCAGCAAACAAAAGCCCAGGACCAGATGGCTTCGCAGGCGATTTCTAGCAAACATTTAGAGAAGAGATAACACTTAACCTTCTCAAAATCTTCCAAAATATAGCAGAGACAGGAACACTCCCAAACTCATTCTACAAGGCCAGCATCACCCTGATACCAAAACCAGCCAAAGATGTCACAAAGAAAGATTATCACAGACCAATATCACTGATGAACATAGATGCAAAAATCCTCAACAAAATACTAGCAAACAGAATCCAACAGCACATTAAAAGGATCATACACCATGATCAATGGGGTTTATTCCAGGAATGCAAGAATTCTTCAACATATGTAAATCAATCAACGTGATACCCCATATTAACAAATTGAAGGAGGAAAACCATATGATTATCTCAATAGATGCAGAGAAAGCTTTCGACAAAATTCAACACCCATTTATGATAAAAATCCTGCAGAAAGGAGGCATAAGGGAACTTTCCTCAACATAATAAAAGCCATATATGATAAACCCACAGCCAACATCGTCCTCAATGGTGAAAAACTGAAACCATTTCCACTAAGATCAGAAACAAGATTAGGTTGTCCACACTCACCACTATTATTCAACATAGTTATGGAAGTTTTGGCCATGGCACTCAGAGAAGAAAAAGAAATAAAAGGAATCCAAATTGGAAAAGAAGAAGTAAAGCTGTCACTGTTTGCAGATAACATGGTACTCTACATAGAGAATCCTAAAGATGCTACCAGAAAATTAGTAGAGCTACTCAATTAATTTGGTAAAGAAGCAGGATACAAAATTAATGCACAGATATCTCTGTCATTCCTATACACTAATGATGAAAAATCTGAAAGTGAAATCAAGAAAACACTCCCATTTACCATTGCAACCAAAAGAATAAAATATCTAAGAATAAACCTATCTAAGGAGACAAAAGACCTGTATGCAGAAAATTATAAGACACTGATGAAAGAAATTAAAGATGATACAAATAGATGGAGAGATAAACCATGTTCTTGGATTGGAAGAATTAATATTGTGAAACTGACTCTACTACCCAAAGCAATCTACTGATTCAATGTAATCCCTATCAAACTACCACTGGCACTTTTCACAGAGCTAGAACAAAATTTTTCACAATTTGTATGGAAACACAAAAGATGCCGAATAGCCAAAGCAATCTTGAGAATGAAAAATGGAGCTGGAGAAGTCAGTCTCCCTCACTTCAGGCTATACTGCAAAGCTGCAGTAATCAAGACAGTATGGTACTGGCACAAAACCAGAAATATAGATCAATGGAACAGGATAGAAAGCCCAGAGATAAACCCATGCACATGTGCTCACCTTATCTTTGATAAAGGAGCCACGAATATACAATGGAGAAAAGACTGCCTCTTCAATAAGTGGTGCTGGGAAAACTGGACAGGTACATGTAAAAGTATGAAATTAGAACACTCCCTAACACTATACACAAAAATAAGCTCAAAATGGATTAAAGACCTAAATGTAAGGCCAGACACTATCAAACTCTTAGAGGAAAACATCGGCAGAACACTCTATGACATCAATCACAGCAATATCTGCTTTGACCCACCTCCTAGAGAAATGGAAATAAAAACAAAAATAAACAAATGGGACCTAATTAAACTTCAAAGATTTTGCATAGCAAAGGAAACCATAAACTAGACCAAGAGACAACCCTCAGCATGGCAGAAAATATTTGCATATGAAGCAACTGACAAAGGATAAATCTCCAAAATTTACAAGCAACTAATGCAGCTCAATAACAAAAAAACAAACAACCCAACACAAAAATGGGCAGAAGACCTATATAGACATTTCTCCAAAGAAGATACACGGATCGCCAACAAACACACGAAAGAACGTTCAACATCATTAATCATTAGAGAAGTGCAAGTCAAAACTACAATGAGATATCATCTCACACCGGTCAGAATGGACATCATCAAAAAATCTAGAAACAATAAATGCTGGAGAGGATGTGGAGAAAAGGGGACACTCTTTGCACTGCTGGTGGGAATGTAAATTGATACAGCCACTATGGAGAACAGTATGGAGGTTCCTTAAAAATCTAAAAATAGAACTACCATATGACCCAGCAATCCCACTACTGGGCATATACCTTGAGAAAACCATAATTCAAAATGAGTCATGCTCTAAAATATTCATTGCAGCTCTATTTACAAAGCCAGGACATGGAAGCAACCTAAGTGTCCATCATCGATGAATGGATAAAGAAGATGTGGCACATATATGCAATGGAATATTACTCAGCCATAAAATGAAATGAAATTGAGATATTTATAGTAAGGTTGATGGACCTAGAGTCTGTCATACAGAGTAAAGTACGTCAGAAAGAGAAAAACAAATACAGTATGCTAACACATATATATGGAATCTATGGAAGAAAAAAAATGGTCATGAAGAATCTAGGGGTAAGACGGGAATAAAGATACAGACCTACTAGAGAATGGAGTTAAGGATGTGGGGAGGGGGAAGGTAAGCTGTGACAAAGTGAAAGAGTGGCATGGACACATATACACTACCAAATGTAAATTAGATAGTGGGAATCAGCTGCATAACACGGGGAGATCAGCTCTGTGCTTTGTGATCACTTAGAGGGGTGGGATAGGAAGGGTGGGAGGGAGTCGGAAGAGGGAAGAGATATGGGAACATATGTATATGTATAACTGATTCACTTTGTTATAAAGCAGAAACTAACACACCATTGTAAAGCAATTATACTCCAATAAAGATGTTTAAAAAATAAATAAATAACTGCATCAAATTGAAATATGCATTCTTTCATTATGAAAGAGTATTCATTAAATAATAACATATTCTAACATATTATCAAATTGTCATATTTTTTATAAAGAAGTAAGTTAATGCCCAATAGTGTAGTATATGGTCATACCATAGCACCACAATAATGTAATGGGATTTTTAATGGCCTTTATGGCTATCAATTTACAAAACTATAAATGAAATTGTATCATTTTAAATAACTACTTTCATTAACAAGTTTTACAAGTTTCAGAAAAGTGATATCAATGGAAAGAAATATAGTAGAGTTAGAAATAATATATTGATTATTGACTATTAATAGTGTTCAATTTAATTAAAGCTTGACTTTTTATTTCTCCTTATTTTGAAAATTAGGGATCATTCAAACCTGAAAATCAATTGAAAATTGCAAAAATTTGTATGCTTTTATACTTCTGATCAAAGGCATGCCTTATACATGGTAAAACTTACGAAAATGTCTGCAGATGGTTAGAATTTATATCACAGATTACTTGAAATCCCACATTTTCATATGAAGAAATAGGTCCTGAACTCCTGAATGTTTTTGCTAAGACTAGCAAAGCAAGCTAGTGACATCAATGGAATATGAAGTATCAAGTGTATGAGTATTTTTTTTGGTGTTCCTTTTATAACATTCTTACTCATCTGGTCTCAGATACTCAGATATTTCTTTGAACTTCCTTGGTTTGCAGATTCTCAAAGAGAAACAAATGTAGATACAACATATAGTTCTAATATAAGGGGGAAAATACTTATAGTCTTAGTAGCATCAATGAATAAAAACAAGAAAAGAAGTGAGAGATGGGGAAATATGGATACACTGAGAGTAACACTGTGTTCACTTTGAAGGCTAAAGAGAGAAAGGATTATCCAGAATACTTTTCACAGTGTATGAATATTTATACTTATGTATGAAAACACACACATTTGAAAGTTTTTCATAGATCTATTCTGATGAAGTCCACCTCTCAAAAAGAGGAAGATGATATGATTATATTTATAATTGTGATGTTTTACCTATAGTGGAAATATACATTATCTTTTAAAATAATTAATTAAACATTTTCAGTATTTTATAATGTCCTCTAATTTTCAAAAATAGATCAAAATAATAGTTTTGATTGAAATTAAGAAAGCAAACAAAACTTTATTGGAAAACTAAAAATATAAATTATTAATAGGAGATACCTCATAGCCACTTGAAAAATTTGCCATCAAAACATCTTACTGTCCATATTCTAGGAAGTTAGTAGTATGTTCTGACTTTATTGTATAATTTGAAAAACTATATTCTTCTTCTGAATCTTTACAAAGATTTATGTTCATTACTTATTAGTATCATAACAGGTTATAAATGTAGCAAGATGGCTAATGAATTACAGGTTTGAATGATAATTTAGTGTGAACCACTTTCCATGAGATATATTTTATTTTCCCTTTACATAGTTCTGAACATCTATGTCAAATTGCACAGGGTACATGTACTTTTCCTCCTTTTCTTTCTCTCGTTTATTAATTGATTTCTTATTTCACTTTATTTAATATATTAAAAACATTTACAAATGAACACATTTCTTTACAATCCTCCTTTCCAGTGACATAACAACCATTAAGTAGCAGTCTAGGAATAAGGAGCAACAAACTTTTATTTAGTAGTCACTTAGAGGGTGTCAATGACTGGCAAGTGAAGTGTACAGATTACCTAGGATGGACAGGCAGAGATAAGGAAGTGGTGATGTGACCAACAATTCAGTGATTACATCAAGCAGGTTCAGAAATTGACTTTTGTTTTACAGGAATACCTCTGAGATATTGTGGGTTTAGTTCCATATAATCACAATGAAGTCAATATCACAATAAAGCAAGTCACACAAATTTTTTGGTTTCCAAGTGCATATATAAGTTATGTTTCCACTATAGTCTATTAAGTGTGTAATAGCATTACATCTAAAAATCAATGTGCATACTATAATTACAAAACACTTTATTGTTAAGAAATGCTAACCACCATCTGAGCCTTCAATGAGTCTTAACCTTTTTGCTGGTGGAGTGTTTTCCTCCATGCTGGTGGCTGCTGACTGGTCAGGGTGCTGGCTGCTGAAGGCTGGGCTGTCTGTGGCAATTTCTTAAAATGAGACAGCAGTGACGTTTGCTGCATCAACTGACTCATCCTTTCATGAAAGATTTCTCTGTTGCATGCAATGTTATTTGATATTTTACCCACAGTAGAACTTATCTGAAAATTGGAGTCAATCCTCTCAAAACCTACCACTGTTTTATCAAATAAGTTTATGTCATATCCTAAATCCTTTATTGTCATGTCAACAGGCTTCACAGCATCTTCACCAACAGTAGATTCCATCTCAAGAAACCATTTTCTCTGCTCATCCATCAGAAGCAACTCCTCATCCATTCAAGTTTTGTCATGAGATTGCAGCAATTTAGTCACATCTCAGGCTACGCTTCTATTTCTATTTCTCTTGCTATTTCCACCACATCTACAGTGACTTCCTCCACGGAAGTCTTGAACTCCTCCTTCAAGCCATCCATGAGGGTTAGAATCAACTTCTTCCAAACTCCTGTTAATGCTGTATTTGGACCTCTTCCCATGAATCATGAATGTTCTTAATGGTATCTAGAATAGTGAATCCTTTCCAGAAGATTTTCAATTGACTTTGCCCAGATCTGTCAGAGGAATCACTATCTCTGGCAGCTATAGCCTTACAAAATATATTTCTTAAATCATAAGACTTTAAAGTCAAAAATACTCCTTGATCCATCTATGGACTGCAGAATTGATATTGTGTTACCAGGCATGTAAACAATATTCATCCCACTGTCTATCTCCATCAGAGCTCTTGGGTGACCAGGTGAATTGTCAATGGGCAGTAAGATTTTGAATCTTTTTCTCTGATCAGTATTTCTCAACAGTGGACGAGAAGTATTCAGTAAACCATGTTGTCAACAGATGTGCTGTCATACAGGATTTGTCATTACATTAATAAAGCACAGGCAGAGTAGATTTAGCATAATTCTCAAGGACCTTAGGATTTTCAGAATTGTGAGAGTATTGGCTTTAACTTAAAGTCACCAGCTGCAATAGCCCCTAAGAAGGGAGTCAGCCTGTCCTTGAAGCCAGGCATTGACTTCTCTCTAGCTATGAAAGACCTAGATGGCATCTTCTTCCAATAGGAGGCTGTTTTGTCTACATTGAAAATGTGTTGTTTAGTGCAGCCACCTTCATTAAGACTCATTAATTTCATTAATTCTCTTAGCTAGTCTTATGGATAACTTGCTGCAGCTTCTACATCACCAATTGCCGCTTCATCTTGCATTTTTCTTAAACCTCATGAAAAAACCTCTGCTACTTCAAACTTTTTTCTGCAGCTTTCTCACCTCTCTCACCTTCCTAGAATTGGAGAGACTCAGGTCTTGCTCTGGGTTAGGCTTTGGCTTAAGAGATTGTTGTGGCTGTTTTGATCTTCTCTCCAGATGATGAAAACCTTCTCCATATCAGCAATAAGGCTGTTCTGCTTTAGTATATTTCATATATTCTCTGGAGCAGCACGTTTAATTTCCTTTAAAAACTTTGTCTTTACGTTTACAGCTTGGCTACCTATTTGGCACAAGAGGCCTAGCTTCTGGCCAATCGTGACTTTCGACATACCTTCCTCACTAAGCCTAATCATTGCTAACTTTTGATTTAAAGTGAAAGACTTGTGACTCTTCCTTTTACTTAAACATTAAGAGGACATTGTAGGGTTGTTAATTGGCTGAATTTCTCTATTGTTGTGTCAGGGAGTAAAGGAGGCCTGGTGAGAGGGAGAGAGATGACAGGGAATGGCTGGTCAGTGAGGCAGTCAGATCACACACCAAATTTATTTATTAAGTTCACCATCTTATATGAGCATGCTTCATGGTGTCCCAAAACAATTACAGTATTAACTTCAAAGATCACTAATCACAGATTAGTGATCTATGGAAAATGGAATGGAAGTTCCTTCAAAAACTACAAATAGAACTACCATACGACCCAGCAATCCCACTACTGGGCATATACCCTGAGAAAACCATAATTCAAAGAGAGCCATGTACCACAATGTTCATTGCAGCTCTATTTACAATAGCCAGGACATGGAAGCAACCTAAGTGTCCATCAACAGATGAATGAATAAAGAAGATGTGGTACATATATACAATGAAATATTACTCAGTCATAAAAAGAAAGGAAATTGAGTTATTTGTAGTGAGGTGGATGGACCTAGAGTCCATCATACAGAGTGGGGTAAATCAGAAAGTCAAAAACAAATACCGTATGCTAACACATATATATGGAATCTAAATAAATAAGTAAATAAATAAAAGATTCTGAAGAACCTAGGGGCAAGACAGGAATAAAGATGCAGACGTAGAGAATGGACTTGAGGACACAGGGAAGGGGAAGTGTAAGCTGGGACAAAGTGAAAGAGTGGCATGTACTTACATATACTACCAAATATAATACAGATCACTAGTGGGAAAGAGCCACATATCATACGGATGTCAGCTGGGTGCTTTGTGATCACCTAGAGGGGTGGTATAGGGAAGTTGGGAGGGAGGAGATATAGGGATATATGTATATGTATAGCTGATTCACTTTGTTATAAAGCAGAAACTAAGTCACAATTTTAAAGCAATTATACTCCAATAAAGGTGTTAAAAAATAAATAAATAAAATTTTCTAAAAATAAAATTAAAAAAGGAAAGGAAGAAAGAAAGAAACATAGGCATTATACTTTGATTACATTTTTCCTTTAAAAAATTGCCTGGAATAATAAAATGATTATATGACATGCAAAGAGAAAGAGTGTAATCAAAAAATGAGAGAAAATAGGAAATAGAATAGCAATTTTAGTTGAACCTGTTATAGTTGCAGACAAGTAATGTAAATCAATTCCCATTGATAAGTTAAAAATTTACTGGAAAATTTGGCTATAATAGATGAAGACATTGAATTTCAGGAGAGGAAAGGAAACTGATAAGAAAGGGAATAAGACAGGGAAAAATACAAGAAAATAAATTAAAATGCAAAATATCAGCACCTGTAATTCTTGTTAGCATGTAAAATGAATGAAAGGAAAAGAAATAATATATTTTAAAAAGGAGAGAAGTACAAATAGAAAAATTTTGGAAACAAGTTTACAGAAGATCCGATGTTAAGAACAAAACAAAATATTCTAGATAAAAACCACATTTATCTAAGAGTCTTTGAAGATCCTACATATATAAAACTTTCTCCCTACAATAAGGTATGAGGAAAGACCTCCCCTTTCTATTCAATATCTAATGCAAGTTTTTTATACCAGTTAATAAAGCAGAAAAAAATAGGCTAGAAATTAAGGGGCTTAAATGTTTTTCTTTGGACAAGACAAGATATGACCATCCAAGTGTAAAACCCTAATGAATCCATTAAAAAGCTGATAGAAATGTTGAATAAGTTTAGTAAGATTGCAGGATACATGGTCAATATACAAAAATCAATTCTGTTTCTTTATACTGACCAAAGATGTGGAATTGATAGTTTAAAAATTGTATGCAATAATATAAAAAAAAATTAGAATTTTTAGGGATAACTTTAAAAAAATAATACACAAATTGTACATTGAAAATTACATGGCATCACTGAAAGAAATTAGAGAGACTGAATAAGAAGAGATATACAGAGATTGATTGGGATTTATTATTTTTAAGATTGATCAGAGATTTATTATTTTTAGGATATTCACTATCCCCCAAATGGTCTGTAGATTCAGTGTAATCCCAATAAAAGTTCTCAAAACAAAATTTTATATATATTTTCAAGCTGATTCTGCCATTTACAAGAAAATTTAAATGGCCTAGACTAGCTAACAAGTTTTCCAAAGACAATAATTAAAAGATCTACACTACCTGATATGACAACTACACAAAATTGATATTAATCAATATATGTTTTACTGACAAAAGCAAAACAAATCTAAGTCAATAGATCATAATAGTTATAATTAGACCCTCACATGTATGGTCAGAGAATTTTGACAAAAGTGCTACCTAATTCAACAGGGAAAGGACAATTCTTTCAACAATAGACTCTTCTACAATTGAATATAATAATAGTAATTCATAACTCACTTCTTATATAAAATTTTATTCAAAATACATCATAAACCTAAATAAAGGCTATAAATACATTTTAAGAAGAAAACGATAGTTTCACCTTAGGATTTACACATCTAGAAAAAAAGTTGTTCTTATCCTTAAAACAACAGTAACAACAACACAACAATCACTGACAATCTGAGAGTCACAACTTTTCTGAAATCTGTCATCTGTGCTCCCATGATAACAAGCTAAACTAAAATTTAAGGACACCACCTCCAAGAAGAACTTTCTTATTTGGTTTGTAAACTGCTGGACACTGGTAAGAATTCATTTAAAAATTTTAACAAATTGCTAATGGACTAATGAAGTTGTGGAGGTCACAGGCACAAGAAGAATTGACACCCATGCTTAGTCCACTTCCACAAATGTCGCTATGTGCTGTGAAAAGACATCTTTTATAGTGTATGTCTGAAACAGAGGAATGTTATAAAAGAGAAGATATGGTGGCAGGATCACTGTCAAGGCATCAATCTCAAGACCCAAAGATTGAAGATCTATGTATGACTGACTCTTAATCAGGATAGCAAAGAATCCTCTACTACCCCTTTCTACCTGGCTAAAAAGCATCAACCAAAAAGTGATTCCAATAGGTCGTTAGGACAGAAAAAAGGGCAAGAGTATAGAGAGAACTCTCAGATACAGCACAAAGTGAAAAATCTAATACTGAGAGTGAAGCATGTATTGAGACAAAATCTCTAGTAAAATAGCCCACACCCTTAGCTAATCCTAGACAGATATCTAACCTCTATCTGATAAAAGATATCTATAAAACATTCAGCATCCATAATGTTGAAAGACTGAATATTTTTCCTTAAAATTATCACTTCTATTCAACATTATACTGGCCAGTGTAAGAAAGAAATTTAAAAGATATAAAAGGTGTATGGTTTGTAAAAAGAGATGTAAAATATATCTATATTCAGATGTAATGATTGTCTATATAAAATCACAAAGAATCCTAAAACACCACTAGAATTAATAAATAAGTTTAGCTAGTTAGGAAGATATAAGTTCAATACAAAAACTATAATTCATCACACAACATGGGTGAGTCTCATATAAGTTATAATAGTGGAGGAGACCAGACTCCATGATTCTGCTTGTGTGTAATATTCTGAGAAATGAAAGCCAATGCAAACAAGAAACATAGTGGTCACAGGGCTTGCTGTGAGGAGAGCTAACCTCCAGGAGCACAAGAGATTTGGGGGGATAAGCTTTCTTTAATAAGACTGTGGTGCTGGTTACATGACTTAGCACTGTATCAAAACACACACAATCACATACTAAAAATAACAAATGTTACTCCATGTAAATTATACCTGGGCAGGAAAGAGAAAAAAAAAAAATCAGAAAATATTTGTGAACTCAAATATGTTTTAAATGGAAAAAAAACTCACAAACAATAATTTCACATATATATTATTACTGACATCATCATTGATGGATGAGGTTATATCTTAATTTAAATTTTTATGTTTTCTTAATTGGAGTATATAGTTGCTTTAGAATATTGTGTTAGCTTTTGCTGTACAACAAAGTGAATCATCTTTATGCATACATATATAACCTCCCTCTTGGACCTCACTGCCCCCCATTCCACCCAACTAGGTCATCACAGAGCACTGAGCTTAGCTCCTTGTGCTATACAGCAGGTCCCCATTAAAATAGGAAAAAAAAAAAAAGAAAAAAAGAATTCCAGTTAAACAAAATTATTATCTCCAATAGAAGAATTCTCTTATTCTCACTAGTAAAGCTGTATAACAAAAAACTCAATTATTATTATATGTTAAATTTTGTCAGTAAAAATGTTGTGGGCAAAAAATTTTATGGTGTTTCATTTTATGAACATGCCACACAATATACATCCATTCTCCAGTGAAAATTTTATATTAAGTTAATTTTGCATTTCTAGAAAATAATAGTTAAAAGTAATTGGAAACATTTTTTATAAAATTATACGGAGTGTAATTTTTCATTTAAAAACTTTTAAAAACATTTTGGTCTCTTAAAAAATAAGTTCTAGACAAATTTTTGTCTATTTAATTTTGTTTGGATTTGGCCTCAGTTTATGTTTCCTTTCAGTATAAACATTCAGATCATTAAGATATTTCATTTAATTTCTCCCCTTTTTATTTTATTTTGTTTTCATAAAAAAAATTCATATGTTCTGAAAATATCACATTATCAACTATAGAAATGTCCTGACATAAAAGGTAAGGCGCTCCAATTATATTATCATTATTATAATAAAATCACAGGAAAATAAAGATTTCTTGAGCATTTATTTTATATCTGTCCCTGTAGTAGGGAATTTACATGTAGTTTCTTTCTCATTTACCCCTGTCAACAATACTTTGAGCAAGGTATTATTATTATTATAAACCACAATTCCTGAAGAAGAAAGAGATTCACAGAAAAATTGAGTGACCATTCAAGGTCAAATAAGTAGTAAAAGGCAATATTTGGTGAAGTCTGATTCTAAAACCTCTTTTCCTGAACCCTCTTTCCTAACCATTACAATGCTGCCTCTCTTTTTACTCCTCCTCCTATCACTCTAATGGTGCTTCTCCATAGTGGTTTTTGAGCATTTGTTGTGTGCAAAATTATCTAAATGTATTTACTTATTTATTCTTTAGAACAGTCTCTGAGGAAATTATGAGTTCGGTAAACACATCAAAGTGTGTTCAATAACACCCAGAAATAGGAATAGACCCTGTACTATCTGCTGAGAGTAAAGTCCAGTGCAAGACAGACATGGTCTCTGCCCTGATGGAATTTACAGTCTAGAGGACTTGATAAAATATAAAATTATAAGTAGAAAAATAAATTTAAAAGTGTTAGCTCTATTAGAATCTATTAAGGAAACAAAAATGTCTGAGGTAAAGAATCATGGGCATAGAAAAGCCTCTTTAAAAAAAAGGTGGGTCAGGGCTTCCCTGGTGGCGCAGTGGTTGAGAGTCCGCCTGCCGATGCAGGGGACACGGGTTTGTGCCCCGGTCCAGGACGATCCCACATGCCACGGAGCGGCTGGGCCCGTAAGCCATGGCTTCTGAGCCTGTGCGTCCGGAGCCTGTGCTCCGCAACAGGAGAGGCCGCAACACTGAGAGGCCCGCATAACGCAAATAAATAAATAAATAAAATAAGGTGGGTCAGCAAAAGTATGAGATTAGAACACTCCCTAACATCATACACAAAAATAAGCTCAAAATGGATTAAAGATCTAAATGTAAGGTCAGAAACTATCAAACTCTTTAACATAAAGATGTTAAAATAAAAATTAAAAATAAAAATAAATAAAAAGGTGGGTTAGGAAAACCTGCCTGGGAAGATTTGACCTGAAAATCAAATGATGAGAGGATAAAAATTATCAAGAGTGTAGGGAAGAGATTTCTAAGTAGGAGAGAAATCATGTTCAAGAACACAGATGAGAAAGAGCTGAAACTGTTCAAGGAACCAAAGATACCAATTTGACTGTCACATGGGGAGTGGGAGCACAGATGAGGAGGGAGCCTTTTAGAACACAATTTTAGCCTCAGAGACCATGATAAGAATTTGAATTTTGTTTTAAGAGCATGGGAAACCAGTGAAGCATTAATCAGACATGTGACATCATTCATTTTACCTTTTAGGAATCATCATTGTTATCACCATCTTATTTATGGAAAGTGTTAATGACAAGGTTAAGATCACATTCCTGAGGCGGCAGAGTTAAGATCCAAACCTTGGTGTGCAGAACCTCTAAGTCAGTTCAACCTCAGTCTAAGTCAACATGTTCTTGAAGGGTAAAGATTCACTGGGGAATATTTCCTAATTGTTTTTCCTCCAAATACCTAGTTTATTACAAACTATAAACAGAAGTAGTGAAAATAATATGAGATAATTCTGGCTTCTCTCTTGCAACAGAGCTTAATTTTATTTTGACCTGGAATATGCCCCATTTGACCTTTTTACATTCTTCTCCCTGTATATTGTAAGTCAGAATATCAATAGGATGTGTAAAAGATGGCCGTTTGGGGGAGGCCATCTAGTGGTCCAAATAAGTATGTATGCTAAATGTTCCCAAGTCAATTGTAAGTGCAATGCAAGGCTAGAATTTAATACTGTGAATTCAGTGAAATGGCAGATTAATTATTTCAGTATTTTATATTTCAAAGGCTTCAGTAAAGATTGACTTGATATGAGTTTTATTTATAATTTAGTTTATATTAATTTTATGGAAAAGTTTTTGCTATTATAACATACTTTTGTTGTATTTATTATAATAGGTAACTTTTACATTTCTAATAAAAGAAGAACCATCTGAAGTTGTAACAATACAAACTTTTGACTAAGTAATTTCAATGTTGAAACAAGAGTGCACAAAGTGCACTTCCTGATTGGATTAAATTTTTATGAATTGCCTCATTGTGAAAGCATAGTAGAAGTTTTCTACAATTTATTTACTTTCACTGGGAGGTAGATGATATTACATTTCTGCTCAATAAAACATAGTGGTCTATGTATCACATGCTTCCACTCAACTACCCTCATTAGTTAAAATCATTTAATGTTCATTATTGATAAAATAATTAATAGTTCTTTACTAAATCGGTTTAACAAGAATTCAGTTTTCTATGTTGGACCATGATGTTTAACAGTTTTGACGCCCCTCTAACAGAAATATATCAGCATGGATATTAACTTCAACACAAATGAACCTACTAATTTCAAAATAAGAGCCTAATGTGCAAAAATATTAACTGTCTAGTCTCATATGTTTCTCAAGTAAATAGTATCAATTGTCCTTTTGTGATCTTTCCTTCACCTGACTTTCACAGGTATATGATCAACAGAGTTGACATTTTTTCTCTTCGTAAATGTCCAGTGATTTTTCTTGGCTATGTATTATAGTTAATTAATTTTGTCAGTAACCAGTTGCCCTTTTCTTCACATCAACACTGTCTAGAAGCACTGCTATCTGGTCCATTTTGTGATAATCTTGTCAAGATTTATTATGAGAAAATGTCCTAAGGCTAAGTTATCTCATCAAAAATGAATAAAATTCACACTTGTTTTCTCTGAATGTGTTAGTGTGTGATGTGTGTATGTACATATGCACATGTGTACACGCACTTACATATACATATATATTTTTTCTTATGCCTCTTTTACTAAGTGAAAACAGAAATTATCTCCTTCCCATTTTCCTGTGCTGAAATTCTACATAGATTCTCCCAATATTTTATAACATAGCTCTTCTCAAATCTACCATCTGAGAGATCAGCAGACAGGAATAAAGGGAGCAAATTGCTATAGCATGAAAAATAAAAGTTAATATAAACACCAAGCATTTTAAATTTATTAGATACTAGGGAAAGGGATGGTAGAATGTGTACAAAAGTGAAATTGATATAGCTCTCACTGTAATTTTACTTTACGATCTGTGACCAGAACAATAATATTTGTAAAGAATAAAAGAATACCGTAATTCAGAATAAAATTCTCTATGAACAAAACTTTCAAAATGGAACACTACTATTAAGTTTAGCTCTGGAAACAATTCTGTGTTTGGTGAAGAAATGACTAAACAAAAGATATTTCATTGTGTAGGCTATGTTTCCATAAAATACTGATATAATCTAGTGTTAAAAATGTGGGCAATGATAGCAAAGATCAATAAAACTAAAAGCTGGTTCTTTGAGAAGATAAACAAAATTGATAAACCACTAGCCAGACTCATCAAGAAAAAAAGGGAGAAGACTCAAATCAATAGAAATAAAAATGAAAAAGGAGAAGTAACCACTGTATTGCAAAAATACAAAGGATCACAAGAGATTACTACAAGCAACTCTAGGCCAATAAAACAGACAACCTGGAAGAAATGGACAAACTCTTAGAAATGCACAACCTGCTGAGACTGAACCAGGAAGAAATAGAAAATATGAACAGACAAATCACAAGCACTGAAATTGAAACTGTGATTAAAAATCTTCCAACAAACAAAAGCCCAGGACCAGATGGATTCACAGGCGAATTCTATCAAACACTTAGAGAACAGCTAACACCTATCCTTCTCAAACTCTTCCAAAATATAGCAGAGGAAGAAACACTCCCAAACTCATTCTATGAGGCCATCATTACCCTGATACCAAAACCAGACAAGGATGTCACAAAGACAGAAAACTACAGGCCAATATCACTGATGAATATAGATTCAAAAATCCTCAACAAAATACAAGTAAACAGAATCCAACAGCACATTAAAAGGATCATACACCATGATCAAGTGGGGTTTATTCTAGGAATGCAAGGATTCTTCAATATATGCATATCAATCAACGTGATACACCATATTAACAAATTGAAGGAGAAAAACCATACGATCATCTCAATAAATGCAGAGAAAGCTTTCGACAAAATTCAACACCCATTTATGATAAAAACCCTGCAGAAAGGAGGCATAGAGGGAACTTTCTCCAACATAATAAAGGCCATATATGACAAACCCACAGCCAACATCGTCCTCAATGGTGAAAAACTGAAATCATTTCCACTAAGAACAGGAACAAGACAAAGTTGCCCACTCTCACCACTATTATTCAAAATAGTTTTGGAAGTTTTAGCCACAGCAATCAGAGAGGAAAAGGAAATAAAAGGAATCCAAATTGGAAAAGAAGAAGCAAAACTGTCACTGTTTGCAGATAGCATGATACTCTACATAGAGAAACCTAAAGATGCTACCTGAAATCTACTAGAGCTAATCAATGAATTTGGTAAAGTAGCAGGATACAAAATTAATGCATAGAAATCTCTGTCATTCCTATACACTAATGATGAAAAATCTGAAAGTGAAATTAAGAAAACACTTTGTTACCACGGCAACAAAAAGAATAAAATATGTAGGAATAAACTGACCTAAGGAGACAAAAGACGTGTATGCCAAAAATTATAAGACACTGAAGAAAGAAATTAAAGACGATACAAATAGGTGGAGAGATATACCATGTTCTTGGATTGGAAGAGTTATTATTGTGAAAATGACTCTACTACCCAGACCAATCTACTGAATCAATGCAATCCCTATCAAACTACCACTGTCACTTTTCACAGAACTAGAAAAAATTTCACAATTTGTATGGAAGCACAAAAGACCCTGAATAGCCAAAGCAACCTTGAGCATGAAAAACGGAGCTGGAGGAAACAGTCTTTTTGACTTCAGACTATACTACAAAGCTACAGTAATCAAGGCAGTATGGTACTGGCACAAAAACAGAAATATAGAGCAATGGAACAGGATAGAAAGTCCAGAGATAAACCCACACACATATGATCACCTTATCATTGATAAAGGAGCTAAGAATATACAATGGAGAAGTGACAGCCTCTTCAATAAGTGGTGCTGAGAAAACTGGACAGATACATTTAAAAGTATGAGATCAGAACACTCCCTAATGCAGTCCACAAAGAAAAAGCTCAAACTGGATTAAAGACCTAAATATAAGGTCAGAAACTATCAAACTCTTAGAGGAAAACATCGGCAGAACACTCTATGACATCAATCACAGCAATATCCGCTTTGACCCACCTTCCAGAGACATAGAAATAAAAAGAAAAATAAACAAATGGGACCTAATGAAACTTCAAAGCTTTTGCACAGCAAAGGAAACCAAAAACAAGCCTAAACTACAATCCTCAGAATGGGAGAAAATATTTGCAAATAAAGCAACTGACAAAGGATAAATCTCCAAAATTTACAAGCAACTTATGCAGCTCAATAACAAAAAAAACAAACTACCCAATCCAAAAATGGGCAGAAGACCTAAATAGACATTTCTCCAAAGAAGATACATAGATTGCCAACAAACACATGAAAGAATGCTCAACATTATTAATCACTAGAGAAGTGCAAATCAAAACTACAATGAGATATCATCTCACACTAGTCAGAATGGACATCATCAAAAAATCTAGAAATAATAAATGCTGGAAGGGTGTGGAGAAAAGGGAACACTCTTGCAGTGCTGGTGGAAATGTAAACTGATACAGCCACTATGGAGAACAGTATGGAGGTTCCTTAAAAAACTACAAATAGAACTACCATACGACCCAGCAAACCCACTACTGGGCATATACCCTGAGAAAACCATAATTCAAAAAAGTCATGTACCAAAGTGTTCATTTCAGCTCTATTTACAATAGCCAGAAGATGGAAGCAACATAAGTGTCCATCATCAGATGAATGGATAAAGAAGATGTGGCACATATATACAATGGAATATTACTCAGCCATAAAAAGAAACGAAATTGAGTTATTTGTAGTGAGGTGGATGAACCTAGAGTCTGTCATACAGAGTGAAGTAAGTCAGAAAGCGAAAAACAAATACAGTATGCTAACACATATATATGGAATCTAAGGAAAAAAAGAAAAAAAATGTTCATGAAGAACCTAGGGGTAAGACGGGAATAAAGACACAGTCCTACTAGAGAATGGACTTGAGGTTATGGGGAGGGGGAAGGGTAATCTGTGACAAAGTGAGAGAGTGGCATGGACATATATACACGACCAAACATAAAATAGATAGCTAGTGGGAAGCAGCCGCATAGCATAGGGAGATCAGCTTGGTGGTGTGTGACCACCTAGAGGGTTGGGATAGGGAGGGTGGGAGGGAGGGAGACACAAGAGGGAAGAGATATGAGAACATATGTATATGTATAACTGATTCACTGCGTTATAAAGCAGAAACTAACACCATTGTAAAGCAATCATACTCCAATAAAGATGTTTAAAAAAAAAAGTGGGCAAGCAATTTAATATATTCAGTTAGCACTGCTAGTCATCAATTCGGGTTTTTTTGTGAGTAGTTAGTCAAATAAGGGAGTGATTATCGAAATAATGATTGTTGAAATATTGATTATCGAAATAATTAAAGTTTAATTGCATCATAATCTCAAGACATATTAGGACTCTTGGGATATCATTTGACTATTCTTCTATTAATTGAAATGAATCCAGAATAATAATGATTAATTATCTACTAAGCTTACTTGATTTTTAATTTTTAAAAGATAATTATTGCAGCATTAAACTCAGTACCTATGTTAAATGTCAATTGTATTTAAAATGAGATTAATCCATTTGTTAACTATTTCCAACACCTTTAATCAGTTTTTATGTGTGTATTTGTCCTCATATTGTTTTAAATATAATATGTGAGTTACGTATTTCAAATTGTACCTTTGTTGTGTTTGTAAGTGAATAGTAGAATAAAGAAATTTCCTTATAATTTAGTATATATAAATTTTATCAATATGGTACCACCATATCAAATTGTTAATCACCAAAGATTTTGGGTAGCAGGCACACAAAGAAACCTATTGAATACCAGAAATTTTTCAGTTTCTTTTCTTTTCAGCATATAATGTAAGCATTCTGGAATAATTGACTATTGTCATCCCTCTGTAAAGAATATATTCAATTTGGTTTGGAATTGACCCCAGCTGACAAGATGGTATTAGGACATTAAATAGTCTTTTCATCTCCAATTTTAACTAAAAGAGACCCTATTTTTTTAACTTTCCTTCTAAGTTGATAGCATGTTTTATTTATTTTGATCTAATAGTTCTGAAACTAATAAGAACAAAAGTCAATTCTGCATTGGTTTCTAGTTCCTAATTCTGAGGCAGTGAAAGATGATATTTAGATAATTTTAGAAAGGAAGGGAGAAGTATGGTTGATAATCAGATATATTCACATATTTATTCAAAATGTAGCTATTGCTGTCACCTCGTCCAGATGCTGAGATAGAGCAGTGACCGTCTTTGCATTTACCGAGCTCCTCTTCTGTTGGGAGAGACACATAAATTTCATAAGCAGATAAATGTATATATAACATCTATTATCCCATGAAGACATATAATAAATGATAAGGTGAAAGATGTGGGTAGGGGAGGCCTCTCTGAGTGGTATCATAATGCAGACATCTAAGAAAAATGAGGGAATAGGCCATGCATAGGTCTAGAGGACCAACAAATGTTAAGACTGAAGAAGAAACCAGCTTGGCCTTTTCAAAGATAAGCAATAAACTGAGTGTCACAGGGGAAGAGTCGTAGAGATGAAGTTAGACAAATGGTCAGGGGCCTTGGTGATGAGAGGTCACTAAATAGTTTGAGCAGGGGTGTATTATAATTAGTTACCATTTGCAAACATCATTTTATTTGCCATTTTGAAAATAACTGTAGAGGATTGAAAATCAAAACAAGGGGACTTCATCAGAAAATACTAGAGTAATCAGGTACCTGTGATGGTAGCTTCTGACAGAGCTTCTCCAAACCTGATATGAGAAGCTCAGGTGCTACAGCTTAACCGATCCTACCAGCTGCCCAAAGATGCTAAAAAGATCAATATCTCAGCACATCTGCAAGCATCCCCAGCCCAGGTACCCTGGCACCAGATTTGGGAAGTTCTTGCCTAGATGAGAATGAAGGTGGTAAGAGGTAATGAAATTTAGGATATGTTTTAAAGAAGCCAGCAGAAGTTACTGATAAATTAGGAGTTTGGGATTAACATATACACACCACTGTTTATAATATAGGTAAACAACAAGGACCTACTGTATAGCACAGAGAAATATTCTCAATATTTTAAATAACCTATAATGGAAAAGAATCTGAAAAAGAATATATATATATATATATATATATATATATATATATATATATACACACACACACATGTATAACTGAATCACTTTGCTGTACACTTGAAACTAACACATTGTAAATTAATTATATTTCAATAAAAATAAAATTAAAAATTTTACTGCAATGTAAGTAAAGGAAACATAAGTCATGAAATAAAAAGAAAAAAAAAGAAAAAGTTACTGATGGATTCACACAGAACAAGAATGAGAGAGAGAAGTTAAAGATGACCCCAGGGCTTGAACCTGAACAACTTCTAATAGGTCTCCATTGTTGATCTTGAGACCACTTTAAACTGTGACTATGCAGGGTGAAATCAGAATTCTGTTTTGAAACAGAATGCTTATTAGACATTTAAGGGAGATTTCTGATGATATATATGGATCAGGGAAGATGGATATTTGAATTTGAAATTATCAGCATATGTATGATATTTGAAGCTATGGGACTGGATGAGATCAATCTGAGATTGACTAAGATCAAATGATCTCTAATCCTGTCTGCACCCTGGTGTCACCCTAGGATATTATAAAGATACCAATGTCAGGTCCTGCCCTTGAGCTTCTAATTTAATTGACCTGTAGATTGAGCCTGGACATTTGTAATTTTTAAAACACTTCAGTAAATTCTGCTACAGCTACAGGTTTAGGGAGAAACTCACTGGTATGGATGATAAAGAGGAAAATTGAGCCCCGAGATACTCCAATATAGAGATACAAAGAAATGATCTGGTAAAGAGACTATTAAATAATTACCTGTGAGGGAAAGAAGGCAGGTCTAAACTGTGTTCACTTGGCAATAAAGAAAGCGCTCCGCAGGAGAGGGGTAAATCTTATCAAATGCTTTTGAGAAGTGAAGTCAACACACTGCTGGGAAGTTTACCTTCTAGTTGTGGAGACAAGGAGTGAAGAGAAAGCTGCTTCACTGTGTGGTCAGTGGGTGATCATGCTGTGAAGCCTGAGGGGTACTTCCCTCAGCCTTGAGGAATCAGGGAAATCTCCCAGGGAAGGGAAGTAGTAGCTGGAAAATAAAGGGGCAAAAGTTATGATTTAGCCATAGATTATGGAGCAGTTTCCAGGCAGGGGAAATTGTCATGCAGGGATAAAACATAGCAATTCTGGGAACTGCAAGCAACTGACCATTTTTTATAGTGTAGAGGGGCTTGGGAGTGGTGAGAGATAAGGACAGAAAGAATAAAATCCTAAACCCTGATTTGAGAATCCTTGGTATTCAGTGTGTCAGGCCCAGGGATTTGGCTGACTTTATCCCAGGACAATCAGAAGTCACTGAAAGTGGAAATATTTTTAAATCAAAATATCATTAAATAAATGTTAAAATAGTCACTGTAAAACAAAAATTCACCAATGTTATCCTTTCAAATGTTCATAGTTACGTATTTAAGTATATATTGGATCATACGTTCTGTGATTTTTTACAATTTTGTTCCTTAATTATTTTATGAACATCTCTCAACCACTAATATCATTGTACCACCTTCTTATTTGATTAATTTTGTCCTTGGGTTTCTCTTCATATCTTTATTGGCCAAATGAACACTTTTTGCAAATTAAGCATTTATGCCAGTGGCCCATTTTTGTCCTGTGCTATTTCTCTACTTTTTACTGATTTGAGAGCATAGTTTATATATTAAACTTTTAGTTGTCAAATATAATTTAAGATTTTCTCATATCTTGTCTGTGTTTTACTTCTGGTTTGTAAGATGGATGGATAGACAGAGAAATATAATACTTTACATATGTTTTAAGAAATAGAGAGCAGAATCTCCTTTTAATGTCTCTGTCTGATTATAAGCTCTTTCCAAGATTTGGCTTTAGTGGAGGAGATCTCTTTGTCTAAGGTCCCCAAGGTTCAACTCACATCCAGTGGCTGGTCAGTGCAGGGGAATAAATGCTGGGTGATCTGTCCTTAAGGTGCCATCACAGCTCAGAGCTCCCCGTGGGATCACCTGTACCTGCAGGGCTCTCCCTGTGCACAATCCCACCCCCATCACCACCCCGCTGGTGTTGATCCTGAGAGCCCTCACCAGTAAACTTCCTGAACACAGATTCTTCACAGAGTCAATTTCCTCAAGAAACCAAAATTAATGCATCTTTAATTCTCAGCAGTACTTTCGCGGAAAGAAAGTGTATATCTTTATGTATATATTTATGCATCTTTCTCCTACCTGAGAAATTGTATTTTTACACATAGAGTCTTTTCTAATTTTTTAAATAGATATTTAAATCTATAATGCAGCACTTAAAAATGTTTTGGAGATGGCATGTTTGCCATATAATAAATTGGCAATCTCTCAGGTCTTGTTTCTAGACTTGAGTCTCTTCAATTGATTTTGGTACAGGTTTCTCATTACCTCTGTTATTATTTATTTATAGCTGAATCCATTTTTTGATAATGCAAGTCCACATTGCAGTGATAAATTTGGGACACTTATTCTTGCAGATGAGTTTTGGAAGAGTTTTGTCCAATAACCCCTGCAAAAAAAAAAAAAAGGAAGTGATGGACATTTAGGTTGCTTCCATGTCTTGAAACTGTCACAACATTGTTAATCAACTATACTCCAATAAAGAATAAAAAGTTAAAAAGAAAAAGTTCAGTACAAAAACAAGTATTAGTTATAAGAATTTCTTTTCAATTGTACATTAGTTTAAGTAGAATTGATGATTTTTGAGAAATATTTTTTGATTTTTCATGAGAGACATGCGTTATTTAACCATTTTGTTATTGTTTTTTTTCCAAGTCCCACACTAAAATGAGTTTTCATAATGTGAATTTGCACCTAACTTGTGGAGTTTCTCTCTCAGTAGTTTATTGTTTCCACTTAATATTAATATACAGGGAACCTATTCATTTGTGTTTAATTGTTCTGAAAAGAAAATTTATTGAATTATTTTGTTGGTTCAAAAAGATTTTTTAGCTGTTATTCTTGGGTGTTTGAGGTAGATCATTTTAGCTATTTTAGGGATTTTTCCATTATTCTTAGCAAAATGCTGAGGAGAACAGTAGCTTAAGAAATTTGTGAATAAATGAATTAAGCAATTATAATTTTTCAAACATGAAATACTTGGATTTATTTTATTATATTATATATCATTTTCATTATATTTTTATGTTTCTTCCTAATTTTAGAATACTATAATTTGGAGTTCTAGTACTATACTTACAAGTGTGATGATTGTTGGGTTAAATTAATAATTGTTTTTATCAAGTAAAGCAAAATAATCCTTACATCTGTTTAATAAGTTTTTTAAAACAATCATGTGGTTATGCTGTATTTTATTTTTATCATTTTAATCTCTTGATGTATTAATTAGATAGCATTACAGCTTCCCTATCTTGGTAATTATTTAATCTCTTTTACTAGGTAATGAGTTCAATTCGACCATATTTTTTTCTGGGATTTTTGTTTCTATAATTCACAAATGAGGTTGTTCTTAATGTTTTGTTTTCTGAGGTGTATTTGTTAGATTTGAGTAAATCAACTTGGTAAAATGAATTGGCATGTTAACTGAAAGGTGATGAAAGATGTTATAGGAAGACCACTATGACTGCACCTCCTACTAAGAAGTGCTCCAAGGCATGAGTGAGATGGGCCCTTAGACAGGTGAGATGGAGTAATGGGAGCAATAGTGAGATTCAAGGTGTGCTCATGAGTGTTCGTTCACCACACTGTGTCCTCAGCTGCTCTTAAAAATAACCAGCTTCTCTTAGAATCATATCAGTCCAGCTGGTGAGTTCTTCCAAAATGTTGATAAAACTATTTACTCTATTTTATAGATAACAAGGCTTAGTGACTGATTCTCTTCTTTTATAGCCTAAATTTTAGATTGGTATAATTTAAACAACAAAAACGAGAAATGAACATGAGCCTGGAAAACCTCTCCACATTTTCAGTTTTCATATTTGTGGAACTTTATAGCTTTTGGTTCTTTGAATAAATTTGATAGACCACTAACCTTTTTTCATTCAAATTAATCATCATTTAGAAAATTCATAATCTTTATTGTGAATTATTATTAAAACTAAATCTGTCTTTGTTAGAATATATTTACAGTGAATGAATTTTTTAAATGTCCTCTCCACAGATCATTTCCCAAACGTATTGAAAATTCCTGATAGCAAAAGATCTATGTCACTTTTAAATACTTCTTAATATTGAATTTAAAAGCAAAAAAAAAAAAAAGAAAGTTGCCCTATCTATATTTTTAAAACTACAATTAGGCATATTTTCCAATATGTGTTTGGTTAACGACCAACACGTAAACATTTTTAAGCTTATCATTGATGATCGTGGTACCTAAAATTCCAGGGGATAGGTTAAATAAAATTTAACTTATATATTTAGCATATGATAAACTGATTTCAGCACATAACATATTAATTTATACCTAAAATATATTGTTTGTAGAACAAGAAACACTGAGCTGTATATATCAAGTTTAACGTTTGTGACATATCAGTTAATACAAGAAAAACCTAATTTTGTATGATGGGTTATTTGGAAAGAAGTAAATAGATTTGTGTGCATAATGTTATGGTCAACATGCAGAGTTTATTTTTTTTTTTAATGAGAATTATATTGGCCTGATGAGACGAAAATATCCCTGATATTAAACTGTAATGAATCTATCCACTATAATATTGTCCTTACTTTGAAATATTCAAATACTAGGGTCAATGATAAGTGAGGTACATCTTTATTAAAGAAAGTCCAAGTGAAAAATGTGTAAAATTTCTTGTTTAATTTTACTCTTTTCCCTAAGAAATGCACACCATTAGGGAAGGAAGCAGATTTACACTTGATTTATCTTTTCCTATCAGTCAAGATCATACCAAGGGTGAAATTTACTCCTGGCCACTGGAAGTCATAGAAAAACACCCTGAAAAATGTCACACCAAATTATTGAGCTCATGCCCCCTACATAGAGTCATTATTATTATTATTATTATTATTGGAGTAAAATTGCTTTACAATGTTGTTTTAGTTTCTGCTGTACAATAAAGTGAATTGGATCATTTGTAGAGATGTGGATGGACCTAGAGTCTGTCATATGGAGTGAAGTAGTCCAGAAAGAGAAAAACGAATATCGTATATTAACACATATATGTGGAATCTAGAAAAAATGGTACAGATGAACCTATTTGTAGGGCAGGAATAGAGACATAGAAGTAGAGAATGGACATGTGAACACAGTGGGGGAAGGGAAGGGTGGGATGAATTCGGAGATTAAGTTTGACATAAGGGTCTTTTATATGGATGTCTTTTTACTTCTGTTAAGTGGGTAAAGAGTACACGGTTTATAAAGACAACATTTTAAAGGGTTGAAATAACTGCTCCTTTCACATGAAAATTGGTATCCCCTGAAGAGTTAATGGAAGAAGCAGGAGTATTTCTTCCTGCCTGATTCTGTTGCATGTGCTCCATCACGGTGCAATAGGCCAGTCATGAGGGACTATCAAATACACTCTTTGCCCCTCTCTGCATTCATTTCCAATAGGGCAGTGGCAGAGAATGAGACTATTTATGCTGATTACTTTCATTTAGTTTCTTTTCTGAGCCAATACAATGCATTTAAACCAATAGAATATCTTTAAATAAACTAATAAATCATGCATGCCATCTACAGAAAAGAACATTTCTGGAATATATGTAACTGGAAGTTTCATAATGGAACACATAATTATTTTAGAAAATTACAAATAATGTTTGTATTTCTAAAGTACTTGAAATTTTATTAACTAGCTTATATTTACACATGTGGAGTACTTCTTTGAACTTATATTGTGGAAAAAGAGATTGTAGAGATATAACTTCCTCTGTCTCCAATCCTGGGCCAAAAGAAACAACCTTGACAAGAAGAGAAAGTAATGGAGTAATATGCCCATAGATTCTATAATCACTGACATAAGAAATATTTATTGCAGATCTGCTCTATAACAGATGCTATGCTCTATCTGTGAACATAAATAATCCCGCTAACACTATGTAATTCTGCACTTAATATGGTCAGGCAGAGTCCTAAGCACATTTTACTATGCTTGTTTCACTGAATCTTCACAACAATACTATGGCACTGGTAAAATCATTATAGATAGAGGGAAATATCATAGAGTGGCTTTTATAGATAAGGAGGAAAACAGCCACAGAGAGGTAAAATAACAATAACCTATCCAATGCTATGAGCTGCAAGTGCCAGAACCCACATTTGAAGTTCATTATCCATGAGACGAAAAGATAATGTGGACAATTCCTCCAATATGACTGCAAATGTTGTTTAATATATTTTAGTTCTCTCCATTGTCTCTGACTCAATGGCTATAAAATTAGAGAGTGTCCCTGAAAGTGACAATATTTTGCATCTTCACATTTTCATTCTTCTCATGTTATAACTTCTATACTCAGGATGAGAGTATAGAAGTTATAAACTTGGTGCCCGTTTATTAAAACTTTTGATGTGTGTGCCTGTGTGTGTGTTTATGTGCATGCGTGTATGGCACAAAATGAGGGTTCAATAAATGGAGTGCATGTATATATACATACGTATGGATACACACACACACACATATCTTCTGCTTCAGCTAAGTGTCTCAAAAAATCTAATAATGACAAAATACATATCAAATATATATTGGATTCTATATTTAAATATAGAGAGACAGAAAATAACTCTTACTATGCTTTATCTTTGATAAAATCTCTAAAGAATGACAACACATTTCCTGGGGTAATTTATAGTGTTTGGGATTTTCCCATTCTCAATCTTCTATATCCAACCTTTATCACCTCAACAAAAGTTTCTCATGTTGCAAAATCTAATTCTCATTTACGCACAGAAACACGTGTGTGTGCGAGTGACCTAACACACTCAGGTTAAAAGAGAAATAAACATGGCTCTAGCATGTTTGACATAAGACCATCATCAATTCCCCATGTCTCCATGGTTAATCATGGCTACAACTGACTTTAGTGAGACTGGGGAGCGGCAGTGGCTAATAGGAATCTTTCAAGTCAAATGAGCCTAACTATGAACCCCAGTTTCTCTTAGTTGAGGTTATCCTCTCTGAGTATATTTTTCTATTTTTTATGAGAACATTGAGTTGTTTTGAGACTTAAATAACATAGAGTAAGTAAAATGCTAAGCAGACTGCCTGGCACATAATGAGGGCTCAATAAATGGTAGCAATTATGACTTTTATCAAGATTATAAAATGGCCTTGCTGATGGTTTTGAAAATCATTAATAGCTAAAGAGCAATACTCACAGTTAACAGTCAGGTTGATCCGAAGATCAAGTGAGACAAATGTATATAAAATAATTCACTCGGGATCTGGCACATTTAGTAGTCCTTTTCGTCTACCTGTCCTTTGATCTATAGCTAAGGGAGAATACAGAATGTGTTACTATATCTAAATTTTGGAGAGAAAATGAGCGTATTATTGTTATTTCAATCATTTCACAGCTGGAATCATAGCTGAAATCATGAAATAATAGAAAAGATATTCCTTTTCTGAGTTAACATATTGCTTGGTTTCAATAAGGGATGGATTATTAAATGATTTTCATGGGTTGTTTTAATGATGTAAAAGGAAGCATGAAAGTGTTTTGCTTTGTTTTGTTTTGTCTTTTTCTTAAGTGGGATAAGGAGGGGAGGGAGTATGGGGAGACAAAGGGTCCTCCCTGCCCAGATCATGGCCTAGAACTTGGGGTTTACTGAAGTGAAAATAGGTAGAGGTTCTTGTTTTTTATTTTTTAAATTTTATTTATTTTTGGCTGCACTGGGTCTCCGTTGAGGTGCGTGGGCTTCTCATTGCAGTAGATTCTCTTATTGCAGTGTGCGGGCTTCAATAGTTGTGGCACATGAATTCAGTTGTTGTGGCTCGCAGGCTCAGTAGTTGTGGCTCATGGGCCCAGTTGCTCCACGGCATGTGAGATCTTTCCTGATCAGGGCTCTAACACGTGTCCCCTGCATTGCCAGGCAGATTCTTAACCGCTGCACCACCAGAGAAGCCCAAAGGCATGAAAGTATTTCTTATTCTTTTTAAATCAAAATTTGGTTGGCATAAAGCCAATTTTCCTTGTTGTTTATTGCATTTTCAAACATTTATTCTATACCTGTTAAATGTAAATTCATTAGTAGGGTCAGATATCCATAGATATCTTCTCAAAACTTTGCTTCCTGCTGTCTTTAAAAATATGATTTGGGGGATTTTTTCCTTCCTTTCTAGTTTTTGCTGAAAGAATGTTAGCCTACTGTAACCTGACATATTCTACTCCAGAGCAGAAGTCTTTGATCAGTTTTTAAAAACCATTATATTTAAAGCATTATGTATCAAAAATACTTGCATTAATAATTGTCTATATGAGAAAAAATCTACCATGTTAAAGTTTTGTTAGTTTAGATTAATGTTTCTTATAAAAGGTGTCAAGTTCTATGTTATTGACCTTACTTAACTATTTTTATTTATCTGTTCCTTTTATTTGTTTTATTTTAAATTAACTTTTTTTTTTTTGTGGTATGTGGGCCTCTCAGTGTTGTGGCCTCTTCCATTGTGGAGCACAGGCTCCAGATGCGCAGGCTCAGCGGCCATGGCTCACGGCCCCAGCCACTCCGCGGCATGTGGGATCTTCCCGGACCGGGGCATGAACCTGCGTTCCCTGCATCAGCAGGTGGACTCTCAACCACTGCGCCACCAGAGAAGCCCTATCTGTTCCTTTTAAAATAAATTAGTTGATGATGTAATAGAACCATGCTAATCTGCAGATAAATGCTATAGAAAAAAATCATGCTGAAAATTGAAATTATTTTTAAGAAAATCCAGTATATTTTCTTTACATTATTGTTACAGTTAAGAGCTAAATAGTCCATAGTTTGTGTACTTTTAATGGGAAAAATATGGGAAATTAGAGGTATGACAAAACACCTTTAAGCAATAATTTAATAAAAATGATAAACATTGAAAACATTGCTATATTCTACATCATGTAGTTCACACTGACAAAGAATAAACTTTATTATCACTCTAACACACAGACACACACACATGCACATGCGCGCGTGCACACACGCACACTCATTCATTATTCCATTATTCTATCCATGTTCAGATTTTAAGAAAACTGATTTCCCTTAGTATAAACATAGTGCTAAAGATTCTTGAAAACACCACTTTGCAATCTTCCAATTGTATTTTCTTTATTATCACATCTACAGAGGAGGATGAAACAAGCAATATCTTTGAACCTAAAGTCATGAATATTTAGCCATGCTTCTTCCCCCTCTTTCTTTGCATATGAACAGATAAGTAAGTTTCCTAGACTTAGGCAAACTCCCCATCTCTTTTGAGATAAGTTAGAAGCTCCTCATGTATTATAATATTCCACCTTATTGTTTTCCCTTTGACTAAAGAACCAAGTATGAATTACTAGTGGGAAAATGTGTTTAATGAACACTTTAAAAGTTTAGACTCTTCCTGGCACATGATAATTTGGTATTCTCTTAGCAGAAAATCAACAAGATATATCAAAGAATAACAGAGAGGTTAGTAGAAGCCGTAAAAGTAAAATCTCTATGGCAGTATTGGAAACATCAGGAGTAGGAACTTAAGAATTTTCTCACCAGTTTGAACCTCTAGTTTATCCAGCTTGATGGGCTGTCTCTAGCACAGATGGATTCCATAGGGTAGACTGTGGCATAATATCCCTTGTCATGAAATTAAGTTTTTAAGCATTTTAAAAACTACAAACTCAACTTCTGTTTTCCACAAAAATCTATTGTATCTTTATAAGCCATAACTTTTTGCTAAATTCTTTAAAAAACACTCTGTATTTTCAGCCTTTATAATTTGAAAGTGTTCGGGAAGAAGATTTTGTTAAACACATTGAGAAGTAATACGATTCACTGCCTTAAAATAAGCAAATTTTAAGAACCTCCTTTACAAGTGTTTTTAACTGAAACTCAGTTATCACAAAATCACTCTTTACCAAGTATTTTTCAATTAAGTTGCTCTTCTCTAAACTTTCTTAACAGTCTTCTTAATTTATGAAAGATCCATCAGTCAACCGCACAGGACCTTATATCTAGCTGATCAGTTGGAAAGAGGAATCTTAGGTCACAAGAGAATTAACTTGGACATCTTATTTTACGAGATAATTAGTGTCTTAGTGACTGATACAGATGTACAGACCCTGAAACGTTGTTATAGTCAGTGGAGTAGGTAGGGCAATGAGGAGTCCCCCATTCAGAGCTGAATGAAACTTGATATACACTTTCCCCTATATTTTTAACTTGTCGTGTGTTATAATGTGGAACTCAAAACGTGTACTCAGGATAGATTTTATTATAAAGGAGAAATTTGAACACTTAAATTTGTATGTGACTTTCAGCGACTTTTAGCAAAATCACTGACAAGGAATGAGGGTTATAGGTAAAGTCCACTAGTGGTATATCTGAAAACAAGACTATTTAAATGAAACTGAGTTATTTGTAGTGAGGTGGATGGACCTATAGACTGTCATACAGAGTGAAGTAAATCAGAAAGAGAAAGAAAAATGCCATATGCTAACACATACATATGGAATCTAAAAAAATAATAATAAGAAAAATCATTCTGAAAAACTTAGGGACAGGACAGGAATAAAGACACAGATGTAGAGAATGGGCTTGAGAATATGGGGAGGGGGAAGTGTAAGCTGGGACGAAGTGACAGAGTAGCATTGGCATATATACACTACCAAATGTAAAATAGATAGCTAGTGGGAAGCAGTCGAATAGCACAGGGAGATCAGCTCGGTGCTTTGTGACCACCTAGAAGAGTGGGATAGGGAGGGTAGGAGAGAGATGCAAGAGGGAGGGGATATGGGGATATATGTATATGTATAGCTGATTCACTTTGTTATACAGCAGAAACTAACACACCATTGTAAAGCAATTATACTCTAATAAAGATGCTAAAAAAATAAAAAATAAATTTGATCTTGATAAATGAACAATCCCTGACTACGACCTTCAACAAAGAGACATGGTTGTTGGTTATTTGGGGTGAAACCACACTGGGGCTAGTGTGTACAAAAATAGTAAAGGGATCTGAAGGGATGTGGGTGAAGCTGTGCCAGCATCTGCTATGATCTTTACTATTATTATCAGTGTGTTTATGTGTCTGTATGCGTGCAAGAGACCATAATTACTCCTTGGCCTTGATACGCAGAGGGGTTAGGAAAGACATCTGGATCATCTCAACATTATTGGATAAGGTACTATCAATCAGGAATAGAAAAAATACTTTGAGGATGCACCTGGGAGTGCTCTGAATAGGTGCTCAGTAATTATTTATTGAATATATTGATGAATGAATAAGACTAATTAGCCCCTACTTTCTTATCCTAGTCAGGGTTTAACTCTACCGGGGGCAAGAACTCGGCATCCCTCTTGGGTTACATCAGTAACAATGCATTTGCTGTTCTATCTGTTAAAACACTTCGCACATATTAGGAGTTTTCACCTAAGCTCCAGCCATGACATTCAAATTCCCTCTGGTCTTTCTTCCTTGATTGTGAGTTAGACAACTTGTAAACAGGGAGGTCTCTAAAGACAAAGGGGGGATAGAATCTCAACCACTGTGAGCAAAATGCCTCTTCCAGGCCTGTTTGCATGAACATTCTATTTTTTTTTTCTATAACTAAATGAATGTAAAGTGATCTCCTGGTGCACAGATAGAAGAGAGAAACTTGAAAACTAACTGCACTCATAGTCTTCATGTTTCACCTAAGTCGGCCTGTTTTGTCTTGTCATAATAAACTTCATAGATGACTATTAATGAGTTTTCTATGCAGCAAACCAAACGAAGGACAAAGGTGAGCAGGTAATTTTTCCACAAAAGTTTGATTCATATGGAAAATGTAACTTTCCTCTTTCAGAAGCTGCAGCTAACTTCAAGTAATCAATGCATGTGATGAAAAATTGTTCTGTTTTCTAAAATTATAACAATTTGAAGAATTGGAAACCAAACTATTAAGGAAATGAACATGATAAATGAATAATCCGAATGATAAAAATAACATTATATTTTCTCAGCAGGACATTCATATAAACATATTCAGTAAAATATTAACCTGAAATAGAAAGTTACATCGAATGATAAATTAAGTTCATATATTAAAGTAAGAAGTAATTTCGTTGATTAATAACATTTTGATCTTATATTCAATATAATATGATTACACAATTCTATTTTTCAAGTGTAAGTCTATGATAATCTTTCAGTTAATATTTGATATTTCTCCCACCCTGTTCACTAAAATAAATCAGATCTAAAGACTATAAAACAAAGCCTGTGTTTCCTAAACAATGTGATTTCCATCGATTTATTTTTTTTAGACAGTAAACTGGAATAAGATATTTGGTCATAATAAAATGTGCCTACAATACCACAGGGACAGAATGAACCACATCTTACTAGCGCATCTGATTAGAGCATCTTATTAGAGCATCAGCACCCAGTGTCTGACTCTTGCTTAATTTCTTGGTCTGGCTCCAGACTTGCACTGTGGCTTGAGATGTCTACGTTTCTGGATTTGCTTCCCTACACTCAGTCCTTGCCAGAATCAGATTTTGGGTTTTTGCTCTATTCATTTCTGGATCTTTCTAGCAAGTGCCCAGACCAATATACCCTGGTGTCTTAGAACCCCACCCTGTAACAATAGGATTCTTTATATGCCAGTGTATCTGCTCCTGAGATTTTCTCCATAGTTTGCAATGTCACTGGAATACCATCACTATCTTGTTTATTTCTTGGCACCCTTTAGGGGCTGGCCTCTTGTGGTGCCCTACTGAGCTCTCTATGAGCAAATAATTTGCTGCAATGACCTTTCAAGTGATAATTATAGAAAGAAGCTGGTTAAACTTTCTCTGCAGAAGCTCAAGGGAAGCATGCCTCTGAAGATCCAGAAAGGGTTTTATGACTAACCTCCACTTCAGTCTTCTTCACTTGGAGCTGTATTAACGTGTTCAGAGGTTTTGAGCTATGAAAATAATGGTGCCCCATGTGTAATTCTAAATTGCAACAATATAAAACAACAAAACAAATGTTAGGAATAGCAATCAGGTTCTGCTACTCCTGAGAATACTTTATTTAATATGTATTATGTATTTTTAAATTAATTTTAGAGTATGCCTTCTGCAGACGCTATATGCACATCTTTGTCGATCCATCATACAATCAATTATGGTTTCCACAGTTTGTTGAGTCAGTGTTTAGGTCCAATGATCTTCCTTAGGCTAAGGGTGAACTCTCACAATCTTACAGGTGATCTTTTTGATTCCTAATATAAGGATATCTAAATTCAGGTATCCAGGGCATTAATGTATCCTTCAATCACTGTAGTAAATGTGTAATCTTAATCAACGATCCTGTGTCAGTGATGTTACTCACACTCCACTGTGAGTATGGAGAAATGGCATTCATTTATAGCAAAATTCACAAGAATATTTTGATTAAATTATTCAGTAATTCCAAGAAATTGTACTCTAATCATAGCATGTTTCACAAAGTCATTTAAAACGTAGCAAATTTTATTCTCATTTCCTCCTATCACGTGGCTTTTCTCTTTACGTGTTAGTTATGTAATATGTTCTGCTAATTCTCAACCATAGTTTGGGCATTCAAGCCATCATACCATTATTGTTCCCACTTCTGAGATAGTCATCTACATTTTGCTTACCTGTAAGATTTCTAGTAATATTCCCAAAATGAAGATTAACTGTACATTTTCACAGAATTTATCAAATTCCCAGGTAAATCATTTACTCCTCCACTTTATAGTTGCCTACATTTAAATCCACATCACATTATATTATAGTTACATATCTATTTCCTCTAATAGACAGTGAACTCCAGAGATTCTGGCTTCCACATGGCTTTAAAATATAGCACACAGATCAAAACATCATTAAATATTAAATGTACTGTATCCATTTCACCATTTCAATCATATTCTCAAAAAATTATCAATCAGGTTTTTGAGAGTTTTTGTTTATTTTGCTTTTCACTTTTTTCCACACATATTTAAAAAATTTCCAGACATACACAAAAGTTGAAAGAATAGTGCAATTAATACCCATAAACCTTTATGTAAATACACTGTTGTATGCTGTCACAGATATTTTAATTCTCTCTCACCCTTTTGTTTTTAATTTAATTTTATTTATTTTTATGCAGCATGTTCTTATTAGTTATCTATTTTATACATATTGGTGTCTATATGTCAACCCCAATCTCCCAATTCATCCCACCACAACCCCCTCCCCCTGTTTTCCCCCCTTAGTGTCCATACATTTGTTCTCTACATCTGTGTCTTTATTTCTGCCTTGCAAGCCGGTTCATCTGTACCATTTTTCTAGGTTCCACATACATGCGTTAATATACGATATTTGGCTTTTTTCTTTCTGACTTACTTCACTCTGTATGACAGTCTCTATGTCCATCCACATCTCTACAAATGACCCAATTTCGTTCCTTTTTATGACTAATATTCCATTGTATATATGTACCACATCTTCTTTATCCATTGGTCTGTTGATGGGAATTTATGTTGCTTCCATGACCTGGCTATTGGAAATAGTGCTGCAATGAGCAATGGGGTGCATGTGACTTTTTGAATTATGGTTTTCTCTGGGTATATGCCCAAGAGATTGTTTGTATTACTGTTTTCACACATTGGCACAGTAATTTAGAATAGAGTGGCTCTAAAATCAAATTGCCTGAGTTTAAATCCCAACTCCAACTTCACTGGCTATGCAATTCCCAGAAAGTTATGTGTCTCTGCACCTTTTTCTCATCTTTTTTTTCACATCTATTTTTATTGAGATATAATTCACATATAACATCATGTAAGTTTATGGTGTGCAACTTGTTGATTTGATACATTTAAATATTGTATTATGATTACCATGTAGCAATACCTCTATCATATCATGTCATCATCATTTTTTTGTAGTGGGAATGATTAAGATCTAGTCTCTTATCAATTTTAAAGGTTATAATGCAGTACTGTTGTCTATAATCACTATACTGTGCATTATATCTCCAGGAATTATCTACTGTTTGCCAGTTTGTAACCTTACACAACATCTCTCCAATACCTGCACCCACAGAAATTGGTAACCACCTTTCTATTCTCGGTTCTTGTGAGTTCATTTTTTAGATTCCACATATATGGTATGGTATCATACAGTATTTATCTTTCTCTATCTGACTTATCTCATTTAGCATAATGCCCTCAAGGCCAGCCACTTTGTTGAAAAAAGAATTTTCTTCTTTCTCATGGCTGAATAATACATATATATATCTTCTTTGTCCAAAAGACAAAGTCTGTTTCAATATTTGGCTATTGTGAATAACACTGCAGTAAACATGGGAGTGCATGTATCTATTCAATATGATGTTTTTATTTCCTTTGGATATATACCCACAAGTGAGACTGGTGAATCATCTGGTGGTTCTGTTTTTAATTTTTTGAGGAAGCTAAATACTTTTTTTCATAGTGGGTAAATCAGTTTACATTTCCACCAACAGTGTACAAGGGTTCCCCTTTCTCAACACCCTCACCAGCACTTGTTATCTCTTGACTTTTTGATCACAGCCATTCTAACAGGTATGAGGTAATATTTCATAGTGGTTTTAATTAGCATTTTCCTGAGGATTATTAATGTTGAACATCTTTTCACAGACCTATTAGCTACTTGGGTATCTTCTCTGGAAAAATCCTATTTAGTTCATCTGCCCCCCTTTTTAACTAGGTCGTTTGTGTTTTCTGTTGTTATTGAGTTTATAAGTTCTTTATATATTTTGGATATTAACCCCTTATCTGATATATATTTTTAAAATATTTTCTCCCATTTCATATGTTGGCTTTTTATTTATTTTTATTGTTTCTTTTTCTGTGCAGAAGCATTTTATTTAGATGTAGTCTCACTTAATGATTTTTACTTTTTTGCTTGTGCTTTTGGAGTCATATCTAAAAAGTAATAATTGCTAAAACAAATATCAAGAAACTTTTTCCATTTGTTTTCTTCTGGGAATTTAACATTTTCAGGTTTTATGTTTAAGTCTTTAATCCACTTGGAGTTAATTTATTTGAATGGTATAAGAAAATGGTCTATTTCATTTTTCTGTAAGTTGTTGTCCAGTTTTCTCAACACCATTTGTTGAAGAGATCCTTTCTCCACTGAATGCTGTTTGCTCTCTTGTCAAATGTTAGTTAACCATAAGTGGGGGAGCAGTTATTTCTAGACTTTCTATTCTGTTCCATTGGTCTGTTTATTTTTTTATGTCAGTACCATACTGTTTTTATAACCATGGCTTTATAGTAAAGTTTGAAATAAAGAAATGTGATACCTCTAATTTTGTTCTGTTTTTCTCATTATTGCTTTGAATATTTTGAGACCTCTTGTAGTTACATACAAATTTTAGTATTGTTTTCTATTTCTGTAAAAAATGTCATTGAAATTTTTATAGGGATTGCAATGAATCTAGAGGTGGCATTGGATAGTGTAGATATTTTAGTAATATTAATTATTCTGATCCATTAACATGAAATATCTTTCCATTTGGTTGTATCTTCTTCAGTTTCTTTCATCAATGTCTTTTAAGTTTCAGTGCATAGATCTTTCACCTCCTTGGTTAAATTTATTCCAAAAATTTGTTTGTTTTTGATGCATTTGTGAATCAGATTATTTTCTTTATTTTTTTTCAGAAGTTTTGTTAGTGTATAGAAACACAACTGATTTCTCTATGTTTATTTTATATCTTACAACTTTGATGATATTTTTTTACTAGTTTCAATAGTGTTTTTCATGAATTTTTAAGATTTTCTCTATATAAGGCCTTATCACCTGCCAATAATGACAATTTTACTTCTTCCTTTCCGATTTGGATGCACTTTATTTCTTTGTCTTGTCTAATTGCTCTTGCTAGAACTGCCACTACTATGCTGAATGAGAGTGATGAGAGTGGGCACCCTTGTCTTGTTTCTGATATTAGAGAAAGCACTTTCAATTGTTTACCATTGAGTATTATGTTAGCTGGGAGTTTGTCATATACATCCTTTATTATGTTGATTTATGTTCCTTTTATGCTAAATTTATTGACAGTATTTTTACCATGAAAAGATGTCATATTTTGCCAAATCTTTTTTTTTCACATCTATCAAGATTATCATAAGATTTTTATCTTTCCTTGTGTTGCTGTGATATATCACATTTATTGACTTGCATATGTTGAACCATCTTTGCATCCCAGGTATAAATCCCACTTGGCCATAATGTATAATCCTTTTAATGTGTTGTTGAATTCCCATTGTTCATATCTTGATGAAAATTTTTGCATCTGTATTCGTTAGGGAGACTGATCTATAGTTTTGTTTTGTTTGTTTTTCTTGTAGTGTCCTGTCTGGCTTTGGTATCAGAGTAATGTGACTCATCAGATAAGTTGGAAAGTTTTCCCTCTTCTTTAATCTTTTGGAAAAATGTTTGAGAAGGATTCTCATTAATTCTTCTCTAAACATTTGGTAGAATTTTCCAGGTAAGCCATCTGGTTCTGGGGTTTTCTGTGGTGGGATTTCTGATTACCAATTCAACCTACTTTCTCATTGGAACCATGTCTCTTTAATAGTCTTTGATATTCTTATTTGTCTCTTTCCTGATCTCCTCCCTACTCTCAGTCACAGAGAGCCCAATTCAGTACTCTGGGTGCTGCTGGAAAGAAATTGGATCCTCCAGCTACGTCTTAAACCAGTTGGGCTGTGAGGCACTCACTCACTGCTCTTCCTCTTCCTCTTCTTCTTCTTCTTCTTCTTCTTCTTCTTCTTCTTCATTTTTTAAAATGTTTTATTTATTTATTTTATTTTTTAACACGTTTATTGTAGTATAATTGCTTTACATTGTTGTGTTAGTTTCTGCTGTGTAACAAAGTGAATCAGCTATACATATACATACATCCCTATATTCGCTCCCTCTTATGTCTCCCTCCCATCCTCCCTATCCCACCCCTCTAGGTGGTCACAAAGCACCGTACTGCCTGATAGTTCAGCCACATGCAATGTTACCCTGGGGAAAGGCCAGCACTGGTAAAGGTCTTCTTACTGTTTCCACTCTACTGTGACTTGTATTTTTTTTTTCTTTTACTCCAATTCCCTCCAGAAGTTGGCACTTCTGCAATTTCTCTCTAGTCTTTTTTGCATATCCCCAGGCTAGAAGTCTCCAGATTTTTTCCAACCATGGAGAAAGGGGTTGGGGAAGGTTTGCTTCTCCACTGATTCCACAGCCTGAACAGAGATTGTCTGCCCAATACCAGATGCACAGGTGGGCAAGACTCCTCTCAGGTCCCTTGGCATATGGTGCTGGATCTCTCAGCTCTCACAAAGGCACTTTGGTTCATGGAACTAAAAGAAGAAATATCTTAGGCCACCATAGTTCTGACTTCACTCCTTTATTTCTCATCTTTTAAATGGACTCAATTAATAGTATTCACTAGATAGAAATTTAGTGAAGATTCAAAACTGTAATTAATGTAAAGTTCCAACATAATGTTTTACAAATAGTAGACTATCAATTAACATTAATTATTTTACTAAAAAATACCTTTTTTAGTAGTAGTAAGGTGTTTACTTTGGTAATTTTCACTATGTAATTTTAAAATTACCTGCTAAATCCATCCATTTGTTTTCAGTAAAGTTGCATAAACATTTTTATGACTATTAGGTTGGAGTCATAGACATAAATCTAGTGTTAAAACTACTTATATTTTATAAACCCATACCAATATAGACTCTAGCTTCAACAGAAGAGAAGAAGCGCAAATATGAAATTAAAGTGTGGCATGTAATTTTAATTATAAGTATAATATGCTCTTTTATTGAAGGATAGTCTTGTTCTATTTTATTTATCCCAAGTTCGTCAATGTTTTGTAATAGAAAGAATATGGCTTTCACTAAAATGATTGTTTCTATTTTGCATTCTGTCATGCTTTCTGTGATGAGCTCCCTGAATAGTGCAACTACTTTCCAAATTTATTTTAACTAAAAATCATAGCATCCAGGGCTCATCTTAACACCTTTCCCTTACTATTCCTCACTTGGTGTATATATTTGGTGACTGTTCATAACTATAATTTTATGGTGTTTATTATAATGAAAATAGATCTCAAGAGATAAACCAAGTGAAATAAAATTTAGAAGTGGTTTTTGTTCCATTAGGAGAGACTAGAAGCAAAATTATTTCCATAATAATTTTAAGAAATAATGAGGACTTCGCTGGTGGCACAGTGTTTGAGAGTCCGCCTGCCGATGCAGGGGATGCAGGTTCGTGTCCCAGTCTGGGAGGACCCCACATGCCGCAGAGCAGCTGGGCCCATGAACCATGGTCACTGAGCCTGCATGTCTGGAGCCTGTGCTCCACAACTGGAGAGGCCACTACAGTGAGAGGCCTGCGTACTGCAAAAAAAAAAAAAAAGAAAAAAGAAAGAAAAGGAAGAAATAATGAACCTCCTCATATGTATTGTGTAAACTTTACACAGTAAAATTTGTTATAAATAAAATTCAGATTTGTGTGACCTTTTATTTGTATATACAATTCACATTTAAAAGCATATATTTTCACACAAACACAAACTAAAGAATTTATCTCTAGCAAACTTGCACAGAAACATATGCCAAAGGATAATTATTTTCATACAGAAGGAAAATAATCCCAAATAAAATCACCTTAAAACAGGAATGAAAAGGTAAACATCTGGGTAAACTATAGTAAATATATATATGTATATATATATATATATATATGTATATAATACTAAGAATATTGTTATGTGATATATGAAATACACATAGACATAAAATATGAAAAAAAATCCACAAAAGATGGAGTAAGGTAAATAAATTTAGTGTTGTAAAGTCATTAATTTTTCCAAAAAACAGAAAATTACTAATACTTAGTAGAATCTAATAAGTCAAATATACCTGATGTAATCCATAGAATATCAATTAAGGGACTAATAAAACAATGTTCAATGAACAAGATTAAGATAGAAACATTAGAATAACTTGAATAGAACTGAAAAATAATTTTAAAAATTTGGCCAAAAAAACTAGAAACATGGAACATTACTTTGTAGATATACCAATTATTGCATTAAATGTAAATGAACTAAATAATCCAATTACAAGATAGTGATTAACAAACTAAATTTTAAAAGAAAATGAACTATGGGTTGTATGACAGACTAACTTATTCTCCCATGCTTCACACCTCATGATCCTCTAGTCTCTATTCTTTTGCATTATTCTACCCACCCACAAGTATGGTAAGGACCTGTGTCTTATTTCTAACCATTATATTATTACAAAGATGATTGATACCATTCCCTGATTTCATTATATTCACTATATAAATCTCCATCATCCTAGCTGGCTCACTCTTGACACTCTTCTTGCTGGCTTGATGATGTAAACAACCATGTCAAGAAATTCAGTTTAGCAAGGAATTGTGGCCAGCCTCTACGAACTGCAGGTAGCATCAAGGAGCTGATGGTGGTCTCCAATCAACAACCAGATAGTATCTGGGGCCCTGTGACCTACAGCTGCAAGGAAATGAATTCTATCAAAAACCTGAATGAACTTGGAAGTGGATTCTTTCTCAGTTGAATCTTCAATTTAGAATACATCTCAGCCAAACATCTTGACAGTAGTCTAGTGAGTCCTAAGTAGAAAAATTAGATAAGCATGTCCAGACTTATGACCTACAGAAAAAGTGAGATAATAAATATATGTTGTTTTATGCTACAAAGATTTGTTAGGCATCCATAGAAAATTATACATAGTCCCTATAAGAGAAAATCCTTGATTATAAGAATGCAGAATCCAAACATGGAAAGATACATATCAAACAAATATCAACCCCCAAAATCATTGAACCAAGTGAACTTTAATACAGGAAAGATAAGAGTTATAAAGGAATATTTCATAACAGAAAGGTAGTCTTTCTAATGAATGATGTATCAGTCAATTTTTTGTACATAATAACAAAGCCTCAAAATATATGCAGCAGAAACTGCATACTGTTAAATTCAATAATTGTAGAGAGTTGTTTTTAAAAGTTATTTAATTATACATACAACAAAGAAAAGTCCATAGAAATATTCAAGATTTGGAAAACCAATGAATAAACGTAACTTAAGTGACATATATAGAACATTGAATGTAACAGCTGCAGCTGCATATATTTTCAAATGTACATGTTTGCCAAAATTATGTTGAGTACTAACATTACGTCTCAACTAATTTCAAGTGATTGAAATCTTACACACTGGTATGCATGTGGTGATACATTAAAAACAATTATAAATTTCTCAAGTTCAAAATTCCCCAAGTGTTTTGATATTACTCCACACATTTGTAAGGAACAAATAAGTCAATGAAAAAAATCAAAATAAAATTTTAAAATATTTTGAATGGAGTGATAATAAAATATAGCATATCAAAACTTGTGGAATGCAGTGAAGCCTACTGTAGAATGAAATTTATATTCTCTAATGTATATATTGAATACTACTAAAAGGAAAATGTGAAATACATTAATATAAGTACCATTTGAAGAAGCTAGGAAATAATTTTTAAAATATACTAAATAACAAAATAGAAAACACCAATAATATTAAGAAATTTAAGGAAAATAAAGGTTGATTCTTTGAATATATAAATATATGTATATGTTTATGTTTGTATACACTCCAATAATGACTACTGAAGGAAAAAAAAATAAGTATACTAATAATCAATTACCAATTTAAAAACTAAGAAAGGAATATTCTACAGACATTAAATATACAATATTTAATATATTATAAACAAAATGATGTCAGATAAAATCCCTTGACTAATCAAACTTACAAAAGTCAAAATAAAATTTGAATGTTCTCATAAATATTAAGGGGAGTTTACTAAGAAGAACTTCAACCCAAGAAAAACTCAGATATCTCCCAACATGATATGTCAAGACCAAGTCAGCATTATTCCAGAAATTCAAGTTTCACCTAATATTAGAAACATAAAGCAATGTTATAGTGTCTTAACAGAATAAAAACAAACATAAAAAAGCATATGATCATCATATATAGAAAAAGCATTGATTAAAAGTCACCACGTGTTTATAGTTTAAAAAAGAAAATGAACTTCAAGAATTTATCATTAATATGATAAAGTATATATTGTAAATACAAAGTGTCTCCAAGAGAAAAAAGAAAAAAAAAACTTCAAAATCTATAATGCTAAATGTTAAATATTGTTAGCTCCCTCCTCATGGTCAGGAATGAGACAAAGATATTCACTATCAATACTTCTGTTCAACATACTTATTTTATATTTCTATATAATACATCTTCATTTTCAGAAATGCTGTCTTTACTCAACTGTCTAAATTCTGATTTTTGGTGAAGAGCTTCAATTACTACTAGAGTAAGTTTGTTTGTTGTTCCTGTTGGGTTATAGTTGTGCCACAGAGATTCTTTCCATCTCACTAATTTTTTGTTTTTCCTTGGAATTACCACCATACCAGGAATTTTTATGATATCACTTGTAATGGAAATAATCTATGATTCCCAATAAAGAATTTTATCCATATGTATTCTGCTTTGCCACATCAATTTAGTGACTAAATTATAAAATATTCTCTGACTTTAACAAATTTTATAACATTGTTTTCTGTGTATCTTGTAATAGGGATTCCTAGTATTGACTTTGGTGGATACATAAGGGAAAAGAAAAGAAAGTGCAATATTAAAAATGGTGAATACCGCAAATATTTATGCACCACATCATTCATTAATTAGGCACATGTATATTGAATACCTACTATATTCTGAGTGATCTACTAGTTCTAGAGACCCAGTTGGAAGCCAATCACTGGTTCAACCATCATGGAGTTTATCATGGACAGAATTGTGTCCCCCACAAATTCATATGTTGAGGTCCCAAAACCCCAGTGCTTCAGAATATGACTATATTTGAAGATAGGTCCATTAAAGAGGTAATTCCCTTAAAATGAGGCTGTTAGAATAGACCCTAATCCAATATGACCTGTGTCCATACCAGAAGAAGAAGTGTGGACATACAGAAAGAAACAGGTGTGTGCATGCACAGAGGAAACACCATGTGATGGAGAGTAAGTGGTCATCTGCAAGCCAAGGAGAGAAGCCTCAGGTAAAAATACAAAGTTCTATGCAAGCATGTTTTAGGGAGAACTGGTCTATTGGTGGACAGAATAGAATTATCTCAGTAAACACTATTTGAGATAATAGGTAACAGATGAAGGACGGAAGGTAGAGATAATGTGTAAGTCCTAAGGAACAGAACGTAGCAAAACCTGAGGTGGGAGGGGGTCTAGTATGAGGAATACAGACTAGAATGCCTGCAAGTAGGAGCAACAGAGGGAAAACATGTGAGTTGATGCAGGAGAAATAGACAGGAACTGGATAATGCAAGTCTCTGCGTATGGCAGAAAGCATGTTCACCCAACCATGACATCATACTCTGAGAACCCATCTAGACTACATATCCCAGCCTCCCTTGCAGTTAGGTGTGACAATGTAATTGAGTTTTGTCCAGTAAAATATGGGGTTGAAAGGTGGACACATGGCAATCATTTATGCTACTAGGGTGGTGAAAATAAAATTTTCGTGGTGAAACTAAATATTTTAAATAGTTTTGTTTCAGAGATGAGGCACAGAAATAATCAGAGGGACCCCAGATTTCTGCATCTAGCCAAAAATACTATCAAATAGCAACAAAACCCAATTGTACTTTTTTTTTCCTGAAATGTATGCTTGCATCAGTTATACTATAGGACTATATATATATATAGATAGATAGATATATAGATAGATAGATAGATAATTATACAGTAAACATGTTTAATTTTGAAACGAAAGTGTTTCATATAACTACATCATTATTTTTCACAGTTTGTGTCAAATATATTACACAAAAAAATCTTTGTTAAAATGTCAAATTTTATTTATTTATTTTAGTTGTGCTATAATCCCAGTTTTTATGTTTATCTCTTCTAACATATATACATATGCATTTTCCTGGCATAATTTTTACTTTTAAATTGTATGCGAGAAACTGTTGAGTGTGGAATGTATTAAACATTTGTCCAAAAAGCCATTGCATGAATGCTGTGTTTGTGCTTCAAGTAACATATATCTACTTAATTATGAAAAAATATAAAAGAAAAAGTATTAATTGGATGAGACTAGTGCCCAGTCACCAATATAAATATAATCAAATAATATACATTTTAAAATATTTAATTTAACCAGGAGGACTACATATATACATAGTATTATTTTCAATGGACAAAAGAAATTCACAGTTTTTTTATTACATGCATGGTGTAAAGATTATTCTAGATTTCTAGAAACCATATCATTGTCCTCTTTGCTTGAGATGCCTTTATTCAAGACACTGTCATCCTAAAGAAACTTACAGTAAAAGTATTTTTACTTCATATAGGGCACGTTACATTTTGTCACAAAGGCAACATAACCCTGTGGATTAACCACCAAGATAGAAATGACCGTTTTGTATATTAATAGTGCCTGACCTATGTAAGCAATTCATTCATTGGGAGTGCTCAAAATCTAGGTTTTGACCATCTTGGCCCTGGTGAGATTAGTTCATGGTACTTGTTTTTCACAAAGTTTTGTTTTGCACTTTATTAGGTTGACTAATGCCTTGATGTAGTTTAGAAACGACACATACGTCATCAATTCAAAGGCATGAGTATATACTTCAATTAAAAATAAAAAATACATGTATCAATGTAAATCTTGTGTCAATAATATGTGTCATATTAGTGATATTAAGATACCGGGAGGACTGCCCTGGTGGCGCAGTGGTTGAGAGTCTGCCTGCCGATGCAGGGGACGCGGGTTTGTGCCCCGGCCCAGGAAGATCCCACATGCCACAGAGCGGCTAGGTCTGTGAGCCATGGCCACTGAGCCTGCGTGTCCGGAGCCTGTGCTCTGCAACGGGAGAGGCCACAACAGTGAAAGGCTCGTGTACCACAAAAATAATAATAATAATAAATAAATAAATAAATAAATTTATCCAGAAAGTATGTTATCTAGTTTCTGGAAGAATAGCAAGGGAGAAGCTGATATTATTCTGATGATTGTTAGTATCTTTAAGATGTTTCAAAATTTTAAATTAAAAAAATACTAATTGCAGAATTGTTCATACCAAAAGTAGTTAATATGTTGAGGAGTATGTGAATGAAAAACATTGCCTGTCCTATCAATAAACAAAAGATGTTGCAACCATCAAGCCATCACATTACAGCAGGCCTAATGGTGAGCCTTGAGGGAACTCAGGAAGGAGGCAAGATGCCCCCCATCTAGCAGCCAGCCGCTGCAGCCACCTGTGATGGTGCACCCTGAGGAAAGAGAATAAGAAGCACAGGATGCTGGACCCAGATAGTTGAGGTGCATATCAAAGAAATTATTTCAACGAACCCAGAGTTTGCATCTTCCTGTACACAGAAAAGCACTAAATTCCTTAACTTGAGCTGCCTGGTTTTCTTTAATGAATAGTAATCTTTTGATATTCCGACTAACTGGTCTTTGTTGCAAAATCTCCTGTATACCCTGGCTTCCCTCCCTTGCCTCTTCAGAGAAGTCCCTCAGAGTTATCGGAGATGCTATGTCCTGGGTTTACATCCTCAGTTTTGTCCACCAAATAAAAAATAACTCTCAACTTTTAGGTTGTGCATTTGTTTTCCAGTTGACAGATATTTATGGCTGAGAAGACAGCTCTCCATGCTAAGCCAGTGGTTTAGGAAGCAATGGAAGTCACTGAAGGGTTTAGTGAAGAGAAAGGCAGGATGACACTTCCATTTGGAGAGGCTACTTTGGCTGAAGTATTCAGAGGAACTCAGTGACATTTTGTCAGATATATATTTCCATATAAAAATAGTTTCTTTTATCAAGTAAGAAAAAACTTATTTGAAATGTTTAATTATAAGAACTAAATCTTATAGAATGTTGACTATGTTCAAAACACTTTGTTGAGTTATCTTACTTATTTCTCCCAAAGAACCTATGGGTTCTTTCAAGGCAGACACAGTGCCCCGTGTTGAACTGGTTACAGCAATGGCCCAAGTATATTCCTGCCTCCTTGGAGCTGTGCTGTTTGACAATATCTTTCCACTTAACTCTGAGCTTGACTGTGTGACTTAATTTGGCTAAAGGTACAGTAGCAAAGTTAGGCAAGCCAAAATGTGAAAATGATTTGCACGTTGGGTCTTGCCCTCTCGCTGCTCTTAGAACCACGCTGTCTGCTGCCTTGTGAACAAGCCCAGACTAGCCTGCCCGATAATTAGATATATGTGGTCCACTCACCACCCCTCACCCTTTGCCACCAGAGCCGACAGTGAGCCAATTGCCAGGCCATCCAGACCCCAGAAGACATGACCCAGTCTGAGCTAAGCATGGCCTAGTTCAGATGGGCAGAATTACTTAGTTAATCCATAGACATGTGAGCAATAAATGATTATTATTTAAACTGCAATATCTGGGTTTATTTATTAATAAAAGCTGATGTACTCACATATGTCTATTCTCTTCTAACTTACTAACAAAACCATAAATTTAGTGCAAAATATTCACATGTACCTTTAATAAAATACTATTTCCCTTGATTCTTTGATGCCGGGTGTAGCTATGTGTCCTAGATGTGGCCTGAGAGAAGCAAGCAGAGTTTAGTAGATGAGGCATCCAAGAAGGCTACTGTTTTCCTGATGTAAATGAATCATTTTATACTTTATTTTCTATGAATTTTTCTGCCTGGGAAATGGAAGAGATGCAATAAGATTTCATCAAAAATGAGATGTCACACATTTTTAGATAGAAGAGCAGGAAACTAGAAGCTTGTGCTTATAATGACCCAGCTGCATCAAACTTCAAAGTACCTACTTCTAGATGGCATTTTACATGAATGAAGTAATCCACCTCTTCCATTACTTTATTCTTTAACTTTCTGCAAATGCAGTTCTACACGTTACTAGCTGATTTGAAAGATTAGAAAACAGTATTTAAGAACTTTAATATTTTCATAATATATATCTAATAATTGGATTCAATTTTCAATTCCACAAATATATTGAGCACATATACTGTGCTATATATTGTTTATTCTTTAGTACTATTCTATAGGTGTTCTTCACTGCACTTCATCTCAGAGTCTTTAATACTCAGAGGTGTAGTTTTTAGGCCATTTCCTAGGACCATAGTTCTGAAAAATTCAATTGAGAAATGGTTGTTTAGAGGTCTGCATGACAGTGAACAGGGAAACTAGTCAGAATTGTATTGCAATATTTCAGGTAGGGAGGAATCAGTGCCTAAACTAATGGGAAAGAAATGGGTAGGGGGCAATCACAGAAGTGTTTTAAGAGAATAGAATATATTTCACACTTGTTTTGGTGTGAAAGAGTTGGAAAGAGGGGATTTCTGTGGTGTTATTATTTGAGAATATAAGCCAGATAAGATCACTGGGACAAATGTGATAAGTTCTTTAGAGTAAGCTAATTTTGAGCTGCTTGTGCAAATCTCCATGTTGTGAATATGTGGTTAAAGGGTTTGGATATGCATGGGAAGAATGTAAGAATTATTTAACAACTGGTACATCTTGGGTAATGATCGATTAGAATGGATGCTGATTGGAATACTCTATAGGCTAGCAACAGTTTCATATCAGTAATGGATATACAGCAACAGTCCCCAACTTTTTGTAACCAGGGACTGGTTTAGTGAAGACAGTTTTTCCACGGATGGGGGAGGGGAATGTTTCGGGTAGTAATGCGAGCTATGTTGGGGATGGTTCAGTTGGTAATGCGAGAGAGATAGGGAGCAATGGGGAGCGGTAGATGTAGCTTTGCTTGCTCACCTGCCGCTCATCTCCTGCTGTGTGGCCCAGTTCCTAACAGGCTGAGACCAGTATCAATCCATGGCCTGGGGGTTGGGGACCTCTGATACACAGGAAAGAGCTGAATGAAAGAGTAAGGAGGAGGGAAGGAAGAAATTTTTAAAAAGAAAGATAAAAAATTAAGGAAAATTACTGAATAACATTTAAATTACAGAATACTTCTTCACATGCAACCAAATTTGAAAAATATCTGCCAGAAACATAGAAGACCAACTAGCCTTCATTCAAGAAATATTAATTGGCTCCTAGCATATCTCAGGTACTTTTCTAGGAACAAGAGGAGAATGCTGAGAAAGACAAAACAGGACCCTGTTCAAGGTATGTTTATTTTCCATTTGGGGAAAGCAGATACAGAATAATATAACAAATTCAAACCTAGATATTTTATAGACACTGATATGCATGCTAAAAAAATAAAACAAGGAAATTTTGACAATTTTTGTTAGTATTTTCAAATCTAATGGTCATACTGTAGTCTTTGGAATAGTCTATGCATCACAAATGTACTATTTTATATGGATTCCCATTCCCTGAAAGGCAGTGACACCATTGTGAGACTGGAAATAAGAAAAAGAGAGATTGTGGGGCAATGTTACATGTGCTAGTTTTCCCTATATTTTCTCTATAGCTGTAACATAGACCCACACTGAGAAATGTAAATTCTGCTGGTGAAGCTTATACTGTGAAAACACTGGTACAATAAACTGAGATGCCTCCACCATAGCAGGCCAACTGAAGCAGAATTGATGGCATGGAGAAAAAGAAGGGAAGCTTTAGTTAAAGAAAGCACACAGGTGATGAGAATGTCCTCTGATTTGGGTTCTCCTAACCATGACTCCTGGTCCTAAAAGGTCAAAAGGCAAATCCACTAGACCTATAGTGAAAAACAGCCAGTGAGTCTTCCTTCAAGTTGGGCTGCACTTAAAGTTAGTATATTTTTATTTGACTGTAAATAAGGTAAAACAAGAGAGCAAAAATATGTATATGCTTTCTACAATATCTGAGGACTCCATTAAGTGTGCTAAAAATAATAATTTTCAAGACAGTAGAAATTTTTAATTTTTCCCTTCAATTCAGTGGCACTTTATTGAAATTCCACATCACTGAAGTATGAGAAACTCCACTTAGGTAGCAAGTTTTAGAGTGTGTGTGTGTGTGTGTGTGTGGTGTGTGTGTGTGTGTGTGTGTGTGTGTGTGTGTGGTTTATTCCCCATCTCCTGAAAGCTCTGTGCCTCACCAGGCCATATAAGGTAGCAATTATTTCCCAATCTCTAGGAACCATTAGCATGATTTCATCAATCACGTGGACTACTGTGATGTCTTATTAAAATTGTAAGATGGCCAAGTTCTTTGATGCTTACATTATACATAACAAACAAGAGAGCTGATGACCCTCTGAGGCAAGATGGAAATATCCCTCCTGAGGATCTATAAATTTTAATATTTGCTGTTTTCAGTATGAATAGAGTGAAAAACTAATAGCAACAAAAATGGCACTAGGTGATGAACTGAGTAACCATAATAAGGAACTGAGAAGTAGCTCTACATGTGTCAACATAATCTAATTTAACAAAGTTCCTCAAATCCTAGTGACTTTACATGGTAAAGATTTATTTCTTGCTCACACATAATTTGATGCAGATGATCCTGGTTTAGTGGATTTTTTAGGTGCCTATATTCCAGTTGATGTACTCAGGGATCTGAAGTTCTTCCATCATGTGGCCCCACCATTTTGGAGTACTTTACTCCAGGCCTGCAAGCAGAGAGAAGGATATAAGAGATTGTAATGACTGTTTTACATTCAGGCCTAAATATATTATGTTTCATATCTTCCCACAGTTGGCCACACAGTCCATCCTGGTTATGAGGGAGATAGGGCAAAGCAATCTCCTATATGTTCAAGGGGAAAGTAAAATAATTTGATGAAATATATTATTTTCTCTAACACATACTTCAATTAAGGTCAAAACTTAATTAAGCTTATGGTAAACACATGTCATTTTCCCCAAACTATCAGACTTTTCTGTTGGATCTATGTATTGAATACTACAGGATTGAAAAGAGGCATGATAGGAATCAATCTTTCAGGTTGCTCTAATGGTTGAATATCTGAGCAATTCTTTTAGGAATGAGATATGGCTATTAGTTAACTATTGTTTTTTTTAAAGAAGGGTACCATCACTACCATTTAACACATGTCATAAATATAAATCTTATCCATAGATCAGAAAACTTGTTAAATTTTTGCCAATTGAGAGTATATTCATTTTATCTATGAATTTAGGATAAGGAAAAGTGGCTACCATGGAGATTTGGGTTCACCTTTGCCTACAGTACAACATCCCTCTAAATTCCACTTATCCCTTGAGACTCAGAAGTTCCACTCAAACCAGCAGGCCACAGTGTAGTTCTAGATACACAAAGATTAATGTTAGATTAGACTCAGTGTTCAATAATTCTCAACCATTCTGTATATATTTCCTTTCCCCAAAGCTTAATTAACAGGTACTAAATACAAGATCATTGGTCTTTTTGGACAAGTTTTGAAGAAAATATCACAATATGAACATGTGGCTTTTGAGCAGGGATTGCTCTTCATTTCAGGATTTGGAAATAAGCTATCACTCAGATACATGAACTTAGGGAAGTATTGTGACTCTGTAATGTAATGTATCAAGTCAGGCCTTGGTTAATTATATTATAAAATAAAATATAAAAATACTCCTAATAATAAAAGTTACTTTGATTTATAAACCGAATAGTTCCTTACAGGGTAGCCTAATAACTTCTTTCCTATGGATCCATGATTAATTGAATCCTTTCAGAGATTTCCAAGTCTAGGCTATTCTTGGAGATTGGATGACTGTGCTATTCTCGCTGCCATATATTAATCACATCAACTTTGCTTCTTTTTAAACTTGTCTATGTTTCTTTTACCTGAACTCTGATGTTTGTAATCCATCCAGCCACACTAAAATCAGGGAGCTCATTTCAACTGAAATTCCTGCTATATCATTCATGGGTGCATTTTTTGAAACCTGTGCTTCTCTCGCAGGTCTTGCTCTAAAGGTCTTGGTGAAAAAAAATTATTCTAATACCTCTCAGAGAATATTATCAGGCAATATTTTCCATTAATGTGCTAAAATATATCCAGCATTTCACAGTCTCTCTGAATCTGGAATTTGAATCCCAATATATTCAATTACCATGTAATTTCTCTCTGTTCAATGTTATTTAGTCACCGAATTTGTATACAGGTTTACACTAGAAAACTGAGTCACCTAAAGAGCCACAAAAGGGAGGGAGCTTAAGTTTGTGGAGTAAGAGGACCCTGAGCACCCCTTCCCACACAAACATCTCAAAAACACATCTACATGTGGAGCAACTCTGACTAAAATCAATCTGGAGATGGGCAGAAAGGCTCTTTTACAACCAAGGCTGTAAAGAAAGATCCACACAGAGTCTGGTAGGAAGTAGGGAGAAATGATTGGGTCAGGACTCTCATTCCTTGCAGAGACACAGAAGAGGGAGGGGATATTATGGGAGTGGGGATCTTCCCTGAGAAGTGAGGGGTTCAAGCCACATATTGGGCATCTTGGCTCTGAAGTCCAACACCAGGAAAAAGGGCTCCATTAGGTGGTTTTGAAAAACAGTGGGACTGACAGGAGAGCTGTAAGCAAGTGGGACTCTGCTCATGAAGAGAGTGCACACAAGCCTGGCTTACTCCCAGGAAGAAAGCAAAGGAAGCAGATTGCAAAAGCCTGGGGCTCTGTCTGGCTTACCACACCTGCTTCAGCATACACCCAAGCCTCTTGCTCTGGTACAACTCTCCACTAGAGCAAAGGCTGCTGTTGCCAAGGGGAGAGTGCACACTTAGAAAGAACAGAGCCTCGGACCTGACCTACCTCTGAACAGAGTGAAGGCAGCCGTTGGCAGTGCTCATGTGAAGGCAGCTGACAGGGAGGAACCTCGGGCTCTGACTGGCTTTCTCAGACTGTCCCAGTGCACAGCCCAGTCCACACTGGGTGCCTGTTCTAGCCCCTCTTGTCCCAGTCTGGCTGTCCACTAGGGTGCAGATGCCATTGCCAGAGGGAGAGCATGCACTTAGAGGGAGTGTAACAAGCTGTGGCCTAACCCTCAGGATTTCTGCTCCAGCACCTTGAGCCCCAACCCCACCCCTGATAGGGCACTGACAGAGATTGAGCAGAAGAGAAGCCCCTGTTCACACCTGGTTCTGCCTCTAGTCTCTCCAACTTCAGCCCCACCTCCCACCAAGGTGATAGCTGCCAGCACATTGCAGGGAAAAGTGTGACCCATGCTCACTACTTCAGATCTAGCTCTCCCACCAAAGCCAATGGGCACATAAAGACTGCATAGGGATGCTCTCATGTAAGGACACACCTTCAAGGCTGGGATAGTTAGCTGTTTCGCCTAATTTCATAGAAACAGAGAAAGTTAAACCAAATGAAAGGAAACAGGAATTTGTTTCAGATGAAAGAGCAACAAAAACTCTGAAAAAATCCCTGAAAGAAACAGAGATAAAGAATTTACCAGATGCAGAGTTCAAAGCATTAGTAATAAGAACATTACCTGAACTTGGGAAAAGAATAAATGAACACAGTGAGAATTTTAACAAGAATTAAAAATAAGAAAATAATCAAACCACAAAGGAAGAGACTAAAAAAAGAAGAAAAGAACAAAGAAGAATTACAAAAACAACCAGGAAACAAATAACAAAATGGCAATGAGTACATATATATCAGTAATCACTTTAAATTAAATAATCCAATGAAAAATCATAAGGTGGCTGATTGGATAAAAAAAAAATTGTATGCTGCCTACAAGATACTCACTTCAGAGCTAAAGACACACACAAACTGAATGTAAGGGAATGGAAATATATTTCATGCAAATGGAAACAAAAAGAAAGTTAGTGTAGCAATACTTGTATCATATGAAGTAGACTTTAAAACAAAACCTGTAACAAGAAAACAAAGAAAAGCATTAAATAATGATAAAGGTATCAATACAGGAAGATGCTACAACCTCTATAGGTTAACTTATGTGCATCTAATATAGGACCACCTAAATACATAAAGCAAATATTAACAAACATAAAGAGAACTTGACAATAATACAATAATAGTAGGGAACTTTAATACCTCACTTCAATGGACACATCATCCAGACAGAAAATCAATAAGGCAACAGTGACCTTAAGTGACACACTACACCATCTGGACTTCATAAATATCTACAGGACATTCTATCTAAAAACAACAGAATACATATTATTTTCAACTGCACATGGGACATTCTCCAGGATAGGTCACATGCTAAGCCATAAAACAAGTCTCAATAAATTTAAGAGGATAGAAATTATATCAAGCATTTTTTCTAGTCACAATGGTATGAAACTAGAAATCAGTTACAGGAAGAAAAATAGGAAAAGCACAAACATGTGGAGACTAAAAATCATGCTACTAAATACTCAATTGGTAAATGCTGAAATCAAACAGGAACTTAGAAAATATCTTGAGACAAATGAATAAAAACAAAATCTCTAAGGGACACAGTAAAAGAAGTTCTAAGAGGGAAGTTTATAGCAATAAAGACCTACCTCAAGAAAACTGAAAAATCTCAAATAGACAATGTAACACACCATCTAAAAGAATTAGAAAAAGAAGAACAAACAAAGCCCAAAGTCATCAAGGGTAAGGAAATAATAAAGATCACAGGGGAAATAAATAAAATAGAGACAAAAATATCAATAGAAAAGATCAATGAAGTCAATGTTGATTTTTTGGCAAAATAAATAAAATTGATAAGCCAGGCTATCAAGAAAAAAAGAGAGGGGACACAAATAAACAAAATAAGAAATGAAAGAGATAAAAATTACAACCAATAACACAAAGATACAAAAACTCATAAGATAATACTATGAAGAGTTATAGGCCAGCAAATTGGAAAACCTAGAAGAAACGGATAAATTCTTAGAAACATATAATATTCTAATGCTGAATCAAGAAGAAAAAGATAATCTGAGCAGACCAATCACTAGTAGTGAAGTTGAATGAGTAATTGAAAAACTCCCAGAAAACAAAAGTCCAGGACCAGACAGCTTCACAGGAGAATTCTACCAGGCATATAAATATCCATCTTTCTCAAATGATTCCAAATAATTGAAAAGAAGGGAATACTCCCAAATACATTCTACAAGGCCACCATTACCCTGATACCAAAACCAGGCAAAGACACTACAATGAAAGAAAATTACAGACCAAGATCTCTGAAAAATATAGATGCATAACTCCTCAAAATATTAGCAAATCCAATTCAACAATATATAAAAAGGATCATACCCATGATCAATTGTGATTTATTCCAGGGACATAAAGATGGTTCAATAATTGCAAGTCAATAAATGTGATACACCACATTAACAAAAGGAAAGACAAAAACCACATGATCATCTCAATAGACGCACAGAAAACATTTGACAAAACTCAACATCAATTCATGATAAAAACTCTCATCATAGTGGATATATAGGGAACATATCTCAACATAATAAAGACCATTTATTACAAACCCACAGCTAATATCATATTCTATGTTGAAAAGCTAAAAGCTTTTCCTCTAGAATCAGGAAAAATAAAAAGATGACCACTCTTACCATTTCTATTTAACATAGTAAGAGAAGACTTAGCCAGAAATCAAGCACACACACACACACACACACACATACACACACACACACACACACACACAGGAACATCCAGATTGAAAAGAAAGTACAGCTGTTACTATTTGCAGATCACATGATACTATATACGGAAAACCCTAAAGTCTCCATCAAAATACTATTATAACAAATAGATGAATTCAGTAAATGTGGAGGACACAAGATTAATATATAGAAATCTGTTGTTTTTCTATACACTAATAGTGAATTGTCAGAAAGAGAAAACAAGAAAACAATCTTGTTTAAAATCCCATCAAAAAGAATAAAATACCTAGAAATAAACTTAACTAAGGAGGTAAAAGACCTATACTATGAAAACTATAAAACACTGATGAAGAAAATTGAAGATGATACAAAGAAATGGAGAGAAATTCCATGTTCATGGATTAGAAGGATTAATATTGTTAAAAATGCCCATAGTACCAAAAACACTCTACAGATTTGATGCAATCCCTATCAATACACACATGATGTTTTTCACAGAGCTAAAACAAATAGTTCTAATATGTATATGGAAACACAAAATACCCAAAATAGTCAAAGCGGTCTTGAGAAAACTGAACAAAGCTTGAGGTATCACATGCCTTGACTATGCTACAAAGCTATGGTAATCAAAGCAGTATGGTACTGGAACAAAAACAGACACATAGATCAGTGGAACAAAAGAGAGCACCCAGAAATAAACCCACACATATATGGTCAATTAACCTAATTGACAAAGAAACCAAAATATATAATGGGGAAAGGACTGTCTCCATAAATGGTGCTGGGAAAACTGGAGAGCTACCTGTAAAAGAATGAAATTGGAACATTTTCTCACTCTAAATACAAAAACTCAGAAATGGATTTAAGACCTAAATGTAAGACTGGAAACCTTAAAACTCCTAGAAGAAAATATAGACAGAACACTCTTTTACATAACTATAGCAATATTTTTTGGCACTGTTGTATCAGGCAGATGAAACAAAAGCAAAAATAAACAAATGAGACCTAATTAAACTTAAAAGCTTTTGCACAGCAAAGGAAACCACTGGGGAAATGAAAGGACAACCTACTGAATGGGAGAAAATATTTGCAAATGATATGACTGATAAGGGGTTAATATTCAAAATTTATAAACAGCTCATACAACTCAATATTAATAAAACAAACAACTCTATTAAAAGTGGGCAGAAGACCTGAATAGACATTTTTCCAAAGAAGACATACAGTTGGGCAACAGACACATGAAAACCTGCTCAACATCATGTATCATCAGGGAAATGCAAATCAAAACTACAATGAGATATCACCTCACACCACTCAGAATGTCTACCATCAAAAAGACCACAAATAACAAATGTTGGTGAGGATGTGGAGAAAAGAGAGCCCTTGTGCACTGTTGATGGGAATGTACATTGGCGCAGCCATTATGAAAAACAGTATGGAATTCCCTCAAAAACTAAAAATAGAACTACCATATAATCCAGTAATTCCACTCTAGGCACATATCTGAAGAGAATGAAAACACTAATCCAAAAATATACATGTACCACTATGTTCATTGAAGCATTATTTACGACAGTCAAGATATGGACACAACCTAAATGCCCATCAACAGACAAATGGATAAAGAAAATTTGATTATATATATCACATATATGTGTACACACACACACACACAAATGCACACAATGGAATATTACTTAGCCAATAAATGAACGAAATTCTGCCATTTGCAACAACATGGATGGACTTGGAGAGTATGACGCTTTGTGAAATGTCAAATAGAGAAAGACAAATACTCTATGTTATCACATATAAGTGGAATCTAAAAAATAAAACAAATGAATATATATAATAAAACAGAAACAGACTCACAGATCTGGAGAACAAACTAATGGTTGCCAGTAATGAGAGAGATGGGGGGAAGGGGAAGATAGGGTAAAGGAGTAAGAGGTAAAAAATAATATGCATAAAATAAATAAGGTACTAGGATATATTTTACAGCACGGGAGAAAAGCCAATATTTTATAATAACTTTATAATATAAATTATTTATTTTATAATATAATATATAATATAGTAAATTTATAAAAATATTGAATCACTATTTTGTACATCTGAAGCTAACATAATATTGTAAATCTACTTTAATTAAAATAAATAAAGAACCACAGGATTTCTAGTAAATGTACCTATAGAGGTAAATTCAGTCTAATCTAACATGTTTGGTTTCTTTAGTCAATATTCTCAAAATCATTATCAAAAAGTGTCCTCAAGATGTTAAAATACATTAATAATTTTCTGCTACTTTTTATGAGTGAAAACTCATTCTTCTTCATTTTAACTCTACATTTTACTTTAGACTATGATGATTCAGATTCTGTTTACTTTTGCAATTTGGTGGTGGAAGTGTTTACTTGTGTTAAAAAAAAAACTTGAGACATAGAGTTGTTTTTCTTAATTTGTAACCCTCCCAAATTTTCTTGTTAAAGGGTAATACAAAACAAGTATGTAGTTAGCTCACAGCTAAAATATGAAAAGCAGGATATGCCTCACTTTCTAATTTGAAAGACTGTAAGCAAACCCAGAGGAGGATTTGCAATCAGTGGCATTCCAGGAGAAACTGAATGCCTGCCCACCATCTTCACTCACTTCCTTGTTTATATAAAGAGCAAAGTATCTTGCCAGGGAATCAGAATCTTTTCCTTCCCTCTTCTGCCTTCCTCCTAATTTACAGTTTATAATTTGTTGCTTATCTGAATATCTCTAGGCCATATAAACAGCAGAACTTATAGAGAGTAAAGTAGAAACATTTATGTATGGCAACAAGGAATATTTTTGCCATTTGACATAGAAAAATTTCATGAGTTCAAATAGATTGAGAATAATCTGTGGGAGGCATCCAGATCTTAAAATGCCTTTTCAACTTTTCAAAGGGATCATACACACACACGAGGGGAAAAGCACTGCAGCTAAGAGCCTGTTGCATGAGGTGGATCATAGTCTGGGGTTGCTTTGGATGGCAAAGAAGTAGCTTGCCTTCATCCCTCACACCAGGTGTCTGCATGGGCAAGGAGTGTTTGAAGAGTTCCCACAAAACCCAGCAAATGCATTCCCCACTATATTGCCAGCGTTTGTATGTCAGTAGCACAGATGAAACTGACAGGTCATCAGTATTATGCAGAGGTGTAACTACTACCAACAGGTGGGAAGAAGATGCAGACAGCTACTGTCCCTTGTCCTACAAACTATTACTACAGCAAATCAACAGGACAGAACACAAACCCAAAAGAGGAAAATCAGAGGAAGGAGTTAAATCAACACTCTCTTCCTTCCACTAGTGGTTCGCTGAATTTAGTTCTTAAAAATAAAAGAAATATGATTATGTACTAGCAGATGTTGTGATGCCACTGAATGGCAACTTTATATTTTTCTCTGCCATACTCCTGCCCAGCCCAAGGCACATTGCAAGGATGCTCATAAAAGCAAAGTTGGAAGCACAGGAGGATACTATTATTTATCCCACTGTTCTTAATGAAAAATGACCTACTGACATCATGACTTCTAGCAGGTGAACAATCCAAAAAGACAACCTGTGAAAGACTTGCCCTGGGGAGAAGCTTCTGGATCATCTTAAATTTCCTGTGACATCTTTGTGCCCTGTCTCTGTGTGCCCTGGCATGTGCCTCTTTCTTGAGGTTTTCAGCTATGCAACTCTTCAGTCATTCAATAAATATTTACTGAGTGCTCCTATGTGCTGTAAACTAGGTACTCTTGGTAGGAGGTGGGTACAATTCTCTCTTCCCCATCCAAGGAGCTTACAGTCAAATGGAGAACACTACCAAGTTAAAAAGTGCTTACCTGTGTGATGGGGTAACGTGGGAAGTGACTCATGGGAAACACCTGTCTGCTGTCCTGCCAACATGTAATTACAGCCACCACACCATGATAACAGTAAGACTTTGATGTGTTTCAAACATTTAAAATATATATATATATATTTTTTTCTACTCTAGCATTAAAAAAAAAAGTTGGATAAGAATTATTTGAAAATGAATTCATGAGTTCAGGCTACTCAATCAAATCTTTGATATGAATTCATTATTGTACTTCCTGAATCTGCACATATATTTTCATTATAATTATTTGGATTTCTTTAACTTTCATGTCCAAATGCTAAAAGGAATTTTAATTCAATTGATGATCTAATTCATCAAATAAAAAATCTAGCAATCACTTTTCCTTTCCATGACTTCAGTCCTGTAACTACAAGAAGTTTAATATTCTTTTATCACAATGAAAAAGTTTCTGTGATTAGAGTGAGAATTTACAGATCTGATTATTCTATTTTCTTATTTAATCAGCATACAATTTTTCCCCATGATTACATAATTCTTCATTTCTTCAAATCAGTCGAAGTCTGTCTATTCAATCACACAAAGCTTTTCCCTATAGTAGGCAGAGTTCTATAGGGGATGATTTAATTAGCTACCATGGATTGTTACTTTCACAACCCAGAAAATCAATGAGATTGCCACTGTATTTTGTCCCATCTCAGCTCAAGAACAAATTAAAACTTGTTCCCATCATTTGGGTTTATCCATTCTATATTGTTCTCTTATAGTGATTGCAGACAATACCAATTGTCATTGGGTAACATGTGTACAATAAAAGAAATTCAATAAATCTATAGGGCAGCTCACACAATGAAAGAAAAAAACTAAAGAATTCTGTCTCAGAAATAATAGAAACTAGTGTAGTTCCTGGGATGCTGTAATTAATGGATTATTTCATTGTGTTCTTCTAACAAAAGTCAAATTCCTATAAGAGACATTGATTGCTTTAGACTGAAAAAAATGGGAAGAATTATTTGATCCTCAAGTTGAAACTATAAGCAATGAAATAAGGGTAGTTTCCTAGACGAAAATTGAAGTGGGATCCTAGGTAGGCAAAAGTAAGTAATATAATTATTTTACACAACAATTTAAAAATTTTAAAGAGTTAATGAAAATTTAAATGTCATTATAGAACTAAATCAGCAATAAAAATACAATAACGATCAAAAGTGATATTGCATAAAAATAATTTACTGGAAGGCTTTAGAAATCATCCAGAATTCAGAAGAGTGGGGAAAATCGAGTTGATCAGTACTTGTAAAAATAGCAACCTTACATAATGCAGAATCCATCAGCAAAAACATTCTTCAAAATCCAAACAACAAACTGAAACCTTAGCACTTTTGCCTACTTTTATTCTTTTTTACTTATTAATGGGAAAAAGGAGGGACTTCCCCGGTGGCGCATTGATTAAGAATCCACCTGCCAATGCAGGGGACACGGGTTTGAGCCCTGGTCTGGGAAGATCCCACATGCCGCGGAGTAACTAAGCCCATGAGCCACAACTACTGAGCCTGCGAGCCTAGAGCCCTTGCTCTGCAACAAGAGAAGCCACCGCAATGAGAAGTCCGTGCACCTCAACAAAGAGTAGTCCCCTCTCGCCGCAACTAGAGGAAGTCCACACGCAGCAACAAAGACCCAACGCAGCCAAAAATAAATAAAAATTTAAAAAAGAAAGGGCATACTATGTCTAATAAAACTAATCCTTCAACCTGTGCTCTGGATCCAAATCTTACTGACTTTTCAAGGATCATATTCCATTTATGAAATCTCTCTTTTTGGTATGACATGCATAAATATAAACACTTAATATAAATAGCATCTATCTTTTCAATATTTAAACAAAATCAATTTAAACACTACCAAATATTAAAATATAGTAAAAGGTAAAGTCATTCTAAAGGATTGTCAGATGGATTAGTGAAGTAGAAAATAAACTTTACAATCTGCCAGAAATATGTATGTGTGTGTCTATTTTTGTGTGCTCCATTATTTTATGAGACTTGTAGAATTTCAACTAGTGAGAAAATGATAGAATATTCAAATAAATGTAGAGGCACAATTAGCCATTTGTAATATCAACAACACCAAAATTAATTTCAGATGAAATAAGCATTATAAAGTTAAAATATATAAATGAATAAGTAAATAAACAAGTGAAACCATATTATCAAATGAAAATGAGAGAGCTTATTACATAGCAGTGGGTAAGACTGCTTTAAGTATGACATCTAAGGAAACACTAAGGAAATTTTAAATTGAAATTACTCCATAAATTTTAAATTGTTTATATAGGAAAATATGAAGAAGAGTGACAATTAAAGAATATTTGCCTAAGGATTGAAAAATATGACTCTTGTTGAGACATGATTTTCCATGCTTATCTCACATTCTTCTTGGTCCAGGTCCTCCGAGCAAGGCACCTACAGTTAAGAATGCTTGTGTAGAGAAAATTCCAGGGTAGTAATGTTTAAGACCTATGTCCCTCCCTGGTCCAGGGTCATAAGGATAAAGACATTTCCTTCCCTTCCCTGAAGTATATTTGCATTTTTCTAGGATAATAAATCTAGAGATGCCTGCCCCTCTCCCTGGAAGCATTTGTTTACATTTCATAGTAAAGATAATGTCCTTTTTTCTCTCTCTCCTCTATCTACATATTTCTCTTGAGGGGAGGTTTTTTGAGCAGGCCATCAGTAGCCCTATATAAGATCAGAGTTTGCTAATTTTAGAGGTCTTTTCCTGTAATATACTACAAGCAGAAAAAAAGAAAAAAAGTGGGAGAATGTAAGCTAATGAATCAAGAGCTCACATGAAATTTATATGAAATTATCTGCCAAGAGCCAGATAATGGAGCAATCAGTGACTGTAAATCAGTTGGCAGTTATGAAACAGAAATATAGGTGAATTAATGTTAATAGCCTCAATTTTCTCTTTTAATTGTGTGCAAAGGGCACTCATTGGCTTGTTGGTTAAAAAAAAGTGAGAAGACACTGAAGATGCTGATACTGTAAAGGAATGAATTTGTCCTGAATATGTAAAAGGAACATGACCCTATACTGAGTTTACAGATCAGAAATTTTAATAGTCTGAAACTTTTGATTTATGTAATTTTTCATGGAGCTTCTCAGAAGTTAGAATATAGCAGTGAAGAAACCAGGTATTTCAGTTAATCCAAACTCAAGATTTATTGTATCTGTGTTTCAGAAGGAAAAAATAATGATGGTACTGTTGTTTGTAAAAGTGACAGCAAAACAGAGGAAATATAGGTAATTCTCTGGTTGAACAGGAAATAATGTGAAATAAAAGGGACCAGAAAAGATGGTGGGATTCCAAGATAACAGAAATTATGAGTTCAGAAAGAGGAAGAATGAGATAGCATGACTTTCGAATAAGAATAGAACAGTAGTCATTTGAAAGACTGAATAGAAAAGCAGCAAATATTTAACTTGACTCTAGGATCCCGCTGTTTACAAGAATGAGCAGTATTTATTTGAAAGTTTAACAAGGGAGAAGGTATTCATAAAGAGAACCAAGTTTAACATAAGACAGAAGAACAAGGTGGTACAGAGTACTTTGTGAAAGTAATGCTTATGTAGGCATTTCACAGTGGAGAAAGAATTCAAAGAATTTCAAAGGAACAAGTAGAATAATAGGGATTGCTGGAGAGCAACAATTAGGAAATGGCAGGCATTAAACAAGAGTATTGGAGATAAGATGAACTTGCATGTAGAGAAGTGGCAGAGGATGGCAGAAGAAACAATATATGGACAGATTGACTCTAGGAACAGGATGACACACATAATCCTAGAGAGGTCAGTGTATTGAATGTTTCTCTTACAATTTTAATAAAAAAGTTGAACTGGCTCATTGGACTCTCAAAAACTGACTGCAATAATTAAGTCTAAGTGTAATTTCAAGAGTATGGGGTACTGCTAAGGAAAGTCATAATGTCAACTAAAATGTTGTTATACATATTCCAAGATGATTACTATTATTTGCCATTGTATTTACATAAGTTTTTAAAACTTGAAAAACAACCATAAATATAATTACCCAGAGAGTGTAAATTTATACAGTTGTTTGGAAAATGATTTGTCATTGTCTACTAAAACACAATATAACACCTGTGACCTAGAAATTCCACTTTTATTTACCAAAAGTGATTACAAATATTCAGGAAAAAACTATATATAAATGCTTACTGTTGCACCAAAGGACAATCAAAGGTAGAATTTAAGCTTTCAATATTTCTAATAAATGGATAAAAAGATGTTATAAGATAGAAAATTAAATGTGAAAACTTGCATAAAAACAGAGATGACATGAGTACTGTGTAAATATTTGATATGCAAGTTATTTCTAAGAAAATAAAACTTAAAACTCTAAGAATTTGAATAAATTATATTTTAAAACTTTTGTATTTCAAAAACTCCAAAAATAAATTGAATTGAAAGAGCAGATTACAAATTGCAAATGTTAGCTTCATATATGGAGCTTAAAAATTTCTAACTTTGATATACAAAGTTGTCTTAAAATGTTTATGAAAAGGTAGAAAAATAATATACATCCTATACACACACATAGGAGAGAAATATATGATATTGAAACAGCTAACAAAAGAAATGTGTGTGCAAAATTATTCAATCATTCTGGAAATCAAAAATGGAAAAAAAAACAGTCATGGACTATTTTAGTCTTAAAAAGTTGAAAATTATTGTAACAAACTGTGCTGGAGGATACTGGCATTTTCGTATCTCACTAGTGGTAATACAAATGATGAAGCATTTCTGGAAGGTAACGACAAAAAATTCAAAAATCTTGAAGACATACGTAACTTATGACTGAACAAATCCATTTCATTTTAATTTTTCCAACAGATATTGTCAATATTATTATTACATTATTGTGTCATTAATTATAATGGTGAGAAATGAGAAGATATTACACAATGCATCTGTAGGTGCTATTTAAATATAGTATTTGAAGTTTTATGGTGAGTGACTTTCTGTTTTTTTCTTCATTGCAAAAATGAAAAAAAAATATATATATACATGTAATAATGTAGTTGGTGTATCCACAGCACTTGGAAGATGAAATTAACTTTCCATAGTAGGGCATATAAAGTATTTCATAATATCTAAAGAAGTCTTTCTAAACTTATCTCTAGCCAGTGCTCAATATACAGTCTGCCCTAACTGCTTGGGACTACTTCTCATTCCCAAAATTCAGGTATTCATTCATACCATGAGAATATTGATATAGCAGCACAGAAAGACAAGGGTTTCCTCTTCCTGGTGTGTGATCACAACCATCAGTACCAAGATGATGGCCTCTTCTATTAAGTCTTCCAATTCTCCTTTCCAAAACCAGTCAGCTACTGTGTTGCTTCTATGGTATCTTGGCTTTCTCTACATAGTGTAAGTTATCTTGTCAAAATGCAGTTATGCAAATGCCCTCTCTTTCTCTTTTCTCCCTTCCAGCAAGTAAATTTTGAGCTCTCTGTTGGAGAAAACATTTTTTAATCCCTGGTGTCTGAAGTTATATTATGTATGTGGTTACTAATATTTGTTTGATGACTGAACTGAATGATTGAATAAAAGGAAAGGAAATGTTATAGAAGTAACATCTGCAAGTATGAATTATATATATATATAAACTTTCGGCCACTAGGATGAGTATTTATGTTTTGAAATGGGATAAAAGAGAGAAGGGGCAAATATACCTTGATATTTTGAGGTGAAAAGGAGATACACTGAAGGAATGCATTTCAAATTATTTTTTTAGCAAAATATAAGGGCTGTGATGTTTAGAACAGGGGTTATATGTTAAGCATTGTAAATTTTCTTGGTAAACAGTTTAATTGAAATATAACATATACAGAAAAGTTACTAAATCATAATTGTACAGATCAATAAGATTTTACAGTTTGAATAAAACTGAAGTATTTTACTTTCTCTAAAATTATTTAAGACTGCAAGAAAACATCACTCCTATCTTAACAGTGATAGAAAACTGATAATCCTTGAAATTCCAGAATGTCATCAGCCTATCAGAAAGCTGAGTTCATAAGTCAACCAGGGGGGATAAATTTCAGTGAGTGACAAGCCCCTTTTGAGTATATTAGGGGCACATGAGCTTTCTTTTGACAGAGCCCAGAATGAGGAGTTGGCTACCATTAAAGTGGGTAAAAATACTAGCTAAATTTTTAACCAATTATTGAAACCACTCAGCCAGGCTGCACTGTGAGAAATAGTGAGGGCAGGACAAGGAACCAGAAAGAGTCCCCATCCCCATTCTCATGGTGTTTCATAGGCATGAAACCAAGCTCTCTCCTTGGACACTATCTTCATACAGAGCAAAAACCTTAAGGTGCTTGGGTAGGGGTAGTAAACCAGGAACCTAACTTCCCCTGTTTTAGCAGAAGCAAAGCTATCTGCCGCTTGGCAATGAAGAGGAAGTACTTACAGACCCAATGCTCTGCAGTACTTCAAAGGGAAGACTTGATACCACTGGGAAAGGTGAAGAAACTGTCTTATGGCCAATCCTCCTAAAGATACCAGATAGCATTTTACTGTCCCAAGTAGGGGGATAAAGGTGTGCTGAGAAAGTTCTACCCCTAAGGTTTAGGGTCTGTTTAAGACAGAGGCTGGACCAGGAGAACCAAGTACCTCCTTGACCTCACCATAAGTCCAAAACTGAATAGCAAGCAACAGCAATCTGCTGGGATACAGACAGAACATAAAGTGAGAATGTCACCCCTGGAGCAAACATACATAGATTGACAAAAATTGCAGGTCAAACAAGAACACTGAGAAAAATGTATCCACACCCAATGGCTACAAAATCCATAGAGTAGTAACAGTCACTCACTAAAAATAACTGAAGCCAGATCATACTCTGAAATTAATTCTATCAACGAAAAAAACCAAACCTTGTTTAACTACTGACTAGATTGATCAACATCCCTTACTAATAATAACCTGCCACCAGAAAAGGTGTGCCTATTAAAATAATATTTGTCTTAATTTTGAATCTTCTGTACCAAATATTCAGCATTCAGTCAAAAATCATAAGACAATCCAAGAGAGACAGGTGACAAGAAGAGAAAGTAGTCCAAAGAATAATATCTGCAGATGCCCCAGAAGTTAAAACTATCATAGAAAAAAATTAAAATAACTTTGGTTAATACTTTGAGATCTAATCCAAAAGGGGGAGAGCTATGTAATATGAATACACCTATGTAACCATCATCCCAAACAAAATATGGAATGTTACCAGCATCTTGTAAATATTTCTCATAATTTCTTCTAGTCAATATCCTTTCAAAAGCCATGATTATTGGCTTATATTACCATAGATACCATAGGTTGGTTTCTGCATGTTTTTGTAATTTACTGTGCAATACACATATTATGCAGTAAATACATTATGCAATATTTTGTATCTGGCTCTTTTTGCTTAATTTTTTTTGTTTTGTTTTGTTTATTTATTTATTTTTTTGTTTAAATATTATTGGTGACATTCATTCTGGTTTTGCATTTAGCAATAGTTTCTTCTTTGTCTTTGTTATTTGGAGAGAACATACAGATGAGAGAGGTAAGGGAGAATGGCAAATCATGGACATTTGTAAGGTTTCTATTGCAATACATGGATGGTATCATTAACCCTAATTGAGAATTCAGGGCAGGGGCTAACAATTCACATAATCAATGGGAAAAATAAGTTAAATCTCAGGTGACTTTAATACACCCAAGTACAATTTGAAAGTCCATTATGTGAAAAAATTATAGCCAAATGTGTTTCAAAGTGCAGACTTTTAAAACGTTTTGGTCACAAAATAAGATTCACTTGCACATTTTCATCTTTTAAGCTTTTGAAACAGTAGGTAAGAGATTTAGAAAATGAAGCATTTTCACTGGACCTAGCAAATGACAAGACCTCTGTATAATTTAAGTGTTGGAGATTGACACTTTGCAATTTCTGGCATAATACAATAAATTACACCATTGCAGTAAGAATGTTTGGATTGAATATAGGGAATAAGAAATCAAACATAGATTAGGGTGCAGGGGAATGTATATTTTATAAGGGAAGTAAGGAAGTAGAAACTAGAGAAGACAAATGATAATTCTAGGAAAAAGGGATTTCATGAATCCTGATTTTATGGGAAAAAAAATCAAGAGATTCTTATGTTCGTCAGGGATATTCAGAGAAACAGGAGTAGTAGGAGATCTCTCTCTCTCTCTCTCCCTCAATATATATAGAGAGAGAGGGAGAGAGAGAGAGAGAGAGAGAGAGAGAGAGAGAGAGAGATTTGAGGAATTGACTTATGCAACTATGGAGGCTGGTGTCTCCAACCTACAGTTCAAGTCCAAAGACTGTCTGCTGGAGAACTACTTCATGCTTTTGTTCCATTCAGGTTTTCAACTGATTGGATGAGGCTCATACACATTTTGGAGGGCAGTGTGTTTTACTCAAAGTCCACTGGTTTAAACATTAATCTCACTCAAATACACCCTCACAGAAACATCCAGAAGAATATTTGGTCACATACCTGGGTTTCAAGGCCCAGAAAAGTTGACATATAAAATTAACCATTACCCAATGCAGGGGGCATGGGTTCAATTCCTGGTCAGGGAACTAAGATCCCACATGATACATGGCATGGCCAAAAAGAAAAAAAAAAAATTAACCATTGCAGTGGTTAAATTGTCAAATGTTTAAAAAATCCAAATTGCATAAAGACCAAAACTCTTCTAATTGGATTTAATAGTTTTTATTTACTTGTTAAATACACTAACTCACCTAAACATAAAAATACACAGATTTTATTTAATCACTTCAAATCCACCATGATAGTTTCTCACTCCTTTCTCCTCTTCTTTGAGGACCTATACTCTCTAGACATTCATTAAAGCCTGCATCTCTATCATTCTTTGATTCGGTTAATTGCATTCTGAATAACTCAGAGGGAGCATCTGAGTTCTACATCACATAACCAATAAGATGTTAAGTTAAAATTCTTCCTCCGTGTTATCTCATATTTATTTATATTCTTCTCTTCTTTTTTAATTGACATTATTTTTTTTCCCTATAGGACCATATTATTTTCTAACCAAGAATATGGGAGTAGCAAAATAAGCAACCCACCTACCATATCTTCACTTTGCAATCTGTTATCATATAGGTTCTGGATTAAGTTTATGTAGCAGAATTACAATCATGTTGCTTACCTGTTATGTAATTTTCCATTGCTCCTTATTACTATAAGCTCCTTTGTCAGCAGTTAAGAATCTCTAAGATCTTACTACAATTAATTTATAACTCTATATACTATACAATTTTGTTGCTGTTGTAAATCAATTTGTCTTTTTAATATATTTAATGTTTTGTTATAGAAACACTATTGCTTTTTCAATGTTAATCTTTTATCTTGCTATGCTGAAGTTATCTTTTAGTTATTTTAGCTTATCTATAGATTCCCTTGAATTTGCTAAGGTGACAGTTATATAATTTGCCAATAAGGTTAGCTCAGATTTCCTCACTTATTTTTCCCTGGTTCATATAACTCTAGATATAAGACTGGTTGAAAGACATTTAATAAAAATGTTGAGTACAAATTATGTTTTTCACCCTTGTCTTATAGCTCAGTTTATTGGTACTGTATTTAGTTACCATTAATTATGTCAATGTTTGATAGATATATCAGTTAGAGATGTAACCTTCTATTCATACTTTGAAATTATTTTTATAATAAAGGTTTACTCAACTATATAAAATGTTTTTCTTCTTTTAGAGATAAATACTGTTTATCTCGTTTAATCTGTAAATATATTTTCTACTCTGCACCAAATTTTCACTGGTCTTAAGTTGTTAATATTTTCTATGTCAGACATTGATTTTTGGAGTTTTTAAATTTTTAAGAATTTATTTTGAGAAAGATGATTGAGTTTTTCTGAAGGGTTAGTGAATTTAATTTGTTTAATTTTTCCATTAATATACTTGGCTTCACAATAGGTAAAACAATCATGTGATTTATGAATTATAAAATGTACAACTTGTCCCACTATCAACAGATAACAATGTTGTGAGTTTCTTGTGTACCTTCAATTTCTTTTTAATACTTATATAGTCAAAAAATAATGACAGTTGAAAACCGTCTGCACAAAAACCTGCACATGGATATTTAAACCAGCTTTCTTCATAATTTCCAGAACTTGGAAGCAAAAGATTTCCTTTAGCAGACGAATGAATAAACAAACTATGATACATCCAGACAACAGAATATTATTCAGCACTATAAAAAAATGAGCTAGCAAGCCATGAAAAAACATGGGGGAATGTAAATGCATATTAGTAAGTGAAAGAAGTCAGTCTGAAAAGGCTACGTACCACGTGAGTCCAAATATACTGACATTCTGGAAAGGGTAAACCTATTGAGACAATAAAAAGACCAGTATTTAGTCATCAGAGGCTGAGTGAGGGAAGAGATGAATAGGCAGAGGTCAGAGAATTTTCATGGTTGTGAAATTATTCATATGATATTATAATGATGGATATGTGTCATTATACATTTGGCCAAATCTGTAAAACAGACAACACCAACAGTGAACCTTAAGGTGAACTAAGGTTTCACGTGGTTATGATGTGTCAACGTAGGTTCATTCTTGATAGAAAAAAAAGGTTAATGACGTTGATAAAGGGGGAGGCTGTGCATGCGTGGGGGCAGAGGATGCATGGGAACTCTCTGTACCTGCCTCTCAACTTTGTTGTAAACTTAAAACTTCTATAAAAATACATCTTTTTAAAATAGTGAATGATTCCCTTTTCCCCAAATTTTACACAAATAATAGGACATTATGCACATTGTTCTGAAATTTTACTTTTTTACCTAACACTGTAACTTGGAGGGCTTTCTACATCAGAATATAGAAAAGAGTCTCATTCTTTTTTTTTATGAAGAGGCAGATTTATTTATTTATTCTTTTACTTTGTATTTTGAGATTCTTGCAGATTCACATGAAGTTGTAAAAAATAATTCCAGGAGATCTCATGTACTCTTGACCTAGTTTCTCCTGATATTACTGGTTTAAATAACTATTGTACAGAATCATAAATGGGAAATAGACATTGATACAATCCACTGGATTTATTTATATTTCAACAGTTCTAAATACACTCACATATGTATGTGTGTTTGTGGGTATATTTAGTTCCATGTAGCTTATCACATGTGGAGATTTGTGAACTTACTGCTACAGACAACATACTGAACAGCTCTGGGTCTGTTTCATCTGACATAGCATAGTCATTTCTGCTTTCCTTTGATTAAAGTTTGGATGATATATGTTTTTCCATTTTTCTTTTTACTTTTATTTTTCCTAAATCATTATATTTAAAGTGAGTTTTTTAGTAACAGAATATAATTGGGTTATGTTTTTTTAACCTATTCTGCCAATTTTAGACCATTTATATTTATTATATTAAGTGATAGGTTAGTGTTTAAGATACTCATTTCAATTTTTTCCATTTGTTCTCTAAAATTTTAATGTATGCTTCCTTTTTATTGTCTTCTTGAGTTTTATAGAGTTTCATTTTGATTTATCCCACCTTAACGACTTGATCAAGCAATAGTTTGTATCAGAGCTGACTTTCTAGGACTGCCAGGGCTAAATTATAGTAATATTTAAACTTCCACTTATGTTTCCCGAACGCTGGCTTCTGGATTACTTACTCGAGGGAAAATCTATTGCTGGTAGGAATGCAAATTGGTAAGGCCACAAAAGATAAGTAAACATTTATCAAACAACCAGAAAATTCAGATATTTATCAAGGACAAATAAAAGCATAAGTTCTCAAAAGACATATATATGAATGTTCATATCAGCGTTTTTCATAATTTAAAAAATAAGGCAAAGCAAACGTGCATCATCTCATGAATGGATAAAGACAGTATAATATATACATACTCAGCATGTAAAAGAAACCAACTGTGGATACATGCAACAACATTGATAAATCTCTAAAATTTAAAACTACCTTTTAAAATATCTGAAAGAGTTAATATATTTCCAAAAGCAATACTGAATGGGAGTTCACTGACATGTCCAGGACCAAATTTTGGGTGAGGGTGCCAAGTAGGAAGAGGTATTTTATCCATGGCCACATTTTATTTGCCTTTCCTCTCTCCTACTTCCTTTTTATATCTTTCCAATTTCTTCCCTTTAGGTCCATTCTTCCTCCCACCTCATCCTTACACTTCCTTTCTTCTTTCTCCTTTATTTCCTTTTTCTTTCTTACCTTTGGCCTTTAATCACATCACTTGATGGGACCCAGCTTTGAATTAGTTCACATGTATATGTTTAAACTTTTGACTACAGAAGCTGGGTGTTTGGTTAAATAAAAAAGGAATACATCAAATAATTAAATAACTTGAAAGTTACAAAATTCAGGTTTAAAATTGTCAGAGAATAGTGTTACAATTAAGAAAATGGGAATGGCTAGAATAAACTCTGTGATGTTGGACTGAAATGAGATTGGGAACCCAGATTTTTACATAGATAGATAAATTCATTAGTGCATGTGTGTGTATGTCCTTATGCACATGTACATATAGTAATAAATAAAACTAGAGCTCAGATTTTGGTTTCTAAATACAATTCCTCACTGAATAGACTCAGGACTCCTAGGAGAAATATTGTTAGCTAAAATGGCTGCTCCAGCTGCATCTCTGTGATTATAATCTCCCTAGGAGAGAAAAGAGGAAAAATGTGGATTCCCCTCTTTACTCTTCAGACTGCAAAGATCACTTTTTCTCTGTTTATCTTTTCAGAAAGGGAAAATTTCTACTGAGGTTGTAACTGCTACAGCTACTGACTGCCCAGCTCCCAACAGAGGGCTGCCCTTGGAGCACTGTTACAAGCTAAGGACAAGAGAGACAAAAACAGAGAAATAGAGGAAGCTGATACTTAAGTTTCAGACTTACTGGTAATTTCCCTAACTTTTGACTCCCTTTTGTAATCTGCTTGCTTTTGATTTCATTTTCTGAGTCCTCGAGTAGATTTTTCTGTATTTTGTCCAGGGTTTTAAGTTATAGTCAACAGTAGAGATAGGCTACACTGGGCTTTTCCTATCTTGGACAAATATTACCTAGTAATATAAATAACTAAAAATTGATATTGTTTTTAACATTTTAAGGAACTTAGTTTTCAAACACTCTTGTGATATCACATAACAGTATTGATCTTCTGAAATTATACACTGTAAAAATTAATCTAAAGTCTGCAATTCACTGCCTAAATAATTATATATATATATATATATATATATATATATATATATATATATATATTCTGCTTTTCTTTGCATCTTTTCATTTAAAAGGGACTTAATATTTTAATGATCCTAATATCATAAATACCGATGTTCTGGTTAGTGCATCCTCTTGCATTATATCTTAGTCAATAGCTTCAATCAAGAATTTTTCATAAGTTCATACCATAAAGAACTATAAACATGGAGGTTTACATATCCACATGGAATTTTTTTTTCTTTTTGCATCAAATCCTACATGGTCCAGTGAATTTATGAAATATAATCTAAATGCTCTATTAAATAATATAAAAATTCAACTTCAGTGTGTCTTTATTTTCAGGTTGCTTCATCTGACTGTTTAATTTAATGAGATTTGATGCTTACAGTACCTTCTTTGTAATCACATGGCTGATAGACATGAATAAATTATATGATGGCAAGTACAAGTTGAAATAGTTCTTGTAGAATATACAGATATATTTAGTTATTATTACCTTCAGCTTTACTTGTTAATGTAAATCTTAACTGAAAGAATAGAATACCTTTTCTTAGTTATTCACAAATTCTAAGAGGTCTTTTCTTAGCATGCTAAAAAGTATTGCTTAAGATTTCATTTTAAAAAAAGAATAAAGCATATAAACAAAGACAACATTTTATCTCCCTGGAAAATTCCTCACAGAAATAAGGCAACCTATAAAATTGAGTATGAGCATCAGGGAATACCTTTATATTTCTTAAATAATATTAAATTTAAATATATTTATGAGTAAGCTTATAAGTTAGATTTTGTGCTGAAAACTTTATGAAAAAATGTCATTAAGCCATTCACTTATATAAAGAAAATATTTTTAAATATAATTTAAAGGTTATATTTTGGTTCCTTTTTATTAAAAGAAGAAAGTGAAATTTTTTTTACATAATTAGTGCATATACCCTCTTATTGGGAAAATATTTAATTATATATTTAAATATATATTTATACTTTAATACACAGTTGTATTTCTGTGGTACGTGGGTCTCTCACTGTTGTGGTCTCTCCCGTTGCAGAGCACAGGCTCCGGACACGCAGGCTCAGCGGCCATAGCTCATGGGTCTAGCCGCTCTGCGGCATGTGGAATCTTCCTGGACCAGGGCACGAACCCGTGTGCCCTGAATTGGCAGGCGGACTGTCAGCCACTACACCACAAGGGAAGCCCCATGGTTGTGTATTTTAAAATATTTATATATCTTTTATATTTATATATTTAAGTTAAATATATTTATATATATTTAAATCCAATTATGTCTTAAAATTCTTTAGTATTTCTTTGATAACTTGCCCATTAGCTGGTACTGATTTTACTGAAACAGTTCATAGTACCCAAGGAAACTCTGTATCCATTTTTTAAAAAAATCTGTATGGTACATTTGATTTTAAACTTAGGAGAGTCTAATTTTAAAGACAACCTTTGTGTCCTCCAAAACTTGGCGAAGAATTTAAACCAAAAATTCCTAATTGAATCTACACTCACCTTCCTGCCACTTCAAACTTCCCAAAGAAGAAAGGCTATGTTTCTTGATGGACCAGACAAAACAGTTATTTTGATGATTCTTGGACCATTTGCCTTTTACCCTGTTAGGGAATAAACATTTTTGAGGGTGGTCTTCGAACTGGGATATTGCAACCTCAGTATGTGCAGGCTTATAAGGGTACTTGTTCCAAGATAGCTTTTAGGGATAATTTCCAGATCTTTGGCTTCCACATGTACTCTTAAAAACAGGTCTACCTTAGGACATACCTGAGATAGAGAAGGATCTCTTCTAACATTTCACAACCACCCTTTCCTACTTGGTAATAGAATGATGTAACTCTCACTGAACCTGTCTTTATTATATGGAATTACCTCTGAGGATTAAAGCATCCAGAACAACCAATGAAGTGATCATTTGAAATATTGTTACAGGTGCAGGTAAAGTGAATTACAGGTCTTCTTAATCAAACCAGCTTCCAACATTTTGTTTTCACTAGAATGGGTTGAGAGCCCATCCTAATATTCTTTATTCTAGTTAATAACTCATTGACTTAACTAAAAACCCATTTTAGATATTCAGTAAGATAATTACCTTACTGAATGTCTGTGATTTTTTTGGGGGCGGGTTGTTTTTCTTTTTTGTAAAATTAGGTTTAACACTAGTTGACCACTTCCCAACAATGCATTTCTTTTTTTTTTAAGATTGTTTTTTTTTGATGTGGACAATTTTTTAATGTTTTTATTGAATTTTTTACAAGATTGCTTCTGTTTTATGTTTAGCTTTTTTGACCACAAGACATGTGGGATTTTAGGTCCCCGACCAGTGATCGAACCACACCCCCTGCATTGGAAGGCGAAGTCTTAACCACTGGACTGCCAGGGAAGTCTCCCAACAATTCATTTCTGATCAGAGTGTTAACAGGACAAGCCTACACCTACAATGTTAATTTTTGATTAAAGCTTAGCCTAATATCATACTCTATGTGCTGAAACATTTTGCAGTAAATTTCAGAGATTATAAATTCTATTTAGAAGGTCTATAATATCAATATACTACAACTACTTATCTATTATAACCTAATTTAGCCCAGTTTGTGAGACTTATCCAGGGTATTACACCTTAAAATGAATTTTGAAATGCCCAAAGATGTCCCTTTTTATATCAGAGAAAATTTGGAAATGGTATAAATATCAAAAAAAAAATAGGCTTAAGTGATATATGATACTTCTACTTGATGGATATTTTTAATGTACATACAACATTAAATAAAATGTGGAAAATGCTATTGTTTTAAAATGCAAATGTTTTAATGCTTCAGAAAGAAGCAGATATTTTTAAACATAAAAGAACTCACAAAAAATTTTCTAGTGACTCTGAGGTTTTTAATGTAAATATTGACATCAATTAGCGTTTTTTCCCCAAAAACTGTGTATTCATTATTTCTCTTTAATTAAAAAAAAATATATTTTAACTTTTCAAATAATATCAAGGCAATTATCAAATTTTACTTGATCATATTTAGAACTTACTTTTATTGTTTTACTTAATATTTTAGTGAGTATTGAATTTTTATCAGAATAATTTTCTGCATTTATTGATATGATCATGTTTCTCTCTATTTTTTTGGATAAAATTAATTAAGGTAATAACTTTCCTAATGATGAATGTTCCTTGCATTCCAGTCTGTGACTTGTTTGGTCTTTGGACATGATTCCTCTGATAGGCTGCTAAATTACCTTTGCTGTACTTTCTAGTTTTTAATATATATAAATTATTACTTTACTTTCAGACTATCTTTAATATTTTCAGTACTAATAGTATGCAGGTATCATCTTTTTTTTTTTACTCATCTAAAATATTTTAAGTAACCTTCAGAAATATCTTTATGGGAACTGAAGTTAAAGCCACTCAGAAAAGTTCCCTTTAAGAGAAAAGGGACTTATGTTTAAGTCCTGGCTCCATGTCTTGGCTTTTTCCTCAAAATGGAGTATTCTTCTAGGTATATGAAGAATTATTCCTTCAGTTAATTCAGGTTCTGCTCAAATGTAAATTCCAGAGAAAAACTCTTCCTGTTCTATCTGTTTTGTACAATATGGTAACCACTATCACTATGTACCTATTTAACATTAAACTAAAAATCACAAACTTAGTTTCTCTGTCTCAGTAGCAATGTTTCAAGTACTCAGTACCAGAGTTAGTGAATAATATATTGGCTAGAACAGATATAGAATATTTTTATCATTACAGAGAGTTCTACTGGGTAGTTCTGCTCTATGTCCTTAACCTATTTTATTACTTCTTGTCACTATCTGCTTTTATATTACAAATCTATTTCTAATTATTTGTTTTTATTATGATAGGAAGCTTTGCTTTAACTACTACTCTCCCTAGTATCTAAAATAATATCTAGTACAGAGAAATTGCTCAGTAAATATTTGTAGAATGAAAAGTCAGAAATTCTTCATTTCTTTTGTATTTTCTAGCATCCCTTATGTTATCATTATCTGTTCCTTAAACAGGCATGAGAGCTATGCTCTTTGTCATTCTAGTCTAGAGCATAGATAAGCATTTTCCTGACTTTTTTTTTTTTACTCTATCTTCTGCTTGGTCTTCTAAACACTGTGTCTTACACACTAAGGGAGATAATATCTCTGTATGTTAATGGAAAATGTGAAGTGCTGTAGTAAACAGATGACCTAGAGCAGCGGATTGCCATACTTAGATCAGTGCCTGGGACATAGCAGAGGTGAAACACAGAGCAAAATAATGAACAAAAGCAAAAGCAATTAACCAATGCAAACTTTAAAAGAAAGTATGCAAAAAAGAAGTTACTTTGTAGATTTAAGAGTTTTTAAACCTGTTGCTCTTTCCACAGATCATGGCCAAATCATGTGTCCCTGACAAATCTTTGAACTCCTGTCAAATGGATGATAGAGAAAAGATAGCAAAGAGGACAGCTTGAGCTCACTTGGTGTTAGAGTACAGAATTCTTTGTATTCTATTAGGAATTTTAGACCTACTTGGAGAAGTATGACATTTAAGAGGATATATTTTCTCCCACGGACACCTATCATAATAATACATTTTGTAAGCTGTAAACTGCACTATTTTTTGCTCTAAATGATCAATAATGTTATAAGAAATTTTTAAATGAGAAAAATTACATTTACTCAAATTATGTGTGTACTTTTCATTTTTTCCAAAAAAACCCCACAATTTCCATTGGCTATTATTTTCCTTTATCCTGAATAACATTCCGCAAAATTTCTTGTGGTGTTAAATTAATGAAAAGAAAAACAGGAAATGAGAGAATTAGGACAAGATGGAAAAAACAGAAAATGACAGCTAGATAATATATTTAAATTTCATAATTAAATGAATATAAATGAACTAGTGCTTCTAATTAAAAGGCAAAGATGGTTAGACTAGGTACAAAAAGAAGGATCAACTACTTGCTGTATATACAAACCCACTTGAAATACAAAAACAGACAGGACAAAGTAAAATGCAAAAAAAAAATATGCAAAGACAAGCACAAGAAAACCAGAGTGGTTATATTAATATCAGACAATATATTCCCATTAGTTAATAATAAAGAGGAGAATTTCTCAATGATGGAGGGACCAGGCCAACAAGAAGTCAAACCAATCTTAAAAGTGTATGCCAAATAAAGGTGTTCAAAATATATGGAATAAAAATTGATAAAACTTAAAAGAAAATATACAAATGCACATTATAGTAGCTGTATAATGAAATACTCCTTTTTCCTGTAATTGATACAATTAATCTAACAAGTAGAGAGAAAACCAATAAGGATATAGAAATCCTGAACAACACAAGGACCCAATTGGACCTAGTATCATTTATAAACACTCCATATAACCACAGTAAACTATATATTCTTTTTTCCAGTGAACATAGTATATTCAACAAACTAGAGCATACAGTGTGTTATAATAGAAACCTCAATAAATTTTAAATGATTATACTATACAGAGTATGATTTCTGACCATATTAGATTTAAATTAAAATTATTAACAGAAAATTTTTAAGAAAATACAGTTATTTGGAAAGTAAGCAACCCAACTCTAAGCAGCATATACCTCAACAGATAAGAAAAGGGAATATTAGAAAATATTTTGAACCTAATGAAAATTAAACACAATTTATTCAAATGAATGTGGAACAATACTGTATTGAATAGAAGTAGAAAGAGAAAACATCATTACTTATTGCTTTGAACATTTGAACATTGTAATTGAGATCATTTTCAGTGCAGCAAGGCAAGAATAATTATAAAAGGCATACAGAAAGAAAAAAGTAGTGAAAAATCATAGCTCATAGGGTAATGATTCTATAGATAGATAATATGAAGTAATTTACTAAAAAAGCTGCAAGTACTAAGACCTGATTTATCAAGGTCAGAGAATGAAAGGTCAGTATTCATGCATCAATTGTTTTTCTGTATATTTAGAAATAAAAACAATTAAAAAGTTAAACATAACATATAATTCATAACAGCATAAAACATGAAATAAATTGGGTCACAGGTACCAAATATGTGTAAACACTTCATATCAATGGGCTAAATATATTACTAAGAGAAATAAAACAGGCACAAAAATTAACTGAAGATTTTCATAGACTAAATTTTAAAAGTTAAACAAAAAAAAATCTGATAGAAAGTGTTAAAGAATATCTTCTCAATCTTGGTGTAAGAAAATATTTCTTTCTTATTAACATAATGCTGAAACATGAAAGAAAAAAACTGGTAAACCGACAGTTATAAAAAAAATTTTAAACTTTTTAAAAAAGACACAGGGAACTTAAAATGTAGGACACAGACTATAAGCAGTGAAGACCAACTTGACTTTCTGTACTTTCATTCTCAAATTCATTCAACTCTGTGTCCCTGACATCTAAAAATTCTTAAAGATTCAAAATATTTGACTTTATTTCAATTTATGTCACTCTCAGATTATTCATTAAATGATATATGCATATAATTGGTAACTGAATATGACATGTATTAAAATGTCTGCTTCCTCTTTAAGATACAATATAGTAGAAAATAATACATGTGTCTGAATGAGGGAAATTAGTATTTTTACTTTTGTTCTGCAACTTAATGACAATGAAGCAGCTGGCAAGCTTATTAATTCTTTTAGCCTTTTTGTTTTGTTTTGTTTTCGGTACGTGGGCCTCTCACTGCTGTGGCCTCTCCCGTTGCGGAGCACAGGCTCTGGACGCACAGGCTCAGAGGCCATGGCTCACGGGCCCAGCTGCTCCACAGCATGTGGGATCTTCCTGGACCGGGGCACGAACCTGTGTCCCCTGCATCAGGAGGTGGACTCTCAACCACTGCGCCACCAGGGAAGCCCTTTTAGCCTGTTTTAACATTTGTAAGTTTGTTATTAAAAAGTGACAGTGATTGTAGAGAGGTGTTTTAAAACACTTAGAATAATCCCTGGAAATATGTTAGCTCTTAATAAATATTAGCTAAAAATATTTCAGTTATCTTTACTTTTTTTCCTTCACTCCTCACCAATTTCTCTATCTTGGAAAAAACAAACACACACACACATTAAGTTTATTGCTTTCTATTTCATATACCATTTCCTTACTCTAGGTCAGTCCTCTCTCCCTTAGCTAACTGAAACCATCTCCTTACTCTAGGTCAGTCCTCTCTCCCTTAGCTAACTGAAACCATCTCCTTTGCTCAGTCATTCATAAAGCTGCAGCCACAGTGTTCTCTCTAAGAAGCAAAATTTCCCTTAAACAGAGAAGTGTCCAGCAACTCTTGCTAAAAGTCAAGCTACAACTAACACACAGAGCTTGTAAAGTGCATCATGATGCGGCCCCTGTTTTTTTTAACTTTTCAGTCTTCATTTTAGCTCTCATACTTTATTTTCAGCCATATTGAATGAATGCTCACACCTCTTCTTTTTCTTCTGACTAAAAACCTGGAGTCCCTCTTCTTTCCCTGAATGACTCCTACACATCTTCATTGTTCCAACATCTGAGATGTCCTATCATTTTATACTAGGTTAAATGTTACAGCTATGTAACTTGTAGCACCTGTAACCCCATCAGGAGCTTGTGAGATTATAATAATATTACCATTTAGTCAGCTGACACCTCCAGGAGACTTATGATTTACAAGAACAGAGACCATATCTAACTTCCTATAGAGAACATCACACATGCGGCCTGATACCCAGCATATAGCTAATGTTCAATTAATACTTGTCAAGTACACTCTTGTTGAATAATTCCCATAAAAATGACCCCAGAAACTTTGGAAGTTGGCACTCCACAGAATTAACATCTTTACCAGGGTTTTGCTACTTCATGAGATTTCTTCCAAGCTCTAGCCACTCGCTAAAGATTTTTGCTTGCTCACTGCTTCTATGTCTGTTTGGATCTGGAAATTGATATGAGTCTGCTCCTCTAAGTTCATTATATCTAACTTCTTTATGTTCCTATAAAGCCTTAGTCCAGGATTCAGAATCTAGTTATCCTTGACTTTCTAGTTTAGCCAAATGTTGTTCTGCCAGCACTTATGCCGAGATCCATTACTAGAAATGACAGTCTTGCCCAGAGTTTGAATTCTCACTATCTAGGAAAGAAAGTGGGCAAACCTCTTAAAATCTGTTATATAGCCTACTGGAAAACAAACAAAAACTAGAAAGCTGAACAAATTAGTTGTCTTGTTACAATGCATCCAATGCATCTATTCCCTGATACTTGGAGATCATCTCCCATTGTATATTTATTCTATAATCTTTTTGCCTACTCTACATCTTATTTATAGTTAAAATACTAAAGTTCAGAGGTCTCTGGGTATTAAGTACACAAGCTTGTTTATTACTCCCAGGTCTATTTTTTACCCTACACTCCAATTCAGTTTTATACTCATCAGATAGAGGTTAACAGTTGACCTCAAATAAACGTATTTATCTATTATTAACAAGATACATTTTGATAGTTCAAAAGACTATACTGGGGCTTCCCTGGTGGCGCAGTTGTTGAGAGTCTGCCTGCCGATACAGGGGACATGGGTTCGTGTCTCAGTCCAGGAAGATCCCATATGCCGTGGAACGGCTGGGCCGGTGAGCCATGGCCACTGAGCCTGCACGTCCAGAGCCTGTGCTCCGCAATGGGAGAGGCCACAACAGTGAGACTATACTGTAGATTTCTCTTTAAGCCGTAAGAAATTCTACTAAACAAAAATTTATTATCACTGTTGTTTGGCTTAAACAACATAACTTTATTTTCTCATATTTCTGGAGGCTGGGAAGTCCAGGATGAAGATGCCAGCCAGTTCGGTTTCTGGTGCAAGCGCTCTTCCTGCCTTGCAGATGGCCACCGTCTTTCTGTCACATTACTTCATGTGACTGTAGAAAGGGAAAGCAAGGTCTCCACTGGCTCCTCTTATAACTACACTGACCCTTTGAGTCAAGGCTCCACCTTAGACCTCACTTAACCCTAGTTACATCCCGGTGACCTCAGTCTCCAAAAACAGTCCCACTGGGATGTTATGGCTTCAACACATGAACTTTGCAGGGACACAATTTAGTCCAGAGCAGAGTAGAAGCTATAGGAAGTGGAATGATCTCTCAGGGAAACAGGATGGTGATTCCGTTTGTGAAGAAATAAAAACTGTTGATTTGGTCCAGTTTTCATATATGCAATAGGTGGCACCTCCTTCTGGCTCTTTGGAGATATAAGACAGGCTAAATGCTCTAGGTCAAAATGATGTTTTAAATTTAGAAAAAAAAATTTTCAACAAAGAAGTACTGCAGTACTACCTGATCTGATGGTAGTTGAATTCATGGATGCAGAACCATGGTTGCAAAGGGCTGACTGTAAAGTTGTACGTGGATTTTCTACTGTGAGGTGGGGTGAACTCGCCTATCCCTTGGGTTAGTCAAGTGTCAACTGTATATGAATAATGACAAGTCTTCAGGAACACATATAAATCTTAAAAATGTAAAATATTTATTGGCAATATTTTATAGGAATTCAATTATACTGAATAATATTTAACAAATTCACATACTTTATATTTATTTCAAATTGCATTTTCTATTTCCAATTTGTATATTTAATTCACACAGTGAAGGTACTACAAGACATGATTTGCTATATTAAAAACAGTACAGTGTTTTTGTCCATTCCATTACCAAATAAGTTTGAACAACATAGAGGTCAATTCTCTTTGCTTCTCTAGCTCTACAATGCATAATGTTTAATCTTCTATTAAAGCTTTTGAGTTGAGCTTTGTAAATTATAAATGTGTTTTCCCTCCTTGTAACTATTAATCAACATTGCTCTCTTGTTCTCTTTGATTCAAGTTCATTTTCTAAGTCACGTGAGCCTTGATTTACTCACTTTGTAAGTTGAAAAAGTTAATAGGTGATACACAATAAATCAGGTTTATCTGCTTTAATGTGTAAATTGCTCAGTGAATGCATGGCAGTGCAAAGAGCACCAATATACTCTGGCACTTTGAAGCAATTGCTGTTTAGAGCACAAAATGCAAACCAAGACAATGTCATAATAATTTTAAGTTTATATTATTAGCTAACATATCTGTGGTCATAAATATAATGCTAGAATTTTACATATCTACCATATTTCTCATTTGCTTTGTTTTTTCTAAAAGAACATTTTAATTCTTTATATCTATCAGCTTTAAAGATATTTCTCAGTCTCAAAGAAAATATTACTCCAAAGCAATGTGCTTTGATTTCTGAACTCTTACAGGGATTTTATTGGACCCTAGGGATTTTTGAGATTCAAATATTTTAATTACTTGACCAGCTGTCTTTTCTGAACCTTCGGTTCTTCTTCTGCTCTTGGGAATTGTAAGTAGGTTCTGAGCATCTGTCCTTATCCTCTTTTGTAAATACAAAAGGAAAATATTTATTTAATTTTCAAAGCTACTACCCACTCAAGTATAATTATTGTAAATATATATGATTACTTTTAAAAATAACATTTTTCTTTCAATGTTTATTGAATACCAAAGACTGAATTTTTATCTATCTGTGTTAAAAACTTAATGTTGATGTTTTATATATATTCTTTTTTAAATTCTCTCCCACAGTTTCTTTCATTTGGATTCAAGTTCATTTATGATTTGGTTTAAATTACATATGTAAAACTTCAAACATTTGTTTGCCTTCATGAATATTACAGTTGGTACAATCATCTTGATTGTAATAAAACTAAATGTGTACCTTTTTATCTATAATTTCCTTTTTAAAATTAGTATAAAATCCCTGTGATAAACGTAAAATTATTTTCATTCTACCTATAAATAAATTAAGCCTAATAATGTAAAGACATGATTTATAGCCAAGCAACTAGTAAGTGATGGGCAGGGATTCAAATCTAAATCTGCTTCACATCTTAGTTAATAAACCATAATAAGCAGCTGATGAATTATAATTTTCTTTTTTGTTTCCATCCTAGTCAAAATAGTAGGTTTTCTATCCATAAAGAAATAACAGATCATAAAAACAAAATTCACAAAATAATATAAACAGTTATGCAAATAAAAATTACAATGAAGTGTCATCTCATACCAGTCCGAATGGCCATAACTCAAAAGTCTACAAAGAATAAATCCTGCAGAACCTGTGGAGAAAAAGGGACCCTCCTACTCTGTTGGTGTGAATGTAAATTGCACCAATGGAGAACAGTATGGTGGCATTTCTTTTTTTTTTTGCAGTACGTGGGCCTCTCACTGTTGTGGCCTCTCCTATCGCAGAGCACAGGCTCTGGACACGCAGGCTCAGCAGCCATGGCTCACGGGCCTAGCTGCTCCACAGCACGTGGGATCATTCTGGACCGGGGCACGAACCTGTGTCCCCTGCATTGGCAGACGGACTCTCAATCACTGTGCCACCAGGGAAGCCCTGGTGGCTTTTTAAAACACTAAAAGTAGAGTTACCATGTGATCTAGCAATTCCACTTCTAGGCATATATACAGAGAAAACGCTAATTCAAAAATACACATGCACCCCAATGTTCACTGCAGCACTATGCATAACAACTAACACATGGAAGCAACCTAAGTGTCCATCAACAGGTGAATGGATAAAGAAGAGGTGGTATATATACAAGGGAATATTACTTAGCCAAGAAAAAGAATGAAATAATGCCATTTGCGATAACGTGAATGGACTTAGAGATTATCATGCTAAGTGAAGTTAGTCAGACAGAAAGACAAATATCATATGATATCACTTATATGTGGAATCTAAAAAAAATGACATAAATGAACTTATTTACAAAACAGAAATAGACTGACAGACATAGAAAACAAACTTATGGTTAACAAGGTGGATGGAGGGGAGAGATAAATTAGAAGTTCAGGATTAACATATACACACTACTATATATAAAATAGATGAAAAACAAGGACCTACTATATAGCACAGGGAACTGTATTCAATATTGTGTAATAACCTATAATGGAAAAGAATCTGAATATATATATATATATGAATCACTTTGCTACACACCTGAAACTAAATCAACATTGTAAATTAACTGTGCTTCAATTTAAAAAATGATGAAATTTTTTAAAAAAATAAAAAAATGAGTTAATGAAATACAAAACTATTATTTTTAAGTATAGTATGTCTTTCTATTTTAGATAACTAAAAGGAGTCAATGATAAATTACTAAAAATAGTGTAAGGAGCTTTAGAGTAAGTGCATGGTCAAAAAGGAAATTTAGGAAACTTTATATTTTATTTATTGTAATAAATTTATATAAGAATTGAGTTTAAAATGAATGAATAAGATATATTGAAAAAAGTTGCAATATTAGGAAAATTGAAATAAAACTTTAAAGTGGACAGATAAACAATTGAATATGATAATTTATTATTGCAAACATATTAATTATATATTTAAATTGACTCCATCCAAAATTTTAATATATTTTAGAACATCTTGACATAATGCCTAAATAATTATAAGGCCATATATGAGAAACAGAGGCTAAAGGGGATGCATAGTTAGTTTTTAAAACTTATTATGTGAATAATTGAAAGCATATATTTTACAAATAAATCTCAATTTCCCTGTCATCATCACTCCAAGTCCATTTCCTCTCCAGAGATAAACACACATAAGAATTTCTGGTCATCTACAGAGAAAATATAAAATATACATGGACATTCTATGGGTTGTCTTTTCATTTTATGGTTTCCTTTGCGTTGAAGAAGATTTTAAGTTTAATTAGGTCCCATTTGTTTGTTTGTTTTTTTAATTTTCATTACTCTAGGAGGTTGATCAAAAAAGACATTGCTGCAATTTACATCACAGAGTGTTCTTCCTGTATTTTCCTCTAAGAGTTTTACAGTATCTGGCCCTATATTTAGGTCTTTAATCCATTTTGACTTTATTTTTGTGTATGGTGTTAGAGGGTGTTCTAATTTCATTCTTTTGCATGTAGCTGTCCAGTTTTCTCAGCACCACTTATTAAAGAGACTGTCTTTTCTCCATTGTATATTTTTGCCTCCTTTGTCATAGATTAGTTGACCAATAGCCGCTGGGTTTATTTATGCACTTTCTGTCCTGTTCCATTGATCTATATTTCCAAAAACAGCCCATAGAATGGGAGAAAATATTTGAAAATAAAGAAACTAACAATGGCTTATCTCTAAGATATGCAAATGGCTCAGGCAGCTCAATATCAAATAAACAAAAAAACCCAATAAAAAAATGGGCAAAAGTTCTAAAAAGTTCTAGCAACAATGTATGCTCGAGAGGGTGTGTAGAAAAGGGAACCATCTGTTGATGGACACACTTCTATGTCTTGGCTATTGTAATTAGTGCAACAATGAACATTGTGGTACATGCCTCTTTTTGAATTATGGTTTTCTCAGGGAATATGCTCAGCAGTGGGATTGCTGGGTCATATGATAGTTCTATCTTTAGTTTATTGAAGACCATCCATACTGTTCTCCATGGTGGCTATATCAATTTACATTCTCACCAAAAATACAAGAGGGTTTCCTTTCCTCCAAACCCTTTAAAGCATTTATTGTTTGTAGATTTTTTGATGATGGTCTTTCTGACCAGTGTGAAGTGATACCTCACTGTAGTTTTGATTTGCATTTCTCTAATGATTAGTGATATTACGCATCTTTTCATATGTTTGTTGGCAATCTGTATATCTTCTTTGAAGAAAAGTCTATTTAGGCCTCCTGTCCATTTTTGGATTGTGTTGTTTGTTTTTTAATATTGAGCTGCATGGACTGCTTGTACATTTTGGAGATAAATGCTTTACCAGTTGCTTCATTTTCAAATATTTTCTCCCATTCTGAGGGTTGTTTTTTGTCTTGTTTATGCTTTCCTTTGTTGTGCAAAAGCTTCTTAAGTTTCATTAGTTGCATTTGTTTATTTTTATTTCCATTTCTCTAAGAGGTGGGTCAAAAAGGATCTTGCTGTGATTTATGTCATAGAGTGTTCTGCCTATGTTTTCCTCTAGGGGTTTTATAGTGGCTACCCTTAAATTTAGGTGTTTAATCTACTTTGAGTTTATTTTTGTGTATGGTGTTAGGGAGTGTTGGAATTTAATTCTTTTACATGTAGCTGTCCAGTTTTCCCAGTATCACTTATTGAAGAGATGGTCTTTTCTCCATTGTATATCCTTGCCTCCTTTCTCATAGATTAGTTGACCATAGGTGCGTGGGTTTATCTCGGGGCTTTCTATCTTGTTCTATTGATCTATATTTCTGTTGTGGTTTAGATAGCATACCAACTTGATTACTTTAGCTTTGTGGTATAGTCTGAAGTCAGGGAGCCTGATTCTTACAGCTCCATTTTTCTTTCTCAAGGTTGCTTTGGCTATTCGGGGTCTTTTGTGTTTCCATACAAATTGTGAATTTTATTTTTTCCAGTTCTGTGAAAAACATCATTGGTAGTTTGATAGGGGTTGCATTCAATCTGTAGACTACCTTGTGTAATAGAGTTATTTTCACAATGTTCATTCTTCCAGTCTAAGTACATGGTATATCTCTCCATCTGCTTGTATCAGCTCTAATTTCTTTCATCAGTCTTATGTTTTTGTGCATAGAGGTCTTTTGTCTCCTTAGGTAGGTTTATTCCTAGGTATTTTGTTCTTTTTGTTGCAATGGTAAATGGGAGTGCTTCCTTAATTTTTCTTTCATATTTTTCATCATTAATGTATAGAACTGCAAGAGATTTCTGTTCATTCATTTTGTATGCTGCTACTTTACCAATTCATTGATCAGCTCTAGTAGTTTTCTGGTGGCATCTTAAGGGTTCTCTATGTATAGTTTCATGTCATCTGCAAACAGTGACAGTTTTACTTCTTTTCCAATTTGGATTCCTTTTATTTCTTTTTCTTCTCTGATTGCTGTGGCTAAAAATTCCAAAATTATGTTGAAAAATAATGGTGAAAGTGGGCCACCTTGTCTTGTTCCTGATCTTAGTAGAAATGGTTTCAGTTTTTTACCATTGAGAATGATGTTGGCTGAGGTTTTGTCCTATATGGCCTTTATTATGTTGAGGTAAGTTCCCTCTATGCCTACTTTCTGGAGGGTTTTTATCATAAATTTCTGTGAAGTTTTGTCAAAAGTTTTTTCCACATCTATTGAGATTATCATATGGTTTTTATCCTTCAATGTTTTAATATGGTGTATCACATTGATTGATTTGTGTATATTGAAGAATCCTTGCATTCCTGGTATAAAACCCATTTGATCATGATGTATGATCTATAATGTGCTGTTGGATTCTGTTTGCTAGTATTTAGTTGAGGAATTTTGCATCTATGCTCATCAGTGATATTGGCCTGTAGTTATCTTATTTTGTGACGTCTTTGTCTGGTTTTGGTATCAGGGTGATGGCAGCCTCATAGAATACATTTGGGAGAATTCCTCCCTTTGCTATATTTTGGAAGAGTTTGAGAAAGATAGGTGTTAGCTCTTCTCTAAATGTTTGATAGAATTTTCCAGTGAAGCCATGTAGTCCTGGGCTTTTGTGTGTGGTAAGATTTTTAAACACAGTTTCAATTTTAGTGCTTGTGATTGGTCTGTTTATATTTTCTATTTCTTCTTGGTTCAGTCTCGGAAGGAGGCCTTTCTAAGAATTGCCCATTTCTTCCAGGTGGTCTATTTTATTGGCATATAATTGCTGGTAGTAATCTCTCCTAATCCTTTGTATTTCTGTATTGTCACTTCTCCTTTTTCATTTCTATTTCTGTTGTTTGAATCTGCTCCCTTTTTTTCGGGATGAGTCTGGATAATGGTTTATCAATTTTGTTTACCTTGTCAAAGAACAAGCTTTTAGTTTTATTGATCTGTCCTATTGTTTCCTTAATTTCCTTTCCATTTATTTCTGATCTGATATTTATGATTTATTTCTTCTGCTTTTTTTTTTTTTTTTTTTTTTTTTTTTGTGGTACGTGGGCCTCTCACTGTTGTGGCCTCTCCCGTTGTGGAGCACAGGCTCCGGATGTGCAGGCCCAGCGGCCATGACTCACAGACCCGGACCCTCCATGGCATGTGGGGTCCTCCTGGACCAGGGCATGAACCCATGTCCCCTGCATCGGCAGGTGGACTATCAACTACTGCACAACCAGGGAAGCCCTAACTTTGTTTTTGTAGTTGTTGTTGTTCTTTCTCTAATTGCTTTAGTTGTAAGGTTAGGTTGTTTATTTGAGGTGTTTATTATTTCTTGAGGTAGGATTGTATAGCTTTAAACTTCCCTCTTGGAACTCCTTTTGCTGCATCTCATAGGTTTTGGGTAGTCGTGTTTTCATTGTCATTTTTTTCTAGGTATTATTTGCTTTCCTCTTTGATTTTTTTCAGTGATCTCTTGCTTATTTAGTAGTGTATTGTTTAGCCTCCATTTATTTGTAGTTTTTACAGAGTTTTTCCTGTAACTGATATCTTGTCTCATAGCGCTGTTGTTGGAAAAGATACTTCATACGATTTCAGTTTTCTTAAATTTACTAAGGCTTGATTTTTGACCCAAGATATGATCTAGCCTGGAAAATTTCCAGGAGCATTTGAGAAGAAAGTGGATTTTGTTGTTTTTGAATGGAATGTCCTATAAATATCAAGTAAGCTCCTCTTGTTTAATGTGTCATTTAAAGCTTGTGTTTCCTTATTTATTTTCATTTTGGATGATCTGTCCATTGGTGAAAGTGGGGTGTTAAAATCTCCTACTCTTATTGTGTCACTGTCAATTCCCCTTTTATGGCTGTTAGCATTTGCCTTATGTATTGAGGTGCTCTTATGTTGGGTGCATAAATATTTACAATTGTTATAACTTCTTCTTGTTATTGATCCCTTGATCATTATGTATGTCCTTCTTTGTCTCTTGTAATAGTCTTTATTTGAAAGTCTATTTTGTCTGATATGAGAATTGCTACTCTAGCTTTCTTTTTCCATCCTCTCACTTTCAGTCTCTATGTGTCCTTATGTCTGAAGTGGGTCTTTTGTAGACAGCATATATATAGGTCTTGTTTTTGTATCCATTCAGCCAGTGTATGTCTTTTGGTTGGACCATTTAATCCAGTTACATTTGAGGTAATTATTGATATGTATGTTCCTATTACCATTTCCTTACTTGTTTTGGGTTTGTATTTGTAGGTATTTCCCTTCTCTAGTGTTTCCTGCCTAGAGAAGTTCCTTAGCATTTGTTGTAAAGTTGGTTTGGTATGGCTGAACTCTCTTAGCTTTTGCTTGCCTGTATAGGTTTTAATTTCTCTGTCAAATCTAAATGCGATCCTTGCCGGGTAGAGTAATCTTGGTTGTAGGTTTTTCTCTTTCATCATTTTAAAAAGTCCTGCCACTTCCCTCTGGCTTGCAGAGTTATGCAAGTGTTATGGTGATTCCCTTTTATGTTATTTGTTGCTTTTCCCTTGCTGCTTTTTATATATTTTCTTTATATTTAATTTTTGATAGTTTGATTAATACGTGTCTTGGCATGTTTCTCCTTGGATTTAGCCTGTATGGGACTCTCTGCCCTTCCTAGCTTTGATTGACTATTTATTTCCTTTCCCATATTAGGGAAGTTTTAAACTATTATCTCTTCAAATATTTTCTCAGACCCTGTCTTTTTCTCTTCTTCTTTTGGGACACCTATTATTTAGCTTTTGGTGCATTTAATGTTGTCCCAGAGGTCTCTGAGACTGTCCTTAATTCTTTCAGTCTTTGTTTTTTATTCTGCTCTGCGGTAGTTATTTCCACTATTCTATCTTCCATTTCACTTATCTGTTCTTCTGCCTCAGTTATTCTACTATGGATTCCTTCTAGAAATTTTTAAATTTCATTTATTGTGTTGTTCATCATTGTTTGTTTTCTGTTTAGTCCTTCTAAATCCTTTTAAAACATTTCTTGTATTTTCTCGATTTTATTTCCAAGGTTTTGGATCATATTTACATCATTATGCTGAATTCTTTTTCAGGTAGACTGCCTATTTCCTCTTCATTTGTTTGGTCTGGTGGTATTTTACTTTGCTCCTTCATCTCTCTGTATTTCTCTGTCTTCTCACTTTGCTTAAATCACTGTGTTTGGGGTTTCCATTTTGCTGTCTTCAGGTTTGTAGTTCCTGTTGTTTTGTGTGTCTGCCACAATTGGGTAAGGTTTTTACATTGGGTTATGTAGGCTTCCTGGTGGAGGAGACTGGTGCCTGTGTTTTTGTGGATGAGATTGGATCTTGTCTTTCTGATGGGCAGGACCACCTCTGGTGGTGTGTTTTGGGGTTTCTGTGAACTTATTATGATTTTAGTCAGCCTCTCTGCTAATGGGTGTGATGTACTCCTGTCTTGCTAGTTGTTTGGCATGGGGTGTCCAGTAGTGGAGCTTGCTGGCTGTTGAATGAAGCTGGGTCTTAGCATTGAAATGGAGATCTCTGGGAGAACTTCTGCTGATTCATATTATGTGGGTCCGGGATGTCTCTGGTTGTCCTATGTCCTGCACCCAGCTCTCCCACCTCTGAGGCTCAGGCTTGACACTCATCTGGAGCACCAAGACCCTGCCAGCCACAAGGCTCAGAAGAAAAGGGAAGAAGAAATTAAAGAAAAAATTAAAAGTTATTAAAATAAAAAATGAAAAGTAAAATTATATTATTAAAATAAAAACTTTTTTAAAGTAATGAAAAAAGAAGAAGAGAGCAACCAAATCAAGAACCAAATCCACCAATGATAACAAGCACTACAAACTCTACTAAGATAAACATAAAAATCCATAACTAGTCAATCGCATGCAGCAAACCCCAAGTTTACACTTGTTGCCGAATTTCACAGCCTCAATTTTGGGATGATTCATTTTCTATTCAGATCTTCCACAGATCCAGGTACATCAAGTTGATTGTGGAGATTTAATCCATTGCTCCTCATGCTTCATGGAGAAATTTCCCTTTCTCTTCTTTGTTCTCACAGCTCTCAGGACTCAGCTTTCGATTTGGCCCTGCCTCTGCATGTAGGTTGCCCTCTGCTCTCTGTTCTTTGCCCCAACAGGACAGGGTGAAAGGAGCAGCTGATTAGGGAGCTCTGCCTCACTCAGGTTGGGGAGAGGGAGGAGTACAGAATGCATGGAAAGCCTGCACCGTTAGAGGCTGGTGTGACATTGCAACAGCCTGAGGCAGGCCGTGTGTTCTCCTGGGGAAGTTGCCCCTGGTCATGGGACCCTGGCAGTGGTGGGCTGCACAGGATCCCAGGAGGAGTGGTGTGGATAGTGACCTGTGCTTGCACATAGCTTCTTGGTGGCTGCAGCAGCAGCCTTAGTATTTCATGCCTGTGTCTGGTGTCTGCACTGATAGCCGTGGCTCACACCCATCTCTGAGGCTTATTTAGGTGATGTTCTGAATCCCCTCTCCTTGCACACAGAGAAACAATGGTCTCTTTCCTCTTAGGCAGGTCCAGACACTTCCCCGGACTCCCTCCCTGCTAGCCATGGTGCACTAACCCCCGCAGGCTGTGTTCATGCCGCCAATCCCAGTCCTATCCCTGCGCTCCTGACTGAAGCCCGAGCCTCAGCTCGCAGCCCCGCCCACCCCGGCGGGTGAGCAGACAAACATCTCAGGCTGGTGAGTGCTGGTCGGCATCGATCCTCTGTGTGGGAATCTCTCCGCTTTGCCCTCTGTGCCCCTGTTGCTGTGCTCTCCTCTGTGGCTCCGAAGCTTCCCCCCACCCTCACCCGCAGTCTCCACCCGTGAAGGGGATTCCTAGTGTGTGGAAACCTTTCATCCTTCACAGCTCCCTCCCTGAGGTGCAGGTCCAATCCTTATTCTTTTGTCTATTTTTTTTTCTTTTTTCCTTTGCCCTACACAGGTACATTGGGAGTCTCTTGCCTTTTGGGAAGTCTGAGGTCTTCTGCCAGCGTTCAGTAGGTGTTCTGTAGGAGTCGTTCCACATGTAGATGCATTTCTGATGTATTTGTGGGGAGGAACATGATCTCGACGTCTTACTCCTCCACCATCTTGAAGGTCCTCTTATAACTGATTCACTTTGCTGTACAGCAGAGACTAACAACATTTTAAATCAACTATACTCAATAAAACTTTTTTAAAAATATACATGGATGTATAAAAAATTATTTTTTATTCTTTGTTCTTTTTCAAAATAACACTTTAACTATTTTATGTGATATGTTTCCTTATCAGTGTTTTTAATTGTTTTTATCCAAACATTTTACTCAATTTTGTTTTAACTACTTGATATTTCTTAATATGTATAATATGTATATTTCACTACATTTTTGGATAAGCAGTTACATTGATTCCAATTTTACACTATAATATACAATTTTTCAGTAAACACCCTGATGCATGTTTTATGGTGCAATAGTTCAAGTGTTTCTCTCAGATATATGTTTAAAGGTTTTTGAATATATACATGTAAAATTTTAATAGATATTGATAAATTGTCATCCCAGCATCAATATAAAAATTCCTATTTGTTTTCCTTATCAACAGAGGTAAGCTTAATTATTAGAATTTTACTTTTGAAAAAAATGAAGTTTAATAAATGACTTTTAGAGTTTCACATTCTGGCCATTGCAAGCAGAACAACTGGTATTGGCCCATGTGACTCTGTTTCTACATATACACAGGGCATGCTTTCTCTCTCTCCTTCTCTCTCTTTTTTCTTAAGTCTTTATTTTTAATTTTATGAAAAATTGAGAAAAGAGTATGGAAAGTTCTCATTTACTGTACATCCAGTTAATTCTATTATAAACATCTTCTATAAATATGGTATGTTGTTCATAATCATTTCATAACCAAATTAATACATTATTTTTAACAGGAATCCAGAATTTATTTTGATTTTCACAGTTTTTAACCCAATGTCTTTTCACATTCCAAGATCTCATCCAGAATACCACATTATATTTAGTTTTTTGCTAGGCTGTGCTTATCTGTGACAGTTTCTCTGACTTTTTATTTATTTTTTGTTAGCTTTGAGAGTTTTAAGAAGTACCAGTTAGGTAGCTTGGAGAATGCCCTTCAATGGGAATTTGTATGATGTTTTTCTCATGATTAAACTAAGGCTATGCATTACTGGAAGGAAGACCACAGATGTAAAGTGACATTTTCTTCACATTGTATCAAGGGTACATATTGTCAACATTATTTATGTTGACCTTGATCACCTGCCTGAGGAAGTGTTTATCAGGTTTATCCATTATCAAGTTACTCTTTGCCACCTTTCCATACTATATTCTTTGGAAAGATATAAATATGTGCAACATACACTTAAGGAGTGGGGAGCTATCCTCCCTTACCTTGAGGGCAGAGTATCTACAAAAACTATTTGGAATTCATCTGCTTCTCTCTCCTCCCTTATTTATTACATTCATTCATTCATTCATTTAAATCATATAGATTCGTGGATATTAATTTTATACTTTGGGTTATAGCTCAATGCTTTTTTTTTAAATTTTGTTGCATGAATTGTTTCAACTTTAGCTATTAGAAAATCTTTCAGTTGGCTCTTCTCCCTGTTCCTTTTTTTGACATACCTGCATCAATATGTGCTTTCTCTTTTTCTTCCTCTCTCTCTCTCTCACTTTCTCTCTCTCTCCATCCCTCCCCTTTTCCTTACTTTTTCTTCCTTACTTTCTGTAACACAACATGATCCACACTTATGTTTTGTATTTTCTGCCACAGACCTAAAATAAACCATTTTTCTAAAGTCCATTGGTTCCTTTTATTAGAGAATGGTATCAGAAACCAAGATCTGGGAACTAGGCATGCTTGTTTCAATTGAGGTATCATGTATTCTAGACCCCTTCTCACAGAGCAGGGAGACATGTATGTCTATATTAACTTGTGAATATACACAAATATTTCTATATGTATCTATTTTTTGGTAATCATGAGTTCATACTGGCCTCTTCAACTCTAATCCATTACCAGATGGATCATTCTAGGTTTTCTCCTTGCTTATCTGTAAATTCACACTCCAAAAGTGAGAAATCAGGCTCCCGACACCTGCATTCCATTTACTTAATTATTCAATTTTATTGTTCACAAATAGTAATATTGAACATTTTAACCCAAGCCCCGTGGAAAACATTATCAAATAAAATAGTGTTTACATGCAGTTCTTTTTACCTATGATCTGAAAGGTTCCACTTATTTTCAAAGTTACTTAGTTAGCAACTGTTCTTCACAACTCCCTTCAAAGTTTATTTCATAAATTTGAAATACAGTTAGATGTTTCTGTCATAGTATGCATTCTAGCATGGTATCCCCCAAACTCCTAAGTGATTTTACATTAATTTGTATATATTACAGTTCAGTCTTTGTGCTGTAAAATTCTATGGGTTTTGATGAATGCATAATGCTATGTATCCACCATTATGGTATCATGTGGAATTATCTCAGAGCCCTGGACTTTATCTATTCTACATGCTCCCCATTTACATGAATCTTCAAGAATCATTCATTTCTCTATTATATTTATGGTTTTTATTATCTCTGTGGTTTTTCTTTCTCCAGAGTATCAGATAATTGGAATCATTGTATGTAGCCTTTTCACTGGCTTCCATCACTCAACAGTATGCATGTTAGGTTCATCCATGTCTTTTTGTGGTTTGAGTTCTCATTTTTTTAATTGCTGAATTGAGTTCCTTTTATGGATTTACTACAATTTTTTCATCAAATCACCTATTGAAGGACACCTTGGTTACTTCCAGCTTTTCATGATTATGAATAAAGCTTCAGTAAACATTCACATGCAGGGCTTTGTATGAAAGCATTTTTCAAATCAATTGGGTAAAGATTTAGAAGTGTGTTTGTTGGATGATATGATAAATCTATGTGTAGCTTTGTAAGAGTTTGCAAATTTATCTTTCAAAAATATCTACCATTTTTTTATTCCCTCTATATATGAATGACATTTTCTGTTTTTCTAAACCTATGTCAACAATTGGAATTATCAATTTTTGGATTTTAGCCATTCTAATAGGTGTGTAATGGTACTTCACTATTATTTTTACTTGTAAGTCCTTAATGACAAATGATGTTGATCATTTTTCCTTATGCTTGCTTGTCATCTGTATATATTTTTTGTCAGTTATCTTTTGGCATTTTTAAAATTTAGCTATTTGTTTTTATATTGTTGAATTTTAAGAATTCTTTATGGATTATGGATACAAGTCTTTTACCTGGTATTTGTTTTACACTTAATTTCTCCAAGACTCTGGCTTATCTTTTTATGTAAAATGTATTTCACAGAGCAGAATATTTAAATTTTAATAAAGTCTAACTTTTTTTTTATAGATTGTACTTATAGTACTGTATCTAAAGACTTATCACTGAATGCAAGGTCAACAAGAATCTTTTTTTATTTTCTTGTAGAACTTATATCTTTTTGTGTTTTACAGGTAGGTCTATGTTCCATTTTCAGTTATTTTTTGTTAAAGGTGTAAAGTTTGTGTTTCGGCTCATTTTTTTTGCATATCAACATCAGGTTGCTCTAAAATCATTTGTTGAAAAAACTATCCTTTCTCCTTTGAAGTGATTCTACTTCATTTCAAAAGTCAGTTGACTATATGTATGTGGGTTTGTTCTTTGACTCTCTATTCTGTTCTATTGATCAGCCCAGCCATTCTCTCACCAATGGTAGCTTTACAATCTTGAAGTTGAGTAGTGTGAGCTCTCTGACTTTGTTCCTCTTTGGTATTGTTTTGCCTATTCTTGATCTTTTGCATTTCTACCTAAATTTTAGATTCACTTTGTTAATATGCACAATAACTCATTGGGGTTTTCATTGAGATTGCATAGATCAGGTTGGTAAGAACTGACATCTTATCAATATTGAGTCTTCCTATCCATAAACATAGAATATGTCTGCATTTATTTACATCTTCATTGATGTTTTTTCATTAGAGTTTTATAGTTTTTCTCATTCAGCTCTTGTGCATATTTTGTTATATTTATATACAAGCATATCTCTCATTTTTTGTTCCTATAATAAATTGTACTGTTTTAAATTTTTAATTCTAATTATTCATTGCTTGTATTTTGGAAAGAAATTAATGTTGCACCCTGTAGTAATTGCTCTTTAATTTCAGAAGTTTATTTATTTTTCAACTTTTAGGATTTTCTACATAGATAATAAAGTCATCTGTGAAGAATAAAAGTTTTAATTTTCCTTATTCAGTCTGTATACCTTTATTTCCTTCATGTACTAGGTGGACCTTTTGGTATGATGTTGAATAACGATGCTGAGAAGGGACATCCTTGCTTTTTTCCTGTGTTTTTGGAAAAATATCCAGCTTCTCATCATTAAGTGTGATGTTATGTGGATGTTCTCTATCCGTTTGAGGAAATTCCCTTCTATTACCTGTTTTCCTTGTGTTAGATTTTGTCAAATGCTGTTTCTGCAACAACTGACAGAAGTGTATGAATTTTTTCTGTAGTTTGTTGATATAATGGGTTAGATTGACTGATTTCAATCGTTGAAACTGCCTTGCATATCTGAAATAAATCCTCCTTGATCATGGTATGTATTTCTTTGTATACATAATGGAATTGATTTGCTAATATTTTGTTAAGGCTTTGGCATCTATATACATGAGAGATTTGGGTCTGCAGTTTTCCTATCTCGTAATGTCTTTTTCTGCTTTTGGTCTTATAGCTATTATGGCCGCATTGAATAAAATAGAATAAGGTCCTTTCTTCTATTTTCCAAGAGATTATAAAGAATTGGCATCATTTCTTCCTTAAATGTTTGGCAAAATCCATCAATGAAACCATCAGTTACATGTTATATCTTTTTTTGGAAGGCTCTTGATTATTGATTCAATAGCTTTACTTATTGAATGCCTATAACTTATTCAAATTAGTTATTTTTCACTGTGTGAGTTGTGGTAGCTTGTGTCTTTCAAGCAATTGGTCTATTTTTTAACTAAGTTATTGAATTTTAAAGCATAGAATTGTTTATAGAATTTATTTATTTTCTTTTGAATTTTTATGGGAACCATAATGCTGATCTTATTTCACTTTTTTTGTTTTTTTTTTTTTTAGTCTGAGTGGCCTGAGCTCTTTTTTATCTTTATTATTTATTTATTTTTGTCCATGTCACACAGCATGCAGAATTTTAGTTCCCTGACCAGGGATTGAACCTATGCCCCCTGCAGTGGAAGCCCAGAGTCTAAACCACCAGGACACCAGGGAAGGGCCACACAAGCTCTTTTTTTTTTTCTCCTTATTAGTTATCTATTTTATACATATTACTGTATACATGTCAATCCGAATCTCCCAATTCATCCACCATCACCACCACCCCACCACTTTCCCCCCTTGGTGTACATACATTTGTTCTCTACATCTGTGTCTCTATTTCTGTCCTCCAAACAGGTTCATCTAGTTTTCACATATATGTGTTAATATATGATATTAGTTTTTTTCTCTTTCTGACTTAACTTGACTCTGTGTGACAGTCTCCAGATCCATCCACGTCTCTACAAATGACCCAATTCTGTTCCTTTTTATGGCTGAGTAATATTCCATTGTATATATGTACCACATCTTCTTTATCCATTTGTCTGTTGATGGGTATTTAGGTTGCTTCCATGACTAGGCTATTGTAAATAGTGCTGCAGTGAACATTGGGGTGCATGTGTCTTTTTGAATTATGGTTTTATCTGTGTATATGCCCAGTAGTGGGATTGCTGGGTCATACGGTAATTCTATGTTTAGCTTTTTAAGAAACGTCCATACTGTTCTCCATAGTGGCTGTACCAATTTACATTGCCACAAACAGTGCAATAGGGTTCCCTTTTCTCCACACCCTCTCCAGCATTTGTTGTTTGTAGATCTTCTGATGATGCCCATTCTAACTGGTGTAAGGTGAAAACTCATTGTAGTTTTTATTTGCGTTTCTCTAATAATTATTGATGTTGAGCAGCTTTTCATGTGCTTCTTGGCCATCTCTATTTCTTCTTTTGAGAAATCTCTATTTAGGTCTTCTGTCCATTTTTGGATTGGGTTGCTTGTTTTTATTTAATATTGAGCTTCATGAGCTGTTTAGATATTTTTGAGATTAATCATTTGCCCATTGATTCCTTTGCAAATATTTTCTCCCATTCTGAGTGTTGTCTTTTTGTCTTGTTTGCAGTTTGCTTTGCAAAAGCTTTTAAGTTTCATTAGGTCCCATTTGTGTATTTTTGTTTTTATTTCCATTACTCTCAGTGGTGGGTCAGAAAAGATCTTGCTGTGATGTATATCAAAGAGTGTTCTTCTTATGTTTTCCTCTAAGAGTTTTATAGTGTCTGGTCTTAAATTTAGTTCTCTAATCCAGTTTGAGTTTATTTTTGTGTATGGTGTTAGGGAGTATTCTAATTTCATTATTTTACATGTAGCTTTTACACTATTTTACATGTAGCTTTATGTTAGTTGACCATATGCTGTGGGTTTATCTCTGAGCTTTCTATCCTGTTCCATTGATCGATATTTCTGTTTTTGTGCCAGTACCATATTTTTTTGATTACTGTAGCTTTGTAGTATGTAGGGAGTCTGACTCCTCCAGCTCCACTTTTTTCCCTCAAGACTGCTTTGGCTATTTGGGGTCTTTTGTGTCTCCATACAAAGTTTAAGAATGTGTGATTTAGTTCTGCAAAAAGTGTCATTTGTAATTTGAAAGGAATTGCATTTAATCTGTAGATTGCTTTGGGTAGTATAGTCATTTTCACAATATTGATTATTTCAATCAAAGAACATGGTATATCTCTCCATCTGTCTGTGTCATCTTTGATTTCTTTCATCAGTGTCTTATAGTTTTCTGAGTACAGGTATTTTTACCTCCTTAGGTAGGTTTATTCCTAGGTATTTTATTCTCTTTGTCACAATGGTGAATGAGATTGTTTCCTAATTTCTCTTTCTGATCTTTCATTGTTATTGTATAGGAATGCAAGAGATTTCTGTGCATTAATTTTTTACCCTGAAACTTTACCAAATTCATTGATTAGCTCTAGGACTTTTCTGGTGACTTCTTTAGGATTTTCTATGTATAATATCATGTCATCTGCAAACAGTGACAGTTTTACTTCTTTTCCAATTTGCATCCCTTTTATTTCTTTTTCTTCTCTGATTTCCATGGCTAGGACATCCAAAACTTTGTTGAATAATAGTGACAAGAGTGGACATCCTTGTCTTGTTCCTGATCTTAAATGAAATGCTTTCAGGTTTCACCACTGAGAATGATGTTTGCTGTGGGTTTGTCATATATGGCCTTTATCATGTTGAAGTAAGTTCACTCTATGCCTACTTTCTGGAGAATTTTTATCATAAATGGGTGTTGAATTTTGTCAAAAAAATTTTCTGCATCTTGAGATGATCATATGTTTTTTATTCTTCAATTTGTTAATATGGTGTATCACACTGATTGATTTGTGTATATTGAAGAATCCTTGCATTTCTGGGATAAAGCACACTTGATCATGATGTTTTATCTTTTTAATGTGCTGCTGGATTCTGTTTGCTAGTATTTTGTTGAGGATTTTTGCATCTATATTCATCAGTGATATTGGTCTGTAATTTTCATTTATTGTAGTAATTTGTCTAGTTTTGGTATCAGGGTGATGGTGGCCTCATAGAATGAGTTTGGGAGTGTTCCTTTGTCTGCAATTTTTTGGAAGAGTTTGAGGAAGATGGGTGTTAACTCTTCTCTGAATGTTTGATAGAATTCACCTCTGAAGCCATTTGGTCCTGGGCTTTTTTTGTTGAAAGATTTTTAATTACAGTTTCAATTTCATTACTTGTGATTGTTCTGTTCATATTTTCCATTTCTTTCTGGTTCAATCTTGGGAGGTTATACCTTTCTAAGAATTTGTTCATTTCTTCCAAGTTCTCCATTTTATTGGCATAGAGATGCTTATAGTAGTCTCTTATGATGCTTTGTGTTTCTGCATTGTCTGTTGTAACTTCTCGTTTTTCATTTCTAATTTTATTTATTTGACTCCACTCCCTCTTTTCCTTGATGAGTCAGGCTAAAGGTTTATCAATTTTTCTTCTCTTCTCAAAGAACCAGCTTTTAGTTTTATTGAACTTTGCTATTGTTTTCTTTGTTTTTCTTTCATTTATTTCTGTTCTGATCTTTATGCTATCTTTCCTTCAACTAACTTTAGGTTTTGTTTGTTCTTCTTTCTCTAGCTCCTTTAGGTGTAAGGTTTTTTTATTTGAGATTTTTCTTGTTTCTTGAGGTAGGCTTGTATTGCTATAAATTTCCCTCTTAGAACTGCTTTTGCTGCATCCCATAGGTTTTGGATCAGTGTGTTTTCATTATAATTAGCCTCTAGGTATTTTTTGATTCCCTCTTTGATTTCTTCAATGATCTCTTGGTTATTTAGTAACGTATGGTTTCGCTTGTGTTTTTTATGTTTTTTCCCCTGTAATTTATTTCTAATCTCATAGTGTTGTGGTCAGAAAGTATACTTGATATGATTTCAATTTTCTTAAGTTTAGTGAGGCTTGATTTGTAACCCAAGATGTGATCTATCCTGGAGAATGTTCTGTGTGCACTTGAGAAGAAAGTGTAATCTGCTGTTTTTGTATGGAATGTCTTATAAATATCAATTAAATATATGTGGTCTCTTGTGTCATTTAAAGCTTGTGTTTTCTTATTAATTTTCTGTCTGGATGATCTATCCATTGGTGTAAGTGGAGTGCTAAAGTCCCCTCTATTTTTGTGTTACTGTTAATTTCCTCTTTTATAGTTGTTAGCAGTTGCATTATGTATTAATGTACTCCTATGTTGGGTGCATATATATTTATAATTGTTATATCTTCATCTCAGATTGACCCCTTGATCATTATGTACTGTCCTTCCTTGTCTCTTGTAACATCCTTTATTTTAAAGTCGATTTTATCTGATATGAGTATTGCTGCTCCAGCTTCCTTTTTATTTCCTTTTGCATGGAATATCTTTATCCATCCCCTCACTTTCAGTCTGTATGTGTCCCTAGGTCTGAATTGGGTCTCTTGTAGACAGCATATATATATGGGTTTTCTTTCTGTATTCGTTCAGTGAGCCTGTGTCTTTTGGTTGGAGCATTTAATCCATCCATGTTTAAGTTAATTACTGATATGTGTGTACCTATTACCATTTTCTTAATTGTTATGGGGTTTTTCTTGTAGGTCCTTTTCTTCTCTTGTGTTTCCCACTTACAGAAGTTCCTTTAGCATTTGTTGTAGAACTGGTTTGGTAGTTCTGAATACTCTTATATTTTGCTTGTCTGTAAAGCTTTTGATTTCTTCATCGAATCTCAATGAGATCCTTGTCAGGTAGAGTAATCTTGGTTGTAGATTCTTCCCTTTCATCACTCTAAATATATCATGCCATTCCCTTCTGGCTTGTAGAATTTCTGCTGAGAAATCAGCTGTTAAACCTTATCACAGTTCCCTTGTATGTTATTTGTCATTTTTCCCTTGTTGCTTTCAATAATATTTCTTTATCTTTAATTTTTATCAATATGATTGCTATGTGTCTCTGTGTGTTTCTCCTTGGGTTTACCTAGGCTGGGACTCTCCGTACTTCCTGGCTTTGGGTGGCTATTTCCTTTCCCATGTTAGGGAATTTTTCAACTATAATCTCTTCAAATATTTTCTTGGGTCCTTTCTCTCTTCTCCTTCTGGGACCCCCATAATGCGAATGTTGTTGCATTTAATGTTGTCCCAGAGGTCTCTTAGGCTGTTTTCATTTCTTTTCATTCTTTTTTCTTTATTCTGTTCCATGGCAGTGAATTCCACCATTCTGTCTTCCAGGTCACTTATCCATTCTTCTGTCACAGTTATTCTGCTATTGATTCCTTCTAGTGTATTTTTCATTTCTGTTATTGTATTGTTCATCTCTGTTTGTTTGTTCTTTAATTCTTCTAGGTGTTTGTTCTTTAATTCTTCTAGGTCTTTATTAAATATTTATTTCATCTTCTTGATCTTTGCCTCTATTCTTTTTCTAAGGTCTTGGATCATCTTCACTATCATTATTCTGAATTCTTTTTCTGGAAGGTTGCCTATCTCCACTTCATTTAGTTGTTTTTCTGGGGTCTTATGTTGTTCCTTCATCTGGTAAAAATTCCTCTGCCTTTTCATTTTATCTATCTTTCTGGGAATGTGGTTTTCCTTCCAGGCTGCAGAAGTGTAGTTCTTCTTGTTTCTAGTCTCTGCCTTCTGGTGGATGAGGCTATCTAAGTGGCTTGTCTCACTTTTAACATTGGTAATTTGTGTCCTCTTTCTGTTTTCTTACTTAGCTTGCCTAGAGATTTACCAAACTATTAATCTGTGAAGGAAACAGCTTTTGATTATTTTGATTTTCCTATTGTTCTTCTATTTTTGATTCTATTGATTTCTGCTCTATTTTTATTATTATTATTTTCTCCTTCTGCTTGTATTAGGCTTTACTTTTTTTTTCTTTCCTAGTTTCCTAAAGTGAAATTTTAGATTATTAACTTTAGATGTTTCTTTATCTAATGTATGCTTTTAATAGTATAAATTTCCATTTAAACACTATTTCCCCTTCGTCCTACAAATTGTTATGTTCAAACTATCCTTTGAGTTTGTTAATTCTATCTGGTAATACTCTTGCTCAAGTCACCATCTTCCATAGGATATATGAAAATCTTATCTCTGCTCCATCATCTTGTCTCCTTCAATCTATTGTGTAGATAGTATAAAAAAAGTATTAGCATTCAAATCACTTTACTCATCTGCTTAAAGATAAGTTATTTAATGGCTTCCTTTTTTTCTCTTGAGATAAAACCAAATCTCATTTACAGGGCTTTTGAGGCAATTAATGTGTCAATTTTTGTATATTTGTGACAATTCATCTTTAAGCATATTGATCTCCTTTTATTTTTCTAGTGTTCCATGATCATATTTGCTTGGGATTCTTGTTACATGATGTACTCTCCATTTGGAATACTTCTACAGGAGATTTTCTTACAAATTCATTAAAACTCCTCTGTCTCAGAGTTAAAACACTTAATTTAGGCACTCTGAGAACACTGTGTGCTTTCCTTATATCATACAGTGTTAATTTGGGAACTTATATATGTTCCAGTTGAGAATATGACTTCCATGAGAGTAAAGATCTCTGTTCACCATCACTGTAGGACTAATACCCAAAGCAGAAAGCACCTTCCCACTCTATCCCAAAAGATTATATGCAAGTTAAAGTCACATTCTTAATTTCAATAAGTCATTTAAGTCAGGTTCATAACTTGTCAGCTCAGTGACCTGGATAATTTTTTTTTGAGTTTACTAATGAAATTTAAACATGAGACATTATTAAAATAAAAACAAACTTCAGGCCATCTTAGCTGGATCTCCATCTGTATGTATTGAGTCAGAACTGAACTCTTGCTGGACCTACCTCTCTAGCTTATTAATTAAAATTATGATGCTAATATCCTTCTTTAAATAATTGGTATGTATTTTATAAAATTATTTCAGGAGATGTACAGTTTGACAAGATGTTTTCCATATTCTTCTCTCACTTAATATAACAGTGTGTTTAAGTGGATTTTTGGATGATTTATGAAAATTTTCAGTGCTTAAACTAAAAAGTCTCTTTCTTCATAAACCTAAGGAGACTCAGCCATACAACTTTTTGACATCTTCCTTCATGAAGGATTTTGATTTTCAATACTGATTTTATTTTTTAAAAAATACTTAACTCTTCAAATATTGTGAGTTTCACAGACCTAAAGTCAAAATAGTACTTATGTGATTGTATTATATTAATATGTGTTGTATATTTTTCTTGTTTGTTTCTCCTCCTATATCCTTGGTACAATTCCCCTAAGAAATTTTCTTAAGAGAATCTTTGATTATCCATACCTGATATTATCCATTGTTTTGTTTATTCATTCTATATTTAACAAGCCTGTATTGTTTCAGATACAGGAAATGCTAGTGAACTAAGAACTAAGTCCTTTCCTTCAGATACATCTTATATTCAAGCATAGAAGAAAGACATCAAGTAAGTGATTAAAGTGAAATATCTAGGGACTTCCCTCATTGTCCAGTAGTTAAGACTTTGCCTTCCAATGCAGGGCATGTGAGTTCAATCCCTAGTCAGGGAGCTAAGATCCCACATGACTTGAGGACAAAAAAACAAAACCTAAAACAGAAGCAATACTGTAACAAATTCAATAAAGACTTTAAAAATAGTCCACATCAAAAAAACTTTAAAAAAGTTAAAATAGAGCAAAGTATCTAATTAAATGTAATGAAACACAATAATTCCTCCAATGGAAAAAAAAAGAAATAGAAAGATAAGGAAAGAAAGATGAGTGTTATGGAAACTTTGGTCTTACCTTTTTGAGTTCCAGTGATAATTAGAAACGTAGTAAAACTGCCAAAATTAGATTTAAACATTCTGAAAGTTTGACTTGTCATTGAGATTAAAATTTTAAATTTCATTTCCTTATTTTAAATAAATTCTTAGTCTACAAGAACATTATTCCTTCTCTTTAAATTTTATATAACCTAAATTATTACATTAAGATAGCTCTATTTTTGGTTGACACATAATAATAATAGGTTAAAGAAAAACAGCTTTTTTTTCATCTAGGTGGAACATTTTACACCAAACCAAACTAATCAACCAAAACAGCAATAGAAAAAAATACTAATAATAAGATTAGCTCTCTACTCTTAACTTTAAGGACTATATGTAACTTTATGATTGCAATTCTCTACTGGGTAGACTTTACATTTGTGCAATCCATTTGATTTAAACATCCATTGCCAACCACCTCGTTCCAAGCTACATAACTGTAAATACTTTTACTCTCATTGCACATGATTTCAAATTCCTTGACTTCTTTCTCATAGGTTTTGAATTTGTTCTGAGAAGGATTACATTTATAATACTAATGCTATTACTGAATATCACAAGTACACTAAGTGCTGCATAAAATATTTGACTGTCATTAATTAAGAAATAAAACACTATTGCCCCTTTGTTGCCAATAATGACAGAAGTTACCACCAGGCAGTGTGGAGAAGGATATTAATAATTTTGCTACTGTTGCTGCTATGTTTTTAAATAAAATGGGAGTCACTGAAAGTGATTTATTTTGCTCTTCATGGAATTAAATTCTTACTGAAATAGTTTGTGTGATTACTTTTCATAGTTGTTTTGTGACAATAGTGACATATGCACTGAGGCAAGAGCAAAACAATTATCTGTTGCATAGAATTCATGCTTCAAAATACACTTGAACTTCTTCAGACTGGGGGACTCTTTAAACTTGAAACGTCTCCACTTCCCTATTTTTTAGCACCAAAAAAGGGACATGCTGAATCCCCTCAAGAGTCTGGAGAGTAGACACTGTCCTCTAGCATTTACTAACATTTATTTACATACACACCAGGCTCAACTTTTAACCCTCATGCTTTTATGAGGCAGGAAATTAGAACAGCAGATATTTCCAATGTTTTCAGTATATTTGCGCAATCCACAAATAATGCTATTACTAGAGTAGTCTATTGTCTCCTAGCTAAAAAAGGTCTGTTGTTCACTCTTGAAAATCAAGAATAATTTCCCCCCCCCCCCCCCCCGGGTAATTGGCCAATCAGCATTTTCTTTCTGTAAAAACTGCCAGAAGGAATCTGTGAGGTAAATACTTTTACAGAAGAATTTGATGATTTAATGTGGATACTTGAGAATCCAATTCCTCCACATAAAATAAGGAATTAAAAATGAACACTGGTTTTGTCATGTTTATGCCTAAAAGCCTAAAACCATATCCTACTATCCATCCTTTTAAAAAAAAACAGTCCTTTAAGGGATGAATGGATAAAGGTGTGAATATATCTATCTATCTCTATATGTGTATATAAATATATATTTATTATGTAGATAGATAGATGGATAGATAGATAGATAGATGGATATACATAGATACATACATACACAATGGGATATTATTCAGTCATGAGAAAGAAGGAAATCCAGCCACTTTTTCCAACATGGATGGAACTTGAGGACTTTGTTCTAAGTGAGATAAATCAGAGAAAAACAAATACTGTATGATCTCACTTATATGTGGAATCTAAAAAAGTCATACTTAAGAAAACAGAAAGTAGGTTGGAGTTACAAGGAGCTGTGAAGGGGGGAGTCAGGCAGATGTTGTTAAAGGCTACAAATTTGCAACTAGTAGATACATAAGTAGTGGAGATCAAATGCACAGCATAGAGATTATAGTCAGCAGTACTACACTATAAACATCAAAGCTGCTAAGAAACCAGATCCTGGAATTCCCTGGATGTCCAGTGGCTAGGATTCCAAACTTCCACTGCCAGCTGCATGGGTTCAAAGATCCCACATGCCACACAGCATGCCTCTCAAAAAACAAAACAAAACGAAATAAGCTAGATTTTAATTGTTCCCACCACAAGAGAGACATGATAATTATGTGAAGGGATGGAGGTGTTAAGTGAACCTGGGTGATAATCATAATGTAATATATAAATGTATCAAGACAACACGTCATACACCTTAAACTTACATGATGTTATATGCTAATTACCTCAATAAAACAGAGAGATCAATAAAATCTTCTTCTATACTCTCTTATGATCATCTTTTATGCTTGTGTATTCTGAATTGCTTCAGTCTTCTCAGCAGGCCTAGAATTATTTCAAATGTTGCATATCTTTCACTTCATCTCCCCTAAATTTCCTCATATCCCATGTCTAAACTATTAAAATCAGTGGAGCATCTAAAATTAGTGATGAGATTAATAGCAAGTTCAAATTCACTGGTGGTGTATTGTGTCCAGTTCAACAATGGTTTGCCAATCAATGGGGTCAGATTGCTTTGGTTTTCATTCTGACTTAGTTAATAGCTGTGAGATTTGGGGCAAATCACTTATACTTGTCAAGATTCAGTTCTCTCATCTTTGAAACGAGGGTAATAATATTTAATACAAAGGATTTCTGATGATTAAATGCAACAATGCATGTAAAGTATTCTGTATGGCATGAGACTAAGATCTTCCTACACCACCATATTGAATCCTCTTCTCAGGTAGCTGTTCTTAACATCTTCTCCATTCTGCTAAGACATGGACTTTTCATTTCCCAAACTAGTAATTCAGAGAAAAGGAAAATATGATGGGGAGGATATAAAAACTTTAATGAGAATCCCTGGCTTCAAGAGTTGGCTTTTTTTTTTTTTTTTTTTTTTCGGTACGTGAGCCTCTCACTTTTGTGGCCTCTCACTTTGGGGAGCACAGGCTCCGGATGCGCAGGCCCAGTGGCCATGGCTCACAGGCCCAGCCGCTCCGGGGCATGTAGGATCTTCCCGGACCAGGGCACGAACCCGTGTCCCCTGCATCGGCAGGCGTACTCCCAACCACTGCGTCACCAGGGAAGCCCAAGGGTTGGCTTTTTTATTACAACTCTTTCCTGGATTTGTTTCCTTTAACAAAAATATCAAATGAGCTTATTGAATCAGTTCCTATGATTTACATTTTTGGGGAAGCAATAGACAATCACAGCTTGGGAAAATGTGGCTTATACCTTGAAAACTGCAATAGCAATTCAGGGAAGATGTATATAGCTAATTCAGAAGATAACAGCTACATGCTCATACAGTTGCTTACAGTTTCTTGACAGAATGTAGGGCAGAAACCTTGTCTTTTTCATTTAGTCTTCTTAACTGAGTCTAGTGCCATGGCTTGCACATTGTAATTGCCCAATAAATATTTGCAGAATTAAATTGAAAATTTTATCTCTTTAAATGACTCTTCTTGACACATTCTGGCCAGCAGTTAAGTTCAATAAACTGAACATTACCTTCAACATAAATGTTGGAAATGCCATTTCATACAAACTAAACTCAACATATTTAGATACTTTCTTAGAATTTTAACTATTTATAAGCAATCTATTTTATAACTTTTAACATTTATTTTCTAAGTGCTGTTGAATCTGGAATACCCTGGTTTGGCATCAAACTCAATCACAGAGTAATTGAGCAGTTGTTAGAATGCTGTCAAGCCAAATAAAATAAACCCATTCTTAAAAAAAAAAAAAAAAAAAGAAAGAAAGAAAAAAAAACACTTAGATTGTTAATGGATCTTATGCTTTTAATTTTGAGTATTCAGAGTTCAAACTGCACTTCAAGAGCTATGTGAAGCATATGTGATGATTTGGTTATTCAGATATTAGTAGAGGGTAGCCAATGGCAATGAAACCACAATATGTGACTGTACATTTAAATTCATTTTATTCTTATTTATTGAAATGATTTTTTAGAATTGGATTTAGGTTTAAATTAACATTTATCAAACAAATAGATAAGCAAAGGAAGTGTTTGGATATGTCTATTTTTAATTTCTGTACTATGTTTTCAGTAAGGAAAGAAGTTATTTTACCTTATTTATCTGCTCTGGTGAATTAAGAAATGAGATCTAGGAAATCACATTAATTCTTGTCTGTTTTAGCAGTAATTCTCAAATAATGGGAGGGATTTATCTGAGATGGACTGATCAAAATAACTTGAGAGATTTTTTCTCCTTCAGATTATGCATAGAATATTCTGATCTATCTTCCACTCCCTTATGCAGAAAATGAAACACAGGTTAATCTTTGCAAACTAAAACTGTTCTCTAGAAAGCCTTCAGGGCCCTAAGGGCATTTCTCTGGGTCTTCTTGCTCTTTCACATGTCTCTTCTTCCTTTTTCTCTCAGACAGCTCCCTCTGTTTTGGTGCAATATAGCCCATCCTGCTTCTTCATTATGATTTATTTTGTCCATCCACAGCTCACCACTGACGGCAATCCTCTCTGTGTTGCTTATTTTAAATTATCAATAGACAGAATCTGATGGTTGCCTTCTTACATGTCACCGATTATTTGAATACCTAAAGATCATTTGCCAGAAACCTAGGCCTAATCATCTGTGTCTGGAGAGTTCCTGTGGTACATAGTACTGGCTCTTAAAGCTTCTTTGGGCAGGGCCCATGCCCAAAACGACATCTATTACAATACAAGCTTGTTTTGTTTGATCAGAAAGCATTTACTGAGTGCCTTTTATATATAATACTCTCTGCTGAGTGATGGGTCAACAAAGGGTATAATATAAAAAGGTCTCTAGTGTGAGAAAAATACAGTGAAATTGGGCAGACTGAATATATCTATAAAATCATGGATAGTGGCATAAAATATTACATTTAAATTGCATATGCATACATGTGTATACATATATATGTATAAATATACATATATAATTTGATTTCCTAAGTGATTTAGGAATTCAGAAGTGTAAAATATTGCCATTGTCAATCATTTGTGGTCAGGGAAGACCTATTGGAGGGGATGTGATTCAAGCTGAAACTTTATTAATTAGAAGGGGTTGACTTTGATTCAGAGTGATTGATAGAACGCAGGTTCTGACCAGAGTCTTTAAAAGGCATCCTTTCTTCTAGAGGACCTCCATTTGTATGTCTCATGTGACAAAAATCCCCATGAATTATTCATATAAACTGCCATTTAATTTTACAATTTTTCCTTTTCTATCAATATCACTAACTCCTTAATAAGGAATCAATTCTGTGCCTCTTGTTAGAGCCCACAGGGACATTTGTATACAATAAATATTTACTTTTGTGCTTGCTCAATTTACCACAGATACAAGAAATGGACTTAAAATATATAAAGTTTAAAAATGCTTTCACATTTTCAGACTTTATTAACCCAGCTAAGTCATCTCTAAAACTAACTTAAAAGTCCAATCACTTGTAATGAATCTAACATCCCATAAGAAATAAGATTTGTAGTTTTCTATGTCAACATATTTGAACTGAACAGTGTGCCATTTCCTGCCCCCTTCAGCAACCTTTGTTATATAAACTCTCAGCAAAGGATATTTCCTCAAATATTAAGTGTAAAGCATTTTTCCTTAAATATGAAGTAGATTTATTTTGCGAAATTCAACAAGTCACATTTGAAAGATGAGCGGCAAGAACATACATATTTTCTAGCTTAAGAAAAGCCTTTTATGTGTTATCAGCTTTATAACCTAGTTTTGATACTAAAGCCATCTTTTTTTTCTCTCTACAGACTACGATTTTAAAAGAACATAAAGTATATACAGAAGTTTTTGTTGTTTCCCCGATGTTGCCAATTTAAAGATATCATTGAGTGTTTACCTTTGAAAATTACTTTTTTCCTTAGAATAAATACTGAAATATGAAATGCTGATGTCACTATATTGCAAAAAAGGAGGAAGAGCAGATCTGGGAAAAAGTCCAAAGTTCTTCAAAGTGACTTTTTGCCAAACTAAAGCTTTTTTCTGTAGAAGGAAAAAAAAATTCATCTTGGAAGATAATTCTGGTACATTATGAAATGATTAAACTCATGCATACAGTTGAATATGCCACCGCACTTTTATCACCACCAAAAAGATCATTCTACCACTCCCTGGATGAGCAGATCACAATGACTTAGAGCCACCTCTGGGAAATTTGCAAATTCTTACAGAGCATGCCCCTCTCTCTCCTTGTGGCTGAGAGCACACCACACAAAGGAGTGGAAAAATCAAGGCAAGAAGATTTAAAATCAGAAATGCTTGATTTCTAGTCAGTGTGTGGGAATTAATTGGTAAAGGTTAAGAAATGAATTTATGTGATGTAGGTTGATCATCCTTAAGTAAGTGCAGTACAGACTGAAGTCCAGCTGACTGCAGTCACGGACAGTCACTATTTAATTTGATTATATTTTTTAAAAAAATGTTTCAAAAGTGGCACAAATTTCACACTGCAAAATAGAAATCATAGAAAAATAAGGTTAATTCTGCCTATGAATGTACATGAATATAATAAGTTAAATTGTATTCATAATATATTGAGTAGCTTGCAGCTCTCGAGTCTGTTCACTTCTTTCTTCCCATTTATATTACATTTTCTTTCAGTAGGGATATTTTCCTTCATTTCACAAATCAAACATCTTTTTCAACAGTTCCCTTAGCAAACTTTCTCATTTTAAGATACTACTCTCCCTTAGGAGCTTCAGAAGCTGTCAATAACTGTACCATCTTTTTGAGTCTTCTGTGATACTATCTCCCCACAAACAAGCTCTTCTAAGCCTTTTACTTCTCCAGTAAAATTGAAGTGCTCAGTGACTTCTGACTTCCAAGTAGGATTAGGAATGTCTTTCAACATTGACAACAAAGTTTATAATTGTGTACCGGCAACTCAAATCCAATAAATGTCAAATCATGCCTTAATGATTTTCTAAGTGAAGTGAGCACTTACGAAAATAGCGTGAAAAATATACTTCTCAACATTGTCACTAAAATTAAGTGCCCCTGGATAAATACTGTTTTGGCAATTATCATACCTCAGGGCACTTCTGAACAAAGACACAAGACAGGCCTCCCCCAGAGGGGTGCAATCAGCACCACTGAACAGTTCCAGCTTGCAGGATAGGGATTAACTTGAACAAAACATCAGCCATAAAGGGTTGGCACTAAGATTCTGTGGCCAAAGGCAATCAGTAGCATTTTATATAGGGAAACTGTAGAAAGAAATTGAATCAGGGTTGACCAGATAAAAATGTAAGATCGTGACCTGGAATATAGAGACAAGGCTCTAAACAGAGGAGCAATCAAAGTCAAGAGCTAGAAAAGTGAGAATTAGCCTGAAAATTGTAAGATAAACAGGTAAAAAAGAGCCCTTCAGAGTGAAGGTCATAACTTGTAGAGAAAGCTGTGGCGCCTGGTGAGTGGGCCTGGGGTGTCATTGGCAGCCTCAGACAAACACACGGAATATCCAGTTGAAATGATAAAAACTGGAAGGAAAGCCATAAGAGGATGAGACCTTTTAAGAAACTTCATATTTCAACATCTTGTGGATCACATTGATAAAGAAATAAATGTAGGGGAAAATTCTCCAGAGACAAGTAATATTCTTTTCATAAGGGAGCACTAAAGGTGTACTAAATGAGAGATCATTCACTGTAAAGAAAGACAAGATTGTACATTAAGGAATCATCAGAATAATTCATCTAGGAACTGAATTTCTATTTGATAACAACATGGTTCTCCACAAAAAAACATGCAGTAAAAGAAAATAAGACAAAGTAATGCAACTCTGTTCAACAGCAAATACACTGTACTTCACAATTCCTAGAGGAAAGTTCTACTGACAATAGGGGTTTTCAGAGTCCACATCTACTCTCTGTTGAAGCCATTCGTCAGCAAGCCTGGTCCTCTTTATGCACATCTCATCAAAGGCACAGCTCACTCATGACAGATTCTATAAAGGAGAAAATCTCCTGCTGCTATTTAAGTCCATTGGGATATGTTTTATTTGTATTATGAAGGAACAACCAAGAAATACAGGACATTTTAAGAAATCCAAAAATGTAAAGGAGGATCTAGATAATGCAATAGAACAGCTGGATTTGATATTCATAATGCAAGATCTGTTTGCTATATAAAAGAAGGTTTTAGAAATTCTTTCCATAAAAGAGAGCATGCAAATTAATAAAATGCTTATAAAGAACCCTTAAATGATCTGACAGAATAGGATAAACATGAGAAAGAACATAAGTCTTACAAAAAAAAAAAAAATGGTGTTTTGAATACAAGCTCCAGGAAAGCTCTCAGTTCATAGAGTCTTGGACAATATACACAGGAGATACAATAATATTCTAATCAACATTAGAATATTGGAAGTTGGAAGACTAGAACTAACAGTCTTTCATTCTCTCCCTCTATCACCTTCTAGCATGATTTATGTATGTATGTACATATATGCATGTGTATATATGTATGCATCATATATATAAAAATATATATGCTAGGTATATCAGATACATAGTTATTTTCCATAGCTACATAGTATCTAACAGAGCTTAATGCATTCAATCTTTCCGATTTGATGGGTATTCAGTTTGGTTTTAGTTCTTTTTGTTTTGCTTTTCCCTTTACAGATTAATCTGTCATGAATGTCCTGGCACACATATTGATTCTGCTGGTGTCTGCATTGCTGTTAGATAGATTTACAAAAGTTTAAACTAGGAATAAAATGACACAGAGGCATTTAAAATGTAATTTGAATCTATCTTGTCAGATTATCCTTTTAAAATGTGTTATTCTTCCCTATGATAATTGGAGCTGGAAGTATTTAAGATTTTTTTGGTTTGTTTCTAATAGTTGAACACTTGAAAGGTGGGGAAATATTCTCCCATTGTACTTTACACACATTCAAAGGCAAGTGTTTCTTTTCTCTTTCTCAAATAATGTGTGTGAGAATATGTATTTTCACATGTTTATTGACCATTTATGTATGTTTCTTCTTTTGTCTACCCTGTCTATAAATTTTACTCATTGTTTTCTTTATAATCTTTTCTTTATTGATTTATCTTTTTGTAGCTACAATATGTCATCCTAGTGGTATCAAAGATTTTTCAGAAGAGTGGCAAATATATATAACTTTTATAAAACACTTTATAATAATTTTTAAGTCAGTAGCCCTTTCTCTTTGAAGTAGATATGGGATCACATTTATATAAAATATAATACATTTTAATTTGAGTAGTTTTTTCTATACATAATGTCTAATAGATACAGAGACAATCTTATTGGGTGAATTGATCATATATTTAGTGATAAGCCTAAAAGAACATAAACACATTTGTCTTTCATTCAACAAATTCCCCAGAACCTCAGAGGATTATAATATCTTGACTTCTCAAAGGGAAAGAAACAAAATGTTTCATCCAAAATTCAAATTGCTGCATAAATAAATCCTTTTAAAAAGGAAATGTTGATTGTGCACCAAATTCAGTATGCATTCTTGTTATTTCAGTGTTTACTTCTCCTAGTAAAGTTAGAAGGGGAAAAAAATCCCTCTATTAATAGCACATTTCATCATATGCAAGAGGGTTAAATAGGAAACTGAGTATTTCCAGCTTTTAACATATCTCATCATTCTGTCATTTCTGCTTTAAAGTGAACAAGTAAAGCCTTGTAATTTATAACACAACATTCAGGAACAGATTCTGACTAACTTCTTTGAAATAAAAAGCTAGCCAAAGGAAAATTGAATGCTTGACAGGGTTAAAATTGTGATTTTTAGAAATAAATACATTTTGACATGTATTCAAGAGCACTGGTTTTCTGAGTGTGGTCCATAGATCAAAAGCACCAGAATCCCCTGAGAAATCTTTAGAACTACAACTTCTTGAGCAACACTTCAGGTGCACTGAATCAAAAGCTAAATGTAGGGTCCATCAAGCTGTAATTTAAGAAATCCTCCAGAAGATTCTCACGTAGTTTAACTTTTGACAACCACCGCTTTATACCTCTTAGGTGTTTTCAATTGGCCTGGCTAGCACTCAGGGATTTTGGGCGTGTGTGTTTTATTAAATATATGTATTTTACACACGCACACACACACACACACACACACACACATATATATATAGCTAATTTATATGACCACATATAATTTAATCACAATATCTCATGTAGCATGAGTGATGAGTTAAAAAAGAAACAATTGGAAGAGAGACTAATAAGGCAGCTATTATACTACTGGCAGGGTGAAGTTTGGACATTTGAATGGAAACGAAATAACAGATATTTGAGTTATTTAAAAGTTATAGATTTCTCTTAAAATATCTATTCTCTAAGCTTTAAGAGTAGTTAATGGAAAATAGGATAACAAAAGCCTCATGTGACTTAAAAAAATTATATGTAAATTATATGTATCATTTTCAATTACTTATAATATTTATATAGGTGGCAGTCAGACCCTGATTCTGCTCCCTACTTGCCATATCCTGTCCTAAATACCTATGTGTGGTCTTCTTTTGTTTCTTTTATAAAAGTTTAATCTACCACTTACTAAATTTATAAAAGTTGACAACTTGCTAACATTTTAACTTGCTTCCTTTAATTTTTAACAAATATACACATATGAAAGTAGTAATTCCCTTATAAACTTGGAATTTTTATAAGAGGTAGTGTGGGCAAATAAGCAGTCAATACTTGGAATTCTCCTCTTTTTTATCTTTTTATCTTTTGTCTCCTTATCTCCCTGACCCTCTCCATCTAAAAAGTAATATATTATATATGTAATTACATGATAAAAAATGAAAACATGTGAATTAGTTTAATTTATTCACTTTCTAACATGAAGGGAATGTAAACCTTCAGAACTAATGTCAAGTCAGAAAATAAATACGTGCTTAAGGTAACTAAATTTCATGTCAGACCATACTTTGTGCTGAGTAGAACAAGTTATGCTGGAGAGGTATAACTGAACAACCAGTACATCCTGGTCTTGTTATTTCAGTATTTTTTCATGAAAATTTCTCAAAATGGCTTTAAACACTTATTGGAAACCATTATTGAACCTAACTATGTATTATTACTGCATATAATTCAGAGAAATAAAGAAGTTCTATGAAGCCATGAACCAACATTTAATAAAGAAATATTCAATACTAATATTCAATCAGAATATAATAACAAAAACTCCATATAGTAGATTTGTATTATAAGTTGCATAAACTTTTTGAAAGTATTATTATTTGGAAGACATGGAATTATTTTAATGTCTTTTACCATATTTTAATGTCTTTAAATCAAATGTATCTGTATGACTATATATTGCCATAAGAATAATATCTGGCATATGGTGGACACTTAATTGTTAAAGTTAAAAATGAATCAGATTGATAGGTCAAATTGCTCACAGATCCTCTCCACCTGGATGCATAAAAAGCATTTCAAAATTTACATTCCCAAGACAGAGTTATTTATTTCTGACCTCATAAGGGCTTCCATGTAAGCATATCACAACTTGGTAAATGGAAACAACTATCTAACCAGTTGCTCAAATCACAACCCCAGAGATTACTAGTGGTATGCTATTCTTTATTTACTGGTCACTTTACATTTAGCGTGACACTTCCAAATATTTAATTGTATAGCAATGCTATGATGCAGAAGCTTTTACCATATCAATCTTGTAACAAGAACAATGACAATAAAGAACAAAAAAGAGTTTGTTATAATAAATAGTATCTGAGAGAGCAATGACTTTATGTGCCAATTGATATGTTTAATTTTCTGGGATCTATTTGATATTCTGGAAAAGATATATCTACAGTTCACTGAGGTTAGATACACCTGATGCAAGATTATTTTCCAAGTCCTGAGTTCTCTGCTGCAAAGCCAGTCAAAGGGTACCCCTGAGAATCAGAGTAGCTAGAAGAAATTTTAATTATGTCATAAATATGACCAGACAAAATTTGAAGTTCACTTAAGTTCAGGGGTCATCATTTTGGAGCGAAAGTAAGAGTACTGTGGAGAGCATGACAATATGCCTCCGCTTTTCCACTTGAGACATTGAAGGTTTTTTAAAGCTATTATGTGAAAGAGGCAAAGAAGACAAGAAAACAGTGGCTGTTGAGCTCAGTAGACCTTTCATCAGTCTTAAATAACTGGGGGGAAATACTGTTGTTTAATGCCTGTGGAGAAGGAGGATTTCCAGTAAACATATTACACTCACTGAGGGGAAGGTTGCAGGGCTACACTTTCGGGGCAGGGACTAAATAGAGATAGAGCATAGTATCTAGACAAAGTTTGCAAGTCTAAATAAACTAATCTTTTACTTATTGAGATTACTGTTATCAAATTAAGTACACTAAGCAAAGTAAGGTAAGCATATTATAAACAATACTATTAATGACTAAATAATTCGTACAAATGGTAGGGAAAAGTACTCAACTGAAATATTAAATTATATTTCACTTTGATTGCTGCACTGAATTTTGTATTGTTCTCTAAGTAATAATTAGTTTTAGTTGACATGTTTTTTTCTTCAAAAAGTAAAACAAGATATTTGCTCTGAGAATGATATAAGGCACCAAGAAAACAAATGCATTGTCAGGATTATAAAATATAAAACATTGTAGTTTAATCTGACCTATGTCAGTCTCTTGTTTTGAAATAGACTGCTTTTGTTTTTCCTGTTTATTCATTGTATTAATGTGAAATAAGTACTGTAAAATAGGGAGTGAACAGTTCATATAATTGAGAAGTGAAAAATCTATACTTTAAGTTTATAAATTCCATTTATCATTTGATTAATCAAGCTTTAAAATTGTTATTATGTTTATTCAATGCAAGAGGAAAATTAAATATATCAATTCCACCTTCTTTCCCTGAAACATTTCCTCATAAAAAAGGGTAAATTTTTATGCAATATGAATGCAATCACACCACTGTGTCTATTAAAAATAATGGAAATTGTTCATCTAATTTGCCATTGACCAAAGGAAAATTTTCCCCATAAGGGTCATGAAAGACATAAAACTCACCATGGACTAGAAATTCTTGTAATATATGCAATTCTAGATTTTTGGCATCTGAAAAAAGGAACAACGATATTTTAAAACCATTCAACATATAACATGAATATTCCAGGAGATAATTTAATAAAATGTTATGCAGATAAAAAAGGAAGAAAGCAGAATTTGAATCAAAAAACAATGGGGACAAAGAAGAAGTAAATTATCTAACTTGGGAGTGAAAAACAATGTAAAATTGCTAAATCACATAAACAGGATCATTTACTTTATAATTTTCTTGGTTGAGGCTTTCCAATTTAACAGACTTTTTTTTTTATTCATGGAAACAATGGAACTTCTAGAATGTAAGTATTGCAAGACATTTTCCATACACATGGGGATTGTGGGATTTTTAAAAATTGATATAATACTTTAATTTTATTTAGACACAATATGTAACACAAAAACAATTGTAATTGTTTATAGATTTCATCTTCAAATCATCTAACTAAAAAAGTAAATACTTTATATTTAGTTTCTGAATATAATATGATAAAATGTTAAAATGATCAAAACCAGAACTTTAATTAGATTATCATTATCTGGAAATGGGTTAACACCTAAAGCAAGTAGAGCCAGTGTTTTCCTAAAACTTCTCTTAGCTCTCCTTGTCTCTTCTAGCATTTTAATCAGAAATATAAGTTAATATATTTATAGATTAAATATATGCAGCTTTCTGTACATAAATTATACTTTAATCAAGCTTAAAGAAAACAAGAAAAATATATTTGAAGCAAATATTATCTAGATTTTACCTCACATCATATATATTACAGTTCAAAAGATGTAAAGGAAGTAGAATTTGTTGCATTTTTCATAGACTTTCTGCTCAGTTATTGTTGTTTATTTTTGCCGTTGCTGGTATTGAGGGCATAATGTAACCCCAATCACTCAGCATGTTTTGTTTGTTTTCTCAAATTTCTAAATGTGTAATGTCATTTGAACACATTTCCTTTGCAACCCTACTGATGCTGACAGGGTTCAGGCTACCATTTTGTCTTGGCTGACGATTGTAAGAAGTTAACAGACCTCTCTGTGTGCACAGTTCTCGTTTTTCCAACCATCTCTTCCATCAAAATTAGTAATTAACTTTTAAAGCACAGTGTAAATCACTACTTCTTTTCTGGTGGAGAAAAATATCATTATTATACTGTATTACCTACAAGTTATGTAAACACATTTCAGTTGAGCCTTCCAATCTACTTTCCAAACTCATTTTCTACGTCATATTCACATGCACCTCACACCACATATAGTTTTCCATTTTCTACTAAAATTCACGACTGTGTAGGAATCCAAGGTTGATTATTTTCCTCAGCATGAGATGCTCTTCATCCTCTACTTTTCCTCAGAATTATACAAGTCTTTACTATCCAGGTTAGAAGTTCTGTTTCCTTTTGGGATTAAACATTATTTACTCCAAATGAAATTAAGCATTATTTATTACAGATCAAATTAATCACATTACTCTGTATTAACATGCTCACACACTATTCTGACCTAACTTTTACTATGGCATGAATTTCATACAGCTCAGGTAATGTTTGATTGTTTAGCTGCCTGTGGCATCTGCAGCATTCCCAAATTTTGGTGGACTGCCACTGTGTATTCTTCATTTGACACATCTGGAGCCCCTATCAGGATGCAGCGGGCAGTGTAGGCAACCAATTATTGTTCATTTAAAGACAATAGAGGTTTTTATATTTCCATTCAGTCCTATTAAGAATCCTTTTACATTCCATGGTACAATATCGTTCAGTGTTTGATATTAAAAACTCAGGGAATTCTAAAAAAAATTTAGTGGGGAAAACCAGGAAAATGATAACCATTCTTTTTATATATGATTTCATGATTCAATAAATGATAGATATCTTGTCTCTGTTAAGGTACTTCAATTTCTTAGGTTGACAATATTTAGAATAAAAAATATTATTTCCTCTTTAGCAATGATTTTGCCTAAACAAACTAAAAGAATTGTGGGTGGGGTGATGAGTAGAGAGCACACAGTCTGAAAATATAGTAAACTGTCCTTTAAAGAACTTAGTACTTACAAAGGGTAAGGCTACTTGAGGGAGTTAAACTTTGCTGTGCCTATGGAGGAAAGAACAGTGTTTTATGGCATGCAGAAGCAGCGCATACCACCACCGAACACCACCCACCACAAGCAAATACGTAACTGGCTATATTATCACCTGAAACTCCAGTTTCATAAATGTTTTACATTCTGTAAAATATATTCTCATTTCAGAGATGAAGATTAAAAATAAAACATTATTTTCTTCTAAATGTTTCCATTTTTGCCATATCCATTTATAAGATAATCCAATATCATATAGTAAATATAATTGATGTCTTCTCATTCTACTTTTAGTAATTATTTTTATAATTAGAGGTTTTGATTTCTTTATGTACTCTTAAGAGACACAAAGAATATATTTTGATATTAATTAGAACCAAGAAACAAAGAATCAAAATAAACTAAATTGATCAGTGAAATTATGCTGACTCTATTACCTGATCCAAAGGCTTTGACATTGAAGGAAAAAATTTGCTGTGATTAAACATATGGTAACTAAGCTGAATCATTAGTCCCACGCGTATGTTCTTTGAAAATAGGTGCAGATTTGTGCTAATCATTAATTATATGATAAACTAGTTTTGAAAATTAGGAGACAAACATGGGTGAGAAGAAATTTTTTTTTTTTTTTTTTTTTTAATCTAGAAAACCATGTCGCATTAGAATCAGCCACACCTCTCCTGGTTTACTTTCAATGCATTGAATGCATTATTCAATGTGTTTTTTTCTGCCTTAATAGCATCCACTTTGAAGTTATCTTCAAATTAACATGATTATCTTATTTGAATATCAGTGAACAAAGTAAATTATAATAAAATTATAAATAATTATAATTATATATATACATTTAATAAATATATAGATGCATATATTTATAAGAATATGTGTAAATAATGTATTAGATCTAATATTTTCTTATAGTTTCATTCATTAAAAAGTCATTATTTTAAAATAATTAAACATCAATTTTTCTGCTCAATTCTATTCTACGGGGACTGATGGGGTTATGAGCCCCTAATTTTGTATCTAAAAGGAATTATTTTCTATCTTGTTCCAATATCAGCTATACTGACTGTATAACAGAGATTATTAATAAAATAAATATTCCCTGAGATCACTTATTTACTCAAAGTTTTTCTGCACTGCCTTAATCTTGAGAAAAAAAAAATGTTTCATTCTACACCCCTTAATGAATCTTCTTCCTGAGTAAATGTTAACAACTGATGCCTCGGTGATTCTTCCATTGCCCTGATAATATTACTCAGTTTCAAGGCAAGCCTCAGAATAAAAGAACAACTGTGCCATTTTTCTTATATTTAGCTGCAATAAAGAGACTCTCACATTTTCCTGAGTTCTTTAAGTAAGATTACATGAAAAAGACTTTCTTACACCTTCTGGACTATAAAACCTTTCCATTAATTTCAACTATTTTGATACTTAAAAAATCATACAATGGTCTGTATTGCCCAATGCCATAAACACAAGCTACATTTGGCCACTTAATTTAAATTTAAGTCCAAAAAAATGAAATACAATTTAAAAATTGGTTCTTTGATCACAGTAGCCACCTCTGAAATGCTTAGTAACTACTTGAGGCTAATGGCTACCAGATGGACAGCGCAGATTACAAAGCACCCTTTCATCACCCACTCTTCTGTAGAACACAGCAGATATCAGTTAAATGAGAATGTGGAGGGTACACCCTCTCTTTGTACTGGAATATCAGTACACTGATATTCTCAGACTTAATTTACCATCCTTTTTAGTAAATTAAAAAAGAAAACTAGGGCTTCCCTGGTGGCGCAGTGGTTGGGAGTCCGCCTGCCTATGCAGGGGACACGGGTTCGTATCGCGGTCCAGCAAGATCCCACATGCCGCGGAGCGGCTGGGCCCGTGAGCCATGGCCGCTGAGCCTGCGCGTCCGGAGCCTGTGCTCCGCAACGGGAGAGGCCACAACAGTGAGAGGCCCGCGTACCGCAAAAAAAAAAAAAAAAAAAAAAAAAAAAACTATATATATATATATATATATATATATATATATATATATATATATATATACTCTTTCTCCCAAAATCGGAAAAAAACAAAACAAATGGCAAAGATAACTACAACAAGCTTCCAGGTGCGGTGAGATTCACTTATTGAAGTGCCTCCTTCCGACTACTTATGAAGCCTACATTTATATGTGTGTGCTCTTCCAGAGAAATTGCAGAATGTCCTGTCAGTCTCCCAACTTTCTCAACCAAAGCTGGCATGACCCACCTTTGTGCATTGGCCACAGAATTCTTCCCATGATCTGTAAATGTATTTTCTGTTCCTATTGGTCTTCATCTTGCTTCTGCAAGAAGCAGAGAGAGGGAAGGGCCATTTCTCACCCACTGCCCTCTCCCCATTAAAGTGCCTCAAGGTCAAACACTAGTAAATGTCCCTAGGAAGTCACAGTAAAGAACAAGATGAACAGGGATGTCTTTGGAAGTTATTTTGTGTCCTAATCCTTTTTTATCTCCACCAACTTGTAATTTGGAGCAGTTTCTGTACTGTTCAATGTCAAGCTGTCAGCTTTAACTTCTTAATGCTGTCAAAATGTGTTTAACCACCACCTCCCTAATTCCTCTCACATTGAGTTTTTTGCTTCTAATCTGCAATAAACTGGAAAAATAGATACCCTTACTTTTAATGATTTACAGTGGAAATGGAGCTAAGAGTGAGATCCTCTTAATCACTTCTGTGGTTCTAAATTATTCGAATGCTTTATACTCTTTCACGTATCCTACCATCTTCCAGAATGTTTGAGATGATAGACATCTGACCCGCACTCCAATCCATGCTTTCCATACATGATATCAAAGTAAGGGCCTAAAAATTCTCCCCAAAGTCAGCAAGCTTCTGAAACATTGATCTTTTAAAAATATTGCTCCAGTATTTCAAATTCTCTCAGTTACCAAAGGAGAACGCCTGGCATTAATATCAGTAACAAGTCCTGCATCACAGAACCAGTCAATCTGACTTCACTGTCACTCTTTTTGATCTGTACTGAAACCTAGTGATGTAAGTAAAACTGGAGTTTACAGATGTGACTATAACCTCAAAGAGACTCCATTGCCCAAAGTCACACACTTTAAGGGATTAAACTTGTATTCATATGCAAATTTTAGTAATCAGGACCTGTGTATTTTTATAATCCCAACTTATTTTAGAATAAAATCCTAGGAGAAGCAGGAAGACTGGGTGGAATTTTTATCATGAAACCATATTTTATGTAAGTGAACAAAGTTTGTCCCATCAGGTGCCAATGATTTATTTTATTTTTTTTGGTAGAAATTCTTCCAAAAGGCAGAGAGTACATTTCACTTCCTGTCTAATCAGAGGATACAGAACATAATGTAGTTCTCTCCTTAATGACTCATCACCATCATTATGTACCTCCATTCTTGTTCTGTGCTAAACACACAGCACATTTCTGCATATGCCTGAGAGAGTCTGCTTTCCTCAGTGTCAGGCTAGGCTGTCAGGTCTAACTTTTCACTGCTGTCAGATGCCTTTAACCAACATGGCCCACTACAGCCTCCCACATCTAGTTTGTTGCTTCTAATCTAACTGCAACTTCTAATCTGAAATAAGCTAGGAAAATATATAGCCCAGCTTTTAAAGATTTAAAGACCAATAGACCTGAATGGCCTGCCTTAATTTCAGGGTTTCTGTAGTTCTTTCTGCATTGTTCAGATGCCTTATACACTTTCATGTGTTTCACTGTCTTCCAAAGGGTTTAGGATAATGGAAATGTAACCTGTAGTCATATAGAGGTGATTTAAAATGCTCTTTATGCAATGTGTCTGCAGTTATATCAAACAAACATTTGTAAAATATTTTGCATGTGTTATGTTGCTAATTATTATTTTGAACATTATATAGTGAAGAATTTTGCATGCAATCTGCTAGTAAACTAGGTAAAAAAGCACAATTTCATTAATCTCCTCTCTTTCAATTTAAAATGAATAAAACATCTCTTAGGAGTAATATTCTTGCTCTGTAATTTAAATGATCTTGGAGATGACTAAATCCTCTAACATGAATCTACCCTTAAAAGCAAATGTACTTTAAGAATTGCCTATGGATTAAGGCTTCTTGGGAAAATTTCCATGCTAACTTGTCCTTTTCATAGCCTGCCAAATATATGTAATATATAAGCATCTTTTTCAACTTTTACCTCAATACCTAATTAAAAATTAAATTTAAATTTTCTATAAAAATCCAAATATTAATTTTAAAATAACTTAAATCCAAATTGCTATGTATTCTATACTGAAGAGAAAAATCACTCCTAATAATATTTTAATGTCTGCTTTCTACACATTTAACTTTAACTGAAATGTTTTTGATTCTAATCATAATTTCTCATGCATTTGTATCTGATGCATAGGAAAAAGAAGAAAAATGTTAAAGAAAATAAATAAACTGGAAATAACCCAATATGTGCTTCAGTGGGAGAAAACAAACGATGATACATCCATGCCTGGCAGCATTACTGAACAATAAAAAAAATGAACTATTAGTGCACATAATTTCGATGGGTCTCAAGGGAATTATGATGACTTTAAAAAGTCAATTTCAGAAGGTTATGTTTAAATCATATTTTTGAAATTACAAAACTGTAGAAATTGAGACGAGATTAAGGGTTGCCAGGTGTTAGGGAGGTGGGAACAGAATGAGACAGCTGTGACTGTAACAGGGCAGCAGGTGAGGTTCTTGTGATCAGACTTCTCCATATCCTGACTGTGACGATGGTGGTGTAAGTTTATACACATAACAAAATAACATAGAAATAAATACACACACACCCAAGTTCATGTAAAGCTGATGAAATCGGAAGAAGATGGTGGATTTTATTAATTTCAGTTTCCTTTTCTAGTACAATAATGATATTTTACCATTCATTTGCATAAGACATTACCACTGGAAAATTTGATAAAGAGTCCATTAGATTTCTCTGTATTTTTTCTTATAACTACTTGAGAATCTATAATTTTCTCAAAATAGGAAATACAAATATGAAAAAAATTAAAATCTTTGTGACCACAAATGCTAAGTAGTTTCTACCAATTGACTACAGTTGGTGTCAAAGGTGAAACATCCTTGCCCTTGCCAATCTAGTGGTGGAGACAAGTGAAACAGGCAGGCAGGTAAATTGTCAATTAGTGTACATGATACTGATGGCACAGGTGCTGACACTAGACAAAGCTATGCTTAAAAAGTGGCTGAGAGGGGGACTTCCCTGGTGGTCCAGTGGTTAAGACTCTGCCCTTTCACTGCAGGGGGCACGTGTTCGATCCCTAGTCGAGGAAGTAAGATTCCTGCATGCAGTACAGCATGGCAAAAAAAAAGAAAAAGAAAAAAAAAGTGGCTGAGAAGCTTCTGTCACCTGCTGGGTTAACAGTGGAGAATTTACCTCAGCCGTTTAAGACACAGATTCTTCAATTACAAAATGTATAAAATGGAAATAGCAATACCTACAGCATCGTGTGCTATGTAATTATACAAAATCCATACTATAAAATGCATGTGTGTGTGTGGTGTATACACTTATATAAATGTATATATACATATATAAAATTTTTAATTATATATTATAATAATTTTCATTATTTCTCCTTGATATCAAGGATATCTAGTGGGGGTATGTATGACTTAGTCACTAACGAAGTTTTACAGGAGACCCAGTTACAGAGGGGACTTAAAGCCAAGTACATAGAAGGAGAAACCTACCACCTAGGGTACAGGACAGGGAAGAATAGCATTAAATGGCAGATTGATAGTTTAGGAAGAAGGAATCAAATACTACAATTATGAGGATACTAAAACCAGAGCATCAAGTTTCACCATACCAAACCACTGATACATAAATATATTGAGTATATATATATATATATATATATATATATATATATATATATATAAAGTATTTGTTGGGGCTTTGTGGCTGAACATACAGATTGATGTTAAAGGTTCCAGGATGAAACATTAAAAGAACACAGTTAAGGGAACTGATAAGTTATTAAAATTATGGATATCCTTGTCCCATGATAGGTATGATAAAATGTAACTATCACTCTAATATCAAGGAATAAAAATAACATCTCAGTTTTCCATGTATAATAAGAGTGCAAAGTGATATGGACTATAAATAAAGGACATATATGTAGTAACCTTGTTTATAATAGGGATATATTAATATTTATTGACAAAGTTTTCCTAATGAAAGAATTTTACATATGCCATCATTAAGGAAGTATTTTATAAGATTTACTAAATAAAATATTTTTAAACTAGAAATATGTTGGCATTTATAAAAGAATCTGAAGTGTTCCCAATTGTCTGCTTAAGTCAGATAGTCCATTGAGTTGAATATTAATTCCAAGTTTTCTGAATTCAACTACCATACGGTTCCCACTAGTGCACGTATAGGTAGACCAGTCCTTAATTGGTAGCACACATATTTCAAATAAGTGTAGATTTGGTGAAAGAGGTGTCAGGACATACGCAATAGAATTGATGTGCCTGGGACTTTGACTTCCTTGTGTCATCACCAGGCTTTTCTGACCCACAATTTCCCCAGTTTTGTCTTTTCAAGAAATCTAACAATGGATCCTACCTCATTCCTTACAAAATTTAATAATTGCCCCTACAAGAACTTTTAATTTAAACTTCCCTAATTTGTTGTTTTATTGGCTGTTTTCCCCTATTCATTCATTTATGCTTTCATTCAGTGTTAACTCAGGCTAATGTCAAATTTGCATTAAACACAACACCAAGGAACACTGTGGTAGTCTCTTTAGTATGGAAAGGTCAAATAGGATGACACAGTGTTTTAGTTCCTTTCCTACCTCTTATTCTAAGAGTGGAGCATTATTACAGCAAAATTCCTAGTGTTTGTATATTTTCTGAAGTAAAATAAACAAATGAGATGCCACGTTCTCTCCTATAAACTGATCCCCAAAGCTTAGTTATTACGTTTTGCCGATCACTGACCCAAGGAAATCATAATGTAAATATAATTTGGGGTCTGAAGAGATGTCTCCCAGACAATAAGGATACCCCCTCAAATTTCAGAAAATTTATCTTCTTGATTAAAATGTTGGAAAAATTAAAATTCAATAGCTGGTCAACTCCTGCATCTGGAAAACTACAGAAATTTTGGTGGCAAGGGATATTAGCTAGGTCCTCTGATGTGTTTCATGAGATGACCTTTGGATGTCTCTATTCTTCTTTTGTGTTCAGCAAATTCCTATCCCTTGTTCGTTTCTACTTAATGTTTGGCATGGGACCTAGGACACTTTAACTCCTTTCAGTTGGTCAGCAAGGGATCTTTGTGATGCTCCGCCCTTCCTATCCACTTTCACTTGCCTCAGATTTTAAAGAGCGTACATATGAACCAGGAGGATCCTGCAAACAGCAGACACTTATTCACTCATTCTGGAATGAGATCTGAGATTCTGAGTTTCTCACAGGTTCCCCGGTGATGTCAATGGACTTGGTCCACAGACCACATTTTTAGTTGCAAAAGTGAAGACACTGCACCCTGGATTGATGTTATGTTTGCCCGATTGGAGTAAATTAGGCACTCTACTGCAGCAAAAATTATTTCAAATTATGAGAATTTAGTTTATTTCCATACTTTTCACTTTACAAGGATGAGTTGGTGCTTTGCAGGGCTATTTTTATTTTTACCAATGCCAGGCATGTGTTATTGAAATATTTCATATGAAAACACTCATAGGACTTAAGGAATTGTGTACATTCAGTAACTAAAATGAAAAAGGAAAATGATACAAAAATTTATATTTCTGAAATACAGTGCTTATTTCAGCTTCATTGAGGTATAACTGCAAAATAAAATTGAAATATACCTAAAATATACATGGTGATGATTTGATATATGTATAAATTATAAAAGGATTCTTATCTTGTTAACATACCCATTACTTCACATATTTATCATTTTTGTGAGAATATTGAAGTTCCATATTTCAATTATACAATAGTGTTATCAACAATAGTCACCATGTTATGCATTAGGTCCTCAGGTCTTATTTATCTTATAGCTGAAAGTTATGGTGCTGTTTTTTATTTCCTCTTAGGGAATGTACTCCACTCATTTGTTGTGCTATATGTATAACATTTTCAATAGGTGTTATATTTGTAAATCAAAAATCAAAACAAAAAACTACTCTATTGTGTTTTATTGCCACCTTAGAATATTCAAGAGAAACATCAGCAGATGCTACCTACCTGGACTCTGAGGTCACAGTCTTTGGGGTGTGGCCTCAAGTGACAGTACAAAGGCTGAACAAGGAGAAGTGTCCTCTCCTAAGGACACTTATTGCCCAGGACACCACATCTGCTGGGTAGCTGAAGCTATATGTAAAAAAAAAAATAATAGAGCTGTTGTATTCTTCTGTTTTTTTGTATTTTTAGCAATTGGAATCTCAAATTTATATTAGATATTGTGAAATTTATATCTCAGGGTTTTTTTTTTTTTACAGAAGACTTTTCTTCATCTGCTACTTGTGTTTAAAAGGCAATATTTTCTATATTCTTCATTGAACGTTTCTTTTATTAGAAATATATTTTACCTTTCAGGTTGATATTTTGCTTTCCCAAATTGTCAGTTCTTTTCCATTGTATAGGTCATTACCAGTTCAGCCTGAAATTTGTTTTTATTAAAAGTTTTTTGAGCATAAGACTAACCAAGTCATCACTTGGTTATTCTCTAATTGTAGTTTTTAACCGTAGGGAAAAAAATGAAAGATTAAAAACACACTACAAAATATGACTTTGGGTAAACTCTACAAGAATCATTTAAAATACAATCTTATTACCTAATGACTGTCTCAATATGTAATATTAAATATGACAGAAGTATACTGATAAATATGCCTTTATTTAGAACCAAATCTCACTGAACTTTTATTATCCTTTGTGGTACAGAAGCTATTTAGAGATGTTATAGTAAGTTTTATTTCAAAAAACAGAGTTAAAAAAAAAAGTCATGCAACCTCCAAAGGCTGTATAATTTACTCCCACTTTTTCTCTACTTTGGAAGAACACACTCAAATATTCAGTCAATGAGTAGTTATTGAGTTTTTAAGCTGCCCATTCAACTTTCTCAGGCATCTGAGACTACAGAAGGGGAGATAGACATACTAAGTTATTACATAAAACAAACTGGAAAATGTTACACGTCTTTAAAGAAACTGATCTAGATCTGCAAACTGCAAAAAAGGAAGAGATTATTGCTTTGTAAACTGTCAGGGAAGATATATGAGGAACAATCTTCTGATCTATTCCCTGCAGAGGACAGAGAACACAGATATATTGAATTAAGGAAAGTAAAAACATTCTGGGCTGAGGAAATTGTACACACACAAAAAGAGGTGCAAAAATATGAAAGTCCACCAAGGGTTCAGGAAACCATGTATGATATAGACTGAAGGGTATAGAATATAGAGGCATATTAATTCTATGTTTTCTAAGCTGAAAGGCTAGGACAAGGAGGTTGCAGTTAACTAAAATATGGAACAAAGGAGGAGAACAAAGTTTGGAAGAAAAGAATGACTCACACTTTCCATTACGCTGAATAAGGTAATGATTTGTATTTTCTTTTCAGACCCAGTCAATTTATGCACATACACATGACTATATGACTATATCTAAAATGTGCATTTATGATGAAGACCATTTTATCATCTTATAAAACAGCAAATGCAGTGAACAATTTAGCCAAAATAAACACCCAGAACGTTCTTTCTCTTTTCCTTTGGAGGCTGGGTAGAAAATTGCAATCATTAATTGAGAATACTAAATCTTTCACTTCTTACTCATATCCCACTCATCTTTTCCCAACCAGTCTGTACAAACAGAACCCTGATAAAAAGAGCCAACATGTAACCGTCTTTCACACAATATGTGTGATTTTGCCATCTTGCTATCATCTTATTTTAAAATGCAAATAGAAGATTATGCTGTGTTTTACAAAAAAAAAAAAATAAAATAACCCGAATACAAGAATTAACAGCTGGAAGAAATAATTAAGATCAGATAATTGAAAGCCTCTATTTAAAAATGACTGTTTTTTAAAGGTAATAAGCTAATATGAAGTAAATAATTAAAACATGAACATTTTGCAAGAAGTAGGTATGTGGATGGGGGGGTTCTTTTTGGAAGAGTTACTTTCCTGGAGAGGTGAGAGTTACTTTCCTGGAGAGGTGAAAATCACTTTTCTCTTTCTTTGTTAACTGAATAGTGAGTAAAATGGGATAATTCACTGAATCATGCTATTTCCTTTTTAATTGGTATATTAGCAGTTATTAAGAATAGAAATATATGAGTTTTACCAAGAAAGGTAAAGACACATGATATGTGCCCAAAACATACAGACACATCTGGCAAGATAAGATGGGAGACAGTAACTCTACCATCAAGTTGACTTGTTTGTCTTCTACCTTCATCAGACATGAAGTGTGTGAATTTGAATATGTAAACCTGTCCATGTCTTGTTTTTCTAATATGTTAAATTGTCCGTAGCCACACATGGCTCTTGAGCACTTTAAAGGTAGCTAACCTAAACTGAGATATATTTTAAACACCAGATTAAAAAGATTTAGTAGTAAGGTATATAAATACGTCATTAATATTTTATAAATATGGATTACATGTAGAAATGATAGTATTTTGAAGGTATTATATAAAATAAAATATAATAGTAAAATTATTTTCACTTTCCTTACAGTATTATTGTTAGAATTAAACCTACTACATATATACTCCTTTGGCTTTAGTGATTCTAGAGCTGATTTTTAGACTCTGATTCTAGCAGGGATAGAAAATCAATGCTCTATCTTATGATACACTAAGTAACAATCACGTTCAACATGGGAAAGCAAGACACACACAAAAGCAATTATTTTAGAACTAATACGGACATCACTTCTAGAATCACTTCCCTAAAGAACTCTTTCATTATTAGTGACTTGCCACTAATCTAAAATAAGTAATCTGTTATTTGTGTCCACAGCATGGCTTCATTTCCTTTCCAGAAAGATTAATCCTGCTGCCCAAAAGTTCAGTTATTTTCTTTTTCCTAAAGTCATCATATGATTTACTGACTGAATGCATTTATTCAAATTCTTTCATGATTTGGATAGCACACTATATTCACTGCTGTTCTCCCAAGCAAATATATGACCTTTACTATGATGTCTTTCTGAATATTCCTGTTCACCTTGTCATTATCCTTGTCTGAAAATATAGCATTATGCTGGTCATTTGTCATTAAACCATAACCTGACAGATGATATCTGACAAAATGTTTACTTATATTATTGATTGATTAATTCTTAAACTATTCATATGTACGACTTATTTTTACAGATTCAAAAATCCACTTAACAAATTACTACCAATGTGTGACTTTGGACAAATTATTCATTATAATTATATATCAAATTTTATAAATTAGGAAACTGAGACCTAGGGGAAAAAAAATAGTGACACAGTCACATAATTTTTCTTGCTGGGATTCAAACACATGTCTATTTGTGCCTAAAGCTGAAACATTTCCAATCTATCACTGCCTTTTAATAAAGTAAGATGAAATTTAAGTGTGATAATTTGTATTTAAATTATTTAATTATTGAAAATTTCTTGAAAACAACTCCTTTGCATGAATCATCACTCTAAAAGAAACCTCTCAAAATGCATGGTCAGAAATATTTTACACAAAGGATTGCTTTACCATTGTTCCATTGTAGAAGGAAAGAAATATTTCTGTGTGGTACAGATTGAAGACAGCTGCATGGTCAGATGCTGAAGGAAGCCTTGTGTGTCCTGTTGGTTAGGGATATGTGTGAAGGAATTGGGGAAATGAGAAAATAGTATGCCTATTTTCCCATATACACCAAAGAGGAGATTATCTCCACATATAATTACCTACACTGAGAAGAGAATAAATCCCTAAATCTGTGCTGTCAAATACGGCCGTCCCTAGCCACACATGGCTCTTGAGCACTTTAAAGGTAGCTAACCTAAACTGAGATATATTTTAAACACCAGATTAAAAAGATTTAGTAGTAAGGTATATAAATACGTCATTAATATTTTATAAATATGGATTACATGTAGAAATGATAGTATTTTGAAGGTATTATATAAAATAAAATATAATAGTAAAATTATTTTCATTTTCCTTTGTTAGTTACTTTTTTGTGACAGTGCTGCCCCACAAATTATTCCATATTTCAATTTTTTTTTCCCATAGATACACTTGATTTCTTTTTGTTGTTAGTGCTGCTATAACTCTTTGTGTAATTGGCAGCAGTAGATAAAATACTTTTAAGCATGAACGAATCACTTTGTATTCAGCAGTCAGAAAATTATCAGAGTAATCATTTTCTCTGCTCCAAAATAGCTACATTACTTCTAAAAGACTTGCATTCATTGTATTACATCTTGAGCATTATTTGCAGTGTTTTCTCACTTGCAGAAAGATTGCTGGAGAGAGGTTCATAGGATTAGAACTCCCAGGTCCCTTTACAGAGGGACATGTGCCAGTTTCATTGGCTTTGACTAGTGGAGTTTCAGAAGAGATTTAATAGTAGTGTCCAGTCGTGTTAAGTAAGGGTTATTGTGAAATTCCACCTGACAAACAAGAGCTTAAACCATAATTCTCTGAACAAGTTTTCTACCTAAATAATAAATAATAAGTTCCTATCGAGAGCCTGGATTTTGCATCAGATTATAAACATGCTTTAAAGAAATCTATCTCCCAAAATGCAACACAATTTGCACTAAATGTATTTTTCCACAGCATTTTATTTTGTTTAGGACTTAGTTAATAATTTAAAAACTCTAAACTTTAAAGCTTAATAATTCACCAGGTATTTTGCTTTAAAAAGAATAAAACCAAAGACATGTTAACAAAATGTTCATAATAACAGAAAGTGTACATTTTCTTTAAAAGTTAAGATTGAAAACCATGTTGGACCTGTCACAGAAGATCAAGATGTCTAAACGACTCAAAGCCTGAATTCATAGTAACATCATTCAAGTGAGTTATTCAAGCTCTCCAGAAAGAAAATATATTTATATTAAATATGAGAGAATAACAGATAAGAACATGATTATTCTTTAAAAAGTAAAAACAAAAGTAGTAATTATTTGGAAGAAAACCCCAAGGAGAACATTAACCTTTTAATTCCAAGAAGCTCCTGACGTTTCCCCAGCAGGACTCAAAGGTGGGCTAGATCTACTGAGTTTCATGTCTGACTTTTAGTTCTTTCAGAGATTTTTTTCAAGAAGTATGGCACCACCAATACTTTTAATGAACTAAAAAACCACATTTTGCAGAAAACATGAACTTCAATTACTCTATGCCAAAAAGACAATCAGGAGTCAGACTCTGAAGGTGTAGAAGTTTCAAGAATTTTGTAACCAAATTATTTATTTTATAGTTTCCTTATGTTTATTCTTAAATTGTTTTTCTTCTTTCTTACATGTTTTCTATAAATAACAGCTGTGATAAAAACAATATCTTACAAAGTCTAAAGATGAGACAATAAATACCAAATAAAAACTCTATTAGTAGAAAGCATCATGTCAAAAATTTTTATTTTTTAAAAATAAAAACTAGGGGCATATTATGATCAGTGAAAACTTTGTTTAACAGCCTTGTATTAAACACATACACAAATATGTTTCTTCTGTGAAAAAGAAATGTGTGGTGTAGTTGCTTTTGTTCATAAACAACCTTTTCCCAGACAGTTAATATTTGATTATTCTTCAGTTTTTCCATAGACTTCTTATATTATGTCTTGATTATCTCTTTCAAATATCATATAAAGTATGATAATGCTTTTATAATCACTGCTGGGTTTTCTTTTTTATTTTGTTTGAGTTCTGGTTTAAAAGTTTCATAGATGTTAAGTTGTCTTTCCCAGAAGATGTAATTTAACATAGCATATATAAATTTAAATTAGGATTTTCATCATAATTTAACATAGCAGAGGGTTACAGGATCCCTATGCAGGTATAGTGTAGGACTATAAAATGACCATGCAGGACTTCCCTGGTGGCATAGTGGATAAGAATCTGCCTGCCAATGCAGGGGACATGGGTGTGAGCTCTGGTCTGGGAAGATCCCACATGCCGTGAGGCACTTAAGCCCGTGCACCACCCTACTGAGCCTGCACTCTAGAGCCCGCGAGCCACAACTACTGAAGCCCATGTGCCTAGAGCCTGTGCTCTGTAACAAGAGAAGCCACCGCAATGAGAAGCCTGCGCACCGCAAGGAAGAGTAGCCCCTGCTCGCCACAACTAGAGAAAGCCCACACACAGCAACGAAGATCTAATGCAGCCAAAAAGAAAGAAAGAAAGAAAATAAATTGCCATACTTAAAAAAAAAAAACAGACCATGCATGCTCAAATCTTACAAAACAAACTTAATAATCAATGGAAAAAGTTATAATTGCTCCATGACCTTTAAAAAAGTTTTGTCAGTATATTTAAAACATTTACCATTAATTAAGTGTGAAAGGAAGTGAAGAAATAGTAAAACTGGTCTTTATTATTTAGTACACTTTTAATGAAAGTCAGATGAATGCCATTGTATACTGGTTCAGGGAGAGTTAAAATGTTTATTCCTTTATTAAAAATAAGTTTGAACAATGCTTGTCTTCTTCTTGTACTATAACATATGGAGAAAGCATCATTTCTATGGCTTGTGAAACTGTCATAATCCTTTTCTTATTTGTATTAGTTTCCAGCAATTTATCTTTTGAGCTTTCAATGATGGGAAATTACTCCAAGTTGTCCCTCAATGTGATATTTTCCCCAGTACCACTTCTGGGCATTTTCATTCTTTCTGTCACAACTGCTTTCTTCATTTGTCTGTAAATTCGCCTTCTCCAGGTTTATGCATTGCACATCTAGGGTCTCTCCAAATGGAGACAATGTCAACATTTCTACCACCAGCTTTTTTTCTTGTAATTGCATTTATGTTTGATATGAATTTCACTTCCAGTGTTATTACCTTTTGTTTCTCTGTTGCACTTTCAGCCTTGTTGGGCAAGTCCATCTTCCAATGATCCATTTTTTAAAATATCATGTGAGTTTGTCTACCTGTGAACTGAATAACTGATGCTCAGTGGCCAATCACTGACATATTTGGAAATAAATGACCACTGATCATGAGATGCCTCTGTTATTTATGTAATATTTAGTAGACTGAAGCAGGGAAGTTTGTACTTTATGCAATTCCTCACTGCTAATATATAAGAATTACTAAAATTTGAACTGAGTTGTTAGAGAACAGTTATTGAACTAAAAACTGAAATCCATGCATATCCAAATTAGCAAAACCAGGACTATTTGTGTTGCGTCACAGCAGCAATACTTGTATCACCTGCATAATATATTAATTCTCTTCTTCTACGTGATCAAAATATTCTTTAAGAAGGAATAAGTTGAATCAGAGGGTGATGTATCAGAAAAGACTAGCTAGTACCTCTCATGTAGAAACCTTTGTGTGAAACGCTAAGAATCAGAAAAAGCTTCAAACAGCATTCTAATGTGGGGTCGTCTGGTTCAATTCATATATTACTTATATCTTTCCTCTCTGTCTCTATTCTGAAGCAGTTATTTGGAACTGTTTTTTAGAAAATTATAAAAATTATTGAATGACCTAAATCAATGCATATATAAACCTACTTATTTTTGGTTGATTAAGAGTACATATCAGGCTTCCCTTGTGGCGCAGTGGTTGAGAATCCGCCTGCCGATGCAGGAGACACGGGTTCGTGCCCAGGTCTGGGAAGATCCCACACGCCGTGCAGCGGCTGGGCCCGTGAGCCATGGCCACTGAGCCTGCGCGTCCGGAGCCTGTGCTCCGCAACGGGAGAGGCCACAACAGTGAGAGGCCCACATACCACAAAAAAAAAAAAAAAAAAAAAAGAGTACATATCTTCAGGAGTAAATATTATGGCTATGGTTATATTAGTTTTATCATAAAATTATTTTACTAATTGCCAGTTTTGTCTCCATAGAGAACATAGCTTAAAATACCAAATAATTAATAATATCAAAAATAATAAAATAACAATGAATGCATATATAATGCTTACCATTGTAAGCACTTTACATACATTAGGTCACTGCTCTTTACAAAAACTCCATAAGACGAGTATAATATTAGCCACAGTTGGTAAATAAATAATCCTAAAAAAGAGGCTAATAACTTGCCTAAGGGTACACAGCTGTAAGTGGCAGAGTCAAGATTTGAACCTATCCCATCTGGTTTCAGAGTCTGGCCTCTTAAACTTGTGCCCATAAATCTAAAACTACACCTTGCTCTCCACTGCTGACACTTAAACCAGCTACCTCTGTGTCTCTGAGTCTCCAGTGTCCAGAGGACCATAGGGTCACACACTGAGTGTAACATGTCTAGTGCTGAGCACAGGACTGAGTTACTGCAGAGCCAAAGAACAAAAATCACAAATGAACTAATGAACTAATATTACTTGGAGAAAAGTGGAAATCAATAAAGTAAAAATGGACCTTTGATTTTGTGGGTCAGTGTTTGATGGAGATAGCTTCATTTGCTTTGTTATTCATTTCATTGGCTCTTAATCAAGTTTAGAGTGCTTTGGGTATATCAGAGATCTATAGTAGATCTCTACCTCTCCTAGAAATGTTTTCCTTTTGCATCCGGGAGGTAACCTGTAAAGTCAATGTCCCTTGCTCAACTTAATAGCATTAAGTCTTTTATGTATTTCTACCCAGTTAGAGTTGCCAGATGCAGCCAAACCAACCAAACAAAGAAGAAACAAACAAACAAACAAAAAAGAATCCTCAATTAAATTTTCATTTCAGATAAACAAAGAATATATATATATATATATATATATATATATATATATATATATATATATCTCATGCAGTGTTCAGAACATACTTATACTATAAAAAGTTTGTTAATCTGAACTTCAAATTTAACCAGATGTCATATATTTTACCTAGTGTATATTTATCTAACATAAATTGGGGGTGTGTGGGATAATAAAGAGAAAAAGTGGCTCTGAATCTCAATGTAGAAGAGAATGTTTTTGGTTTATTGTGGACACTCTAATTTACTAATCATGCTCTTTGATCATTTTACCTGTTTCAGCCTTTGTCTCATTGGTAAAAATGGAATCACGAGACACTCCCCCAATCCTGGCAGTTGAAGGGAATAAAATACAGGCATATTTTAAAATGATATTTAAAACTCAAGAGCTAGAAACACAACAGTTCTTATATTTTCAGTTCATTTCATATACAAACTAACTCTCACTCGATCTGATGTCATTTTCCATCATGGAAAACATCATGTCATAGACAGTGATCTCTTGCCACATGGTGCTTACTTATCAATGAACTTAGCAGTGGTTAATAAGCTTTAAATGATGAGAGTTAAAGCAATGACTGCTCTCATACTGCTTTACTCATGGTGACCATCAGTAAATACCTTATAATAATTGCCATTATTACAGTTTTTAAGAAGCCTGACATAAATGATTTTTTTTTTGTTTTTGCAAATTCATTCATGGAACATGAGAGAATATTTTAATGTTTGCCTGAAAAATGTGGTGTTAGGTTTTTCTGACACTTAAAAAGCATGATCGCACAATTAGTGAAGAAATCTATACCAACAAAAGGTAATACGAATTGTCAAATTACTGTAAATTATAGTATGCTTGATACAGGATGATTTCTAAGCATGAAACATGTGTTTTTGCCATTGAAATGATTTCTGACTTTTACCCTGTTATTATAAATTCATGAAAATTACTTGTTCTGCCAGACATCCATACAGTGGCAAATGAGAATCCCATGGGCAGTGATCTTTAAATGAAGACAGTCAGCATGTTCCAAGTTTCATCTAAATGTCTGGAAATTTCTTTGCACTGTGATAAAGAGAATTGCAAATTTTTAGCAACATTTGAATTGGTTAAAAACTATCAATGAGAGAAATATAAACTAAATTTATTCCATGATTCTTAATTAAAGTCACCATATTTTTATTAATTCTTCCAACAATCATTTGTTGAACATTCTTTCCTCAAAGTTATCTAGCTATGACAATACAAGTTTTCCTCCATTTTTTCTAAATACTATATGACCAAAGGGAAGTCTTTTCCTTTTTTAAAAATTTGAAATTTAGCATACTTCTCCAAAAGCATCTGCAAAGCTTAAAACTAAACCTTCCATAATAACTTATTGGTTAGGATATGTTAAACAGTTTCCAATGTAGTGAACCCAGTTAGTTAACTTCTTAGAAATTTCTACAACATTGCTCCACTATGTATACTGTATACACCAGTAAAGCCTGCTCCGCTTTTGATTAATAATAAATAAATGAAAACATACATGGTACCAGTTGACCATATCTCATTCTCATGGGCATGGCCTTGAAAATAAAAATTATAAGATATGCCCATGCACAAACACAACCACAATCATCTGTGATGTCTATGATAGAAAAACATATAAGTGAAGAATATCTGTGTTTTAAGAACAAAAAGTATAAGAAACAAACCTAGAATATTATGGATAAATATGAAGAAAAACATTGCCTTCAGAAGGCAGTGGATGGAAAATATCTAAATGTTTTTCCTTAATGTTATGTGCTATTTCATTTATTCTTAAATTGTTATTAATCACTTTTGAAGACAGGGAAAAGAAAAATTGCTTTTCTGGACACAGGGTGAGATGAGAGGAAACCCATGGGGCACTGAGTCATAGCATGAAAGCAAGCAACCCTGAAGAGCTGCCCAATTCTCATCGGAAAAGACTCAACTCTAAGTTACAAAGTCACTAAGGTTTAAGGGTTTCTCAGTTCCTTCACTACAGCCCATTATTTTAACTAGTAGAGTCACTTTTTTTCCTACAAAATTAAGTGTATTTTAAAAGTAGTAAAGGGAAAATATAATGAAGCACACGTCATCTTAGAATCACACTTTTTAATTCCTCCCTCCATACACTTGTGCTGTTGTTGTCATCCATTTTATTTTTATATGTTATAAGCCCCACATGATATATTGTTACCATTTTTGCTTTAAATAGCCAATTATCATTAAGACTGAATAAACATAATTTAAAGATATATTAATTATTATGAAAGTAATCTGATTCATTGTAGATCATTTGACAGCAAAAAGAAAGTGAAAAAAAGGAATAAAAAAATCTTCCATATACCTACCAAAAAAAAAATAGAGTGAATAAAATTTTTTAAAAATGTCTAATTTTTTTCATTTCCAGAGCTCTCCATTTCTTTGTGTAAATTCAAATTTTTGTCTGTTATCACAGTCCTTCTCTCTGAAGAATTTGGTTTAACAATTCTTGAGGTACAAGAATCCTGGCTATGAATTCTCTCAGATTTGTTGTTTGAAAATGTCTTTATTTGGCCTTCATATTTTAAATATATATATTTGCTGGGTTGACAGATTTTCCCTGCTTTTGATACATTAAAGATATCACACTATTAAGTCTTGTGTACTTTCTGACAAGGAAACTGATGTAATTCTTATCTTCTTTTGTATGTAAAATGCCTTTTCTCTTTATTTTTCTGTTGCCTTTAAAGACATTTTTCATCTCTGATTTTCAACAGTTTGACTGTAATACATCAAATTATAATTTGGGGGGATAATCATCTGGTTGCTATTAGAATAACACAGGCAAGATGAATCTGTAGTTTCTTGAATCTGTAGTTTGGAGCGCTTCATTATTTTTTGCTAAATTCTCACCATTCTCTGATCCAATACTATGTCTACCTTTTTCTCTTGCTCTCTTTTCTCTTTTTTGGGCTTGAATAATCCACTGGTTAAACTGTTTTATATTTTCCCTTCTGTTAGGTTATAGGATTTTTTGGATGTGCTGGTCTTTTATTGTGGTGGTGATATTAGTTTGTTTGTTTTTTCTCTTCTATGTATGTTTCAGTTTTCAACAATTTCTACTGACATATCTCCATGTCCACCAATTTGTTCTTCTGCTGTTGAACTCACTGAAGGAACTTTTCATTACTTTATAGTTTTTTTGTTTCTGGAATTTTCATTTGGGTTTCTTATAGCTTCATCATTTCTAATGAAACCCCCCAAATCTTCATGCATGTTGTCTACCTGTACCATTAAATTTCTAAACATATAATCATAGTTTTTTTTTTTTTAACATCTTTATTGGAGTATAATTGCTTTACAATGGTGTGTTAGCTTCTGCTTTATAACAAAGTGAATCAGTTATACATATACATATGTTCCCATAACTCTTCCCTCTTGCGTCTCCCTCCCTCCCACCCTCCCTATCCCAACCCTCCAGGTGGTCAAAAAGCACTGAGCCGATATCCCTGTGCCACGCAGCTGCTTCCCACTAGCTATCTAACTTACATTTGTTAGTGTGTATATGTCCATGACTCTCTCTCGCCGTGTCACAGCTCACCCTTCCCACTCCCCATATCCTCAAGTCCATTCTCCAGTAGGTCTGTATCTTTATTCCTGTCTTACCCCTAGGTACTTCATGACATTTTTTTCCCTTAAATTCCATATATATGTGTTAGCATATGGTATTTGTCTTTTTCTTTCTGACTTACTTCACTCGGTATGACAGACTCTAGGGCTATCCACCTCATTACAAATAGTTCAATTTCGTTTCTTTTTATGGCTGAGTAATATTCCATTGTATATATGTGCCACATCTTCTTTATCCATTCATCTGATGATGGGAACTTAGGTTGTTTCCATCTCTGGGCTATTGTAAATAGAGCTGCAATGAACATTTTGGTACATGACTCTTTTTGAATTTTGGTTTTCTCAGGGTATATGCCCAGTAGTGGGATTGCTGGGTCATGTGGTAGTTCTATTTGTAGTTTTTTAAGGAACCTCCATACTGTTCTCCATAGTGGCTGAACCAATTCACATTCCCACCAGCAGTGCAAGAGTGTTCCCTTTCCTCCACACCCTCTCCAGTATTTATTGTGTCTAGATTTTTTGGTGATGGCCATTGTGACTGGTGTGAATTGATATCTCATTGTAGTTTTGATTTGCATTTATCTAATGATTAATGATGTTGAGCATTCATTCATGTGTTTGTTGGCAGTCTGTATATCTTCTTTGGAGAAATGTCTATTTAGGTCTTCTGCCCATTTTTGGATGGGGTTTTTTGTTTTTTTTGTTATTGAGCTGCACGAGCTGCTTGTAAATTTTGGAGATTAATCCTTTGCCAGTTGTTTCATTTGCAAATATTTTCTCCCATTCTGAGGGTTGTCTTTTAGTCTTGTTTATGGTTTCCTTTGTTGTGCAAAAGCTTTGAAGTTTCATTAGGTCCTATTTGTTTATTTTTGTTTTTATTTCCATTACTCTAGGAGGTGGGTCAGAAAGGATCTTGCTGTGATTTATGTCATAGAGGGTTCTGCCTATGTTTTCCTCTAAGAGTTTGATAGTTTCTGGCCTTACATTTAGGTCTTTAATCCATTTTGATTATTTTTGTGTATGGTGTTAGGGAGTGATCTATTCTCATACTTTTACATGTATCTGTCCAGTTTTCCCAGCACCACTTATTGAAGAGGCTGTCCTTTCTCCACTGTACATTCCTGCCACCTTTATCAAAGATAAGGTGTCCATATGTGTGTGGGTTTATCTCTGGGCTTTCTATCCGTTTCCATTGATCTATCTTTCTGTTTTTGTGCCAGTACCATACTGTCTTGATTACTGTAGCTTTGTAGTATAGTCTGAAGTCAGGGAGCCTTATTCCTCCAGCTCCTTTTTTCGTTCTCAAGATTGCTTTGGCTTTTCGGGGTCTTTTGTGTTTCCATACAAATTGTGAAATTTTTTGTTGTAGTTCTGTGAAAAATGCCAGTGGTAGTTTGATAGAGATTGTATTGAGTCTATAGATTGCTTCGGGTAGTAGAGTCATTTTCACAATGTTGATTCTTCCCGTCCAAGAACATCGTATATCTCTCCATCTATTTGTATCATCTTTAATTTCTTTCTTCAGTGTCTTATAATTTTCTGCATACAGGTCTTTTGTCTCCTTAGGTAGGTTTATTCCTAGATATTTTATTCTTCTTGTTGCAATAGTAAATGGGAGTGTTTTTTGATTTCCATTTCAGATTTTTCATCATTAGTATATAGGAATGCCAGAGATTTCTGTGCATTAATTTTGTATCCTGCTACTTTACCAAATTCATTGATTAGCTCTCAAAGTTTTCTGGTAGCATCTTTAGGATTCTCTGTGTATAGTATCATGTCATCTGCAAACAGTGACAGCTTTACTTCTTTTCCAATTTGGATTCCTTTTATTTCCTTTTCTTCTCTGATTGCTATGGCTAAAACTTCTAAAACTATGTTGAATAAGAGTGGTGAGAGTGGGCAACCTTGTCTTGTTCCTGATCTTAGTGGAAATGCTTTCAGTTTTTCACCATTGAGGATGATGTTGTCTGAGGGCTTGTCATATGTGGCCTTTATTATGTTGAGGCAAGTTCCCTCTATGCCTACTTTCTGGAGGGTTTTTATCATAAATGGGTGTTGAATTTTGTCAAAAGTTTTCTCTGTATCTATTGAGATGATCATATAGATTTTCTCCTTCAATTTGTTAATATGGTTTATCACATTGACAGATTTGCGTATATTGAAGAATCCTTGCAATCCTGGAATAAATCCCACTTGATAATGGTGTGTGATCCTTTTAATGTGCTGATGGATTCTGTTTGCTAGTATTTTGTCGAGGATTTTTGCATCTATGTTCATCAGTGATATGGGCCTGTAGTTTTCTTTCTTTGTGACATCCTTGTCTGGTTTTGGTATCAAGGTGATGGTGGCCTCGTAGAAGGAATTTGGGAGTGTTCCTCCCTCTGCTATACTTTGGAAGAGTTTGAGAAGGATAGATGTTAGCTCTTCTCTAAATGTTTGCTAGAAATCGCCTGTGAAGCTATCTAGTCCTGGGCTTTTGTTGGTTGGAAGATTTTTAATCACACATTATATTTCTGTGTAGTGATTCGTCTGTTCATATTTTCTATTTCTTCCTGATTCAGTCTTGGCAGGTTGTGCATTTCTAAGAATTTGTCCATTTCTTCCAGATTGTCCATTTTATTGGCATAGAGTTGCTTGTAGTAATCTCTCATGATCTTTTTTATTTCTGCAGTGTCATTTGTTACTTCTCCTTTTTCATTTCTAATTCTATTGATTTGAGTCTTCTCCCTTTTATTCTTGATGTGTCTGGCTAGTGGTTTATCTATTTTGTTTATCTTCTCAAAGAACCAGTTTTTAGTTTTATTGAGCTTTGCTATTGTTTCCTTCATTTTTTTTTTTCATTTATTTCTGATCTGATTTTTATGATTTCTTTCCTTCTGCTAGCTTTGGGGTTTTTTTGTTCTTCTTTCTCTAATTACTTGAGGTGCAAGGTTAGGTTGTTTATTCGAGATGTTTCCTGCTTCTTAAGGTGGGTTTGTATTGCTATAAACTTCCCCCTTAGAACTGCTTTTGCTGCACCCCATAGGTTTTGGGTCGTTTTGTCTCCACTGTCATTTGTTTCTAGGTATTTTTTTTATTTCCTCTTTGATTACTTCAGTGATCACTTCATCATTAAGTAGTGTATTGTTTAGCCTCCATGTGTTTGTATTTTTTACAGATCTTTTCCTGTAATTGATATCTAGTCTCATGGCATTGTTGTCAGAAACAATACTTGATACAATTTCAATTTTCTTAAATTTACTAAGGCTTGATTTGTGACCCAAGATATGATCTATCCTGGAGAATATTCCATGAGCACTTGAGAAAAATGTGTATTCTGTTGTTTTGGGATGGAGTGTCCTATAAATATCAATTAAGTCGATCTTGTTTAATGTATCATTTAAAGCTTGTGTTTCCTTATTTATTTTCATTTTGGATGATCTGTCCATGGGTGAAAGTGGTGTTCTAAAGTCCCCTACTATGACTGTGTTACTGTTGATTTCCCCTTTTATGGCTGTTGCTATTTGCCTTATGTATTGAGGTGCTCCTATGTTGGGTGCATAAATATTTACAATTGTTATATCTTCTTCTTGGATCGATCCCTTGATCATTATGTAGTATCCTTCCTTGTCTCTTCAAATAGTCCTTATTTTAAAGTCTATTTTGTCTGATATGAGAATTGCTACTCCAGCTTTCTTTTGGTTTCCATTTGCATGGAATATCTTTTTCCATCCCCTTACTTTCAGTCTGTATGTGTCTCTAGGTCTGAAGTGGGTCTCTTGTAGACAGCATATATAAGGGTCTTGTTTTTGTATCCATTCAGCCAATCTGTGTCTTTTGGTGGGAGCATTTAGTCCACTTACATTTAAGGTAATTATCGATATGTATGTTCCTATTCCCATTATCTAAATTGTTTTGGGTTTGTTATTATAGGTCTTTTCCTTCTCTTGTGTTTCTTGTCTAGAGAAGTTCCTTTAGCATTTGTTATAAGCTGGTTTGGTGGTGCTGAACTCTCTCAGCTTTTGCTTGTCTGTAAAAGTTTTAATTTCTCCATCAAATCTGAATGAGATCCTTACTGGAGAGAGTAGTCTTGGCTGCAGGTTTTTCTCCTTCATCACTTTCAGCATGTCCTGACACTCCCTTCTGGCTTGTAGGGTTTCTGCTGAGAGATCAGCTGTTAACCTTTTAGGGATTCCCTTGTCTGTTATTTTTCCCTTGCTGCTTTTACTATGTTTTCTTTGTATTTAATTTTTGACAGTTTGATTAATATGTGTCTTGCCGTATTTCTCTTTGGATTTATCCTGTATGGGACTCTCTGTGCTTCCTGGACTTGATTAACTATTTCCTTTCCCATATTAGGGAAGATTTCAACTATAATCTCTTCAAATATTTTCTCAGTCCCTTTCTTTTTCTCTTCTTCTTCTGGAACCCCTATAATTCGAATGTTGGTGCATTTAATATTGTCCCAGTGTTCTCTGCGACTGTCCTCAGTTCTTTTCATTCTTTTTTCTTTATTCTGCTCTGCAGTAGTTATTTCCACTATTTTATCTTCCAGGTCACTTATCCGTTCTTCTGCCTCAGTTATTCTGCTATTGATCCCATCTAGAGTACTTTTAATTTCATTTATTGTGTTGTGCATCGTTGCTTGTTTCATCTTTATTTCTTCTAGGTCCTTTTTAACTGTTTCTTGCATTTTGTCCATTCTGTTTCCAAGATTTTGGATCATCCTTACTATCATTATTCTGAATTCTTTTTCAGGTAGACTGCCTATTTCCTCTTCATTTGTTAGGTCTGGTGCATTTTTATCTTGCTCCTTTATCTGCTGTGTGTTTTTCTGTCTTCTCATTTTGCTTATCTTATTGTGTTTGGGGTCTCCTTTTTGCAGGTTGCAGGTTCATAGTTCCTGCTGTTTTTGATGTCTGTCTCCAGTGACTAAGTTTGGTTCAGTGGGTTGTGTAGGGTTCCTGGTGGATGGGACTAGTGCCTGTGTTGTGGTGGATGTGGCTGGATCTTGCCTCCCTAGTGGGTAGTTTCACGTCTGGTGGTGTGTTTTGCGGTGTCTGTGGCCTTATTATGATTTTAGGTTGCCTCTCTGCTAATGGGTGGGGCTGTGTTCCTGTTTTGTTAGTTTTTTGGCATAGGTTGTCCAGCACTGTAGCTTGCTGGTTGTTGAGTGAATCTGGGTGCTGGTGTTAAGATGGAGGTCTCTGGGAGATTTTTGCAGTTAGATATTATGTGGAGCTGGGAGGTCTCTTGTTGACCCGTGTCCTGAAGCTGGCTCTCCTACCTCAGAGGCAGAGCCCTGACTCCTGGCTGGAGCACCAAGAGACTTTCATCCACATGGCTCAGAATAAAAGAAAGAAAAAGTAGAGATAATTAGTAGAAGTATGAAGAAAGAAAGAAAGAAAGGAGTGAAGGAAGGAAGAAAGAAAGAAAGAAAGAAGCAAAGAAGGAAAGAAGGCAAGAAGGAAAGAAAGGAGAGAGGGAGGGAGGAAGGAAGGAAGGAGGGAAGGAAGGAAATAAAACAGAAAGAAAGAAGATACAGTAAACTAAAATAAAGTATAATAAAGTTATTGAATTAAAAAATAATTATTTAGAAAAAAAATAAAAGGGATGGATAGAACCTTAGGGCAAATGTTGGAAGCAAAGCTATACAGACAAAATCTTACACAGAAGCATACACATACACCCTCACAAAAAGAGGTAAAGGGGAAAAAATCATAAATCTTGCTCTCAGAGACCACCTCCTCAATTTGGGATGATTTGTTGTCTAAAGGAGGGAAGGAAGGAAGGAAGGAAGGATGGAAAGAAAGAAAGAAAGAAAGAAAGAAAGAAAGAAAGAAAGAAAGAAAGAAAGAAAGAAAGAAAGAAAAAAGAAAGAATGAAGAAAGAAAGAGAGAATGTAAAGTATAATAAAGTTATTAAAATTAAAATTAATTATTAAGAAAAAAAATTTTTAAAAAAACCATGGACGGATAGAACCCTAGGACAAATGGTGGAAGCAAAACTATACAGACAAGATCTCACACAGAAGCATACACATACACATTCACAAAAAGAGGAAAAGGGGGAAAAAATCATAGATCTTGCTCTCGAAGCCCACCTCCTCAATTTGGGATGACTCGTTGTCTATTCGTGTATTCCACAGATGCAGGGTACATCAAGTTGATTGTGGAGATTTAATCCACTGTTTCTGAGGCTGCTGGGAGAGATTTCCCTTTCTCTTCTTTGTTCTCACAGCTCACAGGGGCTCAGCTTTGGATTTGGCACTGCTTCTGCGTGTAGGTCGCTGGAGGGCGTCTGTTTTTTTTCGGACAGGATGGGGTTAAAGGAGCCGCTGATTCGGGGGCTCTGGTGCACTCAGGCCGGGGCGGAGGGAGGGGAACTGCGTGCTGGGTGGGCCTGCGGCGGCAGAGGCCAGCGTGACGTTGCACCAGCCTGAGGTCCGCCGTGCGTTCTCCTGGGGAAGTTGTCCCTGGATCCCGGGAACCTGGCAGTGGCGGGCTGCACAGGCTTCGCGGAAGAGGGGTGTGGACAGTGACCTGTGCTCGCACACAGGCCCCTTGGCGGCGGCAGCAGCAGCCCTAGCGTCTCCCATCTGTCTCTGGGGTCTGCGCTTTTAGCCGCGGCTCGCGCCCGTCTCTGAAGTTCCTTTAAGCAGCGCTCTTAAACCTCTCTCCTCGCGCACCAGGAAACAAAGAGGGAAGAAAAAGTCTCTTGCCTCTTCGGCAGCTCCAGCCTTTTCCCCGGACTCCCTCCTGGCTAGCCGTGGTGCACTAACCCCTTCAGGCTATGTTCAAGCCGCCAACCCCAGTCCTCTCCCTGTGCTCTGACCAAAACCCGAGCCTCAGCTCGCAGCCCCACCCGCCCTAGCAGGTGAGCAGACAAGGCTCTTGGGCTGGTGAGTGCCGGTCAGCACCGATTCTCTGTGTGGGAATCTCACCACTTTGCCCTCCGCACCCCAGTTGCTGTGTACTCCTCCGCGGCATCGAAGCTCCCCCCTCCGCCTCCCACAGTCTCCGCCCGTGAAGGGTTTCTTAGTGTGTGGAAACTTTTCCTCCTTCACAGCTCCCTCCCACTGGTGCAGGTTCCTTCCCTATTCTTTTGTCTCTGTTTTTTCTTATTTTCTTTTGCCCTACCCAGGTACGTGGGGAGTTTCTTGCCTTTTGGGAGGTCTGAGGTCTTCTGCCAGCCTTCAGTAGGTGTTTTGTAGGAGTTGTTCCACGTGTAAATGTATTTCTGGTGTATCTGTGGGGAGGAAGTTGATCTCCGCGTCTTACTCTTCCGCCATCTTCAAGGTCCCTCCCTAATCATAGTTTATAAAATAATTTTTATATAATTTTCAAAGGTTACTTTCCATTTACAGTTATTACAAAATATTGGCTATATTCCCCATGTTGTTTTACATTTTTCTGTTTGATAGTTCCAAGATCTAGATACCCCTGAGTCTGATTCAATTGACTGTTCAGGTAGTCTTACGTTTTGCATTGACATTAAAAGTAATTAAAGTCAGCATTGTAGGATGAACAGTAGACACTGAAGTCAAGAGTATCTAAGTCTGGAAAGATCCAGGTTTCTTTTGTCATTCAGCCTTGTGTCGATCTAGTAAATAATTGAGCTGGGTTTGGGTTTTCTTGCTGACGTTTTTACCATCAGGACATCATAGTCTTCAAATTCTTCTAGTAGTGGGATACTGCTGTCTTCTGATTAAGACAGTATTGAGACATCAAAGGGGTTTGTCCTTTGTCTTTCTTCCTCAGCTTTCAGTGATTCCTGTTTGCCTGCATGATGGAGGGGGTGGGTCTACACAATCTTCTCATCTCCCAGAAGCAGACTTGTGTTGCTTCTAACACTGCAGTAAGAGTAGAGAATTTTTCTCTATCTTTATCCACATTGATTGAGGCTCTTCCTGACCACCCTATTTAAAATTGCATCCCTCCTCTAATTTTATCCCATCCTATGACCTTCTAAGCTTTTTTTCTCCCTGTTTTACCATGAAACATAACATATAATTTGTTATTTCACTTTTTGTCTTTCATCCCCACTTTTGTGTCTCTTTATTTTTGTTGCCAGATCTCCAAGGTCTGAAATAATACCAGCCACATACTAGGTACTCTGAAACCCTTGTTCAGTGAATTAACAGAAGCTGGAGTCATTTGAAAATAGTCGATTTCTATCTAGAAAGACTAAAATTGTTTTCATTCATGATAGTAATAATATATACTGAAAGAATACAGGCAATTAAGATTTAGCTTTTACAGTTTTCCCATAATTGTTAAGCAATCCTTGATTTTTCATGAGTATTGTGTGCTTACTCCAAGCAAAAAAAAGCCTAGTATTGGTGTTTTAACTTGCAAAGAGCAACAAGAAAGTGAAATCACCTTCATAGCTAGCACCATGTTTCCTCAGGAAGATTTATATCTCATGAAACCACATTTTGAAAACTAGTTGTTTCAGAAGGTACAATTTACTATCTCCTTCCTTTTCAGGATGTGATATTATAATGTACCAAAGCTACAGAAGAGTATCATAAAGATTTGGGTAGCAGTTACAGGAGAGATGAGAGAAAGGAAGCAGATACAACGTGGATGTAGACTTACATTGAATGTGGCCAATTCCCAGGGTCCTCAACCCTCTTGACATACAGACCTGAATTCATATACACTCTGTGTGAGTGCCCTGCTGGATGGGGTTGAGATGGCCTGGTGATGTGGAATATGAGGAAGACTTGTGACATTAAGGACACAGGGACAACCATTGAGAAACATGGGTCCAGGGTAATGGAAGACGCAGAGACTATAAGACCTCTGATGATTAGTAAACATCTCTGAAGGCTTCAAATTTCTGCAGACTCTTGGATGTGTATTTATATGCAGTTTCACTAAGATCTCACATGGCAGAGATCCCTTCAGCTAGCATTTGGCTTATGATCATGCGGGATATGGAGGCCACAGAAGCTAAGAAGCTACAACTAAATCTCACATGAAAAACAGCAGCAACTCTAGAAAAAAAGATGTAGATTTGTGGAAGGCAACCTAATCTTCCATAGTCTAATAGTGCTTTTAAAAATATAAATCCTCGGGACCCACCTCCTGATTCCCTAATACAATATGTCTGAAGTGGAATCTAGAGACATAGTTTTTTAGCTGTTGTTGAGAAAAAACATTATATAATTGTGCCACAGAAATTAACTCTGACCCTTCATGTAGTATGGTCGTGTGACATTTCATTTATTTTAGAAAAAAAAAAAAAATAAGTAATGACCAGTCTACCATTTTAAATTTCCTTCTCAAGGTGTGATGGTTTTGGTGATGATGATCCCCTGGCAGAATGCCCTCAACTAAAACTAAAGTTGCTCATTCTGGTAAAAGCTGATATAGATTCATGCCCCATAGTGATAATCATGCTGGGGCAATTCATATTGAAAAAGTGTATTTCAGGTTTCTATGTAATTTTCAAAATTAAGTTTCATATGCCATATATATGAATGGGGAGTCACCTGAAGATAGAGCAGAGATTGTTATTAAATGGATGTGCTTCTTTGTTTTCTCTGTTTGACTTATACTTCACATTTACACATAGCTTCATAATCAGAGACTCTTTCCTTTTGCACAACTTTTATACTGAACTTATAGGTATAATTTCTCACCACTATGGGTTTCAGAAGAGTATTAACTTCTTGCAGGCTGTTATTCAGTAATATCAGGTAGCCAAATCATTCTCAGTTAAATTTCCAGTAGAGGTAATCCTCCCTCATTTATCTGACTAGTAAACTAGGAAGAAAAAGAAAATCCTGTAAGCTAACAGCATGATGATTCAGTATAATGAAAATTTGCTCGACATTTGTATAAAATGACAAATGTTGGTTTTCATATGTTGTGTTCCCATTAACTTTAATATAGATTACTCAAGACAAATGGCAGCATTTGGCATGTTTGTCATTGCAAATCGAGGAGTTTGGTGTGTCCTGACTCTGGAATAATTAATACACTTTGGTAGGACAAAAAGATTCTTTTTACTCAGTAAACTTTCCACTTCTAAAAGCTGAGTATCAGTTTTCTTTTTAACACTTGACTGTGCAGGCTATTTATAAAACATTTTATTCTGAAGTCTGAATTTAGGGAGTTCAAATTTTATTATTTTAAATTTCATTTAACAAAAGGAGTAAGTAAAACTTAAAAATAAGTCAATAACTAGTTATGCTCAATCATTCTGAAATATAAAATTTGAAATCTATTATATTGCCATGTATGCTACAACAATTACCTTTTCATATGCTGGAAAGTATTCTTATGTTCAAGTATCAATTATCAGAACATGTAAGTAGAAATGGTCATATATTTTAGCTGACATACATTTGAAATAAAACCTAATGTTTATATGAAGAGTCATACAAGTGGTCCTTTTAAGTAAATTTCTTAAATTGCTTATTAAATTACAGTAACCAGATGCTTTTGTAATATAAAATACAGAACCAAATAAAGTCTTGTTTAAACATAGCTATAAAATAAAGTCATAGCAATTTTTATCTCCTGAGCTTTGGACAATTCCATTTAATCATTTATGAAAAAAAAATTGTAATTAGGCACTTTTGAATGATCACAGAGTCTTATACAATGTATTGCATAGTAATACATTTCTCAAGTTTTTAATGGAATATGAACATATGTAAACATCCAAGTGGATGCAGTTTTTATGCTGATAAAATCATGGTTCATTAGTAAATTCAGTGATTCAAAGTAATCTTTGATTTGGACTTTTCTAGAATATCCAATTCCATCTTTCTTGTTGTACCCTCTTCTCCAGGTCTTGCTTTTGTGCTGCTATGCTCCATACCCACAAACTGTCTATGGTGGAATGATAATGTCTTTTAGTTAGGACTGTTTTACTACTGAGAGAAACTTTTATTTCCTAACCCACATATTTGTTACTTTACTTCAGAGAGTTCACCCTTTATTTCTAAAGCTCTAGATACCCACTTTCCTAGAAATTTCTGCACAGATCTATATATTTCATCAATTCCTGATAAAGTCCCATGGTGGAGCCTTTCATCACAAATGGCTTCTTTGAGTGATTGCAAGATAAGTGTGAAAAGAGGTATATATGCTTTGGGATTTAAGAAAATGAAGTTGAGATGCTCACTAAAATAGTGTCCTCGGCAACATTGGTCATTAAAAGTATCGCTTTCTCAATTTATCAGAAACGTCCTATGGCTCAAGCAGCTTGAGACTTCCCAGTTTAAGCCAAACAAGGACATATTTATTTGGACTACACCTTAGTGTGTGAACTATACATCTTATTACACTTGAGCCTAATGAGAAATAGCTGGTAACTATAAGCCATGATGACTCACTATATACCCAGCTATGTTGTCAAAATTTACTTTTTAGATGATGAAGCATAAAAAACAAGAAATCTTGAGTTCAGTAAACTCTGGATATTGTAAAAGATATAGTAACTCAAATAAAACAAAACTGTGCATTCCAAAAATTGTGAGAAGAAATTTTAAGCTTGTGTTTAAAGTGAGCAGTATTAAAGTTAAAAAAAAAAAAAAAACTTATACTCCACAGGTATAGAAATCCCTGTTGAGGAGAGGCAATTTCATAGTAAAGATTCAGAGTTAGGAAAGTTCTAACAAAAAGAATAAAAGTGGGGAAAAAAAGACAAAATATGTATTTTAGACTCCAATTCCTTTCTCACATATTGCTGCCCGCAGGCTGTAATGCCAAGAAGGTCAAGAGGACAGGCATGGTCTTAACTCCTTCTTTCTGAAAGACTTTATTTCTTTGTATTTTGTACAAATACATCCCTGGTTATATAACAGAAGCCAGTGAGAACATAAGATGTCCCTTATAGCTAACTTTTCTGGAAAGTCTCTACTCATTAAAGGAAGAGATTAAAAAGCCAGACTGGGTAAAAAGCATACAGGTGTGCTTGTAGATAGTAGCAGCAGCCATTAAAATGACAGCACCTACAAAAAAAAAAAAAAAAGAACCCACTGCAGTTTGAGAGGCAGAGCCTGCTCTTTCACATGTGAAGTATTGATATTAAGTAACGTATCAGCAGTAGTGCCAACAGATCCTCAAACATAAAGGATGCTCACAGCGAATGTGAGAGCAGAGTTGGCAGTGTGGTGCCTTCTCCCGTTGGAAACGAGCACATTCCAGCTCTGCCATGTTTGTAGGGGTTTTGGCGTCTGTTCAGATTAAAGGCGCTGAGAGTTCTCTTCATTTCTTCTCCCATCACAGTTCTCCCATCAAACAAGCCTACAGAGCTGAAGCCCAAAGGAATCTGAGCCCTTCTAGGAAGATGAACGTGTGCTCATCCGGAAAGTGAAGCTCGGGGACAGGCTTTGAAACAGTCATCCGGGAGTTATTACACGCTGACACTGCAACCCTGGAGGCACGCGCTCGGGAGGGAGCGCAGCTGGTGCTGGATTGTTTTACAAGTGACGCCGAGCTCTGCTTTGAGTGAGGCCAACGTTAAGTGTCAACCCGCTCTAGACACGTCTGACTTGCCGCCATGAACCCGACACAGAGACCCTCAGCAGAATGATGAATGGCCTTGTGATCCCTCAGCAAGGCTTTGCTAGGACGCATTGCATTACAGAAGATCATCCAAATGTTGGTAGGAATGAAGGACTCACTAGGCAGCCCCCGCCTAAACTTATTTAAAAGGGATTGCTGAAACCCTTTGCAGTGTGTGCCCACAGCTAAAGCCCTCCGACTGGTAAGGATGTATTCCAGGGTGGAGAGCTCAGAAGGGCAAGAGATATGACACCATTAAAGTATACTGAAAACTTCTTTTTTTTTTTTTTTTGTAGTCTACAAGGTTGTCAGATAAAAGACTTTGAGTGAAAGCTCTGTTAAGGCAAAGCTCGGGAATAGCATTAGCTGAGAGAACCGTTAAGAGGTGGTGATCCGCAATAGTACAGCGGAGTTCAATTTGAGCAGAAGAAATGGGCTCTCTGCAGGGTGAACCAGCCACAACCTGAGCTGAATTCTTCTAACAGAGGCAACGGCTTGGTTAAAGCACGAGCTTAATGTACAAAGTGGGTGTGCTGATCAGAGATGGAACTGTTTAGCCAGCTTCTGCCTCAGCAGGCTAATACAGTCTGGAAGAAGCATCACTTCAATTTGGAATGGGGGTGAAAGGATGAGTGTTTCCTTTCTCTCACACTGATGTCAAGTCTATCTTTTCTCTCCATCAATTCTGCTTCTTATGGTTCTTATTGGAAATAAGTAAAACTTAACAAAAAGATTACACATATGATTTATTATGACTATGGATATTTTTTATCGCTTGTGATATGGCCCATTTTATTCTAGAGGCCTGTGAATAAATGATCGAATGCATGAACAAAAGCCTCCTAAGGACTCCGATGTTGCTTGTCAGCTGCCCTGCATCTAAAAACTTACCTGAAAGACGTGAGATGTGCAGCCTCCCAGCACAGCTAATGTTCTATCCCAGTGGCATTCAGAGAAGGACGTTCTCATGTGACATGTGCTGAATCAATAAGCTCTAACTCATATTTACAATCCTTATTGTCCCATTTTTATGCATCCCATTATCATTTGTGTCCTCAAATCAGACAAAGTTACAGCTAGTTTTTCCTCTGTACTTCCACAAGAAAACACCCCATACCACTTCACACTCCATTAATCCTTTCCTCAATGTGCTACAATGATGTATTTCTTCATTTTTCTTTTCACTAAGATGAAGGCATTCAGAGGTCAGATATTATTTACCTGTGTATTCCTACCAAAGAACATTCTGTCTGTGACATAGAATGCATCCAGTGAACGAAATAAAAGTTGAGAGACAAATCTAAGTGCAAACGGTTGTTAGTTTGCTGTCTGGGGAACCGTGAATTTCAGAGCATTTTATTTTAACTTTTTGCTCATGGAGGAGAGGAGCAATGGGCAGCCTAAGTAATTAATCAGTATAGGTTTATTACTGAGCAAACTCTATGGAGACTAGGGACAGGCTGAGCCCCAGGTGCAGGGCAATGACTTGGCAGATTTCCTCCTGTTCCCATATTAGCTCATCATCTTTCTTGTCCAAGAAAGGAGGCTAACAAATGATCATAGTGGTGACAGCTACTTCTGCTCACTGAGTTGTTGCATCATAGGTACATTAAAAAAGAACACCACAGTTTTCAAATCTTATAAAATAGGAATCAACACACACTGTCTTTCTTTTATGTGTTATATTCCACAAGCAGAGCTGGTTTTACTGCAGGAGGGAATATGATATGAGTGACTCCCAAACAAACTTTAGTTACAAAATAGCTCCCTCATTGACCCTGTCTAAAACTGCCACGTGAATATTCAACTTGGATTAGGGAAATGAAGTTTAAGTGCAAGTGATAGAAGAGAGAGCTAATTATTTGAGACATTATCAGTTCCTAGTATCTAAGCTTGAATTAGAAACAAAGATGTCTGGGGTGGAAGGGATTGTTAGAGATAACAAAACTGCAGTACAGAAAAGTTGTCTTTTTTTTTTTTTTCAATTATACAATATTGAGGGAGAGACGAGACTAAAACCCAAATGTGTTGGTACTTAATACAAAAAAATCATCAATTCATACTAAGCACGGAGTGGGCTAAGAGAATGTGCATGGGATGTATAATCAGACGGTCCTAGCTTCTCTTTCTGTGTGGCTCACTACCTGTATGATGTGAAATTTATAAGCCATATCTTTCTCATCAATACCATGAAGATATCATTGACTTCAAGATGTTTACAATTATTAAATGAGATCATGTATATGAAGGCCGTGTGTAAATGGGAAAGCAGTACAGAATGCGCAGAGTATTATCTTTTCTAAAGGAAGAACATATGAAACCCATTTGTTCCCTCTCCAGTGAATACTTGCAATGTTTTCTCTTTAGCAATATAGTATTATATTAAATTATTTTAGAAATTTCCTCACAATCATGACTTGGTAAAGTTATTTAATAGTACTGAATGAACTCCATGTCCTTTTTCTGTAAAAATTTAACAATAATATTTTCTACCTCTGAAGTTTTTATAAAAATTAAGTAATGTGCGTTCAAATAATCAACTAGCCTTTCCGTTATCTCTGGATTTTCAAAAACATAGATGTATTATAAGTACCTTGTGCTGTACCAAGCACAGAGTAAAGACCAACAATGCTTCCTCTTTCTAGCCCTTCCCTTTAGTTTTGCATTTATGGTTGTTGATTTTGGTAGTGGTGATAACCTCAGGTTCTTTCTGTCTTCCCAGAGTGGTTGTCGACATCTAAGAACAGGAAACATTCTTCCCATTCCATGGGTACTTACTGTCTAGAGTGAGACTCCACCCACAACAAGCAGAAATCAATGAGAATTTCCTTAAGCAGTAAAGAAACGTCAGTGAGATGGGTTACTATGAAAAGAGGATAGCCAGAGGGTATCATCTGAACTCTCTAGATGATTTAAGATGGACATCAAGTTGAAGGAGATTTTTAAAAAGTAGTCTACGTAACTGCTAAAAATAAATCTCAGACCTCATCTAATTTACAATTTGACTGAAGGATTGCCCTGACTATAAATGCGACTTTACTCTGGGAGCTAGATTGAAATCTGCACCCTATAAGCTGTTCCTCTCAGGTGACCACAGGTAATAAAAAATGGAGAGTTCCATAAAAATCAGGTTAAGTTGCACTAGCCCTTGAAAGTAAAAATAAACTAGGAAATCTCAGTGACTTGACAAAGTATACATTTGTTTCTTTGTTATATATGAGTGAGGTTTTTTTGTTTTGTTTTGTTTTGTTTTGTTTTTTGCGGTACCTGGGCCTCTCACTGCTGTGACCTCTCCCATTGTGGAGCACAGGCTCCAGACGCGCAGGCTCAGCGGCCATGGCTCACGGTCTCAGCCGCTCTGCGGCATGTGGGATCTTCCCGGACTGGGGCACGAACCCGTGTCCCCTGCATCGACAGGCAGACTCCCAACCACTGTGCCACCAGGTAAACCCCCAGGGAACCCCTCGAGGAGTCTTTTGTGGTAACTAAGGGGCACCATTGCTGCATCCAAGCTTATACTGCTTATTGCATGCCAGGCCAATAAATCGAGAGACAAGTTGTTGGGGAAAGGAACAGCAACTTTATTTGGAAAGCCAGAAGACTAAGAGGATGGTGGACTATTTTTCCAAACAACCATTGTACCCAGGTTAGAATTCAGGCTTCTTTTATACAAAATGTGGAGCAGGTGTGGTTGATTGTTGCAAATTTCCTGGTATTAGAATCCTTTGCTCTTGTAGCTGTCCAGGTCGGTTAGGTCATGATGTTCCTGTAAACCTCCAAGACAAATGTTATCCTCTGCAACTTTTTATCTCTATATGGATGGAAAAGTGCTATACCTTTAAAGGTCAGAGCCTTGAGAATGCGCTGTCATTTATATTTCAGCCTATAGGCAAAATTCTTGTAGCAAAAGCAATAGAAAACAAAGGTTACAGTAAAATAAACTAATATGAAGTCATATTTATTCTCCCTTATTCCATCACCACCTAACTGCAAAAGCTCTGGGAAATATGATTGTCTTAGTAGTCAAAAAGAAAGGGAAACTATTTAATGAACACATAGTGTTTTGTCTATGGACCAGCTGAGATGGACAGGACTCCCCTTACTGAGAAAAGAGCTATTTAGAAAAAGAACACCAGAAGGCTTCCCTGGTGGCGCAGTGGTTGAGAGTCCGCCTGCCGATGCTGGGGACGCGGGTTCGTGCCCCGGTTCGGGAGGATCCCACATGCCACGGAGCGGCTAGGCCCGTAAGCCATGGCCGCTGAGCCTGCGCATCCGGAGCCTGTGCTCCGCAGTGGGAGAGGCCACAACAGTGAGAAGCCCGTGTACCGCAAAAAAAAAAAAAAAAAAAAAACACCAGAAAAAAAAGCATAAGTAAATACACTTCTGTCAGCTATGAAGGAAGGATTGCATTGCAAAAAGCAACCAGCAGTGTCTGATAATAAAAAGCAATGCTAAATTATTTGGTATTCTGAACAAACTATGCTATTTTATTCCTACTACATTTGATACACAATATGTCATTTGTTTGTAATCTCCTTCCCTACTGGGCTGACAGGCAAATTCCTAATCATCCTTCAAAATTTAGTTCAGCCATCAAAACCTCTATTAAGTTCCACTGATATTCTTCCTCACCGGAAAACACAGAGCATCCACCAAAATCACTGCCACTTCACATCATGCTTCATTTTATTTCTTTGTTTGGTTGTCTGTTTCTTATAATGAGCTCTGAGCAAACAAATTGAATAAAGCCTTCTTTCTTTGAACCTTTAGAACTAGCACTGACCCTGGCATATAACAGATTCACAATAAATATCTATTTCTGTTTTGAATTTTGAACTGAATAGCCAGAATATTGACCAACTTTCCATTCAATCCACTGGTTCAAACAAACCCAAAATAACATTTTATAAAAGGATTACAAATAATGTCTTTTCTAGGAAAGAAAAAAAAAAAAAACAACTCTGCCACAAGAATTAAAGTTGATTAAATGATATGTGTCTCTTGTGTTTAAACTGAGAAGAAAGAACATTGTAGCAGGAAATAAGTGGTTGGAAGATTAGGACATGACTGAGTTAAGATGAATTTATAAAATATTTTTAGTTGAATTGTGAATTTAGATACCACATCTACACAAGCAGAAAGAACTAAAAGATTCATGGTGACATATTCCATAAGCCTACTTAGTATAATACATTACAATTTGTAACAAGCTCCTCTTTTTATCTATGATGATTTTGAACTTTTTGTCCTCAGATCATTAGCTGTTTAGATTTACTTTTTATCTTAAATCCTTTTGATAATACCTAAAGTCTCAACATCTTCAAATTGTGTTTGTAACTTCCTAAAAAATGATAGCCCAGTGGAAAACGGGTATATGGCATATAATTCTTATCTATCCACAGTTTGATACTGTACAGGTTATGAGAAATTGGTCTTTTTAAATAATTTTGGTTATTCAGTCTGCTTTAGTTGAAAACACAGATATTTTATTTTCTTAGAAAACAAACTTGCTTACATTTGTGTTGGACTAAGTGTCACCCATATAGTGCAAATTATTTCTGAATACTACCTTAGGCAATTTAGTATGATTCAAGGATAAAGAATAAGGACTTCATGTTTTCTTGTTGGAGATATAAAACAATGAAAAGCAATAGGCCGTAGCAATTAAGATGAAATTTACTAGCGATAAGTGTGCTTTCTTTCAGGGGTTTCCAAAAGCCGACTGCAAAACAACCAAGTCATTACCCATTGCTTTGTCTCCCCTCAAGTTCTCCCATCAGATCCACAGAGTCTCCCAAAGGCAGAACTGTTGGCATCGGTCTCTGAGTCAAATCCCACTGAGAAGGAAATCCACCAAACAAGAACATTGAACTAAGAACACAATGTTTTGATCTGATCATTTTGAGAACACTGGCTATTTTAACAGAACATGTTGCCATAGAGTCTTATTCTGTGATGTTAAATACTGACTATTGCCTTATAGTCTTCTAGGATAAACATGTAATACGAACACATTTCACCAATCCTTACCCACCTTGAATTTCACAACAACCCTAAATCCTGTTTCAGACCCACCATGGGTCCCTCTATTCTCCACCTGCTGTAAAATGTAATAACTGTAATTTTATTCATGATGATTATTTTCTTAGAATAAAATGGTAGAAATGAATTGTACAGACAAATGTACATAATTTTAGGACCATTCTTGTGTATTGAACATTACCATCCATGCAGGTCAGTTACCTGTTAATCTACATTTTCATCCTATTTCTTTTATGAGTTTGCCATTTAAGTACATCTCTGGAGTACTGGATATTACTTTTCTTAGGACTTAGATATATCACCAAGAACCTGATGCATCTATACTACTAAAAAATTTTTTTAAGAAAAGAATCATTATGTGATACTTGAAGAAAAGAGCTTTAATTTACAAGAAATTTACAATTATACATTTGTGTATACCAGCATTTCAAAACATATAAAGAGGAAATCAATTGAACTACAAGGAGAAGATAACCATTTACCAGGTTTTGAGAGATAGTATTATGTTAATATAATCTATTTTCAACGTAATATTTGATATATTAAAATTCTATATGCAATATTTATATTAATTATGAAGCTTAAATATAATATAAATTCATGAATATAATTCTCAGTTCAAGAACTATAATATGATCAATAGCCTGTATCTATTCACAGGTGTATCCTTTCCATTAAGGTCCCTCAAACCCAATGTTATTTGTGTTACTGACTTCATCCAATCAACAACTGTTTAGTACTTTTCAGTCACATACTTAGCTAATATGTTCTGTTTACTGTCTGTATAAACAGCCAGCTGGCCTTCACATTCACGTGCACACAACATAACTTTATCTGACAACCTATAGGTTTTCCTCCGTGACCCTGCCATTGGGTACTATCTTCCCAGGCAAGATCTTAACAGCATTCAAATACATTAGCTCCTGCAGGGCAGGAAAGAGATGGGGGTGGAGGTGGCTTGGGAATAACTGAATCAACAAGAAAGGGGGTTTGTACATTCTGTGGATGCATCTTCATTGTCATGAATGGTAGAACTCAGTGGAAAGACACAGGAAGTCCCTGATAAAGAAAAGAAAACAAGGGTCAGCACAACTGAGCAACCTTTGGCAGCCATCTTAGCACTGGATCTGGCCAGCAAGCAAGCTGCCCCTTCTGCACACTTTACACATTCTTGGGCCACTGTCAGTACTCTGGCTGTCTAATGCAGCCAATGGCAACAACAATGTTTTATCCATGTTTGTCTCTTAGGGGATAATAAACTCTGGGAATTCCTTGCCTCAGATTCCCAACATATAAATCTAGATCACACATCTTTCTGTACATGCTAAGGCTATAATATGAGATACTCACCCATATACATCTTGTCCTCCTTTCAAATTTCAGATATTATTTATAGCAACTAAAGAACCCCTTTCTTTTCTCAAAATACACAAGGCTGGACTCTTGAACAGGGCATTAAATAGAATATTTACCTCCCTTAATGGTTTCAGACTGCCAGCCTCATAGAACACCATAGTGACTTATTTGGACATCAAAAAAAAAAAAAAAAAAAAGCTGGAGTAGCAATACTCATATCAGACAAAATGGACTTTAAAATAAAGAATGTTACAAGAGATAAGGAAGGACACTACATAATGATCACTGGATCAATCCAAGAAGAAGATATAAAAATTATAAATGTTTATGCACTCAACATAGGATCACCTCAATACATAAGGCAAATGCTAACAGCTATGAAAGGGGAAATTGACAGTAACATATTAAGAGTAGGGGACTTTAAAACCCCACTTACACCAATGGACAGATCATCCAAACAGAAAATAAATAAGGGAGCCCAAGCTTTAAATGATACATTAAACAAGATGGACTTAATTGTTATTTATAGAACATTCCACCCAAAAGTGGCAGAATATACTTTCTTCTCAAGTGCACACAGAACATTCTCCAGGATAGATCACATCTTGGGTCACAAATCAAGCCTCAGAAGATTTAAGAAAACTGAAATCATATCAAGCATCTTTGCTGAACACAACACTATGAGATTGGAAATGACTTACCGTAAAAAGACTGTAAAAAACACAAATACATGGAGGCTAAACTGTGCTACTAAATAACCAAGAGATCACTGAAGAAATCAAAGAAGAAATTTTAAAAATACATAGAAACAAATGACAACAAAAACATGACCACCCAAAACCTATGGGACACAGCAAAAGCAGTTTTAAGAGGAAAGTTTATAGCAATTCAATCTCACCTCAAGAAACAAGAAAAATCTCAAATAAACAGTCTAATGCTACACCTAAAGCAACTAGAGAAATAACAAAGAAAACCCAAAGTCTGTAGAAGGAAAGAAATTATAAAATCAGAAAAAATGAAATAGAAATGAGGAAAACAATAGCAAAAATCAACAAAAATAAAAGCTGTGTTTTTGAGAAGATAAACAAAATTGATAAACCTTTAGCCAGATTCATCAAGAAAAAAAGGGAGAGGACACAAATCAATAAAATTAGAAAAGAAAAAGGAGAAATCACAACTGACACTGCAGAAATACAAAGGATTATAAGAGGCTACTAGAAATGACTATATGTCAATAAAATGGACAACCACGAAGAAATGGACAGATTCTTGGAAAGGTACAATTTTCCAAGACTGAACCAGGAAGAATTAGAAAATATAAACAGACCTATCACAAGTAATGAAATTGAAACTGTTATTAAAAATCTTCCAACAAACAAAAGTCCAGGACCAGATAGCTTCACAGGTGAATTCTATCAAACATTTAGAGAAGAGCTAACACTGATCCTTCTCAAACTCTTCAAAAAAATCGCAGAGGGAGAAACACTCCCAAATTCATTCTATGAAGCCACCATCACCCTGATACCAAAACCAGAAAAAGATAACACAGAAAAAGAAAATTATTGATCAATATCACTGATGAACATAGATGCAAAAATCCTCAACAAAATATTAGCAAACAGAATCCAACAACACATTAAAAGTATCATACACCATGATCAAGTGGGATATATCCCAAGGATGCAAAAATTCTTCAGTATATGCAAATCAATCAATGTAATACACTGTATTAACAGACTAAGGAATAAAAACCATATAATCATCTCAATAGATGCAGAAAGAGTTTTGACAAAATTCAACCCTGATTTATGATAAAATCTCTCCAGAAAATGGGCATAAAGGGAACCTATCTCAACATAATAAAGACCATATGTGAAAAACCCACAGCAAACATCATTCTCAGTGGTGAAAAACTGAAACCATTTCCTCTAAGATCAGGAACAAGACAAGGTTGCCCACTCTCACTGCTGTTAATCAACTTAGTTTTGAAATTTTTAGCCAATCAGAGAAGAAAAAGAAATAAAAGGAATCCAAATTGGAAAAGAAAAGTAAAACTGTCACTGTTTGCCGATGACATGATACTATACACAGAGAATCCTAAAGATGACACCAGAAAACTACTAGAGCTAAACAATGAATTTGGTAAAGTTGCAGGATACAAAATTAATGCACAGAAATCTCTTGCATTCCTATACACTAATGATGAAAAATCTGAAAGAGAAATTAAGGAAACACTCCCATTTACCATTACAACAAAAAGAATAAAATACCTAAGAATAAACCTACCTAGGGAGACAAAAGACCTGTATGCAGAAAACTATAAGACACTGATGAAAGAAATTAAAGATAGGGGTGGGATTGGGAGAGTGGGAGGGAGGGAGACACAAGAGGGAAGACATATGGGAACATATGTATATGTATAGCTGATTCACTTTGTTATAAAGCAGAAACTAACACACCATTGTAAAGCAATTATACCCCAATAAAGATGTTTAAAAAAAAAAAAAAGAAATTAAAGATGATACCAACAGATGGAGAGATATACCATGTTCTTGGACTGGAGGAATCAATATTGTGAAAATGACTATAATACCCAAAGAAATCTACAGATTCAATGCAATCCTTATCAAACTACCAATGGCATTTTTCACAGAACTAGAACAAAAAAATGTACTATTCATATGAAAACACAAAAGACCCCAAATAACCAAATTAATCTGGAGAAAGAAAAACAGAGCTGGAGGAAACAGGCTCCCTGACTTCAAACTATACTACAAAGCTACAGTAATCAAGACAGTATGGTACTGTAACAAAAACAGAAATATAGATCAGTGGAACAGGATAGAAAGCTCAGAGGTAAACCCACACACATATAGTCACCTAATTTACAACAAAGATAGTAAGAACATACAATGGAGAAAAGACAGCCTTTCAATAAGTGGTGCTGGGAAAACTGGGCAGCTACATGTAAAAGAATGAAATTAGAACACTTCCTAACACCATACACAAAAGTAAACTCAAAATGGATTAGAGACCTAAATGTAAGACTGGACACCTTTAAGCTCTTAGAGGAAAACATAGGAAGAACACTCTTTGAGATAAACCACAGAAATAACTTTTTTGACCCACCTCCTAGAGTAATGAAAATAAAAACAAAAATAAACAAATGACACTTAATGAAACTTAAAAGCTTCTGCACAGCAAAGGAAACCATAAACAAGATGAAAAGACAACCCTTGGAATGGGAGAAAATATTTGCAAATGAAACAATGGACAAAGGATTAATCTCCAAAGTATACAAACAGCTCATGGAGCTCAATATCAAACAACCCAATTAAAAAATGGGCAGAAGACTTAAATAGACATTCCACCAAAGAAGACATACAGATGGCCAAGAAGCACATGAAAAGCTGCTCAACATCAGTAATTATTAGAGAAATGCAAATCAAAACTACAATGAGGTATCACCTCACACTGGTCAGAATAGCTATTATCAAAAAATCTACAAACAATTAATGTTGGAAAGGGTGTGGTGAATAGGGAACCCTCTGGTACTGTTGGTGGGAATGAAATTTGATACAACCGCTATAGAGAACAGTATGGAAGTTCCTTAAAAAACTAAAAATAGAACTACCATATGACCCAACAATCCCACTACTGGGTATATACCCTGAGAAAACCATAATTCAGAAAGATACATGTATCACAGTGTTCATTGCAGCACTATTTACAATAGCTGGGACATGGAAGCAACCTAAATGTCCATCAACAGATGAGTGGATAAAGAAGATTTGGCACATGTGTACAATGGAATATTGCTCAGCCATAAAAAGAAGCGAAGTTGAGTTATTTGTAGTCAAGTGGATGGAACTAGAGTCTATCATACAGAGTGAAGTAAGTCAGTAAGAGAAAACAAATGCTGTATGCTAACACACATATATGGAATCTAAAAAAAAAAAAAAAAAAAGGTAATGATGAACCTAGTAGCAGGGCAGGAATAAAAATGTAGACTTAGAGAATGGACTGCAGGGCACGGTGGGGGACTGGCGGAAGCTGGGGAGAAGTGAGAGTAGCATCAACATATATACACTACCAAATGTAAAATAGATGCCTAGTGGGAAACAGCAGCATAGCACAGGGAGATCAGCTCGGTGCTTTGCAAAGACCTAGAGGGCTGGGGTAGGGAGGGGCGAGGGAGGCTCAACAGGGAGGGGATATGGGGGTATATGTATGCATATGGCTGATTCACTTCGTTGTACAACAGAAATTAACACAGTATTGTGAAGCAATTATACTCCAATAAAGATGTATTAAAAAGTAAAGAAAAAGTCAAGAATTTTAATTTTAATTAAATGAGATCTGGCTCATTTCACTCATCAGTCAAACACTGGGGGTGAATTATAATAAATCGTCCAACTCCATTTTTGATATTTGAGTGATGACAGCTTCACAGCATCACCTTTGCCTCTTTCCCACGCGTGGGCCAGCTAGTAAGAGTCCACATTACCTATGTTGGTGCTGGCAGAAAGTTAACCCCATGGTTTTGCTCCATGATGAATACAATGCCTGGGATAATACTGAGCACAGTAAGCGTGTTCACCAAAACTCTGCAGAATGTATCAATTTCATCATGTTAGTTTTGAAATCAAAATCCATTTATTTAATAACCAACTAAGCAAAGTGGAAGCTGGTATCAAATGTGGTTGCAACTTTCACCATCTATCCTAGCTGTCATAAAATGCTATTCTAGGCTTGTTGGTTTTCTGTACTGACATTGGCAAGCTAGTCATTCACTTCCTTAATTAGGTTCCCTCTCCATATTACTAGCCCAAATCCTCCCCAATTTTTTTCAATTATGAAAATTTGCCTCTCCTTTTTTGTGGTCCCTGATTTTTATTAACATATTTTTTTTACATTTCTTTGATAAATTTGATGATATATCTCGAGGGGCTAATATTGAATAGCATTTTAAAACATTTCTGAAGCAAGTATCATTTAATGCTTCTTAAAATTTTTTTTTTTTTGCTTATAAAGTCAAAGTGGAGTCATTAAAATTGGAGACTGTACTGTATGTCATACATCAGTTCAAAGTAGGTTTATTTCTAATCAGTTCTATAATACATATTATGGCTATAAGTTTTCTTGCAGTTGGAGAAAACTGTTTTAAAATTTTGACTTCATATAAATGGATTCAAATGTTTTCACTGTGGCTAGGGATTTGATTTGGACACAATAGTTTGTGATGGAGAAAAATCACAAAAGTCAACTGACAAATAGGTCTCCGAGAATGAAGATCAAAAGCCAACTAGTTCATTTTTATCTGCAGCTACAAGTCTCTGCATTTGTTTTACTGTATTCTGAAATGTGTTAATTTTCTCGGTTTTGATTCTATGTTTGAAGCAGCATTAAAAGTTAAACCTGAGTTCCTGTTTGGAAAATTGTACATCCCAACTATATTATTAATGATAAAAGTCAGGTACTTCAGCAATAGATACCATTTCTCCCTTTCACTAATGTCTTCTTTACTTTTCTAGCATTCCTCTTTGGGTTCCATTACTCTATATCCACTTTTATTAATAGAACACACTGCTATCTTAAATAAACCAGTGACATTTATTTTACACTACCAATCCCTGGTGAAATCCTACTTATTAAAATAAAACTTTTTTTCATCCTATATTCTAATAGCATAACTATCACTTCTTTCTATCTGTAATAAGGCATTGCCACTGCAACTTCTAGTGCCTCTCATGATATTCCACATGTACAACAAACACATTGCATCTAATCTAATAAAGACAATCATGCAATATGAGGTAAAAAGGACATATTATATGGCTCTTGACTTAAACCTTCTGATCTCCAGAAACATTTACTCCCAACTAGAATAAAAGTTGATTGGAGTGAGGTTAGATGGGGAAAAGGTTATAGCTATAAAGGCACGGTTCTCAAAATCCTGTTCTTATACCAGCAGTATAAGCATCATTTGGAAGCTTGTTAGAAATGTAAATTTTGGGCCTCACCCTAGACTTACTGGCAGAATCTCTGGGTTCTGGATCTACTTTTCTCTGCTTTAACAGGTCCTCCAGGTAATTTTGATGTGCACATAATTTGGAGAACCACTGGTATAGGTAAAGACAGAACTGAATTATAATCATATCTTTTTCACTTCTACCTATGAGACTGCTATGGTCTGAATGTTTATGTTCCCCCCAATTCACATGTTGAAATCCTAGTCTCCCAGGTGACGGTATTAGGGGGTGGAGGCTTTGGGAGGGCTTAGGGGATCAAGATGGAGATAAATGAGATTAGTCCCTTATAAAAGGGCCCTGAATAGCTCTCTTCTGCCTTCTGCCCTGTAAGATCATGGTGAGAAGACAGCTATACACAGGGAAGTAGCCTCTCACCAGACATCGAATCTTCTGGCACATTGATCTTGGACTTCCCAGACTCTAGAACTGTGAGAAATAAATTTCTGTTGTTTATAAGTCACACAGTCTATTGGATTTTGTAATAACATCCCAAACAGACTAAGATAGAGACCATTAAATTCTGAGGCTATGGGAGTTATGTGACTTCTATAAACCTAGAGCATCCTTGTCTGCATAATGAAGTGAATTTTACAGATGCCAGAGAGAGAGAGAGAGAGAGAGCGAGAGAGAGAGAGAGAGAGAGAGAGATTTAACTGGAAAACATATTCACCACAGTATCTGTCACATAATAGATTCTTAACAAACCCCAGATTTTCCTATGCCATTTACTACAAATCCTGCTCAATGAATCTGTTACAGTTCACATAATAACTATTAGAAAAGAAATGCTACCTTGACTAACAATAATGGTATAATAAAACCTCTTAATTTACCAATTAGTTTTTCACAGCTCTCTTATTCTGAGAACCATCCAGTGTGTACAAAATGGGGAAGGCATATCTGAACAAGATGTCATAATCTCCTTAGACCTGAATGAGCAAGGTTCTTATCAGGGCTCCTCAAGGTAAGTCTTCCAATGCTTTAGAGTATCTTGCTCAAAATTTTCTCAGCCTCCTCTGCTGGCTTAGACCAACTGGAGCTGGCAGTATCAGCAAAGAGAAGTTCTGTACTGAGAAGCAGATCTTGGCCTGCTTTGTTCTCAGTGGCCAGAGTGTCTTCTATGAAATTCCAAAATCCTCCCTAGCAGCCAAGACCAGCCTGGATTCTCCCAGGCCTTAGATGTTACCCTGTGCATCACAAAGTTCTTTAGTTCTTGCCACTAAAGAACTAAGAGATTGAATTGACCCTTATTCCAAATCTTATTAGAATGCAAGGGCAGGATGATGAACAGCTTATGTGTTTGTGTTGCTTTTCAATTGTGTCATTACAAATAGGGGTTTCTTTTTCTTTTCACCTTTATTATTGTCCTTACAAAATCATATATAAACATGTTGGAAAAATTAGTGAACAGATTAGTAATATGTAGCTTTTAAGTGCAAGCTACCTATAATGTCACTGCTCATCACACGTCATTAGCTTCCACTTAGATTATGCTATATAAAACTGGAGCCTCATATATAAATGAGAAAAATATATATGCTAGACAAAAGTGAAATAACATATATGTATGGTTTTGAAACTTTATGTAAGTCAACATTTTTTAAAACATATTGACAGTAAATGGAAATTTATATATTTTATTTGTAAAATTTGTCAAATTCTGTTTGCAAAATTATTTAGTTACTTTCCCACGGGGTGTTTTCATTGCTTCTAAGGTAAGTAACATGTTGATAGACAATAAGGTGTTTTTTGGTTCATTTTGGCAATGATAATAGTGCTGCGAGTCAGAAAAGACGCAGTTATATGTTTGCTGATGGAATTGTAAAATGATGTAGATATTTTGAATGACAATTTAGAAATATGTATCGAAAACATTGAAAAATAAACCTCTCACCTTGGATTCAGCAATTATTTTTCAACAAACTTATTCTGTAGAAAAAGAGCAGAAGAGTAAAAAGGCATATAAAACTATCTTTTGGAGAATAATTTATATCACTAAACTATAAGCTAGAGTTTATTTCTTTTTATAACAATGTAGTTTTATTTATTTATTTAATTTATTTATTTTTGGCTGCGTTGGGTCTTTGTTGCTGCATGCGGGCTTTCTCTAGTTATGGCGAGCAGGGGCTACTCTTCATTGCGGTGTGTGGGTTTTTCATTGTGGTGGCTTCTCTTGTTGCAGAGCAAGGGCTCTAGACGTGCAGACTTCAGTAGTTTTGGCGCAAGGGCTTCAGTAGTTGTGGCTCATGGGCTTAGTTGCTCCGCGGCACGTGTGATCTTCCCAGACCAGGGCTCAAACCTGTGTCCCCTGCAATGACAGGTGGATTCTTAACCATTGCACCACCAGGGAAGTCCTAGAGTACATTTCTTTATGTTTATTTTCACCTGGGCAGAGAAAATAATAAGAAAGCATGAAAATTGGTATATATCTATATATACCATAATGCCAAAATAAAATACAAACATTAACATATTACCAAATTTTTGTAACAGTGTTCAAATTTTCCTTACTTTAAGAACCTGAAGCAGATTTTAAATCCTTATATAAAAATGGAATAGAAAAAAATATTGCTGTATTCTTTATTCTATTTTTATCTAATTGAAAAATTGTCTTTGATATGGCAAATAATAAAGATGGTAACATTTACATTCATATAACTTATATGCAACCATTTCCTATAGAAAAACTCTAGCTAAACTGTTCTATAATATCTAAAACAACTCTAATGAAACAATTTCACTGTTAAAGTATGACTCATTTATTAACATCAGAAAATTTCCACCAAATTTAAAAATATTTATCCATAACTATTATTAATTAGATTGATAATTGATTAACAAAATCATGGAATAGTAACCCATGCAACTTAGGGAAAATTAAATGAGATTTTGACAATTTTACATAACTGCATTTCAATTGCTTTTTTTATATGGACAGAGTACAGGTGCTTATGAAATGTGTGTGAGTATGTGTGTATAAAAATTGTGTGAGAAATTAAAATGTAAAAAAATCAGTTGCTTTAGATGATATAAGTTAAATAATATCAATATGGTATTTCTAATTCAATTTTATAGTTACTACTTTAATCCACAATATGATCATCAGCAAAGGGTAATTCATCATAATTCCTGAAAACATCTAGGAAATGAATTGCTGTTACCAAACTTTAAAATGAGATGGAATTTTCAGGATGAGGTCTTCTGGACTTCTTGTTACTCAGCTCTGTGAGAATTCCTGCCAGTCACTCGATGCACTCCCAATCACTACAGCTGTTGTTACCAGGCCAAAGTGTTTCTTCTTTTTTTTTTTTTTAATTGATTCAGAAATTTAAAATTTAAACCACAGAATTTTGGAACAGAGATTATCTAATCTAAACACCAAACTAATAAGCAAGACAAGAAATTTAAAACAAGGAAAAAGACATAGTTTTTAAAAAGAGGAATAGTTACTTCAGACAAATGTGAATATTCCTTATATAGATAATATATAACTTATTAATAATAAAAACAAACACAAAAATACAGATTAAAAATAGGCAAGCCACAAAAAAGGAAGTGTGCCGCAGTAACATAAGACAGTTGTTCAAAATTGGTAGTTGTAACTGTGAGCTGAAGCAAAAAATGACATTTAGTTCATATCCACCTGATTGGCAAACATTTAAACACCATCCAAACTTTATAAAAATGTAAGAAAATAGAAATTCTCACACATTACTAGTGGGAATGTGAGACGCTGCATGCACTTTTTTGAAAGCAATCTGGCATTCCTTTGTCAAAAGAATAAACATTACTTTCAAAAAGACTGTATTAGCTATTCAATTCATATATTCACATAAAAGCATGATTATAAAATAATGAGTGAACAGGAAATTAATTCTCACATGCCTAGAGTGGCAAAACCCAGAAAAAATCTACATGTTCAGGAATAGGGAAATAGCTAAATAATTTGGGCATGTGTATGCTATGTGATATTTTGCAGGCATGGAAAATGTTTAGTTTAATGTATATCTATGGAGTTGAATAGTTGTCTAGTATACATCTTTTAGGAAAGAAAAGCAAAGTAGAGAATAAACATTTTTGTATAATCCTGCTTTTTTAAAAAAGAAACAAATGCAAAGGTCTATAAACCATAAATGATGTTATTTTGTGTATGTTGGAATTAAAGTGGAGTATGGGGAGGCGGTGAATGTACATGGATGAGAACAATAATAATATTTTCTGTTTTGTTTTTTGTATTATTTTTGCGGTACACAGGCCTCTCACTGTTGTGGCCTCTCCCGTTGCGGAGCACAGGCTCCGGACGCGCAGGCTCAGTGGCCTTGGCTCACGGGCCCAGCTGCTCCACGGCATGTGGGATCTTCCCAGACTGGGGCATGAACCCATGTCCCCTGCATCGGCAGGTGGGCTCTCAACCACTGTGCCACCAGGGAAGCCCTATTTTCTGTTTTATAATGTAGATGGGAAATATCTCAAAAAACAATGATTCAAGAGAGTGCCGATTCTTCTTTAGTTATGAAATGATTATGACTTGGATCAAATTATTTTGTATCTTCTTGCTACAAAACCCCTGGAAATTCCAGACAATAGGTAATTAGCCTAGAATAAATCTAAGCACGCCCCCCAAATAAAAGATGCCAACAACGTTGAAGGGATGAAAGTAAATGTGATTGTGAACTGTCTTCTCTCATCCACTGACCTGAAGTAGAGTATTGCATATTAATTGCCACATGCGGACCAGAGGAATGATATTGGAATATGAGTCATCACATAAGGCTTTGACCAGAAAAGGTACACATTGGGTGAAAAATAGGCCTAGAAGAAAATCTTCCCACCAATACAGGACCATGTAAGAAACGATGTTTATATCTGCCAGGCTCTTCTGGGTATTCACACCACTGCACTGTCCCACTGCAGGTCTAAAATTCAAATGTGCATGATGTATAATAAAATCTTCAAGCCAGGGTTTTAATGTAAAATGACTTTCTTTAGGGATATCTTGTCAACTTGGCTAAAGCAAACGTAAATTTGAATGTTCATATCTAAGAGGAAGATTGGATTCTTTCTTTTCTTGTTATGATAATAGCAGAAATGAATGTATCAAAAACTGGGAAAATTTTCAGTAGCATTTGGAGGATTAGCAAATTCCTGTTTGAGTAGTAAGAAATATAAAAATAAGATAATAGGAGATGATTAAAGAGCGGAAAATCTATTTCTCATTCTTATTCTATAGCCACCCAGGAATTGGACAAATATAAAAAAAGGAAGCCAAGAAGAAAGCTTTCAAAGGAGAAGTTGAAATAGATGGTTTTAAAGAAAACTATTTATATTTAAAATGTATATTGATCTACCTAAGATATTCATGGGAGGGGAGAACTTTGATTTAAAAAATTAAAATTATACATTGGAACAAAAATAATTTCTTTTAGATGTAAAAATAGGACTAAGACTATGAACAAATCAAACTATGACTTTTTCACTCTATTCAAATTTCCTTCAAAGTCCCTACCCTTTTATTTTCAGCACCTGATGTTTCCATGACTTAATAGAGAAAGGAGAGAACCTTAAGCATGAATTCTCTGTTGTTCTGTCCTTCTACTTCCTATTGTATTTCCTTATCTCTGACTTCAGGGAAAAGCTATCCTTTGTCTTGAAGAAGGCTCACCTTCAGCACTCTTGGCACTTTACTCCACAAACTACTTCCTTTATTACATTTGTGCCCCCAACAGTTAGCAACGTGCACACTTGAAGCGAGCTCTCAATGAGTTACTATTGAACCAAGCTTATTTGGTTTCAAAAATAGAAAGTTGTACCAGCAAATATGATGACAGATTTGAAGCTAGAGTTTAAAAATTGCAAAGGATAAATCAGCAAAATATTAGCTGGGGAAGAAAGAAGATTAAAGGATATCTCTCCTAGAAACTGATAGACTTTAGTAGAGTCGAGTCATTTAAACTGTCCTGAAGCTGCATGAAATACAGCTGTGTCCAAGGAAATATATTGCACAAAATATCATCTTGTCATTTGGAACTCACATAATATAATGTACATTAATAGAAGAGAATAGACAGGAGGTAAAACAATAACACATATTGACATAACATTTACATACAAGGCCAAAGGAAACTTTTTTGGTTTCGTGATTTAAACTGAACAACTGTTGTTAACATGCGACAACATTTTCTGATTAAAGTTGTGTTCAATGCGTCCATATTGCAGATAGATGTCTGTACACTCCCATCATTAACCTACTTGCCAGTCAGCTTATCAACACACCCTTGGGTTTGGGCACATGAGCCCTGGGCCTCACACTCCCAGTCCTCCTGTCTGGCCGGTATGCAGGGAGACGGGTGGTAGAGTAGCTCCTGTGACAAACGAAGCACATACAGAAATGTGGATGCAGGCTTCATCTACACCTCCACCCAACTGCAGAGCCCGAGTCACTGCTTCCTCTGACGTGCCGGTAGTCCATAGCATCGTCCTCCGCATGACATGTACCATGTATTTCTCCAGGTCTCTAAAGCCTTTTATGTCATTGAGGATCATTTATTGTTTGGAAACTAGTGATGGCACAGGTTCTGACACACCAAATGCAGTTGTCAGTAAGCGAATAATAGTGGTGAGAGGCCGCATCACAATTCCTTCAGTGATGTTGTTTTGTAGGCTTTGGTGATAACAGTCATCCCACCATTGAAAATGGTAATCTTTTGTAGGGTTTAAGACAAGAGAATAAGGCATTATAATTATCTTAAATTATTTTACTGCTAGTTATGTGACAATGACAACTCCTGAAAGAGCAGTTTTAAATAAACCCTTCTTGTTGCTTAGTCTAAACAGTGAAAAGTGCTCTGGCTGAATGCAGAAAAATGGCTGTGGAATACTTTCAAATGTGTAATTTTGCATCAATTTTGGTGAAACAGTTACCTTGACCTACCTTATCTACCTGTATAAAAATTATGTCGTTTATTTGAACGCTGTGCTTTATCCTATGTAGGAAGAGGAGAATACAATAGAATCAATGTGCAATAGACGCCTACACCACAATAGAATCGGTTATAATGTAATTAAATCTGCTCAATTTAATCTTATAATTTTAATACTTTTAAAATTATTTATCAAAATATTATTTCCTTGTATCTTTAAAAAGATATTGTTTTATACACTTTCCACATATATACCAGTATTATTTACTTATTTACTTTTTTACGGCAGAACAGATATGAGAATCTGATTGGCATTTATATATATATATACGTTTATTGACGTATAGCTGATTTACAATGCCATGTCAGTTTCAGGTGCACAGCACAGAGATTCAGTTATATATATATTAAGATTCTTTTATTTTTTTTAATTGGGGTATAGTTGCTTTACAATGTTGTGTTAGTTTCTGCTGTACAACAAAGGGAACAAAGTAAATCAGCTATATGTGTACGTATATCCCCTCCCTCTTAGACCTCCCTCCCCCACCCATCCTACCCATCCAGGTCATCACAGAGCACCAAGCTGAGCTCCCTGTGCTATACAGTGGGTTCCCACTAGCTAACTGTTTTACACATGATAGTGTATATATGTCAATCCCAGTCTCCCAATTTATCCGCTCCCCTGCCCCTACCCCACCCCGCCATGTCCACAAGTCCGTTCTCTACATCTGCGTCTCTATTCCTACCCTGAAAATAGTTTCATCTGTACCATTTTTCTAGATTCTACATATATGAGTTAATGGATTATTTTCTCTTATAGGTTATTAGAAAACATTGAGTATAGTTTTGAGTACAGTTCCCTGTGCTATATGGTAGGTCCTTGCTGGTTATCTGGTTTATATATAGTAGTGTGCATATGTAGTATTTAAAACAACATGTTTATTTCTAGCTATGTGATATATGGTTTAGGTTTAGTAGATAATTCCTGCATATGAAGAGTTTATGATTCATTACTATAGTCTAGAAATTTGTATTAACATACATTTCCCTCAATTTAAAAAAAAAAAACACTTAAAAATATTTTAAATCATTAACATTTTCCATGAGTGTTTTTTATAATGTAAAATATGACTGAAATGTCTATTACATTATTTTATGCTGGCAAACCTTTCACTATATGAATGTCTCATATTCAGTAATAACCTTTTTGGATTATTTTCCTAATTCTTTTATACCAAATTAAGTAACATATTGTGTGGTTGGAAAGAATGTAAATTATTTATAAGTAATGTATTTTATTAGAAAAGGAAAAAAATCATCACTTCTTTCTGAAACTAAAGTTCTTCAACTTAAATATAAGTGTAAATTCTGAGTAGAGGGAACAGTAGGAAGACCCTTTGTCATACTGCACAGGTTTAATGATACTGATTTGATTGATTTATCAATTTCTACTTATAGGAGTGCTTATTTTTCATTTAAATTACACATTTACAGGCTTAAGGACTTTCCCTTGTTTTTCACCACTACATTTTACAAGTCGTCATTTTCCAGTATATATACTGCATCCTTCTCTTGTAGATTCAAAATATCAACATGTGCATTAAAGTCTCTGAGAAATCTTATGAGATGCTTTGTTTAAATGACAATTTTCCAACATCGCTTTTCTCATGTAGAATTTTCCTCAAAATTTTGGAAATTACTCTCTTAAATACTGTAATATTAGCAAATATACTGTGAACCATTAATGAGGTTGTGTTTGGTGCTTGTGTGTAGCAACTTTTAAGATCACAACACTCAGAAACGTGTGTCTGAATAAAGAAAACCAAAAACCCAACTCCTCTCAGTCTTCAAAAAGAAATATAACTAGAGTGTAATTGGAATATAACATGTTGGAATACACACTTTATTCCCTCCCTTAAGGGAGGGAATAAGCACACATCAAATAAGCATCAAAGCAGAACAGAAAATTCATTGAATTCCTTTAGTTAATTATATGCCAGGAACTGTGCTAGGTGCTAGTTTTGTGATTCAAAATACAATAACTTTAGTTTGGGTGATCTTCTGTAATCACATTTAAATAATTTAAGTAATTTAAATTTAACCTAATTTAAATAATTTTGGTGGATCTCTCAAAGGTTTTCCTTTCATACCCTCAATTTTATATTTTCCTAAAACTGCCTAACCCCTCTTGTCACTGGCACGTTTCATGTTTTTCTTTAGGTGTGTAATACATTCAATCAAGTTCTGTTCTGTTATAGTATCTCTGTAATCTTGATCTTACATTTTTGCTTTGACCTAGCAAACATTAAGCCCACATTGTTGTCAAAATATAAAATGACTGAAGGCTTTCAAAAAAAGCAAAAACAACACGAAAAATGAAACAATTTTTGCCTAAAGAAGCTTACATTTTAAAGAGGATAGATAATAGATAGATAGATAGATAGATAAATAAGAGATTATTTTGGCTAAACTAAGAAAGAAGATGTATGACTGACTAGATGATTATCTTAGAATATATGCAATTTATGTAAACTCAAGGTCTACGTACATGGTGTAAAAGTATTTCGGATAAACTAAAATGTGTGTAGTGTGTGTATACATATAAGGGGTATTAGGATTTTCCTATTTCATTTCCATTTATTATTGAAAAACTTTTTGTGGAATGTGAAATGCCAAAGGCCTACTATGTTTGACACTCCACATTTTCCAGTCATATTTGAAATATAAATTATATAATTCTTGTCTCATGGTAACAGAAAAGTACATCCTCTCCCTTTTAGAAAACAATTCCACTCCAGTGTTCCCATGTAAACTACAGTAGCCTCAGCAAGAGTTCTATATAAAAGTTGTGCACAGCTGATCACCCATCTCCCTCAGAGTCAATAAATTTTCAATCTGGACTTAGGCCTAGTCATTGCGCCAAGGGGTTTTTCAATAGGGTTTGTAATGACTTGTACTTGTGCTGAGATTTCTCAGGCAACCTTGATTCTGCTTGATCTATTGCTGCATTTGATTTTGTAGATCATTGAGGACTGCAAAACCACTTCTCCCACCATGTGCAACTTTTGAATTCTAATCTAACTTGCCTTTGCCCAGCAATTATGTTGGACGTAGGCATTAGCAGAACATTTGTTCCTCTTAGGGTTCCAAATGCCAATCTTCTTTCACCTAGAGAATGAAAGCTACCTTGTCTAAATAAATATATTTAGGATGAGTTGGGTTAGTATTGTTTAGAGTATAGAATCATTCCTTCGTTACAGCCTCTTTCCCAGGTGTTGGTCTGTTGCCTATACTTTGCTTGGTTGATAAATAAATTGTTGTTGTTTTCATAGTAAAATTCTAAAGGTTATGTTAGGTCACCTTTTATGATGCACCTTAATGCAAAACATCTGTTTTATAATTTTCTCTCAATCACTAAAGGTATAAAGAATCTCGTTGAATTTCTGTATCTTTCTGACTCATTAGTTTACTGAGGAGAGTAGTTTTGTATAGCTGTAATTATGCCTTACAGTGAGAAGTATAGTTCTGAAAGCAGTTGAGGTAATAAAAAGAACTAGCAAACAAGAAACCCTGGTTTCACAATAGCCCTTATGTGTATTGTTCAGTATCTTCTCTCTAGGCTCATTGTTAAATACTTACACCTTTGGATTGGTTGCCCTCCTTTCCTTCATCTACTCTTCTATGTTCCCCATGGAATAATAGAGCCATTCATCACTCTTTGCAAAATAACGCCTTTGGTAGGATAAACAAAACTATGAAGCTCCTAGGTAAAGGTAATGTGCCACGTTTTCACACTTTAATCCATCTCTTTGTATTTACTGGCATTTTCCCATGGCTTTCTCCACTTAGAAACTCTCCTTGGGCACTTTAAAGTCAGACCTCGAAGCATGGCTTATGAGGCTCACTGTGACCTGGTCTCTGCCTACCTCTCTATCTCCACCTTTTGTCACCTCATTGCCTACTACATGTTCTGGCAAAACCAAACTAATTATAGTTCTAAGCATAAACTTTCATGTTATTTCTTGGACTTTACCATTAATGCTTAGGTCATATTACAGAACTTTCAAATGCATTCTATAGTATCACCAATATGGTACTTGCTCCATTGCAATCCCTAGCACTTTGGTCTCTCTCTACCTCTACACTGAGTGCTCTTAAAAGCAGTGTTGTCCTTTTGGTTTCTATAGTTCCAACTCCTGGTTTCTAATGGTGTGATCAGTAAATGGTTTTCTTATCTTTTTGTGGTTAAAACTTGCACTTGGGATGTTTGTCTTTCAAGCAAAGTAAAATAATTGATAACTTAGTTTCAAATAAATTACATTTAACATTTTTAAAAAATATATAAATGTGTGACATTCATCCATCCATTCACCCATTAACTGAACTTAAATGGCACTTTAGGTGTGAATGAAAAAAACAACAATAATTTTTGGACCTTGAAATCATACTCAGAAGTCTATTATATCACTCACCTACACAGAACTCTGATCTATTTGAAATTTCAGCATTTTCACTTGTATTCTGCATTTCATTTTTTCTTGCCTTATCAAGGAAGTGACTTCCAAAATAATTCCTTCTTTCTCTAGAAAGAAATCCTTCACATCTGGACTATTACCATAAATAAATATGTTCTAATAATTCAATTAATTTTTAAAAAATCCTTTGATTTCACATATCCATTTATTGACTCATTTCTCTGTTCTTCATCACAGGAAATTTATGCACAGTTTTCCCATTTCCACTAATACCAATCACTCAAGCCAACACCATCACTTGACAAGAATCCTGCAGCTACTTCATAATTTATATCTACACATTTATTCTTACCAATCCCTTTTTCCAGTCACTATTCATTATGAACTTTTAAAAATGTAAACCATATCATGGTTTTTTTAAATTTAATACTCTCCAAGGGTTTCTATTGCTCTTGGAATAAGACCTAAATTATTTACTCTGAGTTAAAGCTGTACATGTTTTTCGCCTTTCCACTTTCCTCATGAACTCCTCCCACCAAAATCAAAGCTGTGTGTCCCACCCAGATCCCTTTTCCCCAGCTGGTGCACTTATCCCCCAGCTCATGTTAGTGTTGACTGCTACGGATTTACAGATCCACCTTCCTTCATATAATTGCCCTCAGGTGACAGGAGCCATCTGGGAAGGAAAGTTAGGCCCCCTGATGGATGGTTCCCCCAGTCAGTGACTAACTGAAACTGGACATAAATGACCAGCCATGTTGCTTCAAGGGGATGTGAACCTGCACCTGCTGTTCGTGCTCCAGAGCCCACATCCTTGCTCAGAGTTTCCCCTTCCCTATTCTACTTCACCACCCCTTTACAGGTTATTTTTAACTTCCTCAAAAAATCATGCAAAAAACTGCACCCAGGAACCCAAACTAAGACACTCACTCTCCTGTGCTTAATCACATGCCTTCTTTTGCCTGGATACACGTGGATCATCGTTCTGCCTAATGACACCTGTACCAGTTGTTCTTTCACTCACCACATTCCATGACATCACAGTGTGTGTTTAAGTCATAGTTGCAGTTACCTTTTATTTTGAGGTGTTTTTTGTAAAAGTGTTTTGTTGTTGTTGTTTTTAATTCATTTACAGTGTTCCTTCTTGAAGCATAAGTTGCGTAAGAGCAGAACTTTGTGTTTTTTCCTCTTGGAAGTTTACCCACAAAACTTACAGCAGTGCCTGCCTAACACACAATACATGTTCAGTCAATATCTTGTTGTATGAATGGATGCCTATAAAACAGTAGGGTACCCATAGACTCAGCACATACAGTTGGTTGCACTAACGTTTTAAACCTTCCTTATTGGGCTGGTGCTGCCACACTTTCATGGTTTTACCCTAATTCCTTGACTATGGTTTTCAGACTCATTTAAGCAGCCAAATACACCTAGGGTCAGGGTGAAGAATTTGTATATCGGTTCCCCAGAATGCCCTTACTATTTTCTTCATAAGTCACTTCTCTACTTTTCCATCCTCTTTCAGTTTGAAATTCTTTTGTGGGAGAAGTAATATGTGCCATATATGATGTGTATGATAGATGAGGCCTGTAGATTGCTTTTTACTCTTGAAAATTTTTAAGAGAGGTGAGCATTCTCCAATACCTCATCTTGGCAAAAGAGGATCAATACAAATATTGCCATTTCATCGTGTATTAGTCAGGATTCTCAGAGAAACAGAGCAAACAATATCTGTCTATCTATCTATCAGTCAATCAATCTATCTATCTATCTACTGAGAGATTTATTATAAGGAATTTGTTCCTAACTTTGTGTAGGTTGAGAGTTCCCAAGATCAGCAGTTGAGAGATTGGAGACCAGGAGAGATGATGGTGTAGTTCCAGTCTGAAATCCAGCAGGCTTGACAACCAAGAAGAACAAATGATTTAATTCAAATCCAAAGACAGGAAGAAGCTGACTTCCTAGCTCAAATAATCAGGCAGAAGAAATTCCCTTATTCATAGGAGAAGGTTGACACTTTCATTGTATTCAGACTTCTAGTTGATCTTATGGCGGCCACCACATTCTCCCTAGAGAACAATCTGCTCTACTTACTCTAATGACTCAAATGTTAATTTCATCTAAAAACATCCTGAGAAACACACCCTGAATAGAATTAACCATCACACATATAAATAAGTCTTTGTTCACAAAGGAATATTTCTTCTTCTCACATTTTCAGTATGATATTGATTTAAAGACCATCATGGTCTTTAATATAACGTTAACAAAATTATATAGATACATACTTTTATTTATTTATTTATACACACACACACACACACACACACACACACACACACACCCTACTTCCCATACCCTACCTTTTGAACAGAGCAACAAGAAAATCAACATTTTATAGATTTTTAACACAAAGCTAAATAAACAAAATTTGACTACACGGTACATCTCTGTGTAAGAAACGTACATATATTAAGGTCCAAATTGTATGTTTCAGTATGTTAATTTCCCCATCACTATTGATTCTTTATTCTATTTGTTGATTATTCTTGAAGGACTCTCAAAGTTGAGATATATGTGCTTCATTCTAAGTAGCAAAATGGTAGCCTAAAATCTGATGAGAATTTGGAAAACCAAATATGATGACTTGCTAATTTAAAAACTACATGAGGCTTCCTTTTAATTTTCTTTAGGACTCATATGTCTTATTCAGAGGTATAAGGCAAATTATTTATGGCATATTATAAATTTGTATGTATTTAATATATTCTGAACATCATTTTATTGCATTCTTTCCCATAGAAAAGGCATTTACACAAGAACTTACTTCTCACAGGAGGAAAAATATTTTGATTTCACTATGCTGTTATACATTTTATCAACAAAAACTTCAATATTCAAAACATATTTACATTCAGATATTTTGATTTCACTATGCTGTTATACATTTTATCAACACAAACTTCAATATTCAAAACATATTTACATTCTATCATCAAACATAATTTCACATGGGAGAGTCACACTGCTGTTCTGCCCACACTTCTGAAACATTATAATAGAACATGTTGTTTTTATGCATCTAAAATTAATGTGCTATGAAGCATTTACATGAAATGTAAAGAATAGGGTATAGATATCTCCCCAAATTATGCATATACTAAAGGATTGTATCACCTAATAATCATACTGCTTTACTTTTCTTTCCTTAATAACCTGGAAAAGAAGTGGCATTCTCTTAAACAACACTAATTTTCTGTCAAACTCTTACTTTACATAAGCTAATATATTCTCTTACATTTTCTGTGGAAATATTACCACTTCTATCTAATCATCACCGAAAAAATAAATCTTCTGAAGTTACAGAGCTAAGAACAAGATGGAAATAGGCTTGCTGAAATAATGCCACACACCAATATGACAAATTCTACTTTGTAAGAAATACGGCAACCTCTTTCTCCAAAGCAGACATATTTTACATTACAACTACCTATATTGATGAATATCCCATGAAGTTTTGGGTGATTATATCAATTTAATGTTTCATATATTAATGAATGAATTAATACAAATATATTAAATGGCATGATTGAGATAATTTGAACCTTAAGTACTACTACTCATAGAGCATTTTCTTGATAAGAATCATCAGTTTTATCTCAATTGTCTGACAAGTATGAATGATTTCCGGGCCAGAGTGCCTAAAATGACTTTAATCCATTTTAATATTAATGAATTCTATTATATTATATTGATTCAAGAGTTTTACACTTAGTGCAGAGCTAATGTAAGATGAAAAGATTTTATTAACATAAACCTGAGTAGTGAGAAAATCAAAAGAAAGAAAGATAAGATCTACTGTTAGAAGATTGCAACCTCAGGAAAAGCTCAAAGAACTCTAACTGCAGAATGAGTTATTTGGAAATAGCTGGGAATATATCCTTAGCTGCGTAGATAAACCAGGTGTTGACTTCCATTTGTCACCACGTCCCCACTATACTTTGAGTTGAAGGAAGACACAGTGAAAACTTAGAAGTTCTACTTTCCATAAACCCATGCAGTTACACAGGAAACCAGGTCTCTATATTCTATCACTTACTAGCTCCAGGACTCTGTCAGTCATGTAACCTCTCTGGACCACATTAGTTCACATGGTCTTTTATTTCTAAATTAGGCCAAAAGGAATGAGATAACAAATTATGGTTACAGTAAGATTCCAAGAAATTCTAGTTAATAATGCAATACATACTTAGGGTCCTTAAAGTTTGGGAAATGTGGGTCATTTTCACGCTCTTCTTTCAGTAAGGCTCTGCTAGTGTTTATCAGCCCTTCAAGTCAGGTAAATTCTATAATTCTCTTTTGTGGTGCCAAAGAAGACGGATAAAGCAGTGATGCTTTAAAAAGTAACAGTTTACTCTACAAATAGCCAGAATCACAATACATCTTTATATAATTTTAAGCCAGCATCACTCTACAGCATAGAAAATTATGCCATAAAAGTTCTGCAAAATGAATCAGTTGTACATTAAAAAATACTTACATTGGATATAAATACTGTTTAATCATTCTACTAAAAAGGAAAAGAAAAACAAAGAATGTATATTCTAAAGCATTTCCTAAGTAATCAATAATATTTTAAAGTGACATAAAGAAATCCTTTCAACTATCTTAAGCAAAGGGAGATTGTTAGTGGACAAAAACAGGTGTTTTCTTCAGAAAACACAAACACGCTATATAACAAGGTTGCCAAGACACTGAAACCAAGAGCAAGGTAGCAAGACAAATGTTATAGCCACTCTAAAAGATAGTTTGGTGGTTTCTTACCATATAAGCATACTCTTGCCTTACGATCCAGCCATGGCACTTTTTGATAGTTACCCAAAGGAGTTAAAAGCTTACATTCACACAAAAACCTGCACACAATGTTTATAACAGCTTCACTTATAATTGCCAAAACTTAGAAGCAGCTAAGATGTCCTTTGATGAGTGAATGGATGAACTGTGCTACATCCAGACAAAAGAATATTCTGCAGTTTTAAAAAGAAATGAGCTACCAAGCCATGACCTGGAGGAGACTTAAATACATATCACTAAGTGAAAGAAGCCAATCTGAAACACTACATACTGTATGATTCAAACTATATGACATTCTGGAAAATGCAAAACTATGGAGACATAAAAACATTAGTGGTTTCGAGGGGTTTGGGGGAGAAGGTAAATAGGCAGAGCTCAGCATTTTTTAGGGCAGTGAAAATACTGTGTGCATTTACCTACTATAAAATGATGTAGACCTTATAAGATTTATTTTTCTAAGTTTTAAGTACACCTGCAATTTATTTTGGTTTGAAATGAACTAAAATTCTACTTTCTTTTTTCAAAATTGCTTTAATATCATTTATTGAGTAATTTTTCCTTCTACTAATTGGTGACCCAGAATCACTAGGGGTTTAAAAATTGTCTTTAATGATTTTCCAAGTACAATTTTGTTTTGCTTCCATATAATTCATTCATGTTATTTGTATTATTAATAGTAATACATAGCTCTATTCAAATAAAGATCCATACATGGAAACATTGCATTTGTATATGTTTCCATTGTGGATCTTTGTTTGACCTTTAATTACAACTAATATTGACCTACATTGTTTTATTTCAAATAAAATCAAATTCCTGACTGGTACACTTTCCAGATGGTCCTGTGCTTGTGCTTCCAGATTTAATGTGCCATATCTCATGAAAAGCTCATGAAACTGAAGTGGCATTGGCCCCATATAATGCTTTATTATCAGCATACACACAGCACATGGCACAGAGCCTCTTTGCCAACAAATTAACGCCAGATATTTCTCCCATCCAAGTTCAGTTCAACAGTTTAACTCTGTAATCCTCCATAATTTATGCTGCTTGACTCTGTGCAGTTCTTTTGAATGTATTTAGAAAAAAAGTACGGACACACACACAACAGAAACAAACAAAACAAACAAAGAAATTCTACACAATTGATATACAAATAAGGATCTAAAAGGTACACATGTGAAGTATAACTTAAAATCAATATACTTCTTTTAAAAATTATTACTTATTAGGAAAATATACGTGGGATTTTAAAGGATGTGAAATGCAGCTTACAAACTGGCTGTAAAATCTTTGGAGACATTTGTAAGATAGCCACATTTTAGTAACCCATATCTTTTGTGAGATTAAATCTGTCTGCTGGGAATATTCCTGCATGGATAGAATAAAAAGTACTGCAAAGTTTGGTGAGGAACAAGCTATCTATATTAAAGTACTTATCATTTTTACAGCTGAAATTGGTATTAATATTTCAACAAACAATACCAGGAACCCTTATCTTCTCTTTCTCGATTTTAGTTAAGCACTGTCAGCAGTAGACTACTCAGAACAGCTTGGCCTGTTCAAGCAGAATAATTCATTTTAGGATTAAAAATAAATAAATAAACTCGCTTTTAATATGCAGTTAGGAGTACTCCAAAGCAGAAACACAAACTTAGTCCAAAGAATGTAAATCTCAAGAAATTTGATTGGCAGTATTCTTTCCCAGCTTTGTAAAAACATTAAAAACTGAGGAAGGAATATTATACATATTGACACATTTTAAACAAATAAACACACTGAACTTATAGATATTCTCTCATTTACCACATAGGCTACTATAGATAAATAAACCGGAATGTATATGTTAATATTTTCTTGAACATAAGAGGAAAGAGATCAAAGAAACAGAAAGATTAATCTTTTGAATTCAATAAATGCTACAGTGTCTCATGATTTTTAATCTAAGTATCATTTGAAGCTATAGACATACCTAGAGATCAAACTCCAGAGTTGAAAATTAGAATGACTCTGAGATAAAACGGGTTTAAATGGACTATTCACTTTGAATTTGCAAATGTTAAGGCCTTTTATAGAGCTAGATGAGTCATAATTAAAATTGTTTTGTTACATGACTGATTATAGTTTACAGAGTTGAATGGATCATTCAGGTCAAAATCTTATTAAAGAAACAACGTTTAAACATTAATGAATATCCAAACATTACACACTTGGTTCACGACTGACTGGAGATGGAAGATGAAAGAAAATTGGAATACTTAATTAAACTCTGAAAGTTCTAATTATTGTATATTTATGTAAATCAAAAAGTGTTCTTATATTTCAAAAGAAAGACGCCATACTGTTATATCTTATGGAATATTAACATCGTATAAAATTGTAGGTTATTAGGATCTAGAACTTCCTATAATTTTATAATATTCTTTATGTTGATTCAGAGATTTGAAGATAATTCTTTAGCAGCGTGAACATCAACTAATCCTGAAAGATCTTCAGAGAAGCAGCACCCGGAGACTGTCTGTTATACGAGCTGGTCAAGTTCACTTACATGACTTTGGCTCGACCACAAGTCCTAAGCCACAATTGAGGGCGAGAGCAGAACGTATTTTATTTTGCCTGAGTATATGGCTAGGTTGTTTAAATGACTTTCAGAACATTAAGTTTTTAAATTGTTGTATGACATGCTTTCAGAAAAATTTACAAATAGTAAATATACAACTCTAAGAGTTACCAAAAAGTGAATACACCAATGAAAACCACAAAAGTCAAGAAATAGAATACTGCCAACATCCCGGAAGCCCCCCCCCCCACCCTCCTTTTAGTAATCACCCTTTCTTCCCAATTATAATTACTATCTTGATTTTTAACAACATAGTGGTTTTTAACTTTATATGAAAGAAAACATACAGTATGCATTACTTTGTGACTGGCTGATAATGCAAGAGCACTCCATTTCTTCTTTTTTTCATGAACAGGAATTTTTCAAATTAATTATTGTACAGCATTTGAATTAATAAGCAAATGGATGTTTTTCCAGTGTTGCTAGCTAATATGATTTTTTTTTTTCTTTTAACACTTTAAGTATTTCACTCACTCTCTTGCTTGCATGGTTTCTGGTGAGTAGAACCAAAGTAGTTCTTATCTTTGTTTCTCTATGTGTAAAACATTCTTTGTTCTCTGTAGCTGATTTCAAGATTTCCCTTCATCCTTAGAATTCCACCATTTGAATATGATATGATTACGTTCAGTTTTTTGTTGGATTTTTTGTTGTTTTTCTTTTGTTGTTTTGTTTTGTTTTTGGTATTTAACCTGCCTGGTGTTCTTTGAGCTTCCTGGGCCTGAGGCTTAGTGTCTGTCATTAATTTTGAAAATTTCTTGGCTGTTGTTATTTCAGACATTTCTTATGCTCCCTGTCTCTTCTGATATTCCAACAATGCACGTATTACATCTTCTGGAATTGTCACACAATTTTTGCATATTCTGTTCTGTTGTTAAATTCTTTTTTCTTTTTGTGTTTCAATTTGTGAAATCTCTATTGATAAATTTTCAAGCTCACTGACACTCTCCTTTGGTGTGTCCAGTATACTGATGAATAAATCAAAGGCATTCTTTGTTTCTATTACAGAGTATTTAATTTATAAAATTTTATTTTAAGTCTTCCTTAGAGTTTTTCTTTACTTGCATTAGCCGTCTATTAGCACATGTTGTCTAATTTTCCCAATAAAGATTTTAACATATTATTTGTAGTTTTTTTTTTTTTTTTTTTTTTTTTTTTTTAATCCTGGTCTGGTAATTTCAAAAGCTCTGCTATCTATGAGTCTGGTTTTGCGATTGCTTTTTCTCTTCCGGTTGTGTTTTTACTTGCCTTCCAGTATGCCTTGTAATTTTTTTGAAAGCTGGATATGATGTGTCAAATAATAGGAACTCACGTAAATAGGCCTTTAGCGTGAGATTTTATTTTAATCTGACTAGGAATTGGTCTGTGTTTAGTATTTCCATAGTTGTAGATGTCAGAGGCTTCAATTTCCTCTATTGTTTTCCCTTTTCCTTTTGTCTGAATTTCTCTGAAAACATCTTCTTAAATAGAGTCTGAGCCTTAAAGATTTTCAGCTATAATACACTGTTATTCTATTGGTGCTCTGCTGATATGGGAAGTAATATATAATCCTATGATTGTATCTCAATACTGTATTGGTGCCGTATCCTTTAGCTGTGACCTTCATGAGTGTTTCTCAGCCTTTTTTTCCCCCTTGGGTGAAACAGGACAGCTAGGAGTGTATGGAGTTAGGTTATTTCCCCTTCCTCCTGTAGGATAAGGATCCAGAAAGCTCTTTTCCTTGCTTAGGAGGCCCTTGTAAGGGAGAACTCTCTGGACATATTTCAAAATGATTATCTATCCCCACCCTCTGATAGGAACATATAGGGTTTTTCTGACTCCTTTCAGTGAGAAACTTCTGGAGTTCCTGGAGTCAAAACACAGAGAAGTGTGGAAGCTCCCCAAGACTGTGACCACCAAGAGTTTCACAATCACACTAATTTACATTTCAGATCCAGCATTGACTAATGGCATCCTCCATCATTTATGCCACCAGCTTATGGCTGCAGTGGCTTCTCCTCCAGGGAAGCACATTTCAGTTGTGCTTCTCTATATACACCTATCTCTACAGATTTGGTGGTGGCAGCTTTCCCTGTGACTTTAATTTTCTGAAAAGTCCCAAAAGAATTTATTGATTTTTCAGTTCTTTTAGCTTTTACTTTATTGTAAGAACAGGAATGATGATTTCCAACCCTTTACATGTCAGAGGCAAAGCCAGAAGTAAGTGAAATTTCTTTTTAAAACTGGGTTACATTTTTTCTTTTTATTATTAAAGTGTCGTTAATATTTTGAAAATATTCAGGAAATAAGTTCCTTGTTAAGTATTTGTTTTTGCAAATAATTTCTCTCATTCTGTGGCTTTCTTGCCATTTCTAAAGTTTCCTTTTTTTAGGTGATTTGAGATGGGCTTTTAATTTTGATAAAGTTCATATTATTAATTTCTTCTATTTTATTGTTACTGATTTTGCATTTGATCTAGGAAATCTTTTTCCAACAAATATTACAAAGATATTTTCTTATGTTTTATTCTAGAAGTTACATATTTTTAGTTTTTACACGTAGGTCTGTCATCTCTCTCAAGTTAATATCATTCTATGGTTTGGTGTGTTAAACTTCCTTACTTGTCCAAATGATTATTCAATTTGCAGTACCATTTGTTAAAAATACATTACTTTTGAAGAGGGGCATCAAGATGGCAGAATAAGAGGACATGGAGCTCACCTACCCCCACAAACACAACAACAACATATTTTCACAGAACAATTCTCACAGAAAACTAACTAGAACCTATACAACTAGACCTCCTATACAACCAAAGCTACAAGAAAGATCTCCACATAAGCAGGCAGGACTGATAAAAAAGGCATCCAGTCAGGACCTGGTCCTTGGGAGGGATCTGTAAAGAAGAGAAGGGGAGTGAGTGGGTCTTGCCAGTCTGGGCATCCCAGTCCTGGGGTACTGTGCAGAGGACATGAGCCCCCATGACTTCTGGGAAATCCACTGAGACAGAGAGAAGGGCTGGAGAAGCCTAGACTCCACTCATGAAGAATGTGTGCGTGTACTGGTGTGCAAACAGTCCGGGCAGAGAGAGCCTTGCACTGGTGGCTGCTGCCTTGCCTCACTTCCCAATCTAAATGGATGAACATCCTGACCCCACTCAATCTACACCACATCTTGGCTTGAGATATGGGCAAAGATTTGGTCTGGATACACAGATACAGACAGAAGTGCCTGGTGAGTGATCCAGGTGGAACTGCAGAGGCCATTTTGAATCTGGGGCAGACAGGCCCAGGACAAGAGTATGCAGGGGTTCATTTCCCAGTAAGAGCACCCCAGCTCCACCTACTCCAACCACAGCTTAGAACTGAATATGGGGCTGACAGGTCCTGGGAGAAGTCAGCCACAAGGCAGCCTAAATCTCAGATGACAGCACAGCTACTTCAATTCCAGCAGTCACAATGACCTGACCCCCCAGCCCCAGCCTAGCCCACACCACAGCCATACATTAGAACTGGGATGAACATAAGAGAGAAAGGGCTGAGACCCTGGGCTGCTTCTGAGTGGAACCACAGACACCTACACAGGTGGTGCATAAGTTCTGTGACCACAGGCCTCAATTGCTTCCATCATCACCTCCACTGGGGCAGGGCACACTCTCAAGGGCAATGGAGCCTGACCAAACCTGAACCTCAGGGCTCCTACTCCAACAGCTGGGGAGCAGACCCTGTCCCCACAGGGTGGTGACAGACACAAAGAGGAGTCCCCACATTGCATCCAGCACAGGTTCTAGATACTATAACAACAACCACAACCCACAACCCCTATCAAGGGGACAACGGGCAGCACATCCTGAGGAAAGATGTGGCTGGCTTCCATACTAAAATCAGCCCTCACACCAAAAATATTAGACACATAGTCTACACAGGGATGCTCCTACATAAAAAACACCCTTTAAGACCAAGGTAGACAACTGTTTCTCCTAAATTCAGAAACAAGGAAAGTTAAGTAAAATGCAAAGGCAGAGGAACAACTCCCAAATAAATGAACAAGATAAGTCCCCTGAAAGAACAAATAATGAAAGAGACCTCACTGGTCTACTAGACCTTGAGTTCAAAAAGGAAGTAATAAAAATGCTAACAAATTTAAGAAAGGTTGTCAATAGAAATGCAGATCACTGTAACAGGGAACTAGAAACTATAAAGATGAACCAATTAAAAATAGAGAATTTGATTGCTGAGATAAAAATCAATCTAGAAACAATGACTAGCAGACTGAATGACACAGAAGAATAAACAAGTGATCTGGAAGATAGAAGAATGGAAATCACCCAATCGGAACAGCAGACAGTTATACAAATAAAAATTTGTATTTCTACAAATAGATGTGCCAACCTATGCACAACAGGTGTTCCAGAAGAAGATAGACAAAGAGATCAAAAATGTATTTGAAGAAATTATGGCTGAAAACCTCTCAAACCTAAGGGACGTCCCAAACCTAAAGAAGGAAACAGATTATCTAGGTACAGGAAGCACAGACAGTCCCAAACAAGATCAAGCCAAGCAGACCCACACCAAGGCATATCATAATTAAAATGGCAAAAGTTAAAAATAGAGGATTCTAAAGACAGCAAGAGAAAAACAAAGTGTCACTCATAAGGGAAACCTCCATAAGGCTATTAGCTGATTTCTCAGCAAAAACTTTATGGGCCAGTAGGGAGTGGCATGATATACTCAAAGTCCTGAAAGGGAAAAACCTACAACCTAGGATAGTCTACCCAGCAAGATTAACATTTAGAATAGAAGGAGTTTTATCCTTGGCATAACCATATCTCTGTTTCTTCTATTTGTGTTAATGCTGTCCTTTCACCCTTTTTTTTGTGGAGACTCTGTTCATCCAGTTTTGCAGTCTCTTTCAGAGAGTTATTCTATATACGGTTATAGATTTATTGTGTCCATAGAAAGATGTAAATTCTGGATTTTCCTATGCTACTATTTTGAACCTTCCCTTTGAAGCAGGTATTGCAAGCTCCAGGTAACAGGACCCCACAAGGATGTGAAGGTCAGGATCACAGGAAGCGGGACCACTGGGGAGGTGAAAGAGATCCTTGCTGTGGGGGCAGTCAGCCAAAGAGGGTGAGGCAGCTCCTGACCTCCTGCCCTCACTGCCCCCAGGGTGGATTCATTTCAATAAAGTGGCTTTAACAAACATGTTCCTCCTTGGTTTAGGCCTGTAATGAATTGGAAAAATAAACATGGTATTTGGATGAAAGGTCTATTTGAAGAATGGATGAAAACACATAAACTAAAATGAGAATATCAAATGTGTAAATCCATATCTTGAGATTATAGAAAAACTGACAGCAGTAGATATTTTTAGGTACTGCCTGTAGACAGATATGTATTCCCATTCAATCTCCAAATAACTTGAAGTATTTTCATTTCATTTTTTATTAATGTGAAAACTAAGATTCAGAGAGATGTATCTGAATCTTATAATACTCCAGCTCTCTTGACTGCTATCTGGTATAATGATAGAGATTGAAACATACAAATAAAGTCTTCAGATTTCTTTCATACTGCTTGTGATTTTTTTAATACCATCAAATAGAGTTTCCGGAAAGTAAACTATTAAGTAATTTGGAAATTAAATACTTACCAGAATAATAATTTTCATAAATGCTGTCAGTCAATATCCTTTCCTTCAAGTTGGCCCCTTTCTTTAATACCAATTTGTAAATTGAACTACAAATATAACTCATTTAAATTTATTTAATATGCAAATTGTAAGACATTGATTTCTAAATTATTCATTACCCTGAAATTCAATGACATATGCATGTACAAGAGTATAGGATCTTGAGCTCTAATAAAAGAAACATAATATAGTTCAACATCTTTATTTTACTAATGAAGGAAATAACTTTTAAAGAAGTTATCAAACTTAAGTTATTTAAGTTATCAAGGATCCAGTTTGCATATTTAAGTACAAACACACACCCCTCAGTTTTTTCCCCTAATTTCAGGAGATGGTGAAGTCACACTCAATATCTGAAGAAAAATTAAAATAAATAACAAAGTGAAATTATTTTTTAGGGAGAGCCAGGATGATCATATACAGTGTCTACATTAAGAGTAGACTGCTGATATGATATGAGGATTTTGGAGAGTATAGATTTGGCCGACTTTCAAAGATGTAAATGGTTTGACATAATTTGTAAATGTGTGCTCACTTGTGTAAGACTGTTGCTGATTGATTAACACTCAGAAGTATGTGTACTGGAATGGGCATGTTCCTGATTGTCCTAGTCTCAGAAATGAAGAGCTGATATTGATTGTTTCACTAGAGGAGTATTTTCCTGAGACAAATTTTTCTTGATTCATTCTGTGAATTTAAAAGAAGTCTGGTGAGAGTTGTTACCATGGCTACAAAATAATCTATTTCTTCTTTAAGAGTATGAGATTTATTACTTTTATTATTTTATTATTATTGGTTCCTTTTTTCCCTCAACAAACACTACAATAAATATTATTAAGGATTGTCCATATCTTCATCATATTTGTTGATTCTCGTTTAACATGTTTTATTTGTAATGACTCAATTTTTTTGTTTCAGTGTCCATTGTAATTATTCCATTTTATTTTTGTCTTTTGTTTTGTTTGTTTGTTTGTTTGTTTTACTATCAGGATATGCTATACAGGGCTTCCCTGGTGGCGTAGTGGTTGAGAATCTGTCACTGCAGGGGACATGGGTTCGAGCCCTGGTCTGGGAAGATTCCACATGCCGTGGAGCAACTAGGCCCAAGAGCCACAATTACAGAGCGTGCGCGTCTAGAGCCTGTGCTCTGCAACAAGAGAGGCCACGATAGTGAGAGGCCCGCACACTGTCATGAAGAGTGGCCCCCACTTGCTGCAACTAGAGAAAGCTCTCACACAGAAACGAAGACCCAACACAGCCATAAATAGATAAAATTAAGAGAGAAAAAAAAAAAAGATGTGCTATACAGAAGCCTTTAAAATTCTGATTCACAGACACTGAACATCTATGAGACCAACAAGCATTCCTAGAAGTATAATAAGAAGGGACTGAACAATAGTCTGGAAACATGGCCAGTATTTCCCAGGCTTGAATAAGTAAAGAGGTCCCAAAGTCTCCCCAAGTCCATCTAGAGAGACACATCACTCAGTTTTGAGCTTCAAAATAGATTGTTACATCATAACTCTAGTGTTGAATCAGACACAGCATGAAGTGTTAACAATGAGGCAAATCCTCACCTCCCCAGTTTGCCAAAATAAAATTTAAGGCTGATCTATTATCTATAACTACTTGTGCTAAGGAATTTGTTGTGCTCCCAGGGCTCAGCTTATACAATGTATTATGCCAGATTTTTGATGTCAGCCAAACTTCTCCAACTCATATTATGCTATCAATATCCCTAGAAGCCAGCTCTGTCAGTTAGTATGTATACACTTGGGAAGGCTGAAAGGAAAAGTTATCTATTGTGGGTATTTTTTATACTTGGAATGGTCTAATATCTCCACAGAACAATTAGCCCTGAGTAGAAGAACCTGATTTCCTACATAGGAAGCAAAAAAAACATAGAAGAGGTGATCAAGCAAACTTAGTGGAGCTATATATTGTCTCTGGGGGTTGTAATAAAAAATAGACACTAGTAAATCCTATATATATATATATATATATATTACAGAAATAACTCATTTTAAATGTTTAGTCTTTTAAACATTTTTAGTATTTGATTTGAATTATTACTAAAAGAAGCTGCATGTACAAATGATGCATAGGGAGTATGGTTGCAAAATGAACCAATGAATATGATGATGGTCATCAATTGTTATGTAAGTATAGTTGTATCATCCTTGCCCTAAACGTTCATTATGGAACTTCCCTGGTGGTCCAGTGGTTAAGAATCTGCCTTCCAATTCAGGGGACATGGATGTGATCCCTGATGGGGGAAATAAGATCCCACATGTTGTGCAGCAATTAAGCCCACACACTCTAGATCCCGTGTGCCCTGGAGCCCTCATGCCACAACTAGAGAGTCCTCATGCTGCAACTACTTAGCCTACACTCTCTGGAGCCCAAAGGCACAACTAGAGAGAAGCCCGCACAGCATAACTAAGACCTGACACAGCCAAATAAATAAATAAAGTCCACTAAGAATATACAACACTGTTTAAAAAAAATGTTCATTATGAATACCATTATGATATCACATAGGCTATTTACTTATTCATTAGAATATCAAAAATAAAAATTCACTTCAGTAGCATTAATTTCAGGTACAGCTATTATTTGCACTTACCAGGATATGACAAGATATGATATACACAACAGACTTTCAAATTGATTACACCACTAATACCTGGGAGAACTCAATTAAATAGGCAGAAAAATGATTGCCTCTAGGAAGTCTTGGATTGACTAACACTTTATTATTGGTAAATGAACATGATAAACTAAGTCAAATATATGTAAGCCATAAATATAAAAAGTAAAAATAGAACCAGTAAATATAAAAAGAAGTCCAATAAGAATAAAAAGCCCAGCAAAATTACAACAAACAAGAGTTATGTAAATTAGTTTGTAGCATCTAAAATAATCATGTTCCAAAGTAGAAGTAGAAGCTGCCTACTTCATATGGTTGTCTGTTTGTTTTAAGGCTCCAGGTAAGCAGTAAAACTCCATGAACCAACTGGAGGACCTCCTTGGAGTCCAAGTTAAAGACCTAGAGCTTTCTACTTCTTTCCAATTCTTATTCGATAGGTGATTTCACTTTAATTGTGAAATATGGAACCAAGTATTAATTTCTAATTTAAGTGTTTGAGTGGTAGTTAACAATACCTTTCAAGTAACATTTTATCAAGGTTTAAAGCAGTTTTTTAATGATGTATTTTCCAATATGCTAAATCACTAGATCATCCATTTTTAGGTAATGGTGTGAGTCAATTCCTTAAAATCTATCTCTCTCATATATATATATATATATATATATATATATATATATATACACACACACACACACACACACACACACACATACACACAATTGACCCTTGTACAACACAGGTTTAAACTTCACAGGTCCACTTATACATAGATTGTTTTTAATAAATATACTGAAAAATTTTTTGGAGATTTGCAACAATTTGTAAAAAACTCACAGACAAACCATGCAGCCTTTAAGTATTGAAAAAACTTAAGAAAAATTTAAATATGTAATGAATGCATAATTTATATGTAGACACTAGTCTACTTTATCATTTAAGACCATACAATGTGCACAAATCTATAACAAAATGTTAAAATTTATCAAAACTCACACACACAAACACAGATTGTGCCTGGTGCCACTAACAATTGAAAGAAACATAAACAAATGTAAAGATGGAGTATTAAATCATAAGTGCATAAAATTAACTGTAGTACACACTGTACTACTATAATAATTGCATAGCCACTTCCTGTTGCTATCGTGGTGAGCTCGTGTTGCAAATACACACTAAAGTGACCTGTGACACTAGTTATCTCTGTGTAAGCAGTATATTTCTCCAGTAAATTGTGTATCACAGCAAAAAGTGATCTCCTACAGCTCTCCCATATTTTCGTCATATTTAGTGCAATACTGTAAACCTTAAATAACACCATGAGACCCACATGAAGTGGCACCGTTATACTGGAAGAGCTCTCAAGAAGCAAAGTCATGACATTACAAGAAAAAGTTGAATTGCTTGATATCTATCATAGATTAAGGTCTGTAGCTGCAGTTGCCCACATTTCAAGATAAATGAATCCAAGCATAAGGACCAGTGTAAAAAAAGAAAAGGCAGTCCGTGAAGCCCTCACAGCAGCTATACCAGCAGGTGAGAAAACCTTGCACATATTTTGGAAATACCTTTTTATCTCATATTGAAAATGCACCTTTTATGTGGGTAGAGGATTGCTATAACAAAAACATTCCTACAGAGTCTAATATGATTCAAGAAAAAGGTTAAGTCATTATATAAAAACTTAAAGCCAAAGGGAAGTGAAGGATATAAAGCTAGGCAATTTAATGCCAGCAAAGGATGGTTTGATAATTTTAGGAAGAGGTTTGGCCAGAAAATGTCAAGAGAATAGGAGAAGCAGCTTCTGCAGACCAACAGACAGCAGATGAGTTCCCAGACAGCATGAAAAAAATATTGAGGAGAAAGGACATCTGCTTGAATAAGTTTTTAATACAGACGAAAGTGCCCTATTCTGGGAAAAAGTGTCATAAGGGACATTTTTCCTTTATGACAAGGAAAGGAAGAGAAGCAAGCACCAGGATTTAAGGCAGGAAGGTATAGGCTAATTCTACCATTTTTTGCAAATGCTGCCTGGTTTATGGTCAGGACTGCCCTTATCTATAAAGCTGCTAAGCCCTGAGCCTTGAGGGAAAATATAAACACCAGCTGCCAGTCTTTTGGTTGTACAACAAGAAGGCTTAAAAAAAAACATTTTTTCTAGATTAGTTCCATTGATGTTTTGTTCTTGAAGTCAGAAAGTACCTTGCCAGTAAGGGACTGCATTTTAAAGTTCTTTTGATATTGGGCAAAGCTCCTGGCCACCCAGAACTCCATGAGTTTAATGCTGTAGGTCTACTTGCCCCCAAATGCAATGTCTGTAATTCAGCCTCTGGATCAGGGGGTCATGAAGACCTTTAAGGGTCCTTGCACATGGTGCTCTATAGAAAGTATTGCCAATGTTATGAAAGAGAACCCGGATAGAGAGAACATCATGAAAGTCTGGGAGGGCTATACCATTGAAGATGCCATTATTGTTATAAAAAAAAGCTGGGAAAGCCATCAAGCCCACCAAAATAAATTTCTGCTGGAGAAAACTGTGTCCAGATGTTGTATGTGACTTCACAGGATTTAGAACAGAGCCAATCAAGGAAATTATGTATGAAACTGTGGTTATGGCAAAAAAAAAAAAAAAAAAAAAAAAAAAAAGGTGGAGGGTGAAGAGTTCCAGGACATAGACCCTGGAGGAGTTCAAGAACTAATAGACACTACATCAGAGGAATTAACAGAAGATGATCTGACAGAGGAAAGTGCTTCCAAACCAATGCCAGACAATGAGGAGGAAGACATAGAAGAAGCAGTGCCAGAAAACAAAGTGACATCAGACAATCTGGCAGAAGGGCTCTGTTTATTCAAGACTGCTTTTCACTTCTTTCACAGTGTGGACCCTTCACTGATATGGGCACTGAAAGCAAAGCAAATGGTGAAAGAAGGATTGATACCTTATAGAAAAAAATTCAGAGAAAGTAAAAAGCAAAAAAGTCAGATAGAAATGATGATGCATTTCAGTAAAGTTACACTGAGTGTGCCTGCCTCTCCTGCCTTCCCTTCTTCCTCCCCAGCTCCTCCCACTCTGCCACCCCTGAGACAGCAGGACCAGCCCCTCCTCTCCCTCCCCCTCCTCAGCCCACTCAACATGAAGACAAGGAGGATGAAGAACTTAATGAGTAGTACATAATCATACTGTACAGTTGATAAACTTATCTGTTGTATGTGTGTGAGAGCCTCAGTGTGAAAATCTAGCAACTCTATGGCAAGAACTGTATAGACATTTTTGTGTTATCATCATGGCCTAAATGTTCATCATGTAGAGCTCCATGTGCAAGACTTGTATCAAAATGGATAGCCTACCCTTACATAGGCATAAAGTGAGTGATATTTAATATAAAATTAATAGTGTGTTAGTTTTCTAACTTTGCTTTCAAATAATTACTTTATTGTATGGTATGCCCCTTTCTCTTGTAATTGAAGAAAATGAGTAACAGCCTAATATCACAGGTAAGTTGTAACAATTTTTCCAATACTGTATTATGAATATGACCATAATACAGTATGCTCTAAAAATTTTATAACAATTTATTCATTGCTGTATAGGCTAGGCTACCATAAGGCAATAGTATCAATTACCATAGGCTACCATAAAGCAATCATATTGTTGCCTCTTTGTTATAAATATATGAATTAGTGTACTGTAAATAAATACAATTTCTTTTTCACATCCTCCCATTTTTGGTGTCTAGGTGTTAGTAATATATGTAACATCTACAGTGTTTTGTTTGACACGAGACAATACTGTTGTAGGTACTGATAGATAATTCATCTTATAAAGAGAGAACATAAATTTACAGTACTGATAAATACAGTACAGCACTGTAAATATATTTTCTCTTCCTTATGATTTTCTTAATACCATTTTCTTCTCTCTAGCTTACTTTATTTTAAGAATACAGTATATAGTACATGTAACATACAAAACATTTATTAATTGACTGTTTATGTTATCAGTAAGGCTTCTGGTCTGTGGGCCAGCCTATTAATTATTAAGTTTTGGGGGAAATCAAAAGTTATATGTGAATTTTTGACTCTGTGGGGTGTTTACACCATTAACCCCTGTATTTTTCAAAGATCAACTTTCTTTCTTTTTTTCTATTTTTATTTGTCTTATTGGCTCTGTTTCTCTGGAGAACCCTAACTAATACAGACTTTGGTACCAAGAGTGGTACCAAAGTACCATTCTGTTCTAGAGGAACAGAATCATAAGGATGAGTTTTCTGAATTGGTTCTCGGGTTTCTGAAATTGGTTCTCTACACTGATTAGATTTAAAGGCACTAAGGACTATTTCTAGTAGTAAAGAAAACACTGATAGTTCATGACATTATGTAACAATAAAGATATGAAAATTACAACTAATAGATGCTCATAATCAAATATTTATGGGTCAAGTTTCTCCAGGAGGCTGTATATGCTCTGAATTATCATAAAATGTGTGATGCTGTTTCTTCCACTGGCAGTCTCACAGGTCCGGGAATCATAGGTTGGAAAAGGGAGAAGCACCACTCACAACTCACTGCTATTACTAGTGATCCACTAGAAAAAAAAAAAAAAAAAAAAAAAAGAAAGAAAGAAAAGTTATCTGGTTCCTTCAAACTTATGTCCTGCTGATCTAATATTTGTCTTAATTCCAACATGAGGAATATTTCCACCAAGACACATATCAATCACTTCATTGAATTAGAAAGTAAAACTGCTACCCTGCCACTTTGGGCTATTTATTCCCCTGATTGAACAAAGAAGGGAGTTACTGTGGAGCTAGGGTGATTGATCTTGATTACTGTGATCAAGAAGTCAGGTATTGTGAGAATGAACACTGATTATAGAGAGTGTTGGACCAATTCTTCACAATGAATGTAAAGAAATGTATATTTAGAATACAGGGGATCCCTCTTAGTATTACTATGTCTTGTGAAGAAAATCAGTGGAAAACTATAATAATTCAATTCAGGAAGGACTACAAAAATTCGGACACTTCAGGAATGAAGGTTGGGTCATCCAAAGGGTGAAACACCACGACCAGCTGAGGTGTTTGCAAAGAGCAAAGGAAATATGGAATGGGTAGTGGGAGAAGGTAGTTAAATATAACAGCTATGAACATGTTGTAAAGTACAGAAAGGAGTATGGTTACTGTTATGAGTATTTATTTTTAATTTTGATATGAATATGTGGGTGTATCAAAAGTTTTTTTTTCTCTCTCTCTCTTATTCCCTTATCAAAAAACATAAAATGAAATGACTTCACCTCATAGTATTTAAATATTATTAATTTTACATGGTAATAGTTCAGTTACAAGATATCAAGTAGAAGAGTGAACATCATCCAAGAACTTTGTATCTTCCTGCAAGAAAAGGATTAATGTATTTTCAGTGAATGCAAGATAGTTTTACTATGTTGGGTAGAATGATTGCCTAACTATTGTCTTTATTTGAAGTCTGGTTTAAGAAGATGTGTATGCGTGCGAACTTGACAAGGGGTAGATTTGTAGAGGTTAATTTTAAGTGTCAGTTTGGCTAGGCTATGGTGCCCAAATGCTTTATCAAACACCAGTCAGAATGTTGCTGTGAAAGTATTTTGTTAGATGTAATTAGCATTTAAATCAGTAGACTTTGAGTATAACAGATTACCCTCCATGACAAAAGTGGGCTCCATCCAATTAACTGAATGCCTTAAGAGAAAAAGATAGATTCCCCTAGAAAAAAGGAATCCTGTCCCCATATGTCTTTTGGACTACAATTTCAACTCTTCCCTGGGTCTCTAGTCTACCTGCCTTCCCTCAAATTTCACACTTGCCAGCCGCCATAATCAAGGAATCATTTGAGTCAACTTTGTAAAATAAATCTCTCTCTCTCTGCATACGAACACACATACACATATCCTATTTGTTCACTCCAGATACCTATGAAATGAAATAGGTTTTTGTTTTCTTACAAATAGATTGGAAGTAAGTGACATTAAGCACAAGTATAATTTGTTAAGTAGTGATCTATCTTACACAACCTACAGATAAATAACATGTTAAAACTAAAGTAAAAGAAAAAAGAAACTAAAGTAAAATAAAATAAAGCATGAGGTCTCTGCCTATACTATGCATTTTTACTTTAGATTATACAATTTACTCAATTTTCTGATTATTTCCTCAAAATATTAAATTAGAGGACAGAAATTATAGTGAATTAGAAGAAAAAGAATGACAAATGTTGAGGAGATAAATGCTGCAAAAGAAAAGAATATCATGAGAAACTAAGGAGAAGAAGATAAGAAAATTGAAAAGGTGAAGTAAATAAAATACTAAAGTAGTAAATGGGACAATAAAAGATGAAGAAAGCAACATACTTCACATTTTCCTGACCTCAGTTTCTAAATGTCCTTATCCCTTACCTCTGGATTTGTGCTACTGTTTCACTGGCTCAGAAATTTTTTCCCAACTCTCTATAATCAGTGTTCATTCTCACAATATCTGACTTCAGAATAGACTGGAAATAGGAAGCAAGCATTGCAAAGGTGCCATACAATGTTATCCAATGGTAAAGAAGTCACAGCTATAGAAGCCTGCAATATTTAAAATAATACTGCCTGGATTACTTTCCCATTCCAGCAGACAGACAGACAGACACACACACACACACACACACACACACACACACACACACACACACTACTTATTTTATATAAACTCTAGCACTTTTGAATTTATCTTAGAAAGCCCTCAACTTTTTAAGATCAGAGTATACAGTCAGCTGAGCTGGTGTGTTCTCTGCCATGTGCATCACTGCTCATAAGAATGTTTTCTCTTGAGCTGTGATGAATGAAAGACATCAGCCCCACTGTCCCTTCTTTCTTCCTTATATTTCCATATGCATCCCTCCCAAACTGAAAGCAGTAAATATGTCATAGAAAATAGAATGCTGAAAAGGCGAATAAGGGCAGTAATGCTCAACAAAATGCAAGTGACAGACATGCTATTCTTTGTATTATGATTTTCAGTGTAACATTATTGCCAATGATAAGTGTGATGGCTTAGAAAGGGAAGAAGGAGAAAGAATAACAGATTATAAAATGTAATGTTTATTGAGTGTTTTCTATAGCTTAGACAGGATGTTAACTGCTTTTTGTATGTCATTTCACTTATACTTGCATTAAGATCAAAACTATTATTATCTGTAATGTACAATGAAGAAGCTGAAAATAAGAGTAATATATTTTTCAATATTACATAAAAGATGTGATGTAAATTAACTACATCTCATTAATCCAGACACCAAACTTTCAAATATCTATGTAGATGTGGGATTGTCAGAAACCTGCCCTGTAATCTACCTGTGGTCCTTGTTTCCATAACTTTGAACAGATTGATTGAAGCTCCTCTTAGTGTGGTAAGAAGTAAGTTTGCTCAATGTGTTTAAGAGTGTAGTAAACATGAACTAAACTGAGTGGAGAGAATATAATTTTACACTTAGTTAAATAATCAATGATATCAAGCATAATTCACAAAAGTCATTGACAAAGTACAAGTTCTTCAGCACAAACACTACCTGAAGTTCTGAGTAACCCAGATGACTTCAATACCAGGTCTAGATGGCAGGCATGCTCTCCCTATCACTGGAAAAATGGTCTCAGCCAAACCCAAACTCACATTCTGTTTCACAACTTCTGTATGAAGACACTGTCTTTCTGAGAAGCCCAACGCTAAGGTTATATGGAAGACATTCATGGCTTGGTTTGAGTCATGTGCCCATCTCTGGACCAATTACTTCAGCCAGGAACATAAAATGACCTGATTAGCCAGGTCTTGGCCAGTTTATTCACAAATCTGACAAGGACCCATGTTTATAATGACACAATTTCAAGCCTCCTCTTATTGAACAAATGAGTTCTCATTTGGAAAAAGTAGTTCTGTTATGAGATTAAGGGACAAAAACACTCCCTGACTAAACAAAAATCAATGGATTCCATAAAACTAGGTTTGCAAAGGCAGGTTCTCCTCCAGGTTGTATGTGAGACAGCTTTTTCATCAACACAGGCGTTTGCATTTTAGGGTTCATTTTACCTCACGTTTAGTCCTCTGCTCTATCATCTATTTTCTCATCTGATGGGAGTCCTCTGGCCACATCTGTGGTGCACAGAGCCAGAAGCTGCTGATGCCACTCATTGGCACAGAATTAGATTTTGGTTTGTGAGTGCTAGACAGCGGGTGAGGGTGGTGGTAACAGGATTTGTATAATAATTTACTATCTCTACAGTGTATTACATCTTATAAAGCAAGACTAGTCACCAAATGTAGTTGAAAAGTATGTTAGACACATAGCATTCTTATTTATCTGGTAACAAGTGATATCATAGTAAGTTATTTTGTTTTTAATTAAAATCAAACTTTTTAAAATATAATGCTTCACTTAGACACCAAATGTCATAGTATGCCAGTTCCCATTACCTGTTCCATTTTTTTCTTCTCCCCTTCCTCTAAGCAAGATATGTGGAAAGGTCAAAGATACCAGATGATCAGCATTACTCAGGGCCAATTTAATTCCTCTCTCAGTCAAATGAAGTTAGAAGAAGATGGTATTTAAATCCTATCTCCATTTACAATTTTTCAGCCATCTAAAAGGCAAACCAATTTATATCCAGTAAGCAGTAGTTTTAGCTACAGCTTTTAAAATGCATTTTTTGTTAATAGTGATATTTGCATTGGCATAAAAAAAAACAAAAATAAAGACAACCCTCTATATATTAAAACTCATCTTTTGATGCATACTGGAAATAGAGGGCATTAATTTATTTGCTTAATTGCAGAATGCAAATTTTTAAATGATTAGAACAATAATTATATCTCTACTGTTCACTATGTCTTAATAAGGAAAATTTTTATAACTAAATTTTTTCAACTTGAAAGCTTTTATTCTATAAAGAAAATAGTTTTAAAGTAGTTTTAAAATATTTTAGAATCTATTTGACTTTTCCAATGAAGGCTAATCATTTTTAATTTATGCATAAGAAAAATAATATATTATCTTAAACATATGTAATGTATTAGCATGTATATTTCATAAGGGAGTAGAAGCAGAATTTTTGTTCATGTAGGACTGACCAGAGCAGTGTCCAAACATCACATGGCAAAGAGCAGGGGGATTCAAGGAAGACTGCTGTCTGTCACATGCCTTATCCCTAGTTCCAGAAGCAAGAAAATATTGACCTCTTCTTGTGATTCCAGGGTACAGTTTTAGAGAGAGTTCTATCCAGGTTAGCTCAGGATTTTCTCAGATGGGGGTTTAGGACATGACAGAAAGCTCCAATTAACCTGAGATGCCAAAGGCTACTAGTTTAAGGAAAACAATTTGTTTCCTAAATAGGACATAAATCTAGCCAAAAAATAGGATATGGTGTGTGTCCTGAGGCATTCACAGGCATTAATTGTGCTTCTGCTTTTCCTAAAACATACAGACCAAAGGGAAATTCACTTAAAAAAAAAATTGAAAAGTAAGGTCCTACTCTAATGAAAAGTCAGAATTTGAGAATAAATCACTTTGGGTAGTAAGAAATAAAATCCATGTATTGCCTGCTATAGTACCTTTTAATTTAGATTTTAAACACTGATAGAATATGGTATGGTACTGATGACAACACTAAATTATTTGGATTAACTATCAATAAGTAATTTACACTTTTAGGTAATCAACAGCTTTTCTGGAATAGTGTCATGTTAAAACACCTTAGTAAATAGTTCCATGGAAATATGTCACCAAAGTTCTATCTTTATTAGAAATATGTTTAGGGCTTCCCTGGTGGCGCAGTGGTTGAGAGTCTGCCTGCCGATGCAGGGGACAGTGAGAGGCCCGCGTACCGCAAAAAAAAAAAAAAAAAAAAAAAAAAAAAGAAATATGTTTAAAAATAAATGTTGTCACTTAATGTGCATACATGTTTTATATTAAAATCTAGAAATTCTAGAACTTTGCAGTAACAAGGTTCATCTCTCTGGTATTGCCACCTCACCTCTCTCTGCCCAAGTCATTTTGACTTTAGCAGATTCCATGGTAAACAAAGGAGCTCTTAAAAGAACCACCTTCTATCTTATTTGATTCCAGGTTTCATTACTATTATTCTGCTCAAATGCTTTTCATCTCTGTTCAGAGACTCCAAATTTAATATCACTATCAATTTTCATTATTGCTATGAAGTTCCCAGAACTACTCTGCAATAATCTTAAACCTTTCAGGTAGTTTAAGAATGGGAACAGGAATGAAGAGTTCCTCTGTAGAGAGGGATTGCGTTCTTTCTTGGCAGAATCATAATAACTTTAAAATTCAAATTCTTAGAAAGGTATAATCTTCCAAGACTTAACCAGGAAGAAATAGAAAATATGAACAGACTAATCACAAGTACTGAAATTGAAACTGTGATTTAAAAACTTCCAATAAACAAAAGTGCAGGACCAGATGGCTTCACAGGCAAATTCTATCAAACATTTAGAGAAGAGTTAACACCTACAATTCTGAAAATATTACAAAAATTTGAAGAGGAAGGAACACTCCCAAACTCATTCTATGCAGTCACTGTCACCCTGATACCAAAACAAGACAATGATACCACCAAAAAAGAAAATTAAAGACCAATCATAAATGAGCATAGACACAAAAATCCTCAACAAAATACTAGTAAACTGAACCCAACAATACATTAAAAGAATCATATACCATGATCAAGTGAGATTTATCCCAGGGTTACAAGGATTATTCAACATCCACAGGTCAATCAAAGTGATGTACCTCAACAATAAATTGAAGAATAAAACCCATATGATCACATCAATAGATGCAGGAAAAACTTTTGGCAAAATTCAACACCCATTTATAATAAACACTCTCTGGAAAGTGGACACAGAGGGAACCTACCTCAATATAATAAAGGATATATGACAAACCCAAAGCTAACATCATACTCAATGGTGAAAAGCTGAGAACATTTCCTCTAAGATCAGGAAAAGGACAAAGATGTCCACTCTTGCCAATTTTATTCAACATAGATTTGGAAGACCTAGCCACAGCAATCAGAGAAGGAAAATAAATGAAATGAATCCAAATTGGAAAAGAAGAAGTAAAACTGTCACTATCTGCAGATGACATGATACTATACATATAAAATCCTAAAGATGCCACCAGAAAACTACTAGAGCCCATCAATGAATTTGGTAAAGTTGAGGGATGCAAAATTAATACACAGAAATCTGTTGCATTTCTATACACTAAAAACAAAAGATCAGAAAGAGAAATTAAGGAAGCAATCTAATTTACCATTGCATCAAGAAGAATAAAATACCTAGGAATAATCCTACCTAAGGAGACAAAAGACCAGTATGCAGAAAACTATAAGATACTGATGAAAGAAATCAAAGATGACACAAACAGATGGAAAGATACATCATGTTCTTGGACTGGAAGAATCAGAATTGTCAAAATATCTATACTACACAAAGCAATCTACAGATTCAATGCAATCCCTATCAAATTACCAATGGCATTTTTCACAGGATTAGAACAAAAAAATTTTAAATGTGTATGGAAACACACACAAACACACAAAAAAAAAAAAACCCAAAAAAACAAAGCAATCCTGAAAAAAAGGAAAAACGGAGCTGGAGGAATCAGGCTCCCTGACTTCAGACTATACTACAAAGCCACAGTCATCTAAAGAGTATCATACTGGAACAAAAACAGAAATATAGATCAATGGAACCAGATAGAAAGCCCAGAAATAAATTCACACACCTATGGTCATCTAATCTATGACAAAGGGGGCAAGAATATACAATAGAGAAAAGACAGTTTCTTCAATAAGTGTTGCTGGAAAAACTGGAGAGACACGTGGAAGAATAAAATTAGAACATACTCTAACACCATACAGAAAAATAAACTCTAAATGGATTAAAGACCTAAATGTAAGACTTGACACTATAAAACTCTTAGAGAAAAAAAAAAAAGGCAGAACACTCTGACATAAATCGCAGCAATATCTTTTTGGATCCACCTCCTAAAGTAATGAAAATAAAAACAACAATAAACAAATGAGAAGTAATTAAACTTAAAAGCTTTTGCATAGCAAAAGAAACCATAAACAAAATGAAAAGACAACCCTCAGGATGGAAGAAAATATTTCCAAGTGAAGCAACTGACAAGGGATTAATCTCCAAAATATATAAACAGCTCATGAAGCTCAATATATAGAAAGCAAACAATCCAGTCAGAAAATGAGCAGAAGATCTAAATAAACATTTCTCCCAAGAAGACATACAGGGGGCCAAAAAGCACATGAAAATATGCTTGACATTGCTAATCATTAGAGAAATGAAAATCAAAATTACAATGAGGTCTTACCTCAGACTAGTCAGAATGGCCATCATCAAAAAGTCTTCAAGCAATAAATGTTGGAGACGTTGTGGAGAAAAAGGAACCCTCCTACACTACTGGTGGGAATATAAATTGGTACAACCATTATGGAGAACAGTATGGAGCTTCCTTAAAAAAATAAAAATTAAACTACCATATGATACAGCAATCCCACTCCTGAGCATATATCTGGAGGAAATAGTAATCTGAAAAAATATATACATCCCAATGTTCAAACAGCACTATTTACAATGGCCAAGACATGGAAGCAATCTAAATGTCCATTGACAGAGGTATAGATAAAGAAGATGTGGTACATATATACAATGGCATATTAGTCAGCCATACAAAAAGAATGAAATAATGCCATTTGCAGTAATATGGATGGACCTAGAAATTATCTTACTAAGTGAAGTAAGTCAAAGACAAATATGATATCACTTATATGTGGAATCTGAAAAATAATGATACAAATGAACTTATGTACAAAACAGAAAGAGACTCACAGACTTCAAAAAGAAACTTATTGTTACCAAAGGGGAAAAGTGAGGGTGAGGGATAAATTAGGAGTTTTGGGTTAACATATACACATAGTATATATAAAATAGATAATCAACAATGACTTACTGTATAGCACAGGGAACTCTACTCAATATTCTGTGGTTACCTGTATGAGAAAAAAATCTGAAAAAGAATGGATATATGTATATGTATAACTGAATCACTTTTAAAAATAAAATAAAATTGAAACAGGTTTGCAACTTGGGCTGTAATGCTCTGGAGTATTTTTAATTTGAGTTATAAAGCTGAATATCTTATATTTATATTACTCGTATACACCAATGTTTGTAAACAGGTATAGGAGTTAGGATGGTATTTATTCAGGAGACCTAGAAATACTCTATCTCTGGAATAGAACAACCAACTCTAACTCAATCTCAGTTATATCTCCAAGGGATGGATAGATAGATTAGATAGATAAGTAGATGATAGACAGATGATAGATAGATAGATAAATAGATAGATAGATATAGGCAGATACTACATACATACATATAATACATACATACTTACGTAAAAATCAATTTTAAAGGAGTAATTGTCAACTATCAAAGCTTCTCTCTGAACCCAAATTTCAAAACCTCAGTATTGTACTCTACATATCTGGACTCTATGGACCATAAGGCATGTGTATTTAACTAGGTTAGGGACAGTCTAACTCCCCAAATTGAATCAAGCCAATATCTGCTATTTTTCCTAAACCCACTCTCAAAACTGAAAGATTACTACCTCAGTGAGATGAAGTCAAGGTCACTAATCCCAAGGAAATAGAGACAGAAAGATAGTATTCTATAAAATTCTTATAATTGAGCTGACCTTAGCCTTTCTTATGGACTCTTTCAGTTAGAATGCCTTCTTCTCTATGAAACCTTACAAACAGTGTCATAATCTAGAAAGTCATATTATTTCTTACATTACAAAAAGTCTTGAAAAATTTGATTCCATATTTGGATCATTGGTTTAATTATATCATGAAAAACCAAAGGTCTTCCCTCTTTCTTTAAAGTTTGGGGCTTATTTATCATAGTAGTACCCACAATGTGAAGCATCACATCCTCATAGAATAGTTTCCCAAGGAGCAAGAAAGATGATGGATGCAAAAAGAACCTTTTCTTTTTGTGCTTGTTTTTATTAGAGATGGAGAACTTCTCCATCTCTGCCTCCCCCAGCAAACTTCCTTTTACATTTAATTGGTTGGATTTGGATGATAGCCTCTCATAAACTGGCATAAAGGAATGGGATTTCCCCAGTTGGGTTAGAGCAATCATGACTCATCTTTTGGGGCTGAGCATATTTATTTATGTCCTTCCCCTGTCCCATTAATCTTCAATACAGATTTGATACTGAAAATAGAAGAAAGAAAGAAAGAAAGAAAGAAAGAAAGAAAGAAAGAAAGAAAGAAAGAAAGAAAGAAAGAAAGAAAGAAAGGAAGGAAGGAAGGAAGGAAGGAAGGAAGGAAGGAAGGAAGGAAGGAAGAAAGAAAGGAAGAAAGAAAGAAATGAAGAAAGAAAGGAAGAAAAAAAAGGGGAAAAAAAGGACCATTAGACCCACAATCCATCAAAGGCGTGTTGTTATAAAGAGTAGTGGGTAGAAAGGGGAATCTGAGGAGCTAGGGACTGATGGAGCTTGTAGCCTTCTGACTCAGAAGCAGATAAATTAAATGTATGAGAATGGAGATAATTACACTTTAAAATGGGCACATGTAGAAAGAATGGTCCATACAATATATTTTTAGCTTTGATAATAACCGTCTTCCTAGGGAAGGTTTTTATTTGCTCTAGATTATAATTCATTCTTAGTTCTACACCAGGGAGAAGGAAGAAAAAAATATTGGAATCCTCTTAGAATTTGACAAATAACACAACACAAAGGTGCAGAAAAGTATATGTTAAACCACCTGTGCTTTAGTTTATAATGGGACACAAAGAAACTATGTAGTAAAAGACTTTTAAGAAATGAAAAACAGTTTGCCTTCCAAAAGCCTAAATCTTTCTCAAAGCTGCAGTATAGAAAAATAAATAGACCTGTGGGCATTAATAAGCAGCTGTAGCACATATATCCACAGAATTAGGGAATAATTTAGCTTTATTAAACAATTGACTATTAAAAAAGTTTAAAAATTGAACTAAAGCAAAGATGCCTCAAAATGTACTATTTTCCCTGCAATAAGAGTGATATTTACTACAGCTACAATTATTCTGTGGAAGAACAGGGAGAATGGTTGCTTGGAGCTGGGAGGAATAAAAATGGTCAAGCAGGCTCAGGATGCATTTGTATAGAAGGTACACACACACACACACACACGCACACACACACATACACACACACCATCCCCAACATGTAGTCCAATAGAAAACAAAAATGGAATAGTAAAAAATAATTTATAACAAGACAGGAAATGAAGAAACACAGGGGGCAAACAGCATGTCAATCCTTACATGAAATTAAAATTGACTACACACTTGAATTAAAAGGCAAAGATTGTCAGATGAATACAGCAGCAAGATCCAATTTGATGCATTTTATAAGAGATAGATTTTAAATACAAAGACATAGACAAATTAAAGTAAGTAGACAGAACAAACAATACATAAGAAAGCTGGTATGACCATGTTAATGTCATAGTAGACTTAAAAACATGTATTACCAGGATAAAGAGCTCTTCTTAATGACAAAAGCGTTGATTGATCCTGCGTGAATTAATGTGTCTGCATTTCATAAGAGTGATCCAAAATACAGGAAGCAAAAATTGATAGAACAAGAGAAATAGGCAAATCCACAATCATATTCAGAAATTTTAGCACACCTGTCTTTATGATTGAAACATCAGTCAAATATTAGTAAGGCTATAACATAAATGAACAATAGTATCAACCAACTTGATCTAATTTTTATGGAACACTATAGCCAATAACTCCAAAATACACATTCATTCCCAGGGCACATGAACAGTAACCATGACAGACTATATACTATATCACAAATGTGTCTCAACACACTCCAAAATACTAAAATCATGCAAAGCACTTTATCGGACCCCAATAGTATTAACCTGAAAATCAATTTTTTAAATACCTGAGAAGCTCCCACAAATATTTGAAAATTAAGCAATACACTTCTAAACAACCTATGAAGAAAAAAAGGCATAACCAGGAACATTAGAAAATATTTCAAACTGAATGATAATGAAAACACAGCATATTAAAATTTGTGGAATGCTGCCAAAGTAGGGAAATTTATGGCTTGAAATGGTTACACTAGGAAAGAAGAAATTGTAAAATAAATTACTTGGACTTACATCTTAAGAAACCAATATTATAGTGAGTTCAACTGACAAAGACTGTTCTTGACCGAACTTTAGTACTGCTTCTCAGCTAGGCTTCAATCTTGGGCTTTCCTGTTCATCCTTGTTGGGCCTACATGGCCCAGTTTATTAAGAATTTTGCTAACTCATTTTATGGAAAATCCTCCACCTGCATTATCTCACCTTGATATGAAATTCATCTTCCCCCACATTCCCCCAAGTGAGGTCGGATCACTCTGGCCTGCATTCAGCAAGAATCCTGACAAGTCAATTTAGCCAACACCCCCACCCCCTTATCCCAGTTGTTACCTCTTAGTACTTCTCCATCCACCGGCCTGCCCTGTTCCTTGACTATAAATCTCCATATGCCCATACTGTCTTGGAGATTGAGATTGAACCCAATTCTACACTGACGTCATTTTCCTCTATTGTAATAATTCCTGAATAAGATCTATTTCTTCCACTTTAACTACTGTCCAGCTCTGTTTTTTCTCTAATACAATCCAAAATAAATAGAAAAAAGAAAATAATAAAGATAGAGGAAATCAATACAATAGAATACTAACAATAGAAAAAAATCAATAAAGCCGTAGTTCACATTTTTTGATGAAAATTTTGAACAATCAAGAAAGAGAGAAGACCATTGCCATGGAAAGGAATGCACTCTCGATATGTTGAACAATGGGAATATGAAACCAAGAAGGACCCTGTGGGTATCCTGGGCAAGGAAGCATTTTTGTGCCCTGTTTCTTGTAGACAAGACTCCAGCCTCCATGACATTCCCTGAGTTCCAAAGGGCAGATTCAAACCTTTGCTAATCAGGGGAGGAGTAACCAAGAAACCACCTGAGGCAAGATTAAAGGAACCAGAGAAGCTCATCAAAATTAGGAGACCACCTGAGACCCTGCACACACCCTAATCTTGTCAGCAACCCCACCCTTGAACTACTGTTATAAAACCTCTCCTGAGTTGAGACACACGGTTTTCGAAGACAGGAACTCTGTGTGTCCCCCTTTGCCTGGCAAAGCAATAAAACTATTTTCTATTTCACCCAAACTTCTGTGTCCGAGATTCGATTCAGCATTAAGGGTACAGAAGCTGAGTTTTTGGCATCACAGTGAAATCACTGAACTGATTCAGTTCTAGTCACTTATAGGCGTTGCTTTTAGAGTCTACTACCTCTGCCCCCAGATGCTACTTATGAAAGTTTACCGTTTGATACTCACAACTTCCCAAACCAAGTCCAAGTTTACTATATCTTTTTGGACACAAGAGTTTGAAATTTCCAGCTGCCCATGGGAACCAGGTACAGTCTAGTCAGTTTTGGCAACATTAATATTCATTGGTCCCAATTTCATCCCCCCTACACATTTAAATTGTTTAGATAATTTAAACTCCACTGAGGAAAGGGGGAAGGGCTGGTTAATGGGCCCATCACAAATTGGAAGGCTCATAATCTACCTAAATGAAAAATTATTACTCAGTTCAACTAATTCTTGCTATAAAAATGTAAGTATACCCAGATATTTTAATTCTTCAAGAAAGGTATGAAATTAAGGTTTTAGGTGGTATTTAAATTGCTAAACATCTCACATTTCTAAGTCCATTTATTTAATAGCACTGTGGTGTGATTAAGATATTTTCAAAAAATTCAGTTTAGTTACAAGTCACATTGAAAAGAACCAGTAAAGAATCAGTCATATCAAAATTAACCCCAATCTCAGCGAACCCACATCCCTTCAAATTTTAGAGCCTAAATAACACTTGTTAAAGGAATGTATTAACCTACTTCCTACTGAGTCTGACCAAGTGATAAATTGTGTTTCCTGGTGATATTTTACACATTTTAAAGTGATAATAGTTTCTTCTGAAGACAGTAAACAAACAATATTCCAGGCTGAACAGAGAATTGACAACACAGGAAAAATATTTTATTTGTTGACTAGTAATAGATCTTTGTAATGATTTATAAATCATCCTTGTCAATAATCAAAGTATTTCTCAATAACATTTTGAAACTTTCATATCCCATTCTACATTATCTCACTTGGCCATATTAGCAGACCTAAGATAGAAGATGTCAGATATCATCCCATTGTTTTGTTGAGTAAATGTAAGTGAAACCAAGCAGGACCCTGTGGGGCCCTCCTGGGTACCAAAGCCTTTCTGTCTCTCCTGTTCATAAGAAAAAGGCTTAAGCCTCCTAGATCTTCCCTGAGTTCCAAAGGGCCGATTCAAACAGTTGCTAATCAGGGAAAGAAGGGAATGAAGAAACAAGGGAGGAACAGTCAGGAAACAATAGTGCAGCCATTAAGCAGGGTCCTAGTTTCTCCTGAAGGAATATACATAAAAATACCTCTGAGTTCTTCTGCAGAAACTAAGGTCTCCACCCATGTGGAGGATGGTAACTTCAAGATAAGCATAAGCAGGTAGACCCCAAACTGGTTGGAATCAGAAGGCTAAAGATTGAGAGTTTAGGAACACCACCCTGTTACTGAAACCACAGAGGACCCTGTGGGTCTCCTGAGCACAAAAGCCTTTGTGTGTCCTCCATTTCTTGATTACAGGAAATATGCTTCATTCAACTTCCATGACCTGAGTTCCAAGGAGCAGGTTCAAACAGTTGTTAATTAAGGAAGGGAGGGGATACAGAGACAAAGGAGGGACAGTCAAGAAACAATAGTGCAGCCTTGGGGCAGGGTCCTGGCTCCTTCTCAAAGGGTACACATAACAGTGTCTTTAGGCTGTTTTTCAGATATGAAACCCTCATCAAGTGGGAGAAATTAACAGTATGGTGCCCACAAGCATGTAGACCCCAGAGCACTTGGAACCAGAAGATTGATGATGTCAACTCCCTCTTACCTCCCCACCAACCAATCAGAAGAATGTCCACGAGCTGACCACGCCCTCTTTGAACCATGACTATAAGACTCCTCAATACCCCCTCCAGGTTGGGACACATGGTTTTGAGGACACTAGCCTGCTGTGGCCCCCTTTGCCTAGCAAAGCAATAAAGCTATTCTTTTCTACTTCACCCAAAACTCTGTCTCCAAGATTTAATTTGGTGTCAGGGTACAGAAGCTGGATTAGGCTTCATTACCTCACCACCAACCAATCAGAAGAAAGTCACACACCTGCCAGCCTTGCCCCCAAATTTGTCTTTAAAAACTCTTCCGTGAAACCCATCCAGGAGTTTGGCTCTTTTGAGTGTAAGCCACCCTTTTTCCTTGCTTGGCCCTGCAATAAATTTTCTCCTTTCCAAACTCCAATATTTCAGTTTGTTTGGCCTCACTGTGTATCAGGCACACAAATTTGGGTTTGACAACAGAAGCAAAGAGCCTTGAAGTTATTGCTTTACATTACATAGCAGGACAGAGGTAACCAGGGGAGGTCCTGAGCCTTCAAATACCTAATCCAGTGAATGTGCTTTCCTTCAGACCAGAGAACACAAACCAGACACCTTTAGGCTGTTATCTGGCCTGCAGACATTTCTCTGGCTCACACAGTTTTAGTACACACTTTTTTTTTTTTTTTTTTTTTGCAGTATGCAGGCCTCTCACTGTTGTGGCTTTTCCCGTTGCAGAGCACAGGCTCCGGACGCGCAGGCTCAGCAGCCATGGCTCACGGGCCCAGCCGCTCCGTGGCATGTGGGATCTTCCCGGACCGGGGCACGAACCCGTGTCCCCTGCATCGGCAGGCGGACTCTCAACCGCTGCGCCACCAGGGAAGCCCAGTACACACTTTTAAATTATGTGACACATTTATACCAATTCACAGATTTCACATAAAATTTTAATTACATGCCTCTTTGTTGGTTTAAAAATTTGGGAGTTCCACTGGCAAAATCTGAAATTGGCCCCTGAACACAGAGGGCAAGGAGAGATGGAAGAAAGAGGCAGATCATTCCAGACTGGTAGGTGGCAGGTTTAATAAATAAGAAGCTTATCTTGGGTGACCACAGATGAGTAGCTCTCCCTGCTCACCCAGTTCAAATGGGCTCTCTCAAGGTTGATAATGGCTTGGCTGTGGAAACTGTGGGCAGAACACATATCCCAAAGACAAGGAAGGGGATGAGAAGCCTTCTACTGCCCAAATCAGTGGGTGGTCATGTCCTCTCCATGGCCTCCTCCAATGTACTGTTGAATAATTAAATATATGAGAATACTCACCCTCTCAGATATTAAAATTCAGGCTTAGGGCTTCCCTGGTGGTGCAGTGGTTGAGAGTCCGCCTGCTGATGCAGGGGACATGGGTTCGTGCCCTGGTCCAGGAGGATCCCCTGTGCCACAGAGCGGCTGAGCCTGTGAGCCATGACCACTGAGCCTACGCATCCAGAGCCTGTGCTCTGCAACGGGAGAGGCCACAACAGTTAGAGGACTGTGTACCGCAAAAAAAAAAAAAAAAAAAAAAAATCAGGCTTAGTAGTGATCATTTATCTCAGTAGCTTACATGCTTTCCAATGTGCCATGGGTTTCATTGACCAGCCTTCAGATACAGTTGGATCTATCTGGATGCTGTGGGGTCCTACAGTTTTAGATCCTGCATTAGACTGTATTGCCCCTCAGAGACCTAACCTCATGCTTCAACTTGGTCCATTTCATTGTCATACCCTGTCTTTAAATTCTCCTGACTTTTAGGAAGTAACCAGGGATAATCACCATCAAAATCTAGAGTTCACTTGGCTCTGCCTCTCCTGTCCATTGGGATGACTGCTCAGAATCACCTTTGCCATATATCCTATATGATCATTCCTGTCTAAAATGGACACACCTATTCTGAAGTCCAAAACATTTACTTCACAACTTACTCTGCTTATCTTTTCCAATTTCCCTTTAAAATATATTTATATAACTCAGACTGCTTTAATATGTAAATATTACTGCAACAAGAGCTTTACGAAGGCAAAAGCTGTGTTATTGACTTTGCAATCCCGGTTCTTCAAGCAGCCCTTGCACCCCACAGATTCTCAATAGAGAAATGTTAAAGGGACAAAATCTTTTTCCATAACTAGGTCCTTGCTCTTCACAACTTGATCTATTTCAACTTGGGTTCATAAAATTTCCCAAAAGATACTATACTTTAGTGTATAATCCATTCTCCAAAATTTAGTGCCTTTGTGACTTTTAACATGTCATATAACACAAATTGAGTTTTCCCTATTTTACTGATAAAATGAAAATGATACTATTATACTTACCTCAGAAGATTTAGCTAGGATCAACTCAGGAGCTAGAAAGCACTTTTTGGGTAAACTACTGTGAAAACTTGTGTTATGATAGTTTGTGTATTGTATGTCCCTCACTGAACTTTCCCTGGAATTGTGAGCAGAGTTTGATTGATATATATGAAAATGCACTTTGCAGGCTGAGTGCATTTCATTAATGATTTATTTTTTTTAATAACTCAAATGAAAACTTTTTGAACTAGATACTTAAATCCATAAAAACATTTTATTTGGGGATTGTAAGTTGTGTAACACAAAAATAAAATCCTTGAACCTCCAGGAAACTGGCTGTGAAAAAGTACCTCTAGCCTGTTTTTTCCTTTTCTTTGGCCAATACTGGTGTTCATGAGATAAACCTATCTAGGTGAATAAGTACTATGATGAGCAGATTCCCTTCAGTTATTAAAACAATCACATACCTTCACTCCTGAATCACAAAGTGGTGGGAAATCTGCTCAGAGCTTTCAATGAGAAAATCCTTATATCACAACCAGTATGTGGATTTAGGCAGCAAAGTAACTTTACTTAAGGCAGTGAATTAATCAGCCAATTGGGAGCAGGCCCGCTTTCCTTGCACTGTGTGATAGAGATGGAAGTAGTTAGAATTTTGAATAGAAATGGCGAAGAGATTGTAAATTAGATGCTCCCCAAAGCAAAGCACAATGAATCTTTACTCACTCTGGCCCTTTCTCCCCTACTTTCCCTGCCTTTTCTATCTCTTATGCTCTATTCTTAGTTAATCTTGATAAAACAATTTTCTAGGTGAGTATTTTTTTTTCTATCAAGTTCCATACCTCTGTCTGGTGAGTTAGTAAGTAGGTCACTTCCTCCAATTCCATTTCTGAATCAGTTGAAAGCCCCAGGGCTCACTCTCTGCATCGCAAGAAGATAAAGCCCAGCTCTCTAAGAGCATATTGGTGTGCTTCTGAAATTTTAAAGACCAATTGTACCACCCTTTGCCTGCAGCATCCTCTCCTCCCCAGAGCTCTTACATACCTGCTTTTGCCTCCTCAGGACACCTGCACCTTGACCAATCTCTTTTTCCCATGGTTTATTAATGCCCTTCTTCTGAGTTCTCTCCTTTCCTGTACAGTATGGATCCCAAGGTCCAAGGCTTTGATTCCACTCCCAAAGCAGTGCTAGCTTCTCATCCTTCTAACACACTGACCCTCTCTGTCTCAATCCAGCTGTAGGTCTTCTTGCCATCTAGACTACCGAGCCCATTGGGAGAGAAAAAAACATGTAAAATCTTCGATTAATACCAACACAAATCCATGATTTCCAGCCAATGATGGCTTGTCTTTGTCACTCTGCACAACATTCCTTCACTTGTTTGTTTATTTGTTTCCAACATTCTCCTCCAATTCCCGGAGCACCTACTGTGAACCTCTATCAATCTCCTCAAGCTCATTCTCTATACTCTGCCCTGTTTGCTTTCCTGAACAATAGAGTTCACCATCTCTTAGTTTCCAGAGCAAAGCAGAGGATCTAGCTAATTTCCCTCAACTCCAGCACTTCTTAAGAATACATCTAAATCTACTTGTTTGCTCCCAGCTTTCATCTATTTAAATGTGTTTGTATGTGCATTTGTGTATGTAATATATAGTTTTCAGGATTTATCAGAATACTAGAGAATATATGCAAAAGATCTGTTGCTCAATTTAAGCTTATAATTTTTAGAACTTCAGAATTATTTTTATTTGGACCCAAGTCAACACATGCAATAAACACAAAATTTTTTGATTGGGTGTGAAGTGTTTATGCCTCTTCACTCTCTTTCAGAACAATTATTAACTTACTGTGGCCCTTCAAAATCTAGTTCCATTTGTTTATTACTTTACTTTTTACTATATTTTATTAACCAGACTTGAATTCAAAGATATTTAGGAGATTTGTTGGAGTCCATAGGGTCTGTGAAGTCCCTATATTTGAGTGCACCATTTTGGGGTATGTGACTATTTTTATAATAAATTTATTGAGTTTTAATTCATATATATATTAATGTGAGGTTTGACAAAACAAGAAGTACACCTGTGTACTTATCACCATGAACAATATATAGAACATTTTCATCTCTCCAGAAAGTTTCCTTCACTTCCTTGTAGTCATTGCAACCTGTCATTATAGCTTAGTTTTGCCTTTGGCATGGAAATAGAATCATACACTATGTATTCTTTTATATCTAGCTTCTTTTACTCAGCATAATGTTTCTGAGATTCAGTTATATCATATCAATAATTATTTCCTGTTTATTATTAAGTAGAATCCTGTTGTATGGATATATGTATTTGCGACTTTTTACAGAGATTGTGTTCTTGGCTTTTACATCAGAGTGAGTTTGTGGTTTTCATTAGAACAGAATGTTATCCAAAAGAAATATAAGAATCAGTGCTCTAGAGAAAGCTCACAGACCCCGTGTCCTATCCCAATGCTAGGGGAAACCTTCTGCTATGAATCAGCAACAAAATGATGTCTTCTGTGACATGTAGTTAGTCAGACCACTGTCCTAGGTACTGGAATTTTAATCTGCAAAGCAACTGAACAGAACAACATCTATTTGTCTTAAGTTTATTATTTCTCTTGTATCCTTCTTGGAATGGAGAATCTCATTTGGGAGGCAATTTCTTCCCTAAAACTGGGGAAAGTCAAACAGGATCAAGATAAGGACAGGGTCCTGTTCAGAAATGGAGAAAGCTTCTTAGGCCTGTTTTATTGAGCTCTTGGGATAAGTGTTGATAATCATTGCTAGAAACACATGTTTTTGCCCAGTTTAGTGCAGTACTGAAGGATATATAAAGGAAATTTGAGGTCCAGAGCTTAATTTTCAATTAAGTATATATCAGACTAGAATATTCTCTGCAATAAGCACATCCCTCCATGAGATAAAGTGATGAGAATACAGCTGCCTAGCAAATATCAGGGATTTACAATTGAAGATGATTTAGTGATCATGGGTGAGACCAGATACTGATACAACTAACAATGCAAAGACTGGAAATATTCTGAGGTCATCGAGTCAAATATCTTCCTCCTAATCTATAAGATCTGGCATAGTCTTATGAATATAAAAAAATATATAAAAATCAATGATCAATTGAAATTAACCCTTCAGAAATTTCTAAGTCCCTAAAAATACGTTTAAACATTTTTCCTCCTTTCCCTCTCACAAACTAGGAAATTAAGCCTAAAGGCAATTGCTTAGCAGTCTTAAAACTGTCTGGCAGTCTAGGAATTATTTGTCTACTTTGTAAATGATGAATGGTTCCATCAAAAATTAGTAAGTTCATCTATAGCTGTGAAAAATAAAATAAGATAAAATAAAAACTAGTCATGAATGGTTTTGGTGTTGCCTATTATAGATAATATTGAGAATGCTTCCTTTTGAGAGTACTTATATTTCCTATATATTACCCAGGTAACCTCATTTGCTCTTTCACTTTGCATGTGATAAAGTTTTAAGGAACACATGTGTATAATACTTTTAAAGAGAGAATTTAAATGGGGTTTTGGGTTTTTTCCATAATTATATTTATCTTTCCTTTTAATTCTGCTGTGTTATTATTAGACTGCATTTAATCTGCACTAGATCACTTGTCCCCATATTTCTTCTTATTTCACTTCTGATTTGGACATACTTGTAGAGTAAAATGTCTACTTTCTACTCTAAATGAGATAATCTAGATTTGAAGGTGAAATGGAGTTCTCATTACACAGTGCCATTAGCTACCAAAGATACAGTTTTCCAAAGCATGATACATGAAGTACTTAGATCTTTCCTGAATAGTTTTTGCTGGATGATGAATTGATGTTGTGCCACTTCTAAAATATCAAGCTGTGCATGTTATTGGGTATCAGAAATACAGTATCTTATACAGTTTCACTGGTTGTTAAATGCCAATGTTCTGTCTTTGAAAGAGCACATTATTTTCTTGCATACAAAGGACATTTTAATTAGAACCATTGTTTCATAGAGTTTTAAGGATATTATATTTCTTAGATATCACTAGGAAGGGCAATGTTATTAATACCAAATATTTGAACAATGTGTATAGCCACTTATTTTAATAACACTATTTGGTAAGGAGCTATGTTAATATTAAATATTAAGCACAAATATTCAAAATGAATGATCTGTTGAAATTTAAAAGTCTCTTTCCTGTCTTTCTAAAATTGTAGCTCATAAAGCATTTTTCTTCCCATATATCAATTCAAATTAAATATGCCTCTGAATATTCAGGTTGTCTGTCAATAATTAAATCAGTTAATTTTACCTGAAAACAATAATCCTTCCATCTGATTCACTTTTATGCCACTCCTAAACCACACATATTCGTACATTCTGCTTTTTAAATAACTCATACTTTATCATCCTCACCACTTCCTGATTTAAATGCCTAAGAAATGATCCTTAGAAATATAATGGAATGTTAAATAAACTTCCTATTGTCTCAGTTTGGATGAGAATCCAAACTTAGGAAGAAGTTACAAATATTCCCCAAATGTCAAACACAAGTCTTGCTGCAGGAATGGAAATTTAGTTTATTTCCACACACGGTGATATATAGGGAAAAGCAGGAGACCAATTTGAGGAGGGAAATATTAGAGACTTATTTTAAGGGAGTTGTCTATGTGCTGTGCCTCCTCCACTCCTCTTGCCCACAACCAGTTCAAGTCAACTGATTTCAAGAGACCTACTTTGTCCTTATCTGAGTCCCTTGGTCTTTCAGCAGCATAGGGACTGGTGTCTGGCACTCTTCTGTGAAAATCTAAAGGTGAGAAGATAGTTGCATCTGTCTCTGATGTTGGAACTATGATCAACTCACACTCCTAGAGTGGCCGGATTGTATGTGTACATGCTAAGGAGCGGGGTTGGAGACCCACCTATATGAATTCTGAGTGAAGAGACTCCAGTAACAAGAGTCTTTGCTGGATGTCCTACCATGAGCCATTGCCCATTTTGAGAACTGTGCAATGTTGGAAGTCACTCATCTATAAAGCACCAACCAAAGTACCTTGTGTGTGCTAAGGCAGCATATGAAACTCTGCCAGAAAATTTCCAGAAGCTGGAGTAAGATATCATCAGCTCTACAAAACTTTGCCATTTTTCTTTAATCCCCATCCTACTCCCTACATTGTCATCTGCCAAGTGTGAGTCAGGCCTGAGATTTTGTGGCGTGGAAAATGTATTAACTTGAATGAGACGTATAGTAGTTGAAATTATATGAAATTAAATTGTTTCTTAATACCTAAAAGTGAAGGAAAAAAGCTCTGAGATTTGCATGAAGTAATGCCCAAATGTAAGATAGATATTAAGCACCTTTGAAAGCCACTGATAAAAAGACATAAAACCTTTTTTAGAATGAAATAATGCCATCTACAGCAACATGGATGGACCTAGATATTATCATACTAAGTGAGGTAAGTCAGACAAGGAAAGACAAATACCATATGACTTATACATGGAAACTAAAAAATTAAAAAAAAAGAGATACAAATGAACTTATTTTCAAAACAGAAATAGACTCACAGACTTCGAAAACAAACTTATGGTTACCAAAGGGGAACCATGGGGAAGGGGGATAAATTAAGAGTTTGGTCTTAACGTATACACACTACTATATATAAAATGGATAATCAACAAGGACCTACTGTAGAGCACAGGGAACTCTACTTAATATTCTATTACAGGTTATTGCAGCCTATATGGGAAAAGAATCTGAAAAAGAATGAATATATGTATATGTATAAATGAATCACTTTGCTGTGCACCTGAAACTAACACAACGTTGTAAATCAACTGTACGCTAATATAAAAGATCAAATTTGAAAAAAGGAAACACAACCTTTTTCTGCATTGCAGCCTGTTGAATCCAATCCATTTCCTAGTTTCATCATGAATAAAGGACAAGCAGAAAAGTTCTGAGGGAGCTACTTTACATAATAAGCAGCTTGACCCCAGTGGGACCTCACCCATGATAGACCATGTTGTAACCCAAACTATATACTCAAGCCATATGATTTCTTAGAGAAGGATTTAAGCAAATCAGGTTGGAAGTCTGCATATCCAGATGTGGGCACAAGCATAAACTGTACAGCTGGTGGGTGTCATGGAGGGATGGCATGAGAATATAAATTTGTGAATATTGTGGAGTCAATTTTTAAAATGGGCTGGAAGGGCTTCTGAAGTAGGAGTAGGGACATTTGCTCATCCTCACCGCCTTTCACTCCTCCATCTATTTATACAAAGCCCTGAGAAGACTGGTATTAAGAAGTTTTCACATTACTTTTAAGGGTGGGACTAGAGAGCTACATGAAAAAGAGAGTAAAAATCTCTACAGCTCATAATCACATAGGATTTATGCTGGTCTTAGTTCTAAAAACAGAGGCCAGTAAAACAGGACTAGGGTTGCAGTAGCTGGGAATTGTACAGTAGATTTTCAAAGATCTGATTCATGTATCTCCTTTTAGGTTTAGAATCATCTTTCACTGTACATTTAGTTATTTCTACTATTCAAAAAGTACTTTAACAGGAACTTTTAAAAATTTTCTTTCTATTTATTGCTTTTCGCTGTATGTTCCTGTTGTAACAGAAAGTAAAAATTCCCCAGTGTACCCTGTTTGAGTTCACTTCACCATTTATCATCCCTGCATCTCTTAATCCCAGGCTCCATTTTCCTCAGTAGTGGCTCTGGGCTCCTAGCAGAATTCCATGACTTAGAATCGTTGCACAAACTTTTGAGTAGTTACTGATGGCTCTTCTATGCTCTTTTCAAATCCCATGTGTCATTGTCAACCAAGTTTATAGATGTCATTTTTCTTTGGCATGTCTGTTGGATTTTTATGTCTATATAAACTTTTGTAAAAGTTCTCCTCTCCTCTTTTTCAAAGGTACAAATTTAGCACATCTGCATGGTGTCTCTAATAGCCCTCACACAAGTCATTAATGCTTTATCTTGTCCGGTGAAATTAAAAGAAAAAATCCACAACAATATGCTTATAAATACTGTATAAAAACACATGTACACACACAAGAGGAATATGCATGTACATTGAAATTCTTAAATAGATCGGTATGAATGGATTTTATGAGCACACTAGTACATAAGTGCTATTTTTCAAGGTTGTTTTAATTTTACATAATTTAGAATTAGTATTCTTGAAGTGGTATAAGAAGGGAAGGTGATGAAGTGAGAATATTTGAATTGTGAGTTTTCCTCTTGCCCTGGCTGCTGGAATTCATTGTCCTGCTTTCCCTAGAACTCCCAGCCCACCCATTTCCTATTTCCTGATCAAGATCATGTTTATAAGTGTGTGGAGATTTTCCAGCTCAGTCCTAGCCCCTCTATTTCAGTTTATATTCTCTCCTTATATAATCTCATTCACAAGCAGGCCTTCAATAACCAACCACACTCAGAAAACTACCATTTATCTCTTTAGCATAGATGTCTCCTCTGAACTCCAGACTCATATGTCTAACCACTTGGCACAAAAGAATTTCAAACTCAGTTTAATATATTCTGCTACAACATGTGGCTCTTTAGGGAGAAGTGACTCATATAAAATTGTCACATGGTGAGGTTGATGTAAATTTAAAGTGAAAGTCATGTTGGTTCATATGTAAGTTTTCCCAGCATAGTATGTATCGAAGTAATCAGTAACAAGATACTTCACAATTAAAAAGATAGCCATAAGAACACATAAAAATCTTAAGGGCAAGCTGAAAATTCTGCCAAAGTGCAATTAATGGCTGGCTTGACAATTTTAAGAATCATTAAACTTTTCACAGCATTGAGCTGACAGTGGAGCTGGGAGTTCAGGTTAAGAAGATTCAAAGGCATTTCCCCCTGTATTAAAAAAAAATGCTGACGTCTACACCCTGCATCAGATTTTAAATTTAAAAAAATGTCTTCAATAATCCCTTGAAATAAGAAACACAAGTTCCCATATTTAAAACTACAGGGGGTCTCCTAGTCAGAGATGCTGAGGACAAATGTCAGTGTTGATAATGGTAGTAGAATTGTGACGGGTTTTGTTTTGTGTGTCTTGCATACATATTTCATAGATAATGAGTAGTCTCCCTTAACTTCATTTTTTTTCTATAAGTGTTATTATTTACACAGTATGATTTTGCAGAATGCAAGATATATTAGTAATGCATTTGTGGCATTATATCTTACGGCAAAATAAAAAATAGAATCTGAGCCACCCCTCCCTAATCTGGTTCCCTTCCAGATTTCTCTACTTCAGTGAATAGTACCTAAATAACTTCTGTACATCCTTTAGAAATGATCACTAGCATCTATTCAGAAAGCTATCTTTGTCTTTTTCCTCATGCTGTCAACTCCTAGGTATGTAAATTCACTGATTCACTGTATGTGTCTTCTTTTCAACACTTGACCTGGTTAAATATTGTCTGTGTTAGTGTTTGTGTTTGTGTGTGTGTGTGTGAGTATACCCGGGGAGGGATTGAGCATGTTTATTTAACTACGGTCTGTCTATTCTGAAACACTGTAAATTCCATTAGGGTGAAAGCAGTGTTTTTTTGTTTTGTTTTGTTTTTTACCATTTGTTTCCAAAGTGCCTCATGCAGTGGAGATGATCAATCAATATTTGTTGAGATGTGTTGAATGAATAGATACCATGGGGAAGAGAGTGCAGGGAGACTGCATGACTTCATGGCTCTGACTTGCTCAATTCTGGGTTAAAAATAATAAAGGTACATAAAGGATATTATGACTTTAAAAGGCAAAATATTTAGAGGTCAGATTAACCAATCAATTGTAACATTAATTTTCTCAGTAATATTTGAACTACACTTCTATTCACTGGAAATTAGGTACAAAATTAAATAATTATAAAATGTTTATTAATCAGTTGATGGACACTTGACATTGCTTCTAAATCTTGGTTATTGTAAATAATGCTGTATATGAACTTTGGGATGCATTCATCATTTTGAATTAATTTTTTCACTTTTTCCAGATGTTTATCCAGGAATGGAATTGTTGGATGCATATCTTTTTGCAGAATGCATATCTTTTTGATGTTAGCCATTCTGACAATTGTGAGGTGATATCTCTTTGTAGTTTTCATTGGTATTTCTCAAATAATTAGTGATGTTTAACATCTTTTCATGTGTCTGTCAGCCATCTGTTTATCTTCTTTGGAAAAATGTCTAGTCTGGTCTTCTGCCCATTAGAAGATATTATATATATATATATATATATATATATATATATATATATACACACACACAGTAGATTGTTACTCACACATAAAATAGGAATGAAATTCTGCCATTTGCAGCAAAGTGATATACTATGAGAATACTATGCTTGGTGTAGTATACTCTACACCAAGACTATATATCTATACTATACCCTAGAGAATACTAGGCTTGGTGAAATAAGTCAGACAGAGAAAGACAAATACTGTATAATATCACTTATATATGAAATCTAGAAAATAATATAAACGAATAAACAAAAACAGACTCAGAGACATAGAAAATAAACTTGTGGTTACTGAAGGGGAGAGAGAAGGGGAAGGGACAAATTATGTGTATGGGATTAAGAGGTACAAACTAGTATGTATAAAATAGATAATCAACAAGTTTATATTGTATAACATGGGGAATTATAGCCATGATCTTATAATAACTTTTAATGGAGTGATCTATAAAAATACTGAATCACTATGCTGTACACCTGAAAATAATATAATATAATAAATCAACTATATTTCAATAAAAATAATTATAAAACATTCAGATATTACAGACAACACTAAAAACACATATAATAGAAACTTATTACATTTTAAAGTTTAAAAGAACTTTAAAAACAAAGATTGTGATTAAATGAAGAAAAGTTATCAGAATTAGAAGATCCAGATTTTAGAACCAGTTTTATTGCAAGGAAACCAGTCAGTAAGCACTCTCAATTTTAGTTTCATCTATTGTAAAATGAGTAGCTCAGATTCCTGATTGTTGTTTTTATAGCTTTAAAATCATCCAAGGTCAAACAGCTCCTGAGATATAACAAAGGAAGTAAACAGATTTTGCCAGACTCCTTTCCTAAGTATAATACTTTCAAACAAACCAAGAAACAGTACTGGACAAAACAAAACAGTAAATAATTTTATTAAATCATTGAGTAAAAATTAATTGCTGAAATGTTTCAAAACAGAATGACTTCAAAACAATGACATCAAAATATCTTGTGCTATAATTAGAAGTTGTGTTAAAATTTTAAAGATAAGTAATATTTAGAAAAGAGTGGGCCTATCAGAAAAAGGAAAAGTAAGATGTGATGGAGAACAGTGTGTAGTCAATAAAAAATAAAATCATATAGATAAAAATATGACCCAATTTTGAAGGTTTCTAAAGATAGTCATAGACATTTGTACTTGATAATAGAAGAAATATAATGAAGCTTAAACACTAAAATTTAAATCAAATTGTAGCATTCATCATATTATGCTTTTATACCATAGGCTTCCTTTGGGTCTTGGATAACCCAAAATTTATTTTCCTTTGTCCAATTTTCCTTAAGCTTCAGAAAATGTTTCAATTTTGAATTAATAATTTCATATAAAAACATGTACATTACTAAGGAGTCCCTATTACTGTGTATTATCAAATAAATTAATGGATCTTTCCCCTCTGGTGTCCTTTAGTCTGTCACACAAATGAATTTATCACAGTGATTGACATCAGCGAGATGAGCAAAAAAATGTTTATGGATAAATGAATGAATGGATGTTCTAAAAAGCCACAGAACTAGCAAGTAAAGATGATTAATTCCTAATTCAGGAGGGTCTTTTTGTCTTTTTGTTTCCAGTAAAAAACAGATTAGATTGGGTGCAGATGCTTTACAACCCTTAGAATCACAGGAAGCGTCATGCTGTCAAGGCCTCTAGCTTTTTCTACAAAACGATTTTAGAAACAGTACATATTTGCAAACACAAGTGGATTTATAGCATGTTGGTGTGATTCCTACAAAGAAAAATGAAGATCAAAGTCCTGCACTAGCTCTTCAATATTATTGTTTTCATCACTGGTGGATATGTTATTTCTTTTCTTCTGTATCTCTTCCCACAACAAACAAGAACTGTTAGTGTAGATCTATTCTCATGCCTGAATACCCTTTAGGTCATTACACTACATTTTATAACAACATTCCTCATACAGTCAGAACATAAGTATGTGGTTATGGTGGAGACATTTCTGTGGTGGAAGAGAACTGAGACCTCCATCCCAAGTTTTAGAGGCAGGACATTGAAGACAGTTTGTTCTGTCCCTAAAGAAACCACAAGTGCTCAAAAGCTCTCGCTTATCAGTGAGAAAGTAAAAGCTTCAGAAAAAAACAGGAGTGTATGGCAGTGTAAAAGTCATTGGGCAACAGAATTAGCTTGTTTTTTCTTATGTTAATAATCTAATTCTCTCATATATTCATGAAACTTGCTCATTTTCAGTACCCTAAAACACAGACAAGAAAGTTAACTGTTTTTACAAGAAGCAGGATGTAAAGTAACACTTTATACACTTTAGTTTTATAGCTACACTTGCTTTAGTTTTGTGATCTCAAAAATCATTTCAACAAAATTACGTAGGAAAAACTTAGAACAAAAATGTGAATGAACTATATTTAGAAAACTTCAAAACATTACTGAGAGTTCTAAAAGGAAAATTCAACAAACATACAAAGATAGTACATAATACAGGAAAAATGAATATTGAATCTGTCCTGAATATTACAGAAATATGATACAAACTAATACATCATTATTTCCTTATTGGCATCTAAAAATGATGCTATGGTGTACCAGAAAAAGTAGTGGGCAATCAATGATAAACACATTTTTTGAAAATAGAAAGAGACTGTGTATAAAGTATTAAATTGCACCAGTAAAGCATATGGCCAAGAAGGAATAAATTAATAACTGAGTAAATGAATAAGCAAATGAATGAATGGATCCTTTAACTGACTCTAGAATGCTTTTCTGAAGACAAGATCTGCATATATCCTGCATCAGGATCACCTGGGGTGCTTGCCAATATTGCAGAATCATGGGCTCCACTTCAGAGAAATAAAGAAAAGTCCAGGAAGAGCAAATAGAGAATCTGGAATGGTCTTTCTCAGGATACGTCATGACAGATGACACAAATCCTTCTTTTTCTGGCACGGGCTTAGTTATTACCATTATCTCTGTAACCATGGTTTTACCAAGTAGTGAAATAGAAATAAAATTATAAGATAACATATAAAAATAAACAATAATAGTAAAGAAAAACAATAGAAGATACTGAAATTATAGAAAAAGTAAAATTGCTTAAAGAATTATGAGAAGATTTCAAAGAAGGGGCTAAATCATAAACGAATGGGTTTTAAAATAATAGTATGGGAACTGATAAAACATGAAAATAAAAAAAGTAAAAGGAGAAAGAGAAAGACAAATATCATATGATATCCCTTATATGTGAAATCTAAAAAAGTGGTACAAATGGACTTTTTAATTTTTTTTTTGTGGTACGCGGGCCTCTCGCTGTTGTGGCCTCTCCCATTGCGGAGCACAGGCTCCGGATGCGCAGGCTCAGTGGCCATTGCTCATGGGCCCAGTTGCTCTGTGGCATGTGGGGTCTTCCCAGACCGGGGCACAAACCCGTGTCCCCTGCATCAGCAGGTGGACTCTCAACCACTGTGCCACCAGGGAAGCCCCAAATGGACTTATTGACAACACAGAAATATAGTCACAGATGTAGAAAACAAACTTGTGGTTACCAAGGAAGAAAGGAGGTGAGGGATAAACTGGGAGATTGGGAACACAGGGAACTCTGCTCAGTACTCTGTAATGGCCTATATGGGAAAAGAATCTAAAACAGAGTGGATATATGTATATGTATAACTGATTCACTTTGTTGTACACCTGAAGCTAACACAATATTGTAAATCAACTATACTCCAATGAAAATTAAAAATATAAAAATAAAAGGATTAAAACTGTATTGACCCATCCTCCTCCAGTCCTCTCAGGTCCAACTGTGTTTCAGATACTTGGCTGTCACAGCTGTCACTGTGGTAAACTGACACTTTGCAAGCCAGCATGGTTACAACACCTGAGGCCCAACACCTGTGCTCTTGGAGTCTCTGGTTCTCTACCTGATCTCTGCAAGAAGCATAGGTCCTGAACAAAGTCTGAAGAGATCTGGAGTTCCTGAAGTTGAGGTCCCAACTTAGTAACTTTGTGATTAGGAATGGTAGAAGCATGATAAATAAAGGTGGTAGCGATAATAACGCTTGTGCTCATAATAACAGCCAATACTTAGAGTTTACCAAGACAGTATTCTAAACATTTTACTTACACTGACTCATTTAAAACTTACAAAAACCTTATAAAGTTACTACTATTGTTAACCTCACTTTAAAGATGAAGAAAGCAAGGCCAGGAGAGGTCAAGCTACTTGTCCAAGTTTGATTATGATCAAATAAGAAAATAAAAGCAATAATCCTGTACTGCCTATCTCTAACTTAACCACAAAATGGTTTAAGTCTTAGTGTTACTCAACTGCCTGGTAAGATACAGTGATGGAGTTAATAATTACCTGGCTTCCAGTTGTATAAGCAATCTGGAAGAGATGAACCACATTGGATAAGCAGGCCCTTTCTGTTGATGAGAAGGAAGCACAGGGGCAGGTAAACCACTGGTCTACTAATCTTTAGATGTGGGAGAAAGACATGGCTCATCTAATTTACCTGTTCTTACAAGTAAGGAACTGAAAGTGGGGTTGTAGTATATTATGTCGTGGTCCAAGAAGAGTTGCTCACATGGCATCCACTGACAACCTGTCCCAGACAAAGGGAGATTATATGGTCCTTGAGAAAGACCTGCCCTGGAAACAAGGGTTCAAGTGCCTTAAGGGCATGATGTTGCCACCACTTCATTCTCTGCCTTTTGAATCAAAATGAATGCCTCTTCTCTGTTTCTCCTTCACTCACTAACTCCCTCCTTCTTATCTGGTGGTAAATAGATAAACCAGCATACATGTGTGGATTAGTGAAGAGTATCATAAACTATTTAGCCAACTCATGAACTACTGTCTAAATTATCTAGAATATAAAATGTGTGCATATAATAGACCTTAATTAACAAATATAATTTTAGCTACTAATTTTCAGGCCTCACACTGGTCAGACCCAAGCATATTGATCACTGGGTTATTGAGACTAGAGAATGGAGGAGAATACTATTGTTCTCCCTCTCTGCCTCTTCTCTAAATATGTTTGCAACATTCTTTTCTCTTTCACTCAGCACAAAGTCCTTTTATGGGAAAATGTTAATACATTTGCAGTCCTTGGTTCTTAGAGAAAATTGTCACTTAGAGATCTCTCTTACTAAATTCCCGAATATTTCCATTAATTTCTTCCAGAAAGCCTCAGGCATGTGTTTCTTTTTATGCACTTTTCTAAACCATATATTGAGACCTACAATAACTTGCCATACTGGATCACCCATGGAATGTCTGAAAGCTACCCAACAGTGCATGAATTTTAAAAGCTTTTGCACAGCAAAGGAAACCATAAAAAAAACAAAACAACAACCGTCAGAATGGGAGAAAATATTTGCAAATGAAGCAACTGACAAGGGATTAATCTCCAAAATACACAAACAGCTCATGCAGCTAATATCAAAAAAATAATAATAATAACCCAATCAAAAAAATGGGCAGATGATCTAAATAGATATTTCTCCAAAGAAGACAGACAGATGACCAAAAAGGTCATGAAAAGATGCTCAACATCACTAATTATTAGAGAAATGCAAATCAAAACTACAATGAGGTATCACCTCACAGCAGTCAGAATGGGCATCATCAGAAAATCTACAAACAATAAATGCTGGAGAGCGTGTGGAGAAAAGGGAACTCTCTTACACTGTTGGTGGGAATGTAAATTGATACAGCCACTATGTAGAACAGTACGGAGGTTCCTTAAAAAACTAAGAATAGAATTACCATATGACCCAGAAATCACACTACTGAGTGTATACCCTGAGAAAACCATAATTCAGAAACAGTCATGTACCAAAATGTTCATTGCAGCTCTATTTACAATAGCCAGGACATGGAAGCAATCTAAATGTCCATTGACAGATGAAGGATAAAGAAGATATGGTACATATAAACAATTGAACAATGGAATATTACTCAGCCATAAAAAGGAACAAAATAATGCCATTTGCAGCAACATGGAAATTGTTTCTTTGTCACAACCTAGAGATTGTTATACTGAGTGTAATAAGTCAGACACAGAAAGAAAAATATCATATGATATTGCTTATATATGGAATCTAAGAAAAAGTAGGGGAGACACATGAACTTATTTACAAAATAAAAGTAGAATCACAATGTAGAAAACAAACTTATGGTTACCAGGGGATGGGAGGGGAGGGATAAAATGGGAGATTGGATTGACATATACACACTACTATATATAAAATAGATAGCTAATAAGAAACTGCTGGGCTCCCCTGGTGGTGCAGTGGTTGAGAGTCCTCCTGCCGATGCAGGGGACATGGGTTCGTGTCCCGCTCTGGGAAGATCCCACATGCCGTGGAGCGGTTGGGCCCGTGAGCCATGGCCACTGAGCCTGCGCGTCCGGAGCCTGTGCTCCACAACAGGAGAGGCCACAACAGTGAGAGGTCTGCATACCACAAAAAAAATAAAAGAAAAGAAACTGCTATATAGCACGGGGAACACTACTCAGTACTCTGTAAGGCATATATGGGAAATGAATCTTTAAAAAAAAAATGTTAATATATGTATAACTGATTCATTTTGCTATACATCGGAAACTAACAAAACATTGTATGTCAACTATTCTCCAATAAAAATTTTAAAAAGATAAAACAAAATTTTAATTGTCTGTTTTCCTTTCTATTTTGCCTTCATCATATTGCCTATTTAATGCCCAGCTATGTTCTTAATAAAGCTTTCTTCCTCTTTGATTCACTGGTCTTTACTTCTAGACCATCAGATATATCTCCAAACACATTCTTTAATTCCCTGTTACTTTAAACTTTGCATTTGTTTCCTTGAAATACATATAATAAAACATGAAACAGTTCTTTGATTTTTTGATGCTTTAGCTAATAAAATGTTGGTAGGTGATGGGAAGTAAGTGAGCAACATAAAATATAGCCTTACAAATCCAAGGCTTACCAACATTGGCTAGGTTTTTCTCAAGGATAGGAACCAGGCCTTGTACCCCTGTAATAACCAGTATATTTCTTGGCACATAGAGCAGAAGCTTAATAAATGGATCACGTTGTTGTAACTAACTCTCCTTCTTTGATTTTTATTTGATTATTTTTAGGGTTATTATTAATATTATTTTTTCTTTTTTGCAGTACGTGGGCCTCTCACTGTTGTGGCCTCTCTCACTGCGGTGCACAGGCTCCGCACGCACAGGCTCCGCACGCACAGGCTCAGCAGCCATGGCTTACGGGCCCAGCCGCTCCGCGGCATGTGAGATCTTCCTGGACCGGGGTGTGAACCCATATCCCCTGTACTGGCAGGCAGACTCTCAACCACTGCACCACCAGGGAAGCCCAGGGTTATTTTTGGACTATTCAAGTTATTTAAAAAATTAATAATAGAACAGTACAATATTTTGAAGGGTCAAAAGGAGGAAACTGTAAAAGAGTTTTAAAAAGTGAAAAATGGGAAGAAGAAATTGTTTAACCAAAATGATTTAGAACAAGACAGATGGCAAATCCATCGTGAACCAGTTTTCCCACTTTTATTTTTTCCTCAATTGAATCCATCATCATTCTGCCTCCCAGAGAATAATCTTACTGTCTTAATTAGCTTGTTCTTAGTTGTCATCTTAAAAATCTCAACAGCTTTTCCTATCTGTCCTTCTAGCCACGTTTTTATTCCTCACTGCTATTTAAGTTGTTTCTATATATTAAATTGATGAATGTGGTAGCCTACATTTAACCGTATCTTTTGAATAGTTACCTCATAAAGAAAATGCTAAATAGGTAGTAAACAAATTAGTTCAGATTCTTGCCTTCCAAGGATATACATTTTTCTGGCCCAAATAAACCCAGACAAATTCTATATCATTATATTCTTAACCTTTAAACTTCATGACGGAGTACTGAATTGCTTCTAGCTCTTGTGAATAATTTATTCACAGGAAACCTGTAATTCATGCATAAAGTTAAATTCAATGAAAATGGTATATCTGCATTCTTCTTACTATTGCTCTTAAGACCAAGTCATTTTCTCAAATTTCCAGTATACAATACAGTATTATTAACTGAGGCCATCACACTGAGTAGATTCCAGGTGCTCTCACAATACACACACAAAAGGGAACTGAGTCTGGATGTGTTAATTACCTTGACTGTAGTAATCACTCCACTCAATATGTATGTGGATATCAAAACATCATGTTGGGTACCTTAGCTCTATACAATTTTTATTCAAAAATTATATTGTCTTTGTATTATATAATTATAAAATATATTAAGAAAATATAGTATCAAGCATTATGGAAAAAATTAAATGTTGAATTTGATAAAGACCAAATTTTAAAAAGATCAAGTAATTTTAACTTGATGTTTTATTCATAATTTTTTTCAGCAACACGTTTTATATGTACTTCTACTCTAGAATCTGTAGAACTATTCTATGTAACATATTTTGAATATTATTGTTTATGAACATTAAAGTTTCTATTTATGCACATGTCATATTCTGATTATATTTAATTTGGCTAATTTTTTTGTTTAATTAAGATCTTTCCACATGAATTTGATATAATGGTAAATGAAATGAAACAAAGATAAAAAGTTGAATGAGAAAGACTTGCAGAGGGAATGGTTATGTGGAAATATGATGACCTGGTAAATCCTATTAGATCAATTGCCCAATGTATTCTATGTAATATTACTGAATATTAAGTCATGAAAATAAAGATGAACTGATTTTAAAAACGTGGTTATATCTATGGCACAAGCAGTTGGATTCACTGTCATCAGTATCTGAACTTCTAAAATTCTTGTTTGTATTGATTATATACTACTGTATAATAAAGCACCTCAGAACTTAAAACAAAGTATTTAGCTTATGACAAAGAATTTAGCTTATGATTCTGAGGGTTGGTGAGCTGACCATAGTCTTGTGGGACAGTTCGTATAGTCTTAGCTGAGATCACTCATGGGTCTGAAGTCAGGTGTCAGGTGGTTTAAGGAATGACATTTGTCAACTAAAGTTTCTCATCTGGACCATAGAACACACAGAATTATTTGTGTGCATATTTTAAAATTATCCCAAAGATAGTATGCAATTAATACCATTTTAGATGCACATGAAAAAAGTAACTCATTATATCACTGGATGCCTTAAAGCACTTAGAGCCCAGAGGGCTGCCTGGGTAGAGGCCAGAAAGGGGACACATGGGCGGAAATAGAGATGATTGGTACCTTGGTGTATCAGCCACATTTATCCCTATGACACATTAAAGACCTAATCATTGAAGAAATGGAGCAGATACTTGAATAAGTTATGGCTCCCAGAAGATGAGGTGCATAATCAGAAAAAGCCTGGACTTTAAGTGCCTTGTAAAAGCCTGCTAAAGATTGTATTCAGTTCTTTACTGTGTGGTCTTGAGCAACAGTGTACCCACGTAATAAAGTAGAAGAAAAGTGGAGAAGGAAGAGAGGGAGGGAGAACAGGAGAGAGAAACAGAACAAAGAAAGCAGAAGCAGTAAGCAGAAGAGGAGAAACAAAAACAAAAAACAAAAAAAAAACAGGGTAAGAATGACAAAGACATAAATCTTAATTAATTTACTAATTTACTTTTTAATGTTTATAAGGCATTAGCCCACAGCATAATTCATCTGAAATCTTACCTCATATTAACACAGAAAAAAAAAAATCTAAGATTTTTCTTAAACAAGTTGTGGACACATGTGATAAATTCTGGTAAGAAATTGGATAGAAGTTTCAGCTGAATTATTTAAGGACCAAAGTGAGATGATTTCATGCTCACTGGAGGAAATGCCTTTCACTGAGAACCAATCCACAGCCTCTCTGTTTTCCAGGAGGCGAGAAACACCCACAAATGTCTCCAAGGCATTTACTGTCTTCTCTTCTCTGATCCTTTAGACTTGCATATAAATGCAAATTTTTTCCTTACTCTTTCCTGTAAAGTAAGCTTATTTTTCACTTCCAACTTATGGAATTTGGTGATTTAGATCCTAAAAGATAAGAAAAGCTTAAAATAACACAAATTAACACGTTTCCTATTGCTAGTACTTAGTATAATACATTATCAATTGAATGTTATTTTGCTTTTTCCCCTCTTTCTTGAAGATGATGCTACAAAAGAAAACTCACAGGTATATTTATTTAGATTCTCAACAGAAAATGCATTCCAATCTCAATTTCTTTTAACACCAGGAGGTATGCAGCCTCCAAAAGCAGCATTTACATTCAGCTAAAACATCTGAGGTTATTACCAAATAGTTTTGACACAGGAAACATTTTGTAAAGGCACCTTCCTGATACTCTGGTAACTTGGAGGGCTGGTATGACATGCATTGTACAAAGTCTTAAAACGTTTATTGCTTGTCCATGCTAATGTTTAGAGCTTCTGCCCTGTAAAATATAGAAGGCTGTAACAAAATGTTGAAACTAAGAATGAAATTTAGGGTGAAATCGACTTGGAAGTTTACAGTCAAGTGTCAGTGGTACTAATTTTATTTTAATTAGCAGAATTTTAAGAAAATATCTTTTATATGCTAATAAAATAATTTAGCATAGTTTAGGATATCATAAACCTCTACCTTACATCAACTTATTTCTGTTACTGCCTATCATTTATTTGTAAGTCTTTCACTTAAGTTTGGGTCCATATCCAATATTTCTGATTATCTTTCACTATTATCCATATTTTGTGGCTTTTATTTTTTTGAGTTCAATTTAGTTCACTTGTTTTATATTCACTTATTTGGTTTTTTTTTAAATTGTTATTGGAGTATAGCTGGTTTACAATATTTTGTTACTTTCTATTGTACAGCAAAGTGAATTAGCTGTACATACACATATATCTCCTCTTTTTCGGATTTCCTTCCCATTTAGGTCATCACAGAGCATTGAGTAGAGTTCCCTGTGCTATACAGTAGGTTTTCATTAGTTATCTATTTTATACATATTATCAGTGATGTATATATGTCAATCTCAATCTCCCAATTCATCCCGCCCTGTCCTCACCCCCATGACATCCATATGTGTGTTCTCTACGTCTGTGTCTCTATTTCTGCTTTGTAAATAAAATTGTCTATGACAATTTTTTTCAGATTCCACATATATATATTAATATACAATATTTGTTTTTCTCTTTCTGACTTACTTCACTCTGTATGACAGTCTCTAGGTCCATTCACGTCTCTACAACTGACCCAACTTCATTCCTTTTTATGGCTGAGTAATATTTCATTGTATATATGTACCATATACAATATTCCTGATTATCTTTCACTATTGTCCATATTTTGTGGCTTTTTTTTTTTTTTTTTTGGCCATGCCACACTACATGTGGGATCTTAGTTACCAGACCAGGGATCAACCAGGGATTGAACCCATGCCCCCTGCAGTGGAAGCACAGAGTCTTAACCATTGAACTACCAGGGAAGTCCCACATTTTGTGGCTTTTAAACCACTTTCTTCTGTATTTCTTTTATTCTTTATGGCTGGGCTACTTATAGGTTAGGTCCCAATCTTACTATTTGACTAAAAACCCCTCAGATCATGTGAGTTCAGGTTTATTTTTCTACTACAGGTTAAACTATTCCTTAAATAATGGGGAATAGATTATCCATTTTTTCAGAGGTGAGTCCTAGCTTAAGGTGGCTGATGTGTCTGGCATCTAAATGCTAGAGTACAACCATGGAGAGGAATTTAAAAATTTCCTGAAGAAACTCCAAAGATTTATTTGGTAGATCAAATCTACTGCTTCTGGTTTTTATTGTTATTTATTTGTTTGTTTTCTCTTTGAAGTCAGTCACTCAAAATCATCATGCTCTCTGCTTATTATTTATTGATCAATTAAAATTTGTGGTGCAAAATTTTATTCAGTAGCTAGAAAACAAAGAAGGACCTATGCAGTATGCTATTGCCTGGGAGTCTGGGATTGTCTTTTGTCAATCATATCAGTTTACTTCACAGGTGAAAATATTACCTTATTAGTTGAATGGACCCACTCTGGGATCCTAGCCTGGGCCGAGACCTCCTGTCTTGGCCAGGGAGGTTCTTTTGCTCAGATTCAAACAGCCAATAACAAAAGAGATGTTGAGACTGGAACAGCACAAGCTTTATTCAATGGCCAAAGAATGGAGCAGCTGAAACTTAGTTTGCAAATAAACTTCTAAATCCAATTCAGGTGGAGACATCCTATGTCTAAGAGGGTCGATGTAAAAGGGAGGGAGTTGATAAAACTGAGGGGGAATATTCATGAGTTATCTGAACTCAGGGTTCTGGTTTGGACCCAGAACTGATTCAACTCTCCTTTTCATTCCTTGTATGGGCTTTTCCTTTGTTGTCATGGCAACTGTCAAGTGTCATGGTGCTGGTGGGTGCGTCATTTAGCTAATGTATTAGTATTACAATGATTGTATAATGAGGCTCAAGGTCCACTGGAAGTCAAATTCTTAGCCATCTTGGGCCTAGTTAATCCTAATCAGTTCTTGTTTTTCCTCTTTGCAGCTTCCTCCTGAAACTTAGATAACAGTATTTGGTTTCTATTTGAGGGAGGGGCAGGGGTATAATTCTGGGGCAACAACCTTGGTAACAAAAATAGAAATAAAGATTTATAATGCCAAAGAATAAGAAGTGTTTTAAGAGGGCAATAGGTAATATATTCTCTGTACTTTACCATTTGGCATGATGTTTTTTCAATAGAGCATAAGACTAAAGCCTAGGGCTGTTTTCCTGACAAGAAAGACTCAGGACAAGCCAACCTAGGCATTCAAAATGGTGCTGGGTTCTTGCATATATGGTTATAAGCATTAAACACAGAATTATTGTGCCACTATAACTTTGCTTTATTTACTTTTTTATTTTCTCTCACTTAGTGTTCTGCCAGCCTGAAATTCTCTTCCTGCTAAAAACTGCATCCAATAACATGTAAATATTATGACACTTCCATCACTGGATGTAAACATCTTAACTCTTCACTCTATTTTTTTTTTCCAGAAAGATAAAGTGTATTTATGACAGAATGATGAAAGTCCACTAAACTACACTTATATGCCCAGAGGTCTTTTGAATCTTCTTACCCCTGATTATACTGCTTGTAAGAAATAGTCCTACAATACCTAAGGACCTAAAACTAATTAGAGTCTCTTTTAAAATTGTTAATAAAAAGATATGGAGAATGTGGGATTTTAATAAAGAAAGTTGAGCTGGAAACTAAGAGCTATGACTGTGCAAAAAGAGTAGAGTCAAGCCTACAGAGAAAAGATGGAGCACAGTTAAGAAGTTATTTGACTAAAAGGAAAGGTAGGAGAACAAAGAAAGGAAGAAAGATTCCCTGGATATCTTCTCATATCCAACCTGGGTATTCCCATGGGACCACGTGGTCTTGATGCCAGTGAGTTATTGACATCCTTAATGGCACTCAATCCATTGAGGTAGGTTGAGTACGTTTTATTTTTTGAAGCTGGAAGGGGTATGAAAATCAGTAAGATGCTCACCAAATGTCTCCTGAACTACTTCTCTCTACATACCTTGGAACCCTAGAAACAACTTCAGTTTCACTGCTACAGCAGTGAAAAAATTGAGTGTTTGTTCAGAAAATATCAGTTCACGTGTGGATAGAATTTTATGAATATAGTTTAGGAAAGCTAATGGAAACTGTAAATGAGCCAGATGCTGCTTTACTGCCTTCCCATCTCTATTATATTTTCACATCACTCAGTTTGTGCTATCTGAATTCAGCCTCCGACATTAATTTGAATTTGGAACCATCATTTTGATGTTTCTAGGATTGTAACATGGCAAATTGTACCCCATTATCTATTCTCACTCCCTCCTTGGAGCTGGTTCATAGACATCTAGTTAGAAAACATATTCTCCTTCCAGCAAAGATGGACTGGGTTCTAAGTTCCAAACTGGAGGATGTGATCTAAAGGAATGGGTGCAAATTCTGGGTCACACACTTTAATAGGTGTCACTCACTTCCCATAGTGTGGAAGTGTGGTATCACAAGTCACCTTCAAGCCTGTGAGTGAGGACAGCATGTGAAGGACCTTGAGAGTGACAGGACAGAAGGACCCAGAGTGCCTAGATGACCTCATAGATGATCCATGCTGAGCTCCCATCTCTGAACCACCAGCTGAAAGAGAAATGTTTCATTTTCCTTGATCCACTATATTTTGGACTGTCTTTGTTAAAAATCAGGCAACTTAGTTATTTGCTCCTTTTCTTCAACTATTTTCTCACTACATACTGAATTTTAACTGGAATAATTTGTATCACCAAGTGTTTTCTGCTTTTGGACAGATCTAATCTCCTACCTAGAAATTTGTGATGGAGGCCACATGATCCAGAGATTAGGGATACATTAAAATTTATAATTCAATCAAATTAGATAAGTATATAGGATGTAAATAAGAGTTCATAGCATGATATAAAAGAAACATAAATGAGCATAATTTAGTCAAGCTTTACAATAATAATAGCAATAATTGAAAACTGATACAGAACTTTTATCCAATCCTCACAACAAACCTGTGGGAATTTACTATTACTAATCATGTTTTACAGAAGGAAGAACTGGAAAAACTGGTAAGATGTACAGCCAGGAATCAAATCCCTCTGCCTGACTTCAGAGGTCATGCTCATTGGTAGGACCCTCTGCTCCCTCTCACTGTGCGGGGCTGCTTCTTACCAGGCCAGTCTCTATCCCTATCAATACCCTGAGAACTTGGCTCAGGAAGTCTAATAACATGTCCAAGCTCACACATCATATCAGTCACACTGTCAGGATTTCCAAATTGTTGCTGCTTTTCCTACATTCCAGTCTTCCAGGGGATCTGAGTTGTGAAATGAAAGATACAGACAGTAAGTGCAATTAGATTCAGAGAAGAAAAACATCTTAGTTAAGTGATCATAGAGGTTTGAGGACAAAGGCAAATGTTTATGGGAATGCTTAGAGCAGCCATCTAAGACTCGTGTATATATATATATATATATATATATATATATATATATATTTTAATATTCTTATACGTATATATATATATTTTTTTCTTTCTTTTTCAAACAGTAAATCTCCATGTATGATGTATGTGAAGACTCACAAAAGTTGATGAGATATGGACAGGCTGAGTCAGACTTTGTCCTGAATTGGTTTATTCTCTTATTCTTTCTGCCTTGTACTTCCATATTTTTTTTCTTAAACTGAGCCTAATAATATTGCCTTGGCATTGATGCCCACTTCAGATTAAGAAATATTCTAAATATAAAATATAGTATAAATATTAATACATACAAAAGAAGAATCTCTCTATCTCACATATGTATATAAAGTATTGTTTTATATATATATATATATATATATATATATATATATATATATATATATATAATTCTTCTTGGTACATTTTTGCGTTTAACATAAGAATCTCATATTGTATTAGTAAGGACTCTGCCCCTTCCTCTCAAAAATGGCTAAGAAAAATTATATATGTACATACAAATATAAATATAATTTGGCTTGGCATGGATAAGTCTAAATATAGCATTTTTATTTTTCTGAGGTATAGTTGATTTACAATATTATTAGATTCAGCTGTACAACACAGTGATTCAGTATTTCACAAGTTATACTTCATTAAAATTTATTACAAGATAATGTTTATAATCCCTTATTCTCTAAAATATATTCTTGTTGCTTATCTATTTTATACATAGTAGTTTGTGTCTCCTAATCCCCTACCCCTATTTTCCCCCTCCCCCCTTTCCTCTCCCCACTGGTGGCAACCAGTGAGTCTGTTCCTATTTTGTGATATATATATTCACTTCTTCTATTTTTTATTCCACATATCAGTGATAACATACAGTATCTGGCTTTCTTAGTCTGACTTATTTCACTAAATGAAATACTTGCTAGGTCCATCCACATTGTTAAAAATGGAAGATCTTCATTCTTTTTTATGGCTGAGTGTGTATAACACACACATTGTGTGTGTGTGTTTTATATATATATATATATGTATGTATATATATATAGATAGATAGATAGATACACACACATATACATATACACACACATATATAACATTTTCTGCACATATCTTTTCAAATTTGTGTTTTTGCTTTTTCCAAATATATATCCAGGAGTGGAATTGCTGGATTATATTGTAGTTCTATTTTTAGTTTTTTGAGGAGCATTCATAATGTTTTCCATGTTGACTGCACCAATTTACAATCCAACTGTGTACCAGGGTTCCCTTTTTCTCCACATCTTTGCCAACATTTGTTATTTGTGAGCTTTTTGATAATGGCCATTCTGACAGGTGTGAGATGACATCTCATGTGGTTTTGATTTCCATCTACCTGATGATTAGTGATGTTGAGCATCTTTTCACTTGCCTGCTGGCCATCTGCATGTCTTCTTTGGGGAAAAAAACATCTCTTCAGGTCTTCTACACATTTTTAAAATTTGGTCGTTTTGGGTTTTTTTGGTATTAAGTTGTATGAGCTCTTTACACATTTTAGATATTAACCCTTTATCAGATACATCATGTGCAAATATTTTATCCTGTTCAGTAGATTGTCTTTTTGTTTTGTCTATGGTTTCCTGGCCATAGGTGCATGGATTTATTTCTGAGCTCTTCATTCTCTTCCATTGATCTATGTGTCTGTTTTGGGGCCAGTGCCATGCTGTTTTAATTACTGTAGCTTTGTAATATAGTCTGAAGTTGGGGAATGTGATATCTCCAGCTTTGCTCTTTTTTTTCTTAAGATTTCTTTGGCTATTCAAGTTCTTTTGTGATTTCATATAAATCTTAGGGCTATTCATTCTAATTCTGTGATTAAGTAAGTTATAGTAAGTAAGAATAAGATAAGATAATCATAAATATTTTGATAGGGATTGCATTAAATCCATAAATTGCTTTGGACAGTATGGACATTTTAACAATATTAATTATTCCAATCCAAGTACATGGGATATCTTCCCATTCTTTGTGTAATTTTCAGATGCCTTCATTAATATTTTATAGTTTTCAGTGAATAGGTCTTTCACCTCCTTGATTAAGTTTATGCCTAGTTATTTCATTATTTTTAATGCAAGTTTAAATGAGATTGTATTCTTGCTTTCTCTTTCTGATAGCTTGTTAATAGTGTATAGAAAAGCAACAGATTTCTGTATATTAATCTCATATCTTGAAACTTCATTGAATTTATTTTTTAGTTCTAATAGTTTTCTGGTGGAGACCTTAGGGTTTTCTATATATAGTATCATGTCATCTGCAAATACTGACAGTTTTGTTTCTTCTCTACCAATTTGAGTGTCATTTATTTCCTTTTCATCTCTAATAGCTGTGGCTAGGATTTCCAATATTATGTTGAATAAAAGTGGTAAGAGTGCACATCTTTATCTTGTTCCTGATTTTAGAGGAAAGTCAGTTTTCATCATTGAATATGATGTTAGCTGTGAGTTTGTCATAAATGGCCTTTATTATGCTGAGATATAACAGTTACCTATTGCACTCTTTTTTTTTTTTTTTTGTGGTACGTGGGCCTCTCACTGTTGTGGCCTCTCCCATTGTGGAGCAAAGGCTCTGGATGTGCAGGCTCAGTGGCCATGGTTCATGGGCCCAGCCACTCTGCGGCATGTGGGATCTTCCCTAACCGGTGCACAAACCCATGTCCACTGCATTGGCAGGCAGACTCTCAACCACTGCGCCACCAGGGAAGCCCACCTATTGAACTCAATGAGATCCTTGTGTGGAAGTGTCCCTATACAATATGCCTGTGCCCAATGGCTTTGGTGGGAGAGCTGGATTTGACACGAACACATCACTTCCTTCCTCAGGGTATGCTGGCAGCTATCACCTTAGTAGGAGGTGGGGCTGGAGAGGGAAGACCAAAGGCCAGAGTCAGGTGGGAGCTGGGGCTTCCCCTCTGCTCAATGATCATCACTGCCCTATTGGGGGTAGGTTTTTATCCCAAATTGCTGGAGTAGAAATCTTGAGGGTCGGGTCCATGCTGGCTCCATTTCCTCTAAATCTGTGCTCTCTCCCACTCCCAGCACCATCACCCTCACCCCAGAGGGGAACAGTGCTGGAGCAAGAAGGGGTGGTATGGGCCCATGGATTAGGGCACAGGTTCTGGTGGTCCAGCTGGAGTACAATACCCAGAATGCTTTTGATGAGTTGCCTGTGTACATGCCCATGATGACTGCCCCTGCCCTGCTTGGAGCTGCATCATGAAGCAAGTTGAGGTGGAGCATTTGCTCAGCTCTGTCTGGGTCTTGCCCTGGGATGGTCATGGTAAACTGGGCAGTCACTGCAGCAGTTTTCAATCCACCCCCTCCTCCCTGCTTCCAGAGCAAGCAAGCATATACGCAGTCCTCAGGAGCAGGGTCCAGACTTCTCACTATGCTCCTGTTAGTTCCACTGTCCCTCTATCCATCTTAACCTGTGTCAGACCTTATGGCTGGGACACCCAATATGTGTCTCAAACCACTCACTCCCCAGGGAGGGTCTCTGTCCTATAATCTTCCTTTCCCATTGAGTCCCCTCCCAGGGCCACAGGTTCCAACCTGATCATTTTTCTTCCCTTCCAACCCAATTCCATGTAGATCTTTTTACAGCCTTGGTTGTACAGGAGCCTTTCTACCAATTTCCAGTTAATTTTCAGTGAGAATTTTTCCACATGTAGATGTATAGTTTTTCATATTTGTAAGGGAGGCGAGCTCCACATCCTTCTATTTTGCTATGTTGATTCTGATCCCAAGTGTAGCATATTATTATGGAGGTTCAGAACTTTCATAGATCAAAATAAGAAAATTATAACTTATGAAACTGAAAGTAATAGGAAATTATTTTTCAGCAATATATACGAATATTCCATGGATATATGGGAAGGGAACACAAAGATATCATGAGGGCTTGTTTTCATCTAAAAATTATCATCTTACTATCTCAGATTCATTATAAACAGAGGAGATTAAATCAGGGAAAGATCTTTTTTCTCATTATTTAAATAAAATAGCAATTGATTTTATTTTTCACAAACATATTCACATCAAATCATAGTTAAAATTCTGTAAGATATCCTTTGATCTTTTGATGGACTTAACTTATACTACAATTAGAAAGTTATATAACAGTACAATATTGTACAAAAGAGGAATACTAATAATACTACTTGACAGGGCATCTACATATTCTTTGTGTTTATAATTGGCTTGTATAAAGGTTATTATTTCCCCCCCAAAAAAATACTAAATGAATGGATTAAAATATAATATTACCTCCAGAGTGATCTAGAAAATCCAAGTAATTTACCTTAGCTTTAAATAAAACATTTGATTAATGAATGTAATAAATGATAGCATAGAAAAAAAAATCCAATGATTAAAAGATATTCTTATAAGATGTGTCTGCTGAGTCCTATTTTTGGCAGAGACCATTCAGCCAATTATAGCTATAGTCACACAACTGCATTATCAACTCTACGCTTGATTTGTGTGCATTCTGATGGGTTGCTTTAAATAATAAATATAATATTAATTTATATAATAATACGGTAAAATTTTGCAGTTAAAGTTTTTGCCTTACAATAGAGCGAATATAAATTTTGAAATTTAAATTAAGGCAACTACCCTGACAATCGTCAAGCATTTGCTGAAAAACAAAAATATTATGGATCAAAGCTAACACATTGTACATAATCAGAGCAAGATAGTTTATAAACTCACATTTACATGCAACCACCAATGAAACACATTTATTTCATCCACTGCATGTACATTATATTATCTGAATAAACCTAGACACTGTTACCATAAATTCATATTGTAGGATGCTTAAACTAATGTATGGAGCAAACCAAGATATAAAGAAACCGACAAATGAACATTTATTTACTCAGGTGTTTATATTTTATCCAATATTAAAACACAAACTTGTTTTATACTAATCACCCATCATTTAAAATTCAAGTAAGAGAATCATTAGGAAACCATACATTTACATGAGGAAAAGAAAATCATAGAATGTAGTTAGAAGAAAAAAGTGTTTAAATTATAATTAAGACTTTTCTAAGGACTTAGAAAGAATAATCATTTAACAAAACATAATCAAACTGGAATATTGAACTTCAGTTATTACAGTAGCTAAAAGAAAAGAAATTAAAAGAAAATAAATTAACTCTCTGATTCCTTGCAGTGTCATTTTTCTACGATCTTGTGTCCCAATTTAAAAACAAAACTTCCTTAATGAAGTGGACATGTCTGTAGTTCTTTTCATGATGCCTCTTGAATAGGCATAAAATAGAAACATCCTAGATGGACAATTTCACCATATTGTAATTTTAGGAAGGCTAAAGTTTTCAAAAGCCCAATTAAAATTTAAAAATATATATATAGAATATCTGGAAAAGCGAAATTGTCTTTTATTTGAGATTTCAGATTTTATTTGAGATCTCAACTTATTCTGCATTTGAAGAAACTGTAATTTTTAAAGAAACTTATAAATTCTTATCAGAATCAACCTAAATTTCTTCTCTTTCAATCTTTTTTTCTCTTTCTCTGTATACACACACGTGATCCACACACACACATTTATATACACACAAACACATACATACACGTACATACCACAGAACAAGCCATAAATATTCCTTCTCTCTTCATATTATGTATATTCCCTAAGATGTGCTAGAAATTATATAGTAACTCATTTAGTATTTAAACAACAATTTAATCAAATAAAATTGTTATCCCTTTTATAAATTTATATCCCTTTTATAAATGAGAATAGAGGACCTCAAGTAAGATATACAATATACCTTAAGTCATGAAACCTGTAATGTCAAAGTCAGAATTTTAACCCCTGTTCAAATATATATATATATAACTGCACAGTAAAATCCTCACTGGGTCTAGGATGGTATAATGGAAAATGAATGGCTTTTGGAAAAGAGTGACCCTACTTTTTATTCCTGGCTACAATTTTTTACATCCATGTCTTCTTGGGTTAGTGAGTTAAAATCCTCAGGTCATATTTTTCTTAACTGCAAAATGGAGGTAAAAATACCTAACTTGCATGATTATTATGAGGATTAGAATTAGTATATAGCAATCTCTTATCATGTGATGTTATCCCAATAAATATCTGATGTCATTATCTTTTGTATTATTGTATAATTATTACCCATAACCAGTAAGTGTATACTGTCTATTAACTGGGTTATATAAAGGAACAAACACATACACACACACACACACACACACACACACACAAACACCTTTTTCCTTAGAACATAAATTTAGCCATTTTAAATTATATGTTAATTTGATATATTTGAGCATTAATTTTTATACAAAATCTAGTAAATTATTTCAAATTTATCTATTGAACACACTTATTTCTAAAAAGTTTTATATTTAGTGAAAAATTGTATAATTTGTTTAACCTCAGCCTTCATAATAAAACTATAGCAAAACAATCACATGAAAAAAACAATTGACACAAGTAGATTGATTTAAAAATTCCCCTCTCTTTTTGTAAAATTGAACTTGGCTTCCACACCACTCTGTAATAAGGAATAGGATTGTGCAGATAAAAGAAACATGTAAGGTTAGGTAGTTCATTTAATATTGACAGCAATGTCAAGGTTTCCAAGAAAAGCAGGCTATATATTCAAACTAATAAAATAAATATGACTAGAACATTCATTATAGATGCCTGCATAAATAAATGTATACTCTTTATATTATAGCTGCAAGATTCTTTTTTATATGAATTTGTGATATTCCTTGAGGTGTTCATTTCTAATGTGAAAAAGACGCAAGATTTTGAATCAAAAGATTTAGAGTAATTCTCCTGTGTCATCTGATGCGTTTTTAAAGATATAGATGGCACGGCTTAATTCAGAAAACCTGTTATTACAAGAACAGTTATAACTGTGTCATGTCCAGTTATCCTACAGATTGTAGTTAGAAAGAATTATAATTATGTAAAAATGCAGATGGAAAGATTAAAGACTCAGAGTGCCCATTCAATTCAAAGACATAGAGACCAAAATTCAGTTGCCAATCTTTATGTTTTCATGCACTTTGGGAATATCTAACTGATTTCGTTTTCCACACAAATAAAAGTGGTCTCTATTCATATAGGAGTTTTATGTGTACGTTCTAAAATCAGACACGATATTCCTATGTTTTTCAAAAAGACTATATTACAACAATTACAGGAACACTGTACGTATGAATCAAACATTTTAGCTAACTAAGATCATTGTACACAGATTTAGAGGGATGATGAACTAAGAGATTAGTCTTTGTGGTTTCATTCTCCTTAGAATTCATAATTTCAAGTTCTGGGTCTGCACAACAAATGGATGTTTTGCATTTAATTAGCATAGACGAGAGGGGCTTCCGTGAAGATGGCAGAAGAATAGACGCGGAGATCACCTTCCTCCCAACAGATACACAAGAAATACATCTACACGTGGAACAACTCCTACAGGACACTTACTGAACACTGGCAGAAGACCTCAGACCTCCCAAAAGGCAAGAAACTGCCCACGTACCTGGGTAGGGCAAAAGAAAAAAGAATAAACAGAGACAAAATAATAAAGATGGGAGCCGCACAAGTGGGAGGGAGCTGTGAAGGAGAAAAGGTTTCCACACACTAGGAAGCCCCTTCACGGGCGGAGACTGCGGGTGGAAGAGGGGGAACGCTTCAGAGCCATGGAGGAGAGCACAGCAACAGGAGTGCAGAGGGCAAAGCGGAGAGATTCACGCACAGAGGATCAGGGCCGACTGGCCCTCACCAGCCCGAGAGGCTTGTCTGCTCACCCACAGGGGAGGGCGGGGCTGGGAGCTGAGGCTCGGGCTTCGGTCAGAGTGCAGAGAGAGGACTGGGATTGGCGGCATGAACACAACCTGCTGGGGGTTAGTGCACCACAGCTAGCCAGGAGGGAGTCTGGGGAAAAGTCTGGAGCTGCCAAAGAGGCAAGAGACTTTTTTTTCCCTCTTTCTTTCCTGGTGCGCGAGGACAGGGGATTAAGAGCACTGCTTAAAGGAGCTCCAGAGACAGGCGTGAGCTGCGGCTAAAAGCGCGGACCACAGAGACAGGCATGAGACGCTAAGGCTGCTGCTGCCGCCACCAATAAGCCTGTGTGTGAGCACAGGTTACTATCCACACCTCCCTTCCAGGGAGACTGTGCAGCCCGCCACTGCCAGAGTCCCAGGATCCAGGGACAACTTGCCCAGGAGAACGCATGACACGCCTCAGGCTGGTACAACATCATGCCAGCCTCTGCCACCACAGGCTCGCCCTGCACTCCGTGCCCCTCCCTCCCCCCGGCCTGAGTGAACCAGAGCCCCCGAATCACCTGCTCCTTTAACCCCGTCCTGTCTGAGCAAAGAACAGACGCCCTCCAGCGACCTACATGCAGAGGTGGGGCCAAATCCAAAGCTGAGCCCCTGGGAGCTGTGAGAACAAAGAAGAGAAAGGGAAATCTCTCCCAGCAGCCTCAGAAGCAGTGGATTAAAGCCCCACAATCAACTTGATGTCTGTGGAATAAATTAATAGACAATGAATCATCCCAAATTGAGAAGGTGGACTTTGAGAGCAAGATTTATGCTGTATAGCTTTGCTTCCACCATTTGTCATAGGGTTCTATCTGTCAATTTTGTTTGTTTGTTTGTTTTATTTATTTTTCTTTTTTAATAATTATTTTTTATTTTAATAACTTTATTATATTTTATCTTACATTATTTTATTTTACTTTATCTTCTTTCTTTCCTTTTTTCCTTCCTTCCCTCCCTCTTTCCTTCCTTCCTCCCTCCCTCCCTCCCTCACTCCTTTCTTTCTTTCTACTTCTATTAATTCTTTCTTTCTACTTTTTCTCCCTTTTATTCTGAGCCGTGTGGATGAAAGGCTATTGGTGCTGCAGCAAGGAGTCAGTGCTGTGCCTCTGAGATGGGAGAGCCAACTTCAGGTCATGGGACCACAAGAGACCTCCCAGCTCCACATAATATCAAACAGCAAAAATCTCCCAGAGATCTCCATCTCAACACCAGCACCCAGCTTCATTCAACGACCAGCAAGCTACAGTACTGGACATCCTATGCCAATCAACTAGCAAGACAGGAACACAACCCCACCCATTAGCAGAGAGGCTGCCTAAAATCATAATAAGGCCACAAACACCCCAAAACACACCAACAGACCTGGACCTACCCACCAGAAAGACAAGATCCAGGCTTATCCACCAGAACACAGGCACTAGTCCCCTCCACCAGGAAGCCTACACAGCCCACTGAACCAACCTTAGCCACTAGGGAGAGACAGCAAAAACAATGGGAACTACGAACCCACAGCCTCCAAAAAGGAGACCCCAAACACAGTAAGATAAGCAAAATGAGAAGACAGAAAATCACACAGCAGATGAAGGAGCAAGATAAAAACCCACCAGACCTAACAAATGAAGAGGAAATAGGCAGTCTACCTGAAAAAGAATTCAGAATAATGATAGTAAAGATGATCCAAAATCTTGGAAATACGATGGACAAAATGCAAGAAACATTTAACAAGGACCTAGAAGAACTAAAGATGAAACAAACAGTGATAAACAACACAATAAATGAAATGAAAAATACTCTAGTTGGGAACAATAGCAGAATAACTGAGGCAAAAGAACGGATAAGTGACCTGGAAGATAAAATAGTGGAAATAACTACTGCAGAGCAGAATAAAGAAAAAAGAATGAAAAGAACTGAGGACAGTCGCAGAGACCTATGGAACAACACTAAACACACCAACATTCAAATTATAGGGGTTCCAGAAGAGGAAGAGAAAAAGAAAGGGACTGAGAAGACATTTGAAGAGATTATTGTTGAAAATTTCCCTAATATGGGAAAGGAAATAGTTACTCAAGTCCAGGAAGCACAGACAGTCCCATACAGGATAAATCCAAGGAGAAACACGCCAAGACACATATTAATCAAACTGTCAAAAATTAAATACAAAGAAAACATATTAAAAGCAGCAAGGGAAAAACAACAAATAACACACAAGGGAATCCCCATAAGGTTAACAGCTGATCATTCAGCAGAAGCTCTGCAAGACAGAGGAACTGGCTGGACATATTTAAAGTGATGAAGGAGAAAAACCTACAACCAATATTACTCTATCCAGCAAGGATCTCATTCAGATTTGATACAGAAATTAAAACTTTTACAGAAAAGCAAAAGCTAAGAGAGTACCGCACCACCAAGCCAGCTCTAGAATAACTGCTAAAGTAAATTCTCTAGGCAGGAGGCACAAGAGAAGGAAAAGACCTACAATAACGAACCAAAAACAATTAAGTAAGTGGGAATAGGAACATACATATCGATAATTACCTTAAATATAAATGGACTAAATGCTCCCAACAAAAGACACAGATTGGCTGAATGGATACAAAAACAAGACCCATATATATGCTGTCTACAAGAGACCCACTTCAGACCTAGAGACACATACCGACTGAAAGTAAGGGGATGAAAAAAGATATTTCATGCAAATGGAAACCAAAAGAAAGCTGGAGTAGCAATTCTCATATCAGACAAAATAGACTTTAAAATACAGACTATTAAAAGAAACAAAGAAGGACACTACATAATGATCAAGGGATCGATCCAAGAAGAAGATATAACAGTTGTAAATATTTATGCACCCAACATAGGAGGACCACAATACATAAGGCAAATACTAACAGCCATAAAAGGGGAAATCGACAGTAACACATTCATAATAGGGGACTTTAACACCCCTCTTTCACCAATGGACAGGTCATGCAAAATGAAAATAAATGAGGAAACACAAGCTTTAAATGATACATTAAACAAGATGGACTTAATTGATAGTTATAGGACACTCCATCCAAAAACAACAGAATACACAGAAAACAACAGAATACACATTTTTCTCAAGTTCTCATGGAACATTCTCCAGGATAGATCATATATTGGGTCACAAGTCAAGCCTTGGTAAATTTAAGAAAATTGAAATTGTTTCAAGTATCTTCTCCGACCCTAATGCTATGAGACTAGATATCAATTACAGGAAAAGATCTGTAAAAAATACAAACACATGGAGGCTAAACAATACACTACTTAATAACGAAGTGATCACTGAAGAAATCAAAGAGGAAATTAAAAAAACCTAGAAACAAATGACAATGGAGACAAGACGACCCGAAACCAATGGGATTCAGCAAAAGCAGTTATAAGAGGGAAGTTTATAGCAATACAGTCCTACCTTAAGAAACAGGAAACATCTCGAATAAACAACCTAACATTGCACCTAAAGCAATTATAGAAAGAACAAAAAAAAACACAAAGTTAGCAGAAGGAAAGAAATCATAAAAATCAGATCAGAAATAAATGAAAAAGAAATGAAGGAAATGATAGCAAATATAAAAAAAAACTAAACGCTACTTCTTTGTGACGATAAACAAAATTGGTAAACCATTAGCCAGACTCATCAAAAAAAAAAAAAAAAAGGGAGAAGACTCAAATCAATAGAATTAGAAATGAAAAAAGAGCAGTAAAAACTCACAGTGCAGAAATACAAACGATCATGAGAGATTACTACATGCAACTCTATGCCAATAAAATGGACAACCTGGAAGATATGAACAAATTCTTAGAAAGGCACAACCTGCCAAGACTGAATTAGGAAGAAATAGAAAATATGAACAGACCAATCACAAGCACTGAAATTGAATGTGTGATTAAAAATCTTCTAACAAACAAAAGCTCAGGACCAGATGGCTTCACAGGAGAATTCTATCAAATATGTAGAGAAGAGCTAACACCTATCCTTCTCAAAATCTTCCAAAATATAACAGAGGGAGGAACACTCCCAAACTCATTCTATAAGGCCACCATCACCTTGATACCAAAACCAGACAAGGATGTCACAAAGAAAGAAAACCACAGGCCAATATCACTGATGAACGTAGATGCAAAAATCCTCAACAAAATACTAGCAAAGAGAATCCAACAACACATTAAAAGGATCATACACCATGATCAATTGGGGTTTATTCCAGGAATGCAAGGATTCTTCAATATAAGCAAAACAATCAATGTGGTAAACCACATTAACAAACTGAAGGAGAAAAACCATATGCTCATCTCAATAGATGTAGAGAAAGCTTTCGACAAAATTTAACACCCATTTATGATAAAAACCCTGCAGAAAGTAGGCATAGAGGGAACTTTCCTCAACATAATAAAGGCCATATATGACAAACCCACAGGCAACATCATCCTCAATGGTGAAAAACTGAAAGCATTTCCACTAAGATCAGGAACAAGACAAGGTTGCCCACTCTCACCACTCTTATTCAACATAGTTTTGGAAGTTTTAGCCACAGCAATCAGAGAAGAAAAGGAAACAAAAGGAATCCAAATCGGAAAAGAAGAAGTAAAGCTGTCACTGTTTGCAGATGACATGATACTATACATAGAGAATCCTAAAGATGCTACCAGAAAACTACTAGAGCTAATCAATGAATTTGGTAAAGTAGCAGGATACAAAATTAATGCACAGAAATCTCTGTCATTCCTATACACTAATGATGAAAAATCTGAAAGTGAAATCAAGAAAAGACTCCCATTTACCATTGCAACAAAAAGAATAAAATATCTAGGAATAAACCTACCTAAGGAGACGAAAGACCTGTTTGCAGAAAATTATAAGACACTGATGAAAGTAATTAAAGATACAAATACAAATAGATGGAGAGATATATACCATGTTCTTGGATTGGAAGAATCAACATTGTGAAAATGACTCCACTACCCAAAGCAATCTACAGATTCAATACAATCCCTATCAAACTACCACTGGTAATTTTCACAGAACTAGAGTAAAAAAAAATCGCAATTTGTATGGAAATACAAAAGACCCCAAATAGCCAAAGCAATCTTGAGAACGAAAAACGGAGCTGGAGGAATCAGGCTCATTGACTTCAGACTATACTACAAAGTTACAGTAATCAAGGTAGTATGGTACTGGCACTAAAACAGAAAGATAGCTCAGTGGAACAGGATAGAGAGCCCAGAGATAAACCCACGCACATATGGTCACCTTATCTTTGATAACGAAGGCAGGAATGTACAGTGGAGAAAGGACAGCCTCTTCAATAGTTGGTGCTGGGAAAACTGGACAGGTACATGTAAAAGTATGAGATTAGATCACTCCCTAACACCATACACAAAAATAATCAAAATTGATTAAAGACCTCAATGTAAGGCCAGAAACTATCAAACTCTTACAGGAAAACATAGGCAGAACACTCTATGACATAAATCACAGCAAGATCCTTTTTGACCCACCTCCTAGAGAAATGGAAATAAAAACAAAAATAAACAAATGGGACCTAATGAAACTTCAAAGCTTTTGCACAGCAAAGGAAAACATAAACAAGACCAAAAGACAACCCTCAGAATGGGGGACAATATTTGTAAATGAAGCAACTGACAAAGGATTCATTTCCAAAATTTGCAAGCAGCTCATGCAGCTCAATAACAACAACAACAAAAAAAACCCAATCTAAAAATGGGCAGAAGATCTAAATAGACATTTCGCCAAAGAAGATATACAGACTGCCAACAAACACATGAAAGAATGCTCAACATCATTAATCATTAGAGAAATGCAAATCAAAACTACAATGAGATATCATCTCACATCAGTCAGAACGGCTGTCATCAAAAAATCTAGAAACAATAAATGCTGGAGAGGGTGTGGAGAAAAGGGAACACTCTTGCACTGCTGGTGGAAATGTGAACTGGTTCAGCCACTGTGGAGAACAGTATGGAGCTTCCTTAAAAATCTACAAATAGAACTACCATATGACCCAGCAATCCCACTACTGGGCATATACCCTGAGAACATCAAAATTCAAAAAGAGTCATGTACCAAAATGTTCATTGCATCTCTATTTACAATAGCCCAGAGATGGAAACAACCTAAGTTCCCATCCTCAGATGAATGGATAAAGAAGATGTGGCACATATATACAATGGAATATTACTCAGCCATAAAAAGAAACGAAACTGAGCTATTTGTAATGAGGTGGATAGACCTAGAGTCTGTCATACAGAGTGAAGTAAGTCAGAAAGAGAAAGACAAATACCGTATGCTAACACATATATATGAAATTTAAGAAAAAAAATGTCATGAAGAACCTAGGGGTAAGACAGGAATAAAGACACAGACCTACTGGAGAACAGACTTGAGGATATGGGGAGGAGGAAGGGTGAGCTGTGACAAAGCAAGAGAGAGGCATGGACATATATACACTACCAAATGTAAGGTAGATAACTAGTGGGAAGCAGCCACATCACACAGGGATATCAGCTTGGTGCTTTGTGACCGCCTGGAGGGGTGTGATAGGGAGGGTGGGAGGGAGGGAGACACAAGAGGGAAGAGATATGGGAACATATGTGTATGTATAACTGATTCACTTTGTTATAAAGCAGAAACTAACACACCATTGTAAAGCAATTATACTCCAATAAAGAAAAATAAATAGCATAGTCCATATAATTATTAGATGTGAATATTTATTTTAAAAATCAAAATTTGAAAATAATTTTATATGTCTATAAAAATTTTAAACATATAAAATTTTTTATGTCTATAAAAATATAGCCTCCCGGGGGCTTCCCTGGTGGCGCAGTGGTTGAGGGTCCGCCTGCCGATGCAGGGGACGCGGGTTCGTGCCCCGGTCCGGGAAGATCCCACATGCTGCGGAGCGGCTGGGCCCGTGAGCCATGGCCGCTGAGCCTGCGCGTCCGGAGCCTGTGCTCCACAACGGGAGAGGCCACAGCAGTGAGAGGCCCGCGTACAGAAAAAAAAAAAAAAAAAAAAAAAAAAATATATATATATATATATATATATATATAGCCTCCTTTTATAAAAGTCACTTTTTATTCTCTGAGAGAAAAGTAGATGAAAAAAATGACTCTCCTGTGGGCACTTTCTAAATTCTCCTGTGAGACACAGAATCTAATTATTCTGCAGTTTGTCTTCTGAAAGAGGTGGTCTGTGTGCCATCATCATGATACTCATGATACTGTCTGTAAACCACCAGCCTGATAACATGATTTGCCTCACTAATGTTGGTCTGTTTCTGTTACTTTTTGATAAACGTGAGGGCGATGCTGTGTTTCAGGTTGAATTCATTATGACAATGTCTGGTAGTAACCTGTAGAAATTTAAAACATGAGTGTGGATGAATAGTTATTTAATGAATCCATGACTTTTTAAACATCTGTTCTAACTTTTTTATTTTGTCCACACATCTAGTTTTCTTTTTTCTTTTTTTCTTTAATATTTATTTATTTAGCTGCAGCACGTGAACTCTTAGTTGCAGCATGTGGGATGTAGTTCCCCGACGAGGGACCGAACCTGGGTCCCCTGCATTGGGAGCACAGAGTCTTAGCCACTGCACCACAAGGGAAATCTTTCCCCATACATCTACACACAGAAAGTTGTCAAACTCTGACTGCTGTGGAATTAATTCTTTTATTTTTTAATTTTAATTTTCTCTTTACTGTATTTCTTTATTTATCCTACAGATTACCTAATGCTCTCTGATTTCTAAATGCTTTAACTTTACAAGAATGGAGTAAAATGTAAAGAAAAGGAAACTGGAAGAAATAAGTATTTGAATTTTCTATTTACAAGCAACACCACTTAAAAGATCTGCAGAAAAAGAAGGTGTAAAAATATCTGAGGGAGAAGACACAAGTTTATTTTTTAAATAACTTACATTTTCCTTCTTTTATATCATAACCATATATATTTTAAACTGATATGTTTAAAGGGTTGAATTTCACTCTTTCTGAAAGAGAAATAAATACTATTGTTTATGAACTTTAACAGAAGTAATTTTCAAAATAAAGAAGATTATTTGGTAGTATTCCACGTACAAAATAATAATATCTTATACTAAATACAGACTTCATGAAAACAGGGATGTTTCTCTGCTCTTAACACTGCTGAATCCTCCATGCTATTAGAAAAGTGTTTGGAATGTATTAGAGTAGGTAATCAAGAAGTATGTCTGTAGCAAACGAACTGTAAAGCAGATCCATAAATTTGCTATGTAAATAGCTTGTGCTCAGATTCTGTGATGCAACATTTCCAATATACACAGGTCAGACTGTATCTTTTACACTGGTAGCATGGTGAAGGGCATTCTCAAACTTAGGGCATCTAGCAAAAGCAGTAATGAACAGTATTGGAACTATTCAAAAGAAGAATATATAACCTTAAGAATATTGGGAGGGGGAATCTAAGAATTTAAATTCAAAATGCAATTTAAAAAAATGTAAACTTATTCTATGAAATTATGTTGTAAGAGCTCAACAAACACATGAAAGATACAAACAGATTACATATCATAAAAGAACACTCTAGTCCCTAAGAAAGGCTAGGATGTAAGAAAACCTGAAATATTTCATCAGTTCCTCTTAATTAGGACAGCAAAGTACCTTACTGTGGACCAACTTCACTATTACTGTAAATGAACCAGTTTATAGCACAGGCCCCATAGGATGTTGGGCTTTTAAATGGAACATGAGTGTGGGCTTATATTTTGCTATTCATTAAAGGTATTCATTCTTATTAGAGGAAGAATAATTTTAAAATATAGAATAATGTCACCCTTCAATTACAAAAATGAATATTTTAATCAATTACAGTAAATACCAAGGGGATGATTCTTGACTACCAGAATGCCCTTCAGGCTTGCTTTGCAGGATTATGAATCATGCGTGTTTAAAGGCCAACAGTGAAATAAAAATGCTATTGCTTTAAAAAAAAATGCTTCTAGGGTCTATTTAAAAGGGGATGGATTCATCCTCAAGATTTTGTTTTTCTCAATAAAAAATGAAATCTCCATTGATTTTAAAAGGAGAGCAATGTTCTAGAAGCAGGAGTACTAAAGTAGACCGGATAACTTGTATTTTATTCAGAGGGTTATCAACTGTTCATTATATCTTTGGGGAAGTCTTAAAAATCATATTCAATGCTCATATTTATAAATTTGAATAATGTATTTTCCAACACAATAAGAACATCTTATCAAAATACAAAAAGGCTTTGCTTAATAGATTTGTAAGAATTTTAAGTTACACTTCATTTTCTTTCTTAGATTTTGCCTTTTGAATGCATCAGATGATTTTCATTTAAAGTGTTCTTGAAATATTTCATACATATTAAAATAGATATAGGTATTTTTTTTTAAGTTATATTTTATTCACTGGGGTAGCTAGACATTTCTGTGGTAGGAACAACATTTACCATTCTTCCATCTTCATTTGCTAGTTTTATTTTTGTCTTGTTTTAATATAGCCACTGTGAGAGACAGCATAGGATAGTGGTTAAGGCTAAAACTCTGGAACCAGGCTGTTGTGTGAAGTCTCTTGACTTCACAGATGGTGAGAAATAAGACCCTGGGCAAGTTACCTACTATCTCTACCCTCTATAACTGTATCAACTCTATTCTTTGCATCTTAATTTCCTAATGATTAAAATAGGAATAATAATGGGAAAAAAAACCAGTAATATATCCCATGGTTATCCTAAGAATTAAATGCTTAAATATTTGAGAATCACTTTGTAAAGTGCCTGATACATGGAGAATGTCTGGTTAGTGGTAACTGACAAAATTAAAAGGAAAGCTCATTAGTCTACTTTTCCCCTCTTCCGCCAAAGTGTGCATCATTCTATATGTTACCACGTCAAACATATCTCTAAATTAGAGCACTGGTACAAAGTGTCCATGTCTGTACTTTTCTCTTTTTGATCTTTAGCTCAGGCTCCAAATACGGCAGTTCCAGATCATCCCTCTTACTGTCTTCACTTGAACAAAACATGTTGAAATGAAAAAAAAAAAAAATCTAGCCATTCTCTAGAGTAACTAGGATTCTGAGTGTATCAGACATACAGCCCACATTCAATTCGTCTATGGATGAAATGACAAAGCGACAGCAGAGACAACATGCCTCCGAGGTTTTGTCTAAAACTGCCTTAAAGGTACAATTTCATAGAAGGTGTCGTTATTCATTTTTTATCATGGAAAGCTTGAGTTGAATTTAAATTACTCAAATGCCTTTAGATAAATATCAGTATTTTCCCTATGTTTCCTAGCCTACTCTGACTCATCTATCAAAACTTTCTAGTACACGGAGGGGAAGGGATGGGCTTGACACAGACAAATATGATAATAAGTGGGGGTCTTGCAAAGACTCCTGTGGCTCCATTCACAAAACAGAGATTTAAATACAATTATCCTTTTTGATTATCATAAGAGTTTATATATTTTTAGGGCATATATACTTTACATGTAGAATATTAAAGCCTGTAGACCTATTATTGTCTAAGAGTCAAACTATTCAAACTATAAAGCTTCTAAATTTAAATTATTCAAATTATTCAAACTATAAAGCTTCTAAATTTATTCAAACTATAAAGCTTCTAAATTTAAAATTAGCCTTTTGCCATATGGTTACTAGGTATTTTGATTTGCTCTTTTTTTAAAAGGAAATAATTATTCATTTATTGGGCTGAAGTATCACTGGAGGTATACTGGCTTCTCAGGCTCTCAGGGCTCAGCTGTTACACAGAATGATGGCAGTAACCAGCCTCCAGGAGCCCAATTCATTCTCTGTCCCCCAGCTCTCTCTCTTTCTCAATCTCTCTCTCTCTCTCTCTCTCTCTCTCTCTCTCTCTATATATATATATATATATATATATATATATATGTATATCTTCTTTGCTGGCCCTCTTCTCCTTCCTCTGTTCCAATTATGTACACTTACACATATGTTACACGCTTTGTGATTGCCCTGCAGTTCTTGAGTATTCTGTTCCTTTTTCCACTTTCTTTTCCTCTTTGCATTTTGGCTTGAGAAGTTTCTATGGATCTATATTCAAGCTCACTCATACTAAACTTAACAACTCTGTACAGTCTACTGATGAATCCATCATAGGGATTCCTCATTTCTCTCAGTGTTTTTGATTTCTAGAATTTTCTTCTAAATTCCATCTCTCTGCTTACATTATCCATCTGTTCTTACATGTTGTCTACTTTTCCCATTATAGCCCTAAAGATATAAATCATAGTTATTTCAAATTCTCTATCTTATATTTCCAATGTCTCTGTTGTATCTGAGTCTGGTTCTACACCTGTTTTTCTTCCTCAGACTGTGCTTTTCCTTGCCTTGTAGCATGTCTTGTAATTTTTGTATTGAATAATCAGAACTGAAGTAAGAGGGCTTTTAGTGCAAGGGTTTAGGATAATATGGCTAGGGGTTGGTCTGTGTTTATTGTTTATTTTAGTTGTAGGTGAAGGGATTCAGAAAACGCCACCCCAAAATATGTCACTCTTAATCTGTTTTATTTTAAGGTTTTTTTTTGTTGTTGTTGTTGTTGTTTGTTTGTTTGGTTGGTATTTTTTGCGGTACACGGGCCTCTCACTGCTGTGGCCTCTCCTGTTGCAGAGCACAGGCTCCAGACGCGCAGGCCCAGCAGCCATGGCCCACAGGCCCAGCCACTCTGTGACATGTGGGATCTTCCCGGACCGGGGCATGAACCCACGTCCTCTGCATCGGCAGGCAGACTCTCAACCACTGCGCCACCAAGGAAGCCCTGTTAATTTGTTTTATGTTAGTTTAGCTCTTAGTCCAGACACACAACCTACAAGAGTAGAGGAAGGTTTTCCTCCTCTCCATAGGTGTTCAATTTCCTTTTATGTCCTTATTTTGCCTCCCTTCTTGAATTTGGGGTTTCTTAAGTACTCCTCAGAAAGCCTGCCCCATTCAGTTGTAATCCACTCTCATTATATTGGAACCCTCTTTGTTTGGTGGTAAAGCGTGAGTGAGGAAGCATGCTCTGCAATTGTATTATTAATCTTAGGCTTCAATGGGCCCCTGTTTGTGGGTCTTCAAATGTGTTTCTCTGATGGTATATCTTTGTACCCGTGTTAGGTGAAAACAGAAGGATAGAGGAGTCTGAAGTTGTAATAAAGGCTCTGATAAGGTCTTTTCCCCTGAAAAGTAGGCCTTTCTTTTTTTATTATTTTTATTTTTATTTTTTGTAGATCCCCGAGGCATGCGAGATCTTAGTTCCCAACCAGGGATTGAACTTGTGCCTCCTGCAGTGCAAGCACAGAGTCTTAACCACTGGACCACCAGGGATGTCCCTGTACGTCTTTCTTATGGAAAATGTTCCCAATGATTATTCTTTTTATCTCCCTGAGAGAGATAGGAAGTTATCTGTAAAATCTTCCTCTTGAGAACCTGGTAAAGATTTTGGACATTAAACCTACAAAAGTTTTGAGCACCCCCAAGACTGTAACCCCTGCAGTTTCTCACTCTCATGCTAAGCTACTCTCGCCTTCCAGTAATTTGCCAAAATTTCCAGTTAAGTCTTCCTACCAATAGATGTATCCAACATCTTTGCCCCAAGGAAGCAGATCTCCACTCAGTTTCTGAATTCACCCATCTCTTCACATCAGGGCGGCAGTTTGTCCTGCAATTGCAATTCTCTGAAAGTTATTGATTTTATGTATGTTCAGTCTTTTTGTTTTTTTATTTTAACATCAGGACTGATGACTTCCAAGCTCTTTAAATGTCAGAGCTGAAACTGGAAGTTAATATTTTATACATTTGATAGAAACAAAAAAAATCACTATGCTCAAATCCACTCAGAACCATTTTATGCAATTAAAGATGTTTAAAAAAATCCTTATTCACTAATTTAAAATGTTTTTTAGTATACAGTATGTTCAAAATGTTGTGCTACATAGTATAAACAGTGTAAAATCTTTCTTCTGTATAATTTTATTATATATTTGGTGAAATAAATGTTATTGACAAATAACTACAATGAATAAATTTTGTTTGGTTTTATATATATATATATTTTTTGTTTGTTTGTTTTGTTTTCTCCCAGCCCCCTTAGAATTTGATAATAAATAAAATATCACAGAGTTAGTCTGAAAAGATTCCCTCTTGCAGTGGTACCATCTAACATTTACATGAAAACAAATTAATAGCACTAAAGAAATATTCATAGTTATCTTAACTTATTCTATTGAAACTTGAGTAGTTTAAGTTATAATTATTCAAGCTAATTATAAAATAAATTTTAAAAAAGCAGAGTGGTCAAATACGCAGTGTAAAGATGAACTTGAATTGATAGTTTTTACGTTAATGGGAAAATAACCTGCATTCTTGAAGAGTTACTCATTCATCCATCCCCTCATTCTGTATGTTTCGCAAAATGACATAAATTATATACATTGTCCTTTTTGTATGCATTTTTCAGATCCAAACTTAGTAAAATTTCACACTCAATATTTTTAAAGTTTTAATTGGTACCTTGTATCAGCCTGAATGACCTCCTACTGCTTTGTGCCCTTTACCAAACGCTTTTCATTTGAGAGGCCCAATCCTGGGCCTCTCAAATGAAAGTTCTTCCAAGATTTATAAGCTCATGACCTGCTATTGTTCTTTTCAAGCCACTGTGACCTTCTTGGCTCATCATTCATTTAATAAAATAGATTCACTTTTATGGTGGTGCTAAGTCTCTGTGTTTAGAAACCCAGTGACCTTTTCTCTCATAATAACAGTTTTTTAACAAGCCTAGCCCTCTTAAAACTAAAACTGGTTAAGAGGTTTTGCATCTTTTCCTAACCATAGAAAAGTGAGTCACACCAATAACTAGTGCTGTGCCCAGCTAAAAGTTATGCCAAGTTGTACAAAAGCTCATGGTATGCTTGCCTTTAGTTTTGTGAGTTCCATTAAATCAAATGTCATTCACTGTCTGTTGAAGGGCACCCTCCTTAAACGTGTGCTTCTTATCCCTGGAGTGTTCACAGTGAGCCACTCAAAGACTGTTGATGTTTTCCAAGTTCGTGATGCTGAGGTGGGACAGGGTTGATTGTTCTACAGAGTTGTTTCTGAATGTGTACGTTTATCTCTTTACCTTGTTCTTCCTATCTGATAACAACTTTCCTACTGCTTTTGTAATGCTTTTATCTCCTAGACCAGGATTTTTATCAGTATTATGTGACATTTAGATAGCAAAAGTGATGGTAGTCTCCAATATTCTTTGCATCCCTCTCAAGTTTCTCAAGAAACTTCAGTTTCCAGTTTCATAAAAGGGAAGTTTTCTTGAAAAAGTTTCTTGTCAATCATAGACCTATGGTTTTCAATGTCCTTGGCCATCTTGATTGATCTGTATGATGGGTCTGCCCTGATAATTACACATCAAACTGGTAGCAGGTTTCCAAAATATTTCTGAATATAAAGTAATAAGGAGCTTCCCTGATGGCACAGTTGTTGAGAGTCCACCTGCCGATGCAGGGGTCACGGGTTCGTGCCCTGGTCCAGGAAGATCTCACATGCCGCGGAGCAGCTGGGCCCATGAGCCATGGCCGCTGAGCCTGCGCGTCTGGAGCCTGTGCTCTGCAACGGGAGAGGCCACAACAGGGAGAGGCCCACATACGGCAAAAAAAAAAAAAGAAAAAGAAATAAAGTAAATGTATTGCACATTTACATAATATATTAGGGTTTGTTTAATTACAGTTATTAGTAACTTTTAGTCAAATCTGATGGGAAATGCAATGTCAAGGACATATGGCATTAAAATTGACTATTGGAATGAATTATATAATTTTTTCTTAGTAAAACTAATTTCCCTACTTTTAAAAATTTTTTTTTCAGATTTTCTAAATCAAACACTCATGGCAAAATGGTTATATCCAAGTCACAATTATTTCTCAGTGGTGACTAAACAGGGGTTAATACTTTGCTTTGCTTACACAACATAACAAAGAGAAAATACACATATAGGTGAGAGACTCCAGGGAACAGGCTCAGGACAGCCTCCCCAGTCACCACCGAGGCCCTCTGACCTTAAAATAAGTAAACGAATAAATACACATATGGAAAAGTGGGCAGTAACCATTCATTTTCTGTCTCAAAAAATAGAATATGCTTTGACAATAACACCACCAGTAATAGTATACGTTTATTGGGACCTACAACCGAATCAGGCTGTTCCATGTAGAAACATCTCAAGATCACTCTATGAAATCATACTATCATTAGTCCCATTTTACAGATGAAGAAAATGAGGCCCAGAATTTTCAGTAACCTTCACATAGTCTTGATGGATATGTACAGAAGAAGGTTTTTATCTCACTTATTCTCCTTTGAGAACCTGGAACTCATCCTCCTGTCTAATGACTCATGAGCGCTATTTATGTGTGAAAAATCATGCTAAGGGATTCATTTACACTACTTCACATGACTTTTTGTAATAAAGCCAATTGGGACAATATTTTCCTAGTTTTAGAGACAAGAAAACTGAAGTTCAGAAAGGTTAAATGAATTGTGCCAGGTACACCCCGCTGGTGAATGGCACATTGAAGATTTGAATCGGGTTTTATTTTATTCAATAGTCTGTGCTCTTAACCCCTTTAGTGACTGTCTTTATATAGTCATCCTCTTCTTCCCAATGCAGTACTTTATCAGGGTTCTTTTAGCCTTTCAAAGAGGACAGGACTTACTTTCTGGTAGCCATGGCCCAATTGAATCTTATTTTCACTTTGTAGCCATCTTATGAGGCTAAGTGTGTTTTAAAAGTTATATCTAATTCAGTATTTCTTTTTATGAGTCATTGTGTACTATTTCCATTCTCAGGAAGATAATTGATGGCTTCAGTAATACATGCATTAATAACACTGTTATTATTTGAAATAGTATTACTTGTAGTAATAGTAGTGTTACTTTAATAATTATCCAGTGATATAAAGTAGAAAAAAATCATATGAATATGTTTTTACAAGCCCAGATGTTGAAAAAGTTTTTTAAACATTAATATGCTTTTGAAAGCTAAACTATCCTTTTATCTTGTCCTCTATTACAGTTTCTGGAATAAGTGTTAGTTGTTAAAATAATGATTGATTTCTTGGATTTAAGCACAAGCTAAGAATGGGCTTGTCAACTGAGAATGCAATATTCTGGAATATTATTGATTATGGTTTCCAGAGAAATAACACTTTATACATCATTTATTATTACTTGCAACAGTTTTTATTACCTATGTGTCAAATAAATGGAAAGTTTCATCTAACTGAGAAGTTGTTGACATGAACGTACACCACAGTAGCTCTAGATTCTATCCCAATTTACAGCTGAGATAGCCTCCGGATGTGAGAATGAGGGTATGTCTTAGAGCAAAAGAATGTGCTGACAATAATACAAGATGGAATTTATATTCTATATCTACTCCATGTAGCTATTGATTATTTGAAATGTATTCTTTCTAACACAGTGCTGAATCCACTTTGCCTTCTTCCCATTGCTTTTAAACTAGCTCTATCTCAGGAGGCAAAATATCCTCTAGGAAAATCAATGAGAGTAACCCGAACACTGAAACTTTTACCTCTATACCAGATGCCTGGACACTAATATACTTCTGCAGATTACAGCGTTAAGGATACTAGCTTTACAGGCTGGAGTAGTTTCCTGAAATATCTCAAAAAGGTAAAACGCAGGGAGCGTTCCAAGTCAAATTGTCAAATTTGGAGTGTTACAGAAATGTAGGATAGCAATGCTTTACCTCATATGCCCATTTGTTCCCCAAATATCTGTTACAAAAGTATGGTTCTCATCAGATTCCTTTTGATGTGTATATTAAAAACAAAAAATCCTAGGCCCAAACTCATATCTATGGAATCAGAAAACGGGGTTTGAGATCTCAGAATATGTATTTTATCTAGCGCCTTAGATGACACATATGTTGATTTAGGATTGACAGCTAGGCCCATAATGGCTTTTGAATCAGACCAGCATGGATTAGAGTCGAGATTCTACTATGTATTTGCAAGTTAAGTGACCTGTCTAAGCCTTGCTCTCCACTATAAATTTGTGGAAATAATGATACTTGTTTCAAAGTATTATTTTAAAGGAAAAATGGGACAGGTAAGAAGCATCTATAGTCCAGTGTATAACATGTAAACAATCAATAAAAACCATATATTATTCTTATCATTATTAATGTTTAGGTCTGTCAGAAAGCTGCAAGAATATTGCTTCTTGATCCAAATGAGAGCCCTGGATTGTGTTTATGGAGGAAGGTTGGTCTCATAGATACCCACAAGAGTCTCCACCATACACATTTCTAAGTAAATAATCTTAAACGTTTTTGGATTCATTTTCCTCACCCCTTGCATTCTGTCATTTCAAACTCTAAAATAAATCTCCAGTCTCCACTTCTACCCACTGGGCTACTGCCCTAGTCCAAGTCACCTCACCTCTTACTGTGAATGAAGCAATAGCTTTCTAAAGAAAAACAGTAACAATCTTTAAAATACAAAACTTATTGAGATAGTCTTCTACATGGGACAATTAAAAACAACAACCATACCAACGTCACCATAATTGACTTAAAAATTCACCAATGCATTAAAAAACAAAACAAAACAAAACAGAAAAACACTTCACAATCCTGGTCCTTGTCTATCCCTCCAGCTCCATCTTAGAAAACGAGCCCACTTCAGATGGGTTTTCCAGGCATGTTACTTTGATCAAATAGGCCCAATTAGCTCTTCCCTCAGGACGTGTGCACACTGCTTCTTTTGGGTATAGGTTCATTCTCATAACTCCCTCACATTTCCTGGCCACCTCCAAGTATATTTGTATGTCTGACCCAAATTTTACTCCCTCAAAGAAAGCTGACCTCATTACAATTCTCCTGCAGTACTGTCATTTTTCCCCCCTTGGAATCTGGATGTTACCATTGTTTCTTCCTAACCTATAACACTTTAAAATATATATTCATCTTCATATTTTTTGCCAGTTGGTTTAATGCCCATATCTCCTATAACACTTTAATCTCCATGATGACGTGTGATCTGTCTGTTTCGTTCTTCAGTCTAGTTCTCAAGGCAAGTGTAACCATGAACACATTAGGTACCCTTTACATGCTTCTCATCTGAATAAATGATTGGACTGTTTAGATACCCTTTTAAAGAACATGTGCCCATTCTTACCTACTTGGTAATCTTTTATAAAAACTTGAGATTAAAAAAATTTATTGGGAAGAAAATGTACACACCTCTATTGCTATTATTTTAATAAAAAGCAAGAAAAGTTAAAGAATTTTCAGACGTTCAGCTTTTATGCTCTCCTTTGGGCAGCACTTTTTTAGATGTTGACAGCTTAAAATTGTTTCAGCACTTGTCTCCTTTCTGGGGATTATTTCTATGGGTAAATCAGCAGGCCTGAATAATTCTTTCCTTTAGTAAGTACTGTGGGACAGGTAACCAATTACTCCAGGGGCTCCGGTGACATTAACTGAGACAATTCAGGGAATCACTAACAATATCCACCTTCAAAATCTCAAAGTACCTTATATTTAAACTTTGAATGTTTTGCTTCTTACTTTATCTTTTTTTATCTCTCTTTCTTTTTTTGGCTGCGTCAGGTCATTGAGGCATTTTTTGTGGTGCTCCGGCTTCTCTCTCCTGTGGTGTGCAGGTTTTCTCCCTCTAGTTGTGGTGCACAGGCTCCAGGGCTCATGGGCTCTGTAGTTCGCAGCACACGGGCTCTCTCGTTGAGGCGCATGAGCTCGGTAGTTGTGTCGCATGTCCTTAGTTGCCCTGTGGCATGTAGGATCTTAGATCCCCTGACCAGGGATCAAACCCGTGTCCCTTGCATTGGAAGGTGGATTCTTTACCATTGGACCACCAGGAGAGTCCCACATTTCTTGGTATTTAAGTATGTATAGGTATTTTCAAGATAAGGTAAATTATTTGTGCTTTTATATGATCATGTCCATGGAAGTGTAACAAAATTCAGAACCTCTCTAACTGCTACAGAGAAAAGTTGTCTTTGGACCCCTATCTTCTAGGATAGTTAAGCTGAGGATGTGGTAGGTATTCTGCACCCATTACTTCTTTTAACCATAAAATATCCTCAAACATGGAATATTATTATTCACATTTTACAGATGAGAAAACTAAGATTTAAGATTTAAAAATACTCACATATTGGGCTTCCCTGGTGGCGCAGTGGTTGAGAGTCCGCCTGCTGATGCAGGGAACACAGGTTTGTGTCCCGGTCCGGGAGGATCCCACATGCCACGGAGCAGCTGGGCCCATGAGCCATGGCCGCTGGGCCTGCGATCTGGAGCCTGTGCTCCGGAGCCTGTGCTCCGCAGTGGGAGAGGCCACAACAGTGAGAGGTCCACGTACCACAAAAAAAAAAAAAAGAAAAAAAAAATTGCAAAAACTATACTCACATATTTAATTAATTCATTCATGTTCCATTTACTAATTCATTAAAAAATGCTGAGGCCATGTAAGTAAACAAACAAACAAAAAACCCCAAGAAACAGAGGTTCCATCCCATTCCTCAGGGAAAGACTGGAAGCATACACAACAAAGTTATATATGAAGTATTAACAAGTATTAAATATTATGGAAATAAAGAAGTGTAAATAATACAGATTAATGGATGCGTAAGGTGGTTAAAGAAATTAGATTTAGGAAAGTTACTGCTAAGTTTTTCTCAATAAAATAAAGTTTTCTATGAAAGAAAGAATAAACTTTGAAATTGCCCAGGGCAGTGGCCTCCCAGGAAGAGGAAGAGGAAGGTTGAAGCCACTAAGGCCAAAAGAAGTTTGGCAGTTGGAGAACAAGAGGGCTTGTGAGTGCAGTTAGTGAGACATAGAATGGTAGTAATTGGGATCAGAGAGATAGTCTTTTAAAATCTGGGTCCTCAGAGGCTATTAAAATAGCTCTTTATATTCTTCTAAGCTTGCCAAATATCACTGCTGGGTGAGTTTTGAGCCATGAACAGGCATGATCCTTTTTTTTCACCTAATAACAGCTTTTTTTTTGAGATATAATTGACATAAATTTTATCCTTTTAAAGTGTACTATTCAGTTTTTTTTTTCATAGAGTTGAGTAATCATCACAGCTAATTTTATAATATTCTCATTATCTCAAAAAGAAACAGTTATTCCCCATCTTCCCTCAGCTCTTGGTAATCACTAATCTTTTAGTGAAATTTCTATATTTGTGTGATTGTTTAATGCCTATCTTTCCCACTAGACTGTACGAGTCATTAAAATCAAAGAAAAATGATTGACATATGAGTCGCTCAATAAATATGTGTGGTACAAGTGAATGGATTATGCAAAGAAAATACTTTTTAAAGTGTTTCAGTTAAATTTTACTTGAAATGACACCACATTAGTCACAGTTAAATTCAGTAATTTATGGAGTATTTGTGTAGTCCTTTGGAGTTTTCTAAAACCTAATTGCTAGAGAGAGTTATACATTCCCTGTGCATTATACTCACCAGCCAAAGTAAAATACAATTTCAATTTCTAATTAAGGTTTCTTTTTCACTTGATGGACCGTTTTGCATTAGCTATAACATTCATGGGAAGTAGATGGTGGTTTCATCATTTTTAGGTATAGGTTTCCCCAATATTTGAAAGTAGAGCGTTCTTATGAAACATTTACTAAACTGAAAAGGCATAAAGGGAAGAGGCAATTACTTTAGGACACATATCGCTAATGGATGCACAAAATAAATTAGATAAATCACAGACGCCCACAGACACAGGTCAAAGCCTGATGTTGAGATGCTCAGTGTGGTCCCTGTGGAAGGAGCTTGACTGTGTCACTGTCAATGCTTGGAGTACACACTGCCTCTATAACAGCTTGCTGCAAAACAAACACTGAACACCGTTTTTGATTTTTTCCTTTTTTGGTAAAAGCAAAAATCCTCTTTGGATTTCTTTCTGTTAACGAAAACAAGTACTAATATAAGTCTCTTATAAAAGTGAAGTGGTGTAAAGGGAAGTTTCAAAATGTGGGGAGCACCTGTACTTTTGCCATAAGCATCATTACAGTAGACATCTTTACAGCAGGCATTTTTGCCACAAATATTTTTGCCACATAACTAATTGGCCATAAAGCAATTTTTCAGTAAAAGACAACAAAAAATAAAGGAGGGATATTAAAAAGGACATAATGAAATGTGAAAAAAGAATAACAAGATAAAATAATTTGAATATATTTAGAAGTGTGTAGAGTCATGCAGTGCTGCACAAGTAACTGATTCTATTTTGTGGGTTGTACCTAAACACTGTCCTCAAAGTCTTTCATTCATAAGATTATACATTTTTTTTTGCTTATTGATTTGTTTCCTCCTTAGGCATCACACTTTTTCTTTCTCACAAAACTTTCATCCTTCATTAAAGAGACATCAGTTTCCAAATACTAAGATGCTCATTTGTAACTGAACTTTGTATTGCATTGTGAAAGCCTTCTACAGTATCATTTTTTCTTGACATATGGTCACGTGTCCTTTGATAGATGTTTCTAAGTTCTATGGGAAATGTAGGTTCAACCTTGTACTTTTGAGACCCTCAGCCTCTTTCTCCTCCAAGGTAGGGAGTTTCAAAATAAATAACCAACTCTTGGGGCAAATCATTGTCATCTGTCAGCTCAATAAAGCCATCAATAACATCACTCAATGGAAGAAATGCTAACACATTTCAACCAGTTGAAACCAAACTATGAAACCAAATTGTCAACCAGTTATTTTAGCTTTCATGGCACGAGTGCCTCATGGCCAATTAGTTCTGTGGTAAAAACGTTTACGGCAAATTGGGCTTCCCTGGTGGCGCAGTGGTTGAGAGTCTGTCTGCCAATGCAAGGGACACGGGTTTGTGCCCCGGTTAGGGAAGTTCCCCCATGCCACAGAGCGGCTGGGCCCGTGAGCCATGGCCACTGAGCCTGTGTGTTGGGAGCCTGTGCTCTGCAATGGGAGAGGCCACAAAAGTGAGAGGCCCGCATACCACCAAACAAACAAACAAACAAAAGAAAAAAACGTTTACGGCATAGATGTTTACATCAAAAATACTGGACATGGGCTCCATCACAGCATGGATCAAGCCTGCAGATGAACATGCCATCACACAATTAAACATATCATTCTAGACATATTTCTATCTCTTGTTTTCTATGATGAGAATTGCAATCGAATGTCTCCTAGGGAGTCATTTTCAAAGTAAAAAAAATATTGTTTTAATATTTGTTTATTTGTTTTTGTTTTTTTAAGTTATTGAACATGTAATGAGGAGTTGAGAAAGACAAAATTGAGATGAGATGAAGAGAATGGAATTGGAGACATCAAGGTAACTCAGTCCTGCAGTAAAGTGACACATTAGTTAATATCCTGGACCTTGAGTTTTACTGGCAAATAGTAAAAACCATGAATATTGCATGCACAAATGCTAGAGTTTACTGCAGATATAGGAAGTTCAGAAGTCTATAAAACCACTGGAAGATGTTTCAATTAACATGAAGGATTGGGATACATGTTGAACTAGAGACACTACAGACCACCCAGATGCAGGAGTTATTGATTCTACACAGAAATACAGACTGAATATTATCAGATCTTCTGAGATTTTCAGGAAAAACTGGAAATTCAAATTACTTAAATGTGATACCTTCCACCTTAAATATTAACAATTAATTTAAAAATACCAACATCATATTTCCTAACACTCCATGATACAGACAACATAGTTCCTGGCTAATTTTGTGCTATGGGTGAAGTCTGGTCTACTGTATTGTTTTATGGAAAAATTTTTCTTTCAATATTAATTTTTACTTTTTATTCAGTGGTATGGCAAATGAATCACAGTGGATGAGAATGGAAATGGTTGTCTAAGGTAAAATAGTGCCTCTTTGGGAGAAGGCTCAGAGAATTTTGGATAAAAAGCAAGGGGATAATTAAAAGAGAAAGCACTTTATATTGAATATATAATTCCTCCTCATATAATAGAGACAATTCTATCTTTATCTACAGCTTTTCTTCCTAAAGCCCCAAGGAAGACATCTCTGAGCTCATGTGGTTATTGAACCTTATCACTGGCATGCAAAAGCATTAGCCTTTGGCAAAAAGGGAGAAGTGAGAATTAAATCTTCAAAATAGCTTCAATTATAGCAGTAGGATTAGGATGTAGTATTTCTCTGTGAGTTCTCACATGGATTTAAGACCTATCTTTTTTTTTTTTTTTCCATAAAGTTTTAAAGTGCATCTCTCTTTCCTGAAGAGAAGAGAATATCCTTAATTAAAACTCCTGAGAGAGCTTTAAAGGTCTGTAGTTCAGACTGCAATGTTTGAGTTTTTTCACTTAAGAATTTAAGCTCATTCTGCCAAGTTTCTGATTTTGTTTCAAGATTGGTGGTTTGAGGGGCATAGGAATCAATTTAGTTTCAAGTGGATAGCTTTTAATATGGTTTATAATAATACCTCCTTAACCAGCTACATGGAGGTTACTGCTACACCAGTAACAACAGCAAGACAGATTCACTGAAAATTTATGGAAATATTTTCTAAAATATGTAATCATTAAATAAACACCTCATAAAATTACATTACTTCGTCTCTAGGTAATGAGTATCTTGAAAGTTACCCAAATAAGAATAATAATGTTTAATAGATGGAAAAAAATAATTTTGTTAAGAAAGCAAAAACAAGTAGCCTACACAGTCAGTGGGCATACAGAATTCAGGAGACTTGGGGTCTAGTTCTGCATCATTCATTGACCTTGAAAAAGTCACTTAGTATCTCCCCAAGTTCAGAGTTCTCATTTATTAAAAAAAGGTAAGTTTGAATTTGACCTCTCCAAAGTTCTCTTTAGTCCTATTTATTTGTGCGTCCCTTTTTCTGCAGTAAAATTCTGTAATTGTGAAAGGCTTGGTCAAAAGGATGAAAGAGATGTGAATACAAATCTCTGACCCACCCATTGCTATAACTGTGACCTTTATTATCTCTTGGATCCAGAACTCATTTTCCTACCTGTCAAATTTAGATTTAGAGAATTTCCTATCTCAGATACTATTAGGAGGATTAAATTTTAAAAAGGAGGTAAAGAGGGGGACCTTCAAGATGGTGGAGGAGTAAGATATGGAGATCACCTTCCTCCCCACAAATACATCAGAAATACATCTACACATGGAATAAATCCTAGAGAACACCTACTGAACGCTGGCAGAAGACCTCAGACCTCCCAAAAGGCAAGAAAGTCCCCACGTACCTGGGTAGGGCAAAAGCAAAAAGAATAAACAGAGACAAAAGAATAGGGCTGGGACCAGCACCAGTGGGAGGGAGCCATGAAGGAGGAAAGGTTTCCACACACTAGGAGCCCCTTCACCGGCGGAGACTGCGGGTGGTGGAGGGGGGAGCTTCGGAGCCGCAGTGGAGAGCACAGCAACAGGCGTGCGGAGGGCATAGCGCAGAGATTCTCACACAGAGGATCGGTTCCGACTGAACTCACCAGCCCGAGAGGCTTCTCTGCTCACCCGCTGGGGTGGGCGGGGCTGGGACCTGAGGCTCGGGCTTCGGTTGGAGTGCAGGGAGAGGAGTGGGGTTGGCAGCGTGAACACAGCCTGAAGAGGTTAGTGCACCACGGCTAGCCAAGAGGGAGTCTGGGGAAAAGTCTGGACCTGCTGAAGAGGCAAGAGACGATTGTTTCAGTGTGTGTGAGGAGAGGGGATTCCTTCCCTATCTGCCCACAGAAGACAGAGCTCCACCTAAAGGAGCTCCAGAGACAGGCGTGAGCTGTGACTATCAGCTCGGACACTAGAGATGGGCATAAAATGCTAACGTTGTTGCTGCAGCCACCAAGAATCCTGTGTGCAAGCACAGGTCATTATCCATACCTTGCCCCCCACCCAGGAGCCTGTGCAGCCCTCCACAGCCAGGGTCCTGTGATCCAGGGACCACTTCCCCAGGAGAACACATGGTGCACCTCAGGCTGTTGCAATGTCACACCAGCCTCTGCTGCCACAGACTTAACCTGCATTCCAATTATAAATACCGTACCTCTATCTCCCCCTGGCATGAGGGAGCAAGAGCCCACTAATCAGCTGCTACTTTAACCCCCTCCTGTTTGGTGTCTGTGCTGATAGTCATGGCATGTGCCTGTCTCTGAAGCTGATTTAGGGGGCGCTCTGAATTTCCTCTCCTTGTTCCACCCAAAACAATGGGGAAGAACAGACACCCTCAGGTTACCTACAAGCAGAGGTGGTGCCAAATTCAAAGCTGAAGCCCTGGAGCTGTGTGAACAAAGAAGAGAAAGGGAAATCTCTCCCAGCAGCCTCAGGAACATTCTCAAGGATAGACCATATCTTGGGTCATAAACAAAACCTTGGTAAATTTAAGAAAATTGAAACCACATCAAATATATTTTCCGACCACAATGCTGTGAGACTAGATATCAACTACAGGAAAAAAAAAAAAAAAACTATAAAAAATACAAACACAAGAAGGCTAAACAATACACTAGTAAATAACCAAGAGATAACTGAAGAAATCAAAAAGGAAATCAAAAAATACCTAGAAAAAAATGACAATGAAAACACAATGACCCAAAACCTATGAGATGCAGCAAAAGCAGTTCTAAGAGGGAAGTTTATAGCAGTACAATCCTACCTCAAGAAACAAGAAATATCTCAAATAAACAACCTAACTTTACACCTAAAGCAATTAGAGAAAGATTATTAAAAAAAACCCAGAAAACAAAGATAGCAGAAGAAAGAAATCATAAAGATCAGATCAGAAATAAATGAAAAAGAAATGAAAGAAACAATAGCAAAGATCAATAAAAGTAAAAGCTGGTTCTTTTAGAAAATAAACAAAATTGATAAACCACTAGCCAGACTCATCAAGAAACAAAAGGAGAAGACTAAAATGAATAGAATTAGAAATGAAAAAAGAGAAGTAAAAACTCACAGTGCAGAAATACAAATGATCATGAGAGATTACTACATGCAACTCTATGCCAATAAAATGGACAAGCTGGAAGAAATGAACAAATTCTTAGAAAAACACAACCTTCCAAGACTGAACCAGGAAGAAATAGAAAATGTAAACAGACCAGTCACAAGCAATGAAATTAAAACTGTGATTAAAAATCTTCCAACAAACAAAAGCCCAAGCCCAGATGGCTTCACAGACAAATTCTATCAAACATTTAGAGAAGAGCTAACACCTATCCTTCTCAAACTCTTCCAAAATATAGCAGAGGGAGGAACACTCCCAAACTCATTCTACGAGGTCACCATCACCCAGATACCAAAACCAGACAAGATGTAACAAAAAAAGAAAACTGCTGGCCAATATCACTGATGAACATAGATGCAAAAATCCTCAACAAAAGGGCTTCCCTGGTGGCGCAGTGGTTGAGAGCCCGCCTGCCGATGCAGGGGATGCAGATTCGTGCCCCAGTCTGGGAGTATCCCACATGCTGTGGAGTGGCTTGGCCTGTGGGCCATGACCGCTGGGCCTGCACATCTGGAGCATGTGCCCCAAAACGGGAGAGGCCACAACAGTGAGAAAAAGGAAAAAAAATCCTCAACAAAATACTAGCAAGCAGAATCCAACAGCACATTAAAAGAATCACACACCATTATCAAGTGGGGTTTATCCCAGGAATGCAAGGATTCTTCAATATATACAAATCAATCAATGTGATAAAACATATTAACAAATTGAAGGAGAAAAAACATATGATCATCTCAATAGATGCAGAAAACTCTTTTGACAAAATTCAACACCCATTTATGATAAATGCTTTTCAGAAAGCAGGCAGAGAGGGAAATTACCTCAACATAATAAAGGTCATATATGACATACCTGCAGCAAGCATCATACTAAATGGTGAAAAACTGAAAATAAGTTCCTCTAAGTTCAGGAACAAGGCAAGGTTGCCCACTCTCACCACTATTATTCAACATAGTTTGTAGAAGTTTTAACCACAACAATCAGAGAAGAAAAATAAATAAAGGAATCCAAATTTGAAAAGAAGAAGTAAAACTGTCACTGTTTGTGAATGACATGGTACTATACATAGAAAGTCCTAAAGATGCTACCAGAAAACTACTAGAACTAATCAATGAATTTGGTAAAGTAGCAGGATACAAAATTAATGCATAGAAATCTCTTGCATTCCTATACACTAATCATGAAAAATTAGAAAGAGAAATTAAGGAAACACTCCCATTTACCATTGCCACAAAAATAAAATACTTAGGAGTAAACCTACATAAGGAAACAAAAGACCAGTATGCAAAAAAGTATGACTGAAGAAAGAAATTAAAGATGATACAAACAGACGGAGAGATATACCATGCTCTTGGATTGGAAGAATCAACATTGTGAAAATGACTATACTATCCAAAGCAATCTACAGATTTAATGCAATCCCTATCAAACTACCAATGGCACTTTTCACAGAACTAGAACAAAAAATTTCACAATTTGTCTGGAAACACAAAAGAACCCGAGTAGCAAATGCAATCTTGAGAAAGAAAAACAGAGTGAGAGCAATCAGGCTCCCTGTCTTCAGACTATACTACCAAGCTACAGTAATCAAGAGAGTATGGTACTGGCACAAAAATAAAAATATAGAGCAATGGAAATGGATAAAAAGTCCAGAGATAAACCCAGTCACTTATTGTCACCTTATCTTTGATAAAGGAGGCAAGAATATGCAATGGAGAAAAGACAGCCTCTTCAGTAAATGGTGCTGAGAAAACGTGGCAGTTACATGTAAAAGAATGAAACTAGAACGCTCCCTAACACCATATATAAAAATAAGCTCAAGATGGATTAAAGACTTAAACATAAGGCCAGACACTATAAAACACTTAGAGGAAAACAGGCAGAACACTCTATGACATAAATCACAGCAAGATCCTTTTTGACCCACCTGCTAGAGAAATGGAACTAAAAACAAATAAACAAATGGGACCTAATGAAACTTAAAAACTTTTGCACAACAAAGGAAACCATAAACAAGATGAAAATGCAACCCTCAGAATGGGAGAAAATATCTGCAAATGAAGCAACTGACAAAGGATTAATCTCCAAAATATACAAGCAGCTCATTCAGCTCAATACCAAAATAACAAACAACTCTACCCAAAAATGGGCAGAAGACCTAAATAAACATTTCTCCAAAGAAGATATAAAGATTGCCAACAAAAACATGAAAGGATGCTCAACATCACTAATCATTAGAGAAATGCAAATGAAAACTACAATGAGGTATCACCTCACACAGGGCAGAATGGCCATCATCAAAAAATCTACGAACAATAAATGCTGGAGAGGGTGTGGAGAAAAGGGAACCCTCTTGCACTGTTGGCAGGAATGCAAATTGATACAGCAACTATGGAGAACAGCATGGAGGTTTCTTAAAAAACTGAAAGTAGAATTACCATATGACCCAGCAATCCCACTACTGGGCATACACCCTAAGAAAACCATAATTCAATAAGTGTCATGTACCACAATGTTCATTGCAGCACTATTTACAATAGCCAGGACATGGAAGCAACCTAGGTGTCCATTGACTGATGAATGGGTAAAGAAGATGTGGTACATATATACTATGGAATATTACTCAGCCATAAAAAGAAACGAAATTGAGTTATTTGTAGTGAGGTGGATGGACCTAGAGTCTGTCATACAGAGTGAAGTCAGAAAGAGAAAAACAAATACCGTACACTAACATATATATATGGAATCTAAAAAAAAAAAAAAAAATGGTTCTGACGAACTTATGGGCAGGACGGGTATAAAGGTGCAGATGTAGAGAATGGACTTGAGGACACAGAGAGGGGGAAGGGTGATTTGGGAGGAAGTGAGAGAGTGGCATGGACATATATACACTACCAAATGTAAAATGGATAGCTAGTGAGAATCAGCTGCATAGCACAGGGAGATCAGCTTGGTGCTTTGTGACCACCTAGAGCGGTAGGATAGGGAGGGTAGGAGGGAGACTCAAGAGGGAGGGGATATGGGGATATATGTGTACATATAACTGATTCACTTTATTATACAGCAGAAACTAACACAACATTGTAAAGCAATTGTACTCCATAACGATGTTAAGAAAATAAATAAATAAATAAAAAGTCTTCACAATTTTAAAAGTAAAATAAATTTTTAAAAAATTTAAAAAATAAATAAAATATTTGAAAACTTGAAAAAGAAAAATGAGGTAGCGAATATGAACCAAGCTTGATGCATCATGTATGTTAAAAAGAAAAAAAATTATAAATGAAACTCTCCTGGAGCCAGATCCCCTGAGGTTCCTTGCCGTTAGAATGTCAAAATAGAAAGTGAAATTGAAGGTCAAAATGTAAATGCAGCATAATTGGAGTTATTTATTGCTTTTTTTTTTTTTTTTAAGATATTGAAAGTAGCCAGTTCATTGGGTATTTGTGTGTGAGTGTGTGTTTGTGTTTTTGTGTGTGTTAGTTCTCAGTGTTACCCACCAGGCTTGCAAGTTGGAGCAAGAAGTCAGCAGTACCTTAGTGGTCCTGACACCTGATCATGAGTCTCCGTACTCTCCTTAACTAGAGTAAAACCATTCGAGAAGAGTCACTATGCTATATAGCTTTAAATAAAGGAACAGTCAGTGTAGGGCTTCTTAAACTTTCATACACCTTGCTTAGGTATGTCTCTACCACTCAGTATCTTTTATCATCTGCACAGTATGTACTTACCACAGCTCAAGGTCCTTTTCTTTTATACATGGTGTAATATTCTCTGTGTTTTTGTTCTATTGATTCCAAGTCCAGTCCAAGAACCATGCCCACAGATGGGCATGATTCACCAGGTTATTTATCAGGCCCTGATTGATAGGAAAGTGCTAGAGCCTTGAACAATCCCTGTCACTGACCTTCTCTCCTTCCTTGACTTGCCTCCAATTTCTTTCAAAACCAGGTGTCTTTAAGGACAGATCAAAGAAAATTTTAAAATATCAGTGAGTAATTCCATCAGGCCACCTTTTCTCACTTCTCAATTTAATTTCTCATTAATTTACAGGAAAGAGTGGAGGTTGGTGATTTCTTCACTCTAAGAAAGCCCTCTTGTATTTGGAGGAGGAAAGCTGATGGAGGACCATGTTTCTGTTTGATGAAATGAGGGACAATGAAGCTGTATACCAGATGCAGAGGTCAAAAACATGTCTTTGGACAACTTGAGCTTTATTCAGTGGGCCTTTTAATTTTTTTTTCTGTCTTGTTCTTTATGCATTTTTTACCCTTTCTTCATTCTCTGTTATCTTTCTTTTAGTAATGGTTTAAATATCTCTCCTTTTTTCTTCTAGTCCCATATTTTCTTTGTGGCCACATACGTTTTAACCAAAGTTTAAATATTATAAATATTATAAAAGTAACCTAACATTAGTTGTCTAAATTAAATTGAACAGGAAACAAGCAGATGCTATTTAAGAAAGGTTTCAGGGAAGTGTCAGTTAAAAGTATTAAATAAATAATCTGTCTTCAATAACTTTGCACATGCAATTTTATATTAAAGTTTCATTAATTTTAACTCTATGGTTAGACTAAATGTGCTATTATTGATTTTACTCAGAAAGTTGACACAAAATAGTAGTGTTTTGCTCTTACTAAAGCATAGTTCCTCTTTAGTCTTTTTTTCTTTTATTCTGGCTTCTCCCTACTTCATACTTGACTTATTTGCCCACACAGTAGACTAAGCATTTTATAAGAAATAAAGTATTTTCTCAAGGATAGTTTACCTGACATGTCACTTCCCATACAGCAGCACTGGGGCAAAATACAACTGTGGCCTCTGAAGAAGTAGAGGAAGTTAAATGTTTAGCTAAAACAATCACAAGAGATGAATAGTTAAAAATAATACAACAATTTACATCACAGGTTAGAAATCGATAGATTCCTTTTGAAATAACATTTTGAAAGATAAGTTTGGGGTTTCATCAATGTAATCTTTAGAGTACTTAAAATCAATAGCATTTCTCTTTTGCAATACTATGTATCAGAGAAGAACGGATGCTACCAAAAAAAAAAAATCTTTCCTGACATTTCAACTATTTCTGGGAAAAAAATATTAATGTGCCTAGATTTATGAATATAAAGATTCAATCTTTCTGAAATTCAGAGTAGGATAAATAATAGCCTACTATTAAGAAAATCTTATGAAGTAAATAAAATAAATTTGTCAAAAAATATCAATACAGTGACTTTCACAAAACAGAGATGATATCAACCTAGTCAATTATGAACACACTTTGTTTATTAAATAGAAGGGCAGCCTTATGTAGAGAAATATTTTTCTCTATACATTTATGAGTTTATGAATAAGTATCTGTTAAGCAGAAAAACATGTGTAAGATAATTTTTTACTTTGCAGTTATCTTAATTTTGAATCATACATTTGTATTACATAAAAGGAATTTTTATTTGTAAGAAAATTAAACTTAGAATGTTTAAAATAGACTATTTTTGGAGTAGTTTTGGGTTTGTGGCAATATTGAATAGGAGGTACAGAGATTTCCCATAAGACCCTGCTCCCATGCATGTAAAACTTCCTACATTATTAGCATCCATCATCAGAGTAGTACGTTTGTTTCTATTGATGTACCTACATTGAAACATCATTATCACCAAAACGTCATCATTCATAGTTTACAGGAGGGTTCACACTTGTAAATTCTATGGATTTGGACAAATTTATAATTTGGCATGTATCCACCATTATAGTATATTGCAGGGTAGTTGTGCTGCCTTAGAAATTCTCTGTGATTCAACTTTTCATCCCCTCCTCCCCACTAACATTTTGGCAGTCACTGGTCTATTTACTGTCTTCATTGTTTTGCTTTTTCCAGAATGTCATATAGTTGGAATTATAGTGTTTATCCTGTCTTTGAGTTTCACAGCTTCAAAATCCAATCCACAAAGGTCTAAGCATCTCATAAACATTTTTCTCCCTTTGAAGTGTAATCTTCAAACTTTCTGATTCAAAATCACCTAGGACTCTTGTGAAAGTGTGTGCTATACCAAATACACAAAGTTGATGGCTTAAAAAATCAGACCTAAAAATTCAACATTCAGTGGGGAGATGGTAGTGGGATGAACTGATTGGGATCAACATATATACAGTAATATGTATAAAATAGATAACTAATAAGAATCTGCTGTATAAAAATAAATAAATAAATAAAATAAAATTTAAAAACAATTCTACATTCTAGACAATTATCCCAGGTGATTCCGGTGCATATCAGATTTTGAGAACTGTGGCTCTACAGCTCCTTGCCTAGTGTCTTGCTTTTGCATTAGTTATAGTTAGTTATAGTTGCATCTCAATTCTATCAGAAAAGGATAACTTATAATTAACTTACAGTTTCACTGCTCTTTCTCTTATGGCCATAAGGTTTTAAGGTTTTGCCTAAAATTGTATGAATATATGGAGTTTTGGAAAAACACTGTACTTGAGTGAGGACTCAAATCAGAATCAGAATCTCTGTCTTGTATGCCCTAGACACCTATATATTTTAAAGCCTCCAGAATATTGCAATTTTCAGTCAATGTTAAGAACTCTAGTGTTAAGCCATTTTCCAAATTTCAAGTGATCTTGAAATTTCAAGTTATCTTTCTAAACCATAACTTTCTAAAGATAACTTTCAAGTTATCTTTAGAGTTATCTAAAGATAACTTTCAAGTTATCTAAAGATAACTTTCAAGTTATCTTTCTAAACCATAAATCTTTTAAAGCATAGTCATCTGATTAATATCAACTTAATTATAAAATCTAAATTCTGTAATAAAATGACAATCTGCTCCAGCTCCTGCTTTACTTTCTGCGATGACCTACACATCCAACACCTTCAAGTTATTATGGATCCTTGCAATTTCTAGAGCAAACCAGGTTGTTTCAAGCTACTGCCCTTCGCCCACTTGTTCCTCTCTGCCTTGGTTGCCTCACCCTCTATTACATAGCTGGCATGTTTCCACTGTTTATTCATAACTGCACAAATGTTGTATGCTCAGTGAAATCTCAAAGATTCCCATGTAGATCGTTGCATTACACAGCTCTACTAGCATTTATTTGTAATTATTGCTTTGTAAATATTTTCATACATGTCTCTACATTATTAGACTGAGAGCATTCTAAAGCACATTATTGTAGTCTGCAATACCTAAAGCATAGTGTATACTCAATAAACACATATTGAATTAATGAGAATGTATTTTAAATACTCATTTGTTACTAAGTTGATATGGCATTTCTAGATGAGCTATTTTCAAACCATGACCCACCTCCCTGAAATTTCTTGGGTCCAGTACTTTACAGTGGAGATATTGTGGGGCAGAGAAGAAGCTTAGTTGGCAGCATACAAGCTTTTCACTCTCATTTCAAGCAGAGTAGATGAATGTTCATCTGTTTTATTAATAGGGGTTCCAGACTTCTGCTTTTAAGACTATGGAGTAATCTTCATTACCTTCTTATCTTAAATAGTTAGAAAACTGGACAGAACATACAAAACAATAGCATTTAAACATTGGACAACAGAAGGTACAGGACTAAGAGAGAAGAGGAAAAAGAAGTCCTATCCCCAACTTACTTCTTGAATGCAGTCTTTAGAACAGTGCTAGAAGGTGGAATCCCAACAGAATCTGGCAATCTAACTTTAGGAGGCAGAGATGGGAAACTAGAAAGGATAAGTCAGGTGCAATTTTCAGGGAAGAGTTAATGAAAGACTGAGGAAAAGTAAGAGATAGCTTCAGATATCTGCAGATGAAACCCCTTATATCTGTGCGTGCACAAGAAGAAAATCCCTTAGCCTGAGGAATGAACTGTCGAAAACCAGTAGAATAAATAATTCCAAGATTCTACACGTGGTTTAAAAGAATTCATGCTCACACAAGCAAGGGTGTTAAGACATCAGAGCCTATGAGACATTGAGTAGAGTCCTAACAAGAGTATCACCTTTATAGTGCTAAATTGGCCTTTGACTAAAGCTGCTCTGGACTATCAAAAAGCAAAAAAAACATGAAACCACAAGAAGGTAACCTTATCCCAAGTAACTACTTGAATTCCAGGACAAATCCAACACTATTTAAAGTACCACACCCAAATCAGCATACAACAACAAAAAGTTAAAATGTCTAACATCCAATCCAAAATAATCAGACATACAAAGAGCTGGAAAATTTAATCCCTAATTAGGAAAAATATTGCTCAATTAATACAGATCCAAATATTACTCAGAGTATTAAATTTGCTGACAATTATGATAAAACAGCTATTACAAATGGGTTTCACATGCTCATGTAGGTAAAGGAAAACATGAACATAATGCAGAGAGGAGTGAAAGCTATGAAATATTCCCAGGTGAAATTTCTAAATATATATATATATATATGTAATAAAAAATACTCTGGATGGGATTCACTGATGATTAGTCAGCAAAGAAAAAATATCAATGTACTTGAAAAATAACAAGAGAAACTATCCAAAATGAAACAGACCAAAAGAAAGAAAGAAAAAAAAATCTTTGTAGAAAGATGAACAAACCAAAATGCTTAAAAATGCCTATCTAGAATTTTATAGCCAGTGAAAATATATTTTAAAAAATAAGATGAAATAAAGCTTTACAGCACTAAGGGAAGCTTAGAAAACTAATCACTAACAAGTCCACAGTATAAGAAATTCTAAAAGATGCTCTTCAGATAAGAGAAAAACAATACTCAAAATAATGAAGATGTGGATATATTGAAGGAATTAATAATCATAGAAATGTGTATAAATATAAAATATATGTGCATATTTATTTTTAATTACAGTTTCATTTAAAGATGTTTTGGCAAAAGTATTCATAGGATATCATTTTAAAACTGCCTTAGGAGATCTTGAAATTTATAAATCATTCTTATAGAGTTTTGCAAACCATACAGTATCTAAATTATTTCCTAGCATAGTAGTTGCTTTATTGAGGTTAGTTCTAATTTACTTACCGCTATTTTTGAGAATGGCAAAAATAGAACAGAATAGCCATTTAGGTAGATATAAAATAATATATATCACAAACATCAGAGAAAAATACAAATAATCCTTAAGAGGATTTCAAAAAATTTTGTCAAGAAGCCAATAGATTAGAAAGCACTATTGGTACAATGCCATATTAAGATAGTATTTCAAATATAGAACAGTCTAGTCTAGTGTTGAAACAGAAATAATTAATTAGTGGATATGAGGTAATGCACAGACTCTCCAAGGATGCTAGAAAGCCAGATTTAAAAATTATATCCTCAGGGGGCTTCTCTGGTGGTGCAGTGGTTGACAGTCCGCCTGCCAATTCAGGGGATACGGGTTCATGCCCCGGTCCAGGAAGATCCCACATGCCGCAGAGCGGCTGGGCCCGTAAGCCGTGGCTGATGGGCCTGTGCGTCTGGAGCCTGTGCTTCGCAACGGGAGAGGCCACAACAGTGAGAGGCCCGCGTACTGAAAAAAAAAAAAAAAAAATTATATCCTCATTGTTCACAGATTCCATATTTGCAAATTCACCTACTCACAAACATTTATTTGTAACCTCAAAATCAATACTTATGGTACTTTAGTGATCATTTTTGGACATTTATAGAACAACAAAAATTTTGAATCACCTAAGTACAAGTAACCAGCTGAGGTCCAATAAGGCAACTGTAAACAAGTGTCCTTTTGGCAATATAAGTAGCCTATGTTTTTGCAAGGTTTTGTTGTTGCATATTTGTGGGTGTGCATTTTCTTTTTTGGTAATTTTGCTGTATAAAATGCCCCCAAGCACAGTGCTGCAGTGCTGTCCAGTGCTCCTACACATAAGAGAGCTGTGATGTGTCTCATGGAGAACTGTGTGTTAAATCAGCTTTGTTCCAACATTAGTTACTGTGCTATTGGCTATGGATTAAAATATATATTAAATAAGGTGTCTCTAAACAGAAACACATAAAGAAGGTAATGTATTGATTTGTTGATGAAATGTTGTGACCACAGGCTTGCAGGAAACAAACACTGTATTTCCCTCGGAGCAATGTTCAATATCCTCCAGTTTAGTTTTGGCAATGAATGTAAATCGTAACAACTGCAAATAATGATAATCATATTACATATGCATGTATACACAGAAACAAACCTACAGCCATCCTGCAGATTGCTCCAAGGAAGCACCAACCATCACCACTGCTGGGTATGAATAGAGCAGCTGACACCACTGATACTGTGCCTTGGACACTGAACCACTGTGAATACTGCTCTCAAAGACACCACCCTGGCCAGAATGCAGACTCTGCAGGACCCTTGCTTCTTCCTGGAAGCCTCCTCTAGATGTATGCTTTGAATGGCGCCTAAATCACGTGATGAAGCCCTGTCCAAGGGGAGCTGAGAAAGTGAGTTTCTGGTTTCTAACTTCTTTTTGTTTTTGTTTTCACTATTTTAATTTACCTTTTCTTCTAAACAGATTCTAGTACAGACTTCATAATTTATTATTCTATATGTTCTAAAATTCTTCAATTGACATAAAGTTTTTCAGACTATACATCTGTATCAAATAAGCTTGATTATTTCAACGTGATTGTGTGTTTTTTTTTTTTTTTAACATCTTTATTGGGGTAAAATTGCTTTACAATGGTGTGTTAGTTTCTGCTTTATAACATACATATACATATGTTCCCATATCTCTTCCCTCTTGCGTCTCCCTCCCTCCCAACCTCCCTATACCACCCCTCCAGGCGGTCACAAAGCACCGAGCTGATCTCCCTGTGCTATGCGACTGCTTCCCACTAGTTATCTACCTTACGTTTGGTAGTGTATATATGTCCATGCCTCTCTCTCGCTTTTTCACAGCTCACCCTTCCCCCTCCCCATATCCTCAAGTCCGTTCTCTAGTAGGTCTGTGTCTTTATTCCTGTCTTACCCGTAGGTTGTTCATGACATTTCTTCCCTTAAATTCCATATATATGTGTTAGTATATGGTATTTGTCTTTCTCTTTCTGACTTACTTCACTCTGTATGACAGACTCAAGGTGTACTCACCTCATTACAAATAGCTCATTTTCATTTCTTTTTATGGCTGAGTAATATTCCATTATATATATGTGCCATATCTTCTTTATCCATTCACCCAAAGTTGGGGACTTAGGTTGTTTCCATCTCCGGGCTATTGTAAATAGAGCTGCAATGAACATTTTGGTACATGACTCTTTTTGAATTATGGTTTTCTCAGGGTATATGCCAAGTTGTGGTATAGCTGGGTCATATGGTAGTTCTATTTGCCATTTTTAAGGAACCTCCATACTATTCTCCATAGCAACTGTACCAATTTACATTCCCACCAACAGTGCAAGAGGGTTCCCTTTTCTCCACATCCTCTCCAGCATTTATTGTTTCTAGATTTTTTGATTATAGCCATTCTGACTGGTGTGAGATGATATCTCATTGTAGTTTTGATTTGCAATGCTCTAATGATTAATGATGTTGAGCATTCTTTCATGTGCTTGATGGCAGTCTGTATATCTTCTTTGAAGAAATGTCTATTTAGGTCTTCTGCCCATTTTTGGATTGGGTTATTTGTTATTTTTGTTATTGATCTGCATGAGCTGCTTGTAAATTTTGGAAATTAATCCTTTGTCAGTTGCTTCATTTACAAATATTTTCTCCCATTCTGAGGGTTGTCTTTTGGTCTTGTCTATGGTTTCCTTTGCTGTGCAAAAGCTTTGAAGTTTCATTAGGTCTCCTTTGTTTATTTTTGTTTCCATTTCTCTAAGAGGTGGGTCAAAAAGGATCTCGCTGTGATTTATGTCATAGAGTGTTCTGCCTGTGTTTTCCTCTAAGAGTTTGATAGTTTCTGGTCTTATATTTAGGTCTTTAATCAATTTTGATTATTTTTGTGTATGGTGTTAGGGAGTGATCTAATCTCATACTTTTACATGTACCTGTCCAGTTTTCCCAGCACCACTTGTTGAAGAGGCTATCCTTTCTCCACCATACATTCCTGCCTCCTTTATTAAAGATAAGGTGACCATGTATGTGTGGGTTTATCTCTGGGCTTTCTATCCTGTTCCATTGATCTATCTTTCTGTTTTTTTGTCAGTACCATACCGTCTTGATTACTGTAGCTTTGTAGTATAGTCTGAAGTCAAGGAGCCTGATTCCTCCAGCTCCATTTTTCGTTCTCAAGATTGCTTTGGCTATTCAGGGTCTTTTGTGTTTCCCTGCAAATTGTGAATTTTTTTCTTCTAGTTCTGTGAAAATGCCAGTGCTTGTTTGATAGGGATTACATTGAATCTGTAGATTGCTTTGGGTAGTAAAGTCATTTTCATAATGTTGATTCTTCCAATCCAAGAACATGGTTTATCTCTCCATCTATTTGTATCATCTTTAATTTCTTTCATCAGTGTCTTATAATTTTCTGCATACAGGTCTTTTGTCTCCTTAGGTAGGTTTATTCCTAGATATTTTATTCTTTTTGTTGCAATGGTAAATGGGAGTCTCTTCTTGATTTCACTTTCAGATTTTTCATCATTAGTGTATAGGAATGTCAGAGATTTCTGTGCATTAATTTTGTATCCTGCAACTTTACCACATTCATTGATTAGCTCTAGTAGTTTTCTGGTAGCATCTTTAGGATTCTCTATGTATAGTATCATGTCATCTGTAAACAGTGACAGCTTTACTTCTTCTTTTCCGATTTGGATTCCTTTTATTTCCTTTTCTTCTCTGATTGCTGTGGCTAAAATTTCCAAAACTATGTTGAATAAGAGTGGTGAGCATGGGGAACCTTGTCTTTTTCCTGATCTTAGTGGAAATGCTTTCATTTTTTCACCATTGAGGATGAAGTTTGCTCTGGGCTTGTCATATATGACCTTTATTATGTTGAGGAAAGTTCCCACTATGCCTAATTTCTGCAGAGATTTTATCATAAACAGGTGTTGAATTTTGTCAAAAGCTTTCTCTGCCTCTATTGAGAAGATCATATGGTTTTTCTCCTTCAATTTTTTAGCATGGTTTATCACATTGATTTGCGTATATTGAAGAATCCTTGCATTCCTGGAATAAACCCCACTTGATCATGGTGTATGATCCTTTTAATGTGCTGTTGGGCTCTCTTTGCTAATATTCTGTTGAGGATTTTTCCATCTTTGTTCATCAGTGATATTGGCCTGTAGATTTCTTTCTTTGTGACATCCTTGTCTGGTTTTGGTATAAAGGTGATGCTGGCCTCGTAGAATGAATTTGGGAGTGTTCCTCTCTCTGCTATATTTTGGAAGATTTTGAGAAAGATAAGTGTTAGCTCTTCTCTAAATGTTTCATAGATTTCACCTGTGAATCCATCTGGTTGTGGGCTTTTGTTTGTTGGAAGATTTTTAATCACAGTTTCAAATTCAGTGCTTGTGATTGGTCTGTTCATATTTTCTATTTCTTCCTGATTCAGTCTTGGCAGGTTGTGCATATCTAAGAATTTGTCCATTTCTTCCAGGTTGTCCATTTTATTGCCATAGAGCTGCTTATATTAATCTCTCATGATCTTTTGTATTTCTGCAGTGTCAGTTGTTACTTCTCCTTTTTCACTTCTAATTCTATTGATTTGAATCTTCTCCCTTTTTTTTTTTTTTTGATGAGTCTGGCTAATGGTTTATCTATTTTGTTTATCTTCTCAAAGAACCAGCTTTTAGTTTTTTTGATCTTTGCTATCGTTTCCTTCATTTTTTTTTTCATTTATTTCTGATATGATTTTTATGATTTCTTTCCTTCTGCTAACTTTGGGGGTCTTTTGTTCTTCTTTCTCTAATTGCTTTAGGTGCAAGGTTAGGTTGTTTATTTGAGATGTTTCTTGTTTCTTATGGTGGGCTTGTATTGCTATAAACTTCCCTCTTAGAACTGATTTTGCTGCAGCCCATAGGTTTTGGGTCGTTGTGTCTCCATTGTTATTTGTTTCTAGGTATTTTTAAAGTTCCTCTTTGATTTCTTCAGTGATCACTTAATTATTAAGTAGTGTATTGTTTAGCCTCCATGTGTTTTTATTTTTTACAGATCTTTTCCTGTAATTGATATCTAGTCTCACAGCATTGTGATCAGAAAAGATACTTGATACAATTTCAATTTTCTTACATTTACCAAGGCTTGATTTGTGACACAAGATATGATCTGTCCTGGAGAATGTTCCATGAGCACTTGAGAAAAATGTGTAATCTGTTGTTTTTAGATGGAGTGTCCTATAAATATCAATTAAGTCCATCTTGTTTAATGTATCATTTAAAGCTTGTGTTTCCTTATTTATTTTCATTTTGGATGATATGTCCATTGGTGAAAGTGAGGTGTTAAAGTACCCTACTATGAATGTGTTACTGTCGATCTCCCCTTTTATGGCTGTTAGTATTTGCCTTATGTATTGAGGTACTCCTATGTTGGGAGCTTACATATTTATAATTGTTATATCTTCTTCTTGGATCGATCCCTTGATCATTATGTAGTGTCCTTCTTTGTCTCTTCTAATAGTCTATTTTCAAGTCTATTTTGTCTGATATGAGAATTGCTACTCTAGCTTTCTTTTGTTTTCCATTTGCATAGAATATCTTTTTCCATCCCCTTACTTTCAGTCTGTATGTGTCTCTAGGTCTGAAGTGGGTCTCTTGTAGACAGCATATATACGGGTCTTGTTTTTGTATCCATTCAGCCAATCTGTGTCTTTTGATGGGAGCATTTATTCCATTTACATTTAAAGTAGTTATTGGTATGTATGTTCTTATTCCCATTTTCTAAATTGTTTTGGGTTAGTTATTGTATGTCTTTTCCTTCTCTTGTGTTTCTTGCATTGAGAAGTTCCTTTAGCATTTGTTGTAAAGCTGGTTTAGTGGTGCTGAACTCTCTCAACTTTTCCTTGTCTGTAAAGGTTTTAATTTCTCCATCAAATCTCATTGAGATCCTTGCTGGTAGAGTAATCCTGGCTACAGGCTTTTCTCCTTCACCTCTTTAAATAAGTGCTGCCACTCCCTTCTGGCTTGTAGAGTTTCTGCTGAAAGATCAGCTGTTAACCTTATGGGGATTCCCTTGTGTGTTATTTGTTGTTTTTCCCTTGCTGCTTTTAATATGCTTTCTTTGCATTTAATTTTTGACATTTTGATTAATATGTGTCTTGGTGTATTTCTCCTTGGATTTATCCTGTATGGCACTCTCTGTGCTTTCCGGACTTGATTAACTATTTCCTTCCCCATATTAGGGAAGTTTTGAACTATAATCTCTTCAAATATTTTCTCAGTCCCTTTCTTTTTCTCTTCTTCTTCTGGAACCCCTATAATTCGAATATTGGTGTGTTTAATATATCCCCAGAGGTCTCTGAGAGTGTCCTTAGTTCTTTTCATTCTTTTTTCTTTATTCTGCTCTGCAGTAGTTATTTTTACTATTTTATCTTCCAGGTCACTTATCTGTTCTTCTGCCTCAGCTATTCTGCTATTGTTCCCATCTAGAGTATTTTTCATTTCAGTTATTGTATTGTTTATCATTGTTTGTTTCATCTTTAGTTCTTCTAGGTCCTTGTTAAATGTTTCTTGCATTTTGTCCATTCTATTTCCAAGATTTTGGATCATTTTTACTATCATTAATCTGAATTCTTTTTCAGGTAGACTTCCTATTTCCTCTTCATTTGGTAGGTCTGCTGGGTTTTTATCTTGCTCCTTCATCTGTTGTGTGTTTTTCTGTCTTCTCATTTTGCTTATCTTACTGTGTTTGGTGTCTCCTATCTGCAGGCTGCAGGTTCATAGTTCCCGTTGTTTTTGGTGTCTGTCCCCAGTGGCTAAGGTTGGTTCAGTGGGTTGTGTAGGCATCCTGGTGGAAGGGACTTGTGCCTATATTCTGGTGGATGAGGCTGGATCTTGTCTCTCTGGTGAGCAGGTCCACATCTGGTGGTGTGTTTTCATGTGTCTGTGGCCTTATTATGATTTTAGACAGCCTCTCTGCTAATAGGTGGGTTTGTCTTCCTGTTTTTCTAGTTGTTTGGCATAGGGTGTCCAGCACTGTAGCTGCTGGTCATTGAGTGAAATTGGGTGCCGGTGTAGAGATGGAGTTCTCTGGGAAATTTTCACTGTTTGATATTATGTGGAGCTTGGAGGTCTCTTAATGACCAGTGTCCTGAAGTTGGCTCTCCCAGCTCAGAGGTACAGCACTGACTTCTGGCTGCAGCACCAGGAGCCTTTCCTCCACACGGCTCAGAATAAAAGGGAGAAAAATTAGAGAGAAAGAATTAGTAGATGTAGGAAGAAAAGAAAGAAAGAAAGAAAGAAAGAAAGAAAGAAAGAAAGAAAGAAAGGAAGGAAGGAAGGAAGGAAGGAAGGAAGGAAGGAAGGAAGGAAGGAATTAAGGAAGGAAGGAAGAAAGAAAGAAAGAAAGGAAAGAAAGAAAGAAAAGAAGAAAGAAAGAAAGAATGAAGAAAAGAAGGAAATACGGATAGACAGAAAGAAAGGAAGGAGTGAGGGAGGGAGGGAGCGAAGGAGGGATGGTGGGAGCAAGGAAGGAAGGAAGAAAGGAGGGAAGGAAAGAAAAAAGTAGGAGGATAAAATAAAATAAAATAGAGTAAAATATAATAAAGTTATTAAATTAAAAAATAATTATTAAGAAAAAAATTAAAAACAAAAAAAAGGATGGATAGAACCTTAAGACAAATGGTGGACGCAAAGCAAAGCTATACAGACAAAATCTCATACAGAGCATACACATACACACTCACAAAAGGAGGAAAATGGGAAAAAATCATAAATCTTGCTCTTAAGGTCCACCTCTTCAATTTCGGATGATTTGTTGTCTAAAGGAGGGAAAGAAGGAAAGAAAGAAAGAAAGAAAGAAAGAAAGAAAGAAAGAAAGAAAGAAAGAAAGAAAGAAAGAAGGAAAGAAAGAAAGAAGGAAAGAAAGAAAGAAGGAAAGAAAGAAGATAAAGTAAAATAAAATTGAGTTATTAAAATTAATTATTAAGAAAGAAAAAAATTTAAAAAAAGGACGGATAGAACCCTAGGACAAATGGTGGAAGCAAAGCTATACAGACAAAATCTCACACAGAAGCATACACATACACACTCACAAAAAGAGGAAAAGGGGAAAAAATCATAAATCTTGCTCTCAAAGTCCACCTCCTCAATTTGGGATGATTCATTGACAATTCATATTCCACAGATGCAGGGTACATCAAGTTGATTGTGAAGCTTTAATCCACTGCTTCTGAGGCTGCTGGGAGAGATTTCCCTTTCTCTTCTTTGTTCTCACAGCTCCCAGGGGCTCAGCTTTGGATTTGGCCCTACCTCTGCATGTAGATCGCCAAAGGGCATCTGTTTTTCGCTCAGACAGGATGGGGTTAAAGGAGCCACTGATTTGGGGGCTCTGGCTCACTCAGGCCTGGGAGACGGAGGGGCACGGAGTGCAGGTCTAGCCTGCAGTTGCAGAGGCCGGCGTGACGTTGCACCAGCCTGAGGCTTGCTGTGCGTTCTCCCAGGGAAGTTGTCCCTGGATCCCGGGAACCCGGCAGTGGCGGGCTGCACAGGCTCCCCGGAATGGAAGTGTGGATAGTGACCTGTGCTCACACACAGGCTTCTTGGTGGTGGCAGCAGCAGCCTTAGCGTCTCTTGCCCATCTCTGGGGTCCATGCTTTTAGACGCGGCTCGTGCCTGTCTCTGGAGCTCCTTTGAGCAGCTCTTTTAATCCCCTCTCCTCAGGCACCAGGAAACAAAGAGGGAAGAAAAAGTCCCTTGCCTCTTTGGCAGCTCCAAACCTTTTCCCTGACTCCCTCCTGGCTAGCCGTGGTGCACTAACCCCTTCAGGCTGTGTTCATGCCACCAACTCCAGTCCTCTCCCTGTGCTCTGACCAAAGCCCGAGCCTCAGATTGCAGCCCCGCCCGCCCCGGTGGGTGAGAAGACAAGCCTCTCAGGCTAGTGAGTGCCGGTCGGCACCAATCCTCTGTGCAGAAATCTCCCCACTTTGCCCTCTGCACCCCTGTTGCTGCGCTCTCTTCCGCAGCTCCGAAGCTCCCCACGTCCGCCACCCACAGTTTCTGCCCACGAAGGGGCTTCCTAGTGTGTGGAAACCTTTCCTCCTTCACAGCTCCCTCCCACTGGTGCAGGTGCCGGCCCTATTCTTTTGTCTGTTTTTTCTTTTTCTCTTTTGCCCTACCCAGGTATGTGGGGAGTTTCTTGCCTTTTGGGGGGTCTGAGGTCTTCTGCCAGCATTCAGTAGGTGTTCTGTAGGAGTTGTTCCACGTGTAGATGTATTTCTGGTGTATCTGTGGGGAGGAAGGTGATCTCCGTGTCTTACTCTTCCACCATCTTCCCCTCGTCCCCTCTACCTTCCTAAAGTAGGAAATTCTTCAAATGCAGGAAGTATATTCCAAAGGTGCTGGATACCAAATAAAATATACAGACAACCGTTGTCAGAAGGCTTATCAGTCCATGTCATTTTAATGGTGAAGATGATCTAATAGTAATTACTAGAATTTACTGAAAACTTCTTATACTGTGCCAGTTACTTTTCTAAACTTTGTATTTTGGGGCTCATTTATTTAAACATAATATAAATTCTATTTATTATCATTATCTCTATTTTTCACATGAGAAGATTGAGCAAAAATGTAACTTAAGAAACTTTCCCATGCTTACACAGCTAATAAATAGTAAAGTTGAAACTTGATCCTAGAGATTCAGAGAGAATTCGAAGCTTTGGGAAAAAGCTATTTGAGAAAGTATTATAGCAAGAATAAACAAACAAATAAATGTGGGATTATGTAAGAGTGACAAAATGCATTTTTGTTAATTTAAGAAGATAAAAAATTTCAAAAGAAATTATTTTTATTGTTATGAAATATAAAGTTTCATTTAGCAGTATTTTATCACCTGGGGACTTTTGAAAAATCTCCGGACTGAGGATGCACCAGATGTTAGTTAAATCAGAATCTCTGGGGGAAGACTAAGCATCCATATTTAAGACAAACCAGATGATTCCAATGTTTTACACATTGTTTTACACAGTTTTCCAAGTGTTGCTTTATACACTTAGTACTCGGTGATTGTTATTAAGCCTATTCTCAAGCTTCAATGTGCTTATAAATCAATAGGGAATCTTGATAAATGCAATTCTGTTTCATTTTGCCCAACGTGGGGCCCAAGAGTCTGAAGTTCTAACAAAACCCCCAGGCAATTCTGATGCTGCTGTTCTGAAGCCAATTTTTAGAGTAGCATGTGTGGAAGATACAATTGGAACTTGTAAAATTTCAGGGCTGTTATCAGACATGTTGAATCATAATGTACATTTTAGCAAGATCCCAATTAAGTCATAAGCACACTACATTTTAAGAAACATTGTAGCTGAAAGCAACAAGCTTGGCAATGAAAGGAAATGATAAGTGACAGAGAGTGAAAAAGAAAGCTTAAGTGTTGATTTAGTTTTAGGCAGAAGATGTAGACTTTGATAAGTTTTAAGAAATTGATAATTTTTTTTAAAAAATGCATGGCTTTTAATAAAGAGTAATTGTCAGAAGCATAAAACTGGAAATTGTAACTGTCAAACCAGCAAGAATACAATTGTCTTACTCAATAGATGGTTATGAAAAAAGAGAAAAACAGGAATAAAAAGTAATTATAGGAAAAACAACCAACAGACTGGGTGTAACAAATAAGTTATAATATCATAGTAACTGAAGTAAATTCAGATATGTTAAATTAGCTATCTCTAGGCTGTGTTGCTTTGTTTCTTACGTGTTTCGGGAAACACCATACACTTCTCCAGAGTGGCTGTTGGCAATTTACATCCCACCCATCAGCATAACAAGGCTCCCTGTTCTCCATGGCCTGTCCTGCCTTTCTGGATTTTACACTTTTTTCAGATGGCCCTTTTGACCAGGGAGCAGTCAGACTTCATTGTAGAGAAAGAGAGAGCTAATTTGATATATAAACAACAACAAAAAAATCAAGACCCGAATAGTGTTCTTAGAAGAAATGATTTGTGTTCCAAGAATCCTGCTGGTTTTTATTTTTCATCTCAGCTTTCATGATTCCTACTCTTCCACTTTAAAAGAGAAAAGCATGTCTCTAAGCCACTCTGCGTCCTACTATGGTTGATTTCCCAGGTGTAAAAATAAACATTCAAAGTTGACAGATAGACAAAGAATTCTCAAATGTTGGGACTTAAAAACAAATAAAGTTAGTGTCAGGCCACTCTTTCTTAAGGCTTCAGAAATTTGCAATAAGACAAAATACCCTTCCCTGTTCTATTTATATATGGTTCTACTAAGGGAAAGTTTTGGCATTAGAAGTGAGATATTTGAACTCATAGGATGATTTATAAAGTAAGATGAGGTGGGGTTGGCAGAAATTTTAATACATTTTATTAAAGGATTTATTTTTAAATTTTCAAATGATGTATCATTTTTCAGGTAGGATTCCATGATAGCAAAGTGTAAAATACATTTAAGAGCTAATATATGTTATCCAAGCTACAAATTCATGGCAAGATTCCTCTAATGCCTGTCATGTCTATTTGTATTGGGTTGGCCAAAAAGTGCATTCAGGTTTTTCTTTAACATCTTATGGAAAACCTGAACAAACACTTTGGCCAACTCAATATATTTGTCTTAGGAGCCAGAAGTCAGATGATTTTTCATAGGAACCTATATATTAACATGTTATATAAAATGGAATCAGAATCTCAAAGCAATTTTAATTTGACTGGTTTGAAAATGGGGACTGGCCTTACCAATTGGTCTATACTGTGGGTATTTTCTATTCAAAAGAGCTGAATCTGGAGCTCCAAGGATTAACAAAATATATTTAAAGCTGGGAAATAAAAAACACACTTTATTGAAAACTTTATTTGTAATAGGGTATAAATACTAACAATATGTCAATTTTGCCATTGTTTTGTGACCATGAGTTTAAATAATATGTCCTTAAATGAAAGTGTAAAGTTTTATTTAATAGTCATTTTCTAAGTTTTACAACACTTATGGTATATTTCACAGATATTAGGGAGTAAATACCTGTGATGAAAATGTTACAAATCTCTATAAAATTCTAGTTGTTTAATTCTTGGTGTCAACTTGAGAGAGGAGCTATAAAGTTGTCAGCTGAGAGAGAATAAAAATAATTTTCTTAACAAATTAATGTGTGATTTTTGCATATAATTTGAATGAAGTTTAAAGGATAGAGTGGTTTGAAAAAGAACCACTAGAGACAGATTAGTCAGAGATATCTAAAGAAACAGAAACAGAACCAATATGATGTATGTATAGCGTGCATGTGTGTGTGTGTGTGTATGTGTCTAGAGAGAGGGAGAGAGGTTTTAAGGAATTGACTTACACAGTTATAGGGGCTGACAAGTCCAAAATCTGCATCTAGCTCAAATTCAAGGCCTTCTGCTCATAGAATTCCCTCCTGTTCGTAGGAGGTCAGTCCTGTTTTATTCAGGCTTTCAACTAATTAGATGATGCTCACCCAAATTATGGAGGTTCTCAGCTTTATTCAAAGTCCAGCAATTTAAATGTTAATCTCATCCCAAAAAACTCTTGCAGAAATATCCAGAATAATATTTGACCACAAACCTGGGTGCTGTGGCTCAACCAAGCTGACACAGAAAATTACCATCACACACTCTCAGTGCCATACAGCTAGATTTTATTCTGAACCCTGTCTCAGTTGGCAATAAATATTCAGCCATCAAATGTGAGCTACACTAGAATTAAATACTATCTCTGTCATTAAGATAAAAATGAACACATTTTCAGTGAAATTTTACTTTTTACATTTATTAAGTTTTTATAAAAATATATACATATATGCATGTATTACTTTAAGTAATCATAAACTAATACAAATTAAAATAATCTTTTGATTCAGAATACTGAGGCTTATATTCACGGGAAATAAAATGACAATTTTAACAAAAGGCAATTAAAGAGTTTTCATGTACAAAATTATAGTAATTTATAACAATAAATACCTTAGATAGGATAAAATTTGGCAGGGAAGTAGAATGTAAATACATATTCATGGAGAAACCAAAAATTTCTGGTTGTTAAAGTAGACTTACTTCATTAATTTTAAGTGTTTTATATTAAGTATAAAATAAATAGGATGTTTAAATTTCATTTATTATGTTTGAAAACTAATATAACTCATTGAAAATATCAATATTCACAAGATGTCAGAAATTACATAACTACATAATTTTAAAATTATTTTAACTTGTAAACTTACTCTTTAAAATAAGACTCATGAAAATGTTGTAAAAGCTGGTTTAGAATATGGAGAAAATAAATTTGGGGCCCCATTTAATATTATAACCCAAGGTGAAATTTAATGAACTAAAGATATATATGAAATAGGAAACTAAACATCTAATAGATTAAATTTTAAATAATACATTTGTGTTCATTTGGAAGGATTTCTTTAAAAATAAGGAAGAGCTTGAAATTATAATATGTAAAGTTGAGGGTTTTGAATACATTCAAATTGAGTTTGTGATTAACAAAAGCCCCAACATACAAAGTTAAGAAAAGTTTGATTGAACGATTATTTCAAGTATGACGTTAGCAAGAATTAAAAATCTACTATATCTAAGAATACTAAATGGCTACTACTTATATGAAAAGACATTCACTACCACAATTAATGAGATAAATAATTCAACAGTGAGAAATATTTTTTGTTACAGTAAAGTAACAAGGAGTTACTTTAAACCCACTGGACTGACAAACAGTAGAAAGTTGAAGAAAGCCAAAAGCTTGCAAAGATGTTAGACGACAGGTATCCAAAGGTACTATAGTTGTGTAGTTGCATTTCTAGAAGTCAATCTTATAATAAAATTATGAACATATTTATTTTTCAAAAACTCCATGTCTAAGTATTTCTCACATAGATATAGCCTCTAAGAACCAAGAAACTCAAAGAGCAACAAGTAGAGTTAATAGTACCCACAAACACACATGTAAACATACACACACATGCACACATGTGCACAAATTAGGCATATCATAAACTGCCAAAAACCAAAGATAAAGAGAGAAACATGACGGCAGGCAGGAGGCAAACACTTACCTATGAAGAAGCAAGGATGAGAATTACAGCAGAATCTCATTAGAAACCAAGCATAGAAGACAATGCAGTAAAATCTTTAGTTTTGAAAAAAAAAAACAACTATCAACATAGAATTCCATATTCAGTAAAAATAACCTTCAGAAATGAAGGAGTCACTGAAGACTTCAGCTCTTTTGTATTAAGAGTTCGGAACTCATCACTTCAGACATTACAACAATAACAACAATGTTAAACTCAGAATCAATGATTTTCTTGGACCTATCAGAGAATTGCAGTCACAGAGAAAACCACCTGGAAATATGGAGAGACAGGTGAAATGCAGAAAAACACAGCTGATATCAGCTTATGTAGTGTGGAAGCTGCAGGAACCATAAACTGGTAGGAACACTTGAATGGTGGTTTGGATGAATTGCTGGAGGCTGAGTTTGGACTGGTTTGAGAGTAAGAAACTGGTGAAAGCCACAATCCTGGGCACCCCACATTACTGTGGCTTTCACCTCCAGATGCTCTACCACATTCAAGAAAAATTGTCACTTGTCTGGCAAGTGGAAGGGGAACCATTTAAAATACAGGGGTTTATTCTGCATAACAGAAACCTACTCTCCAGTGAAAAATACTTTACTGGAGCCTTATATCACAGAGGTAGAAAGGCAACCACTCAACTCAAGATTCCTCTAGCCTTCCTGTCTCACCTAAACAGGGGAGGGAGAAAAGATAAGAAACACTTGTGAAGCCCAGGGACCAGGGCCAGCAAGAGACTGAAAGTTAATTATAAGATTATAGACCTTTAATTTATTTAAGCAGTATTCCAGATTATTTATCATACATATCATGCACATATTGTGACAAATATATTCCTAAATGTCATATGTTTGGGGATTCTATTGTAAATATTGTTTTAAAATGTTATTTTCCAGTAGCATGCAGGTAGCTTATGCAAATGTATTTTTGCATTACTTTGCATCCTGAGACCCATATAAATTTATTTATTAATTCTAGTCACTATTTTTGTAGAGTTTTTTACCTGTAAATGACCAGATTGTCTGTGAATAGTCAGTTTAACTCTAATTTCCCAAAATATTTTAAGTACATTTTTCTTGACTCATTTCACTGTTTAGAATTATTTGTATAATGCTGAATAGATGGAAACAGAACAAATATGTTTTTTCTTTTCCCCAATTTTAGAGGAAAAATAATCAGACTTTTGCACTATGTATAAAAATAGTGTAGGGATTTTGGAAATCCTTTATCCAGTTGAGGAAATTTCTCTATATCTCTAGGTTGCTAAGAGTTTATATTATGAATGGATATAGAATTTTGTTAAATGATTATCCTGCATTTAATGAAATAATATGACAGTTCATTATTCTGTTAACATCATGAATTGCATTGATTTTTGAGTGATAAACCAACTTTGTATTTGATTATGATGTAGCGTCATTTTGTATATTGCTGTATTTGATTTACTAATATTGTGTTAAGAATTTTGAAATCTATATTTATGAAAAGATTGATCTCTGAGATTTCTTTTTTCAGTGTGTTTTTATTGTTTTATTGTCAGGGTAATACTGGCAACTGCAGCTGCAATCCTCAAGCAAATCAACTTTTTCTTGTCATGTCATGACTCTTCTCTGCTTCTTGGGAGCACTTCCAGCATCACTATGGCACTTTGTATGAGTGTTGTAGTGTTATCAATGTTTAAGGTATTACATGAAACATGATGAAAAATATGGCAACACCGCGAGTGCTATGCAATTGACTGGAGAGACAAACTGCTCAAACGGAGATGATTACCATCACAGGGTGTTTCAAGTGGATAGTTGTAAAACTTGAGCTCACTGCAATAGCAACAGGAGGTAGTCACAAAATTATTACAGTATTACAGTAGGTACCACAGTTAATCTGATGTAGTTATGACAGCCCTGCAGCATTACATTTGCTTTCATTTCTCTTGACTGTGAATGGCACCATGTACAGTGTGTTTGTATGTAAGTTTTGATAAAATTAAGTTGTTATACTTGATTTGTGTATATTTTATGGTACTAAATTATAACATAGAGTAGTATCTATATATATTTTATGCATTCATGACATATGTAACTTTTTCTTAGTTTCTTCTTTTTTTTGATATATTTAGGCTATGCAGTTCGTCTGTGACTTTTTTCAAATTGTCACAAATCTCCCCAAATTTTTCTATGTTGATTTGAAATAATCCACATATAAGTGGACTTGCACAATTTAAACCCAAACTGTTCAAGGGTCTTCTGTACTGTGTTCTAAAGAAACTTTTAAATATGCAAGAAATCTCCATGCATATTAAGCATGCCATCATTGTCAAACACCCCTCTTTTTGTTCCATGGGCCCAAAACTTGGAATTACTCCAGACTGCCAAAGTCTCCAAAACTGTGTTAAAACCTTAATGCTAGGGGAACTGGAGTAGGGGTCTCCAGTTCCAGGTCATTGTTTTGAGCCCTTTACCTTCCCATTTGTAAATTCTTAAAATTTCTAACTTCCTCTCCAAAAGTGTCAGATGTGGATATGGCCAATTTTACTCCTTATATAACATTCAGTATGCATGGTGATTAGGAATCTGGAATGTGCCTCAGAGTGCCTGTGTGAATTCACTTTCTGTAATTTACTAAGTGTGGTAACACCAGGACAATTGCTGAACTTTTCTGTATCTCAGTTCCTTTTCTGTAAAATATGAGCATAATGATAATAGTACTTATTACATAGGGCTAGTGTGTTATGTCAGCTAATATATACAAAGAGCTTAGAAAATTGCCAAGTATGTAATAAGCATTATTACTATTATTACGATGGCTAAGATGGACTGTTCTTAAATGAAGGCAGTTGTAACAACCAAATGGTTTTGCAAATAAACACATTTTTTAATGGAAGAAAATATAAAGTAACTTTTAATAATTGCTTTTTCTGTAATTATGCTGCAATGCAATACATGTGCACTTATAAAACACACACATACACACCATTTATACATATATGTCCATCCATTTATATATTTGCTTGTATTTAAACCTGTAGAAAACTAAACCATAGAAAATTAGTACAGTAAAATTATTATTAAGGAAAGAGAGGAAAAATGGCTAGCTAGGGTAGGACAAACATAGAATGCATACTTCTCTAAATAGCTCTTGTTTTGTTGATTTGACTTTAAACTTGCATATATAATTTAAATAATTTAAAGCAGGAGAAAGCTTTTGAAAAGGCAATTATTGCCTACCAAAAACAAAATTAAACTTGAACTTAACTGTATAATGAGTTAAATTTTAACTGCTTCTTTTCATAGATAAATGGAAACCTATCACTTTTCTCTTTCTAATTTTATATTAGAAAAATATTACCTGAAATTCTTCCATGGAAGTATTTAGAGACACTCTCTATTGTTTTTTTGAGCTGCATAAAAAGACATTGTGTGGATGTTGCTGGTATATGTAATTGATTCCCCATTGGTTTTTCTTTCTATTCATTTCCTCTTATAAATTGTGCATTTTTCCTTTTAGATTATTTTCTAGTGTATCTTTTGGATAAATTATTAGCAGTGAGATTGGAGAATCAAAAGACACATGCATGTGTGATTTTACTACATACTGCAAAATCCCCTTCCTGGTTGAACTATTTTACATTCTCTGCAGCAATGTGTAAAACATCTTGTTCACCCAAAGTCTCAATAGCAAGTGTGTGGTCAAACTTCTGGATTTTACCTATCTGTAAAATGGAAAATGTTCTCCTAAGTGTAGTTTATTTGCATTTATATTACTATGAATGAGTTTAAGACAATTTGCATTTGTTTTTCTGCAGACTCTTCATATTTCTTACCTGCTTCCATTAAGTTGTCAGGCTTTTTCTCTCCATTTTTAGAAGCTCTTTATATAGTAAGAATATTTACCATTGGTCTCTAATATCAATAACAAATAAAACTTACTTATGGTGTTTTTAGCTATCCAAAGGTTTGTTTATATTACAGTCAAATTTATCAGTCTTTTGTTGCAGCTAGATTTTGAATCATCAGTAGGTATAATTTACCCCACTCCCAAGTTACAGAGAAAATTATCCTTGCTTTCTCTTTTTTTTTTAACATCTTTATTGGAGTATAATAGCTTTACAACAGTGTGTTAGTTTCTGCTTTATAACCAAGTGAATCAGCTGTACATATACATATATCCCCATATCTCCTCCCTCTTGCGTCTCCCTCCCACCCTCCCAACCCCACCCCTCTAGGTGGTCACAAAGCACGAAGCTGACGTCCCTGTACTTTGTGGCTGCTTCCAGTAGCTATCTATTTTACATTTGGTAGTATATATAAGTCCATGCCACTCTTCTCACTTCATCCCAACCCTTCCCCCTCCCTGTGTCCTCAAGTCCATTTTCTATGTCTGCATATTTATTCCTCTCCTACCCCTTGGTTCTTCAGAACATTTTTTCTTCAGATTCTATATATATATGTGTTAGCATACAGTATTTGTTTTTCTCTTTCTGACTTACTTCACTCTGTGTGACAGATTCTAGGTCCATCCACCTCATTAAAATAACTCAATTTTATTTCTTTTTATGGCTGAGTAATATTGCATTGTATATATGTGCTACATCTTCTTTACCCATTCATCCATCGATGGACACTTAGGTTTCTTCCATGTCCTGCCATGTTTTCTCTTATTCCTTGAATATTTTAGATATTTAGATTAAAACATCTGATCAAATTGGAATTAATTTTGTGCATATTAGAAATATATCCAACTATGTATTCTCTATAATAAACCAGTTATCCCTATAAAACTGTTAAGAAGATGTTTTTCCTGAAGATTAAATAAGTTAACTTCATTGTATATTACATTTATATAAAACTTGGTAGGTATATTATTTTTTTTTCTCATTGGTCCTCCTTCTGTTTATTCACCAACATTGTATTCATTTTAATTGTTGAGGTTTCAAATGTGTTTGAATATTTGGTAAAAATAGCACCCCACATTGGTATTCCTTTACAAGATTTTCCTGGCTATTCTTGTTTGCTTGTTCTTCAAATTGATTATTATAGTGGATATTTCTGACTCAGACAAAATAAGCACACAAATAATAAAAACAAAAACTTGTATTTTTATTGGTTTTGCATTAAGTTAACTTAGGAAGGGATGACATAGCTATGGTGTTGAATTTCCTTATTCAAGAGTATATTTTTCAGATACTTTTGTGTCTTTCAGGAGTTGTTTTCACAACATTTCCCATAAGATTTTGAACTTTTTTTTAAGTTTATAGTTAGGCCATCAGATATCATTTTCTAGGACTTTCCTGGGAGTGTTGCTATCAGTGATTTGGAGTCCTCTGCATGTATTTGGCAGCTCATGGAATTACTGTGTCACTTGTTTTTATTACCTGAGTTGGTTATAATAATTTTCTTTATATTTTGGGTTTTTTTGTTATGTTATATGTTATAGGATGATTTAGGGATATTCATAAACTACACTCCTGCCACGGTCACTTTGTCTGGCATGCTCGAAAATTTTTGAAGGTACACATTTTCTAACAAATTTCCTTTCACCAAATATGCAAAAATTATTTCAAAGATTAAGTGATAATTATCCCAAGGACATCTAATCACAGAAGAATTACAATGTATATAATCCTGCTCTCAAGTGCTTACTAATTAAGATAGATGATACAAACAGAATCTGCAAGAAACAAAATAATTGAGTTGGAACCAAAACTTCCTATTCACTTTGTCCAGCTGTCCCTCCCGATATGTGATCTTTGGCGCAGTTCCCATTCCCCACTTCAGAGAAAGCAGATATTTTCTTTCTCAGCCCAAATTTCCATATAATCCATAATTTTCATGTGCAAAAAGATACTGTGAATTATCTTACAGCATTAGCCTTACTGAAATTCAATTATGTCATGTAAATTCAACCACAGGTAAGGAATTACTGTACAAACATATGGGTCATTAATACCCAATTACCTTCAGGGAGAAGGTAGAGAGTGATTGAGAGGCAGGGCTTGTGGAGGCCACTCTTCTGCCCGGCAACATGGTCTCTCTAGTCATGATGGGTCTAGTCAATTCTCTGAGAGTATCGAATGCCAGCAGGGCAATGCCACAATTTCTCATGAGTAAGTGTAACGAGAGAAATTTCCCTTTCTCAGAATCTGGAGTCATATAATGTAGAAATGAAATTCTGCTGCTAGCAGGATGACTGTTAATAGCAAGGCTCACACAGGTTACTATTATTTTTCTCTCATAAAGAAAACAAGAGAAAGTCAGTCTATGGTAGCTCCTCTGTCTTTAAGCTCACAGACATCCTTAGTGTATGACTTCCCTACCTGAGGTCACCAAACTGTCACAAGATGCTTACTGAAGTCCATAACTTTATTTCTGGTATCAAGGGAGCAAAAGTAGGGAGGAAAATAAGGGACTTATTAGCTAAATTTGGCCCCTTCGGAAAGTGGTCTCGTAAGCTTTAACCAGTGCCTTCGACTTATGTTTCATTCACTACTAAAGTCAAAGAAGGCTGCAAAATATAAAGATTTTTTTAACGGACACATAGATACACGGAGTAAAATTGGTTCTGTGTTACTAAGGAAGAGGAAGAGAATGCGTGTTGAATTGGAAGCTGTCTTTCTCTACCACAGGGTTAGACTGCGTTTACCATGTCTTGTTGTCTTCTTTATAGTCTGCATAGGAAGAACCAGTTGTAATACCTGTAAGTTAAGTTTTGAAGAAGGCATTTTAGCAGTTTTTATTACACATTTTACCACTAACTATAGGTGTCATGAATATTTGCCTGCCTTTAAAAACCAGGTAAAACAAAATATAACAAAAACATTTGTTCTTTGAATGATGCTCATCTGATATTTAAAATCAGATGCTCATCTGAATATTTTTTTAAAAAAGATATATCGGCATTCAAACCTTATATAAGTAGAATTTTTTTTTTTGTATTCCAACATATTTTAGCATTCTACCGTTTTTTGTTTAGGAAATAAGTTCGGCAACCATGCAAAGTTTAGTACCCAAGGCAGATCAAGATGAATGTGGCCATTCTTGTCAAATACGGCACTGTTTGCTCTATGGAAAGAAGATGTATTACCAGGGTGGCATTTTATATATATATATATATATATATATATATATATATATATATATATATATATATATATATATATATTTCTGCAACATATTATAACCACACTCCATTAGAAATGATTACCACCACAATGCTGCATGGTCTGAATTAGGTTCATATTTCTTTAGAGCACAAAAGCAAGAAAGAGGCCAACTGCCAGGACCGCTTGACCGGGTCAGTGGCTCTGCCTGACCTGTGTCAGCAGGAATCTCAATCAAAGCTGCAATGGTCGCCATGTTAGCCGGGCACTTCTCACACTGGTGACTTGTTGTTAAATCACTGGGTCTGAAAATAACAACCGTCCATCAGTGTCAGTGCATGAAAAATTGAATTTCATCAGAATTTAAAAGAATTGCAGACTAGACTAATGCCATAGAGTCAGGTCTTGTGACTGTGATTTGTTCTTTCTGTCGCAGCACATTGACAACCTTCTGACTGCTTCTCTTACCAGAGGGGAAGTGACAGAAGAATAGTTTCAAAAATATTTACCCACTTTCATCACAAATAAAATGCCTGAATATGCTTTCAAGAGTATAATGGTTTGAAATAATTTACCACCTGGCACTTGCTCTTTTGGACTTTTGGACTCAATTAACAATGAGTGTGTTCTTAAATATATTCCTCTTTCATGAAGAAGAGGTTTAATAAATATCTACATCTAAAGTCTAGGTTTAAAGCATACTGAAGTCACTGATATATTTAGGGATGAATACTTATTACTAATGAACCCTAATTTTTTTTTTTTTTTTTTTTTTTTTGCGGTACACGGGCCTCTCACTGTTGTGGCCTCTCCCATTGTGGAGCACAGGCTCTGGACGCACAGGCTTAGCAGCCATGGCTCATGGGCCCAGCTGCTCCGCGACATGTGCGATCTTCTCGGACTGAGGCACGAACCCGTGTCCCCTGCATCGGCAGGTGGACTCTCAACCACTGTGCCACTAGGGAAGCCCTGAACCCCAATTTTAATCTTAGGATAACATAGAAGATTTCATAAATGAGTCCTCAGGGTGATCCAAGTTGATTCACAGCAGGGATGGGGGAGAATATGGAAGTGCAAAGGCCTACATGGAAATTTCTTTGGAATAATGAGAATTCACTAATCTGAGATTTTATTAACTGGCTATTTTAAGTAAATCTCTTTTAATAGAATTAGAAACCAATCAACTGCAGTAATAGGGATGACTAACAAATTATCAAGCCAAAATTTTTAAATAAATAATTTTATAATACTTAAGTAGAATTTTTTACTCATAGAAGTTAAGTATGAATTTTATTTACAGTCATTAATATAGGATAAGGGTTGACTCTTTGGAACAAAGGGGACCTTGAATTTAGCTCCATTTTTTTATCTAACAGTTTTATCTAACAGTTTCAAAAAGATCACTCTTGTTACTTGTCTTAGTTTCTGCTGCTATAACAAAATGCCATAGACTGGGTGGCTTAAACAGCAGACATTTAGTTTCCACGGTTCTGGAGGCTGAAAGTTTGAGAGGAGGGTTCCGGCATGGTCAGATTCTTGGTGAGGGCTCTCTTCCTGGTTTGTAGATGGCCACCTTCTCATTGTAACCTCACAGGATAGAGAGAGAGAGAGAAGAGGGGAAGAGAGAGAGGGAGAGGGAGGTCAGTCTTGAGTCTTTGCCTCTTTTTATAAGGACATTAATCCTATCGCAAAGGTGATACACCCACAGTCTCATCTAAGCCTATTTATCTCCCAAAGACCCCCACCTCCAAATACTATTACACTGGGGATCAAGGCTTGAACATATGGATTCTGGAGGGACACACACTTTCAGTCCATAGCAGTACTATAAGGAGAATAGATGATGTGAGAGTAAGAGGAGACAAGTTTCAAGGGCAAAGAAACTAATTAGGAACTATTCTAATTGTCTAGACTCTAGCCATAAAAGATAGTGGTTCAGACCACACTTACAGTGGTATAAGTAGTGAAAAGTGGCCAGGTTCTAGACCTATTTGGAAGGTACAGCTGACAATCTGTGCTAATTTATTGGATGTGTGATATGAGAAAAAATTGACCTCAAGAAAGAATTATCTTTTCTAAGCTTTAATTTCCTCAGGCACACAATGGAGAACTTACTAATTATAACATGGGATTGTTGAGAAAGTTAAATGTCAATGTCTGAAAGCAATTAAGACAATGATTATATATTACGATAATAATATATATCATGTAAAATAATTATTATATTATTATATTATAGATAATGAGTAACAGCTTAACATGAGCCCTGACACAAAGTTTTAAACTCCTTCAGTAAAAGCCAAGCTCAAGTTCTAGAACTTGGTCTTTCTATATCCATATGGAAATTTTCTAACCCAAATACTTGGCTTATGTGCCTTTACAGGCAATTCTCATATAGCTACCTTCTTTATTAGGCAGGTGCACTTTTAATTCATGCCATGTTAACATATTTTAAAAGTTGCCTAGTTTCTGTTTCTTCTTGTCCCATAATTTTGGGTTGTTTGCAAGCCACTAACTTAAAGACTTTGTGCAAGTGTCCGTCTTACAGAATTTCTTATTATCATTGGAAGTGGTGTCATCAGAGGCAGAATATCAAACAGAACAAGTTTGTGGAATTAAGGACCTGAGAGTCAGGTCTCAGACTTCCCGTGTATGCAACCAGTCAGCTGACTCTGGAACCAGAGTACAGGGTATAACTGCTCAGAACATCAAAGCCCGACTGTGTTCATTTAGTGGTGACACACTCAGAAGATAACAGCATCTTATGCCATACTGAAATATTGTATTTTTTCCAAATTATGTAATTATTGAGGAAGCAAATAGTAGGGAAAATGTAAAATACTGAATTTGTATAATTTTTTAATAAAATATTTTCAAATTTCTAAAGAGATAGTTGAACTTGCTTCTATGAATACATCTATATTGATATCTGAAGCCATATTTATATCAATATGTATTTCTTTATATTTAATATTGTTTTATGCTTGAAATATCTACCTAAAATCTCTAATTATGTTTTATTTTCCAGGGAAATTTTTATTCTTGATAGAAATCATCAAGGAGAAAACTTGGCTATTTGGCAATCTCTTGCAGATAAGACTGTTTATTACAATTATATACATGGTTTTATGTGAACATGTGAACTTCCACTTATAAAAGGAATGATTCCAAAATGTGAGAAAAACAAGTAAAAGTAATGAGTTTTATATATGCAATTTTCCTTGCTAGAAAGAGGGCTGTTCAAATGTTGTGCTTTTTTTTTAAATTAAACTTTTATTTATTCATTTGAACAAATACCACATTAAAAATATCTTTAAAACTTATTCTTATTAAAGTAAATGCTATTTACATTAAATGAAATTGGTTTTCATCAACAACCGAATGATAACAGCCCAGGAGGATCACTTATATTTATTTTTAATAAAAAGTGACATGTAATTATATGATAGCATTTTGTGCTTGGAAAGCACCTTTCATCTTTAAAATTTCAAAAGCCACAAAGTGTAATATAGTGATATAGTATATCCACTGACATTAAATCTTTAAAGAAACCAATGTACTAGTGATTAAATATTTTAACAAGAACTCTACAAAAGCATATTTTCTTTCTGTGGTTCAAAATTTGGTAATTTTAATATAATACTGCTTATTCACAAGAGAGTAATGAATCATTATCATTTTTTTCTTAGAAATCCATCTCAAACTGATTTTCTTATTCCTCTACAAACTAGCTCTGATAAATAAATAAATAGGACAAATCTTAGGTGTCCACTAAAGGGTAAAATCATTCTTTGATTATATTAACAATTTTAGTGATACATTATAATTTATTGGTGACCTGACAGATAACTCCATGTATGGGTACATGGGCTAGTATAACACTTTGTTTCTCAGATTTCTGAGAGACTAAAATGGCAAAGAGAACAAAGAAAATTCTAATAGAACTCTTTAAATATATTGATAAAACTTGCAGGATTATTACATTTATAAATTTTTATGATCAATGAAAGTTTCTTCCTATTTCTAAATAATCATTTTAGATTAATGTAAAATTAAATAAAATACTATTAAACAACCATTTTGATATTAAATACTCAGCAAACCAATTAAACATATAAATAACCTCCTTTGTCTCATGAAGTCTTTCTTGGATTTGCCAACTATCAGAGTAGTTACTTTTAACCTCCAGAGGTCAAAGACAGAAAATTTTACATCTTGACTTGTTAAAGTCACTTTAGGATTTAACTTAGTCCAATTTTAGTCTGATAATGTTTAGCTTGTTCAAAGCTTTTAGACCAGGAGTCCCTAACCCTGAGTTCATGACTAGAATTTAAGAGATCTGTAACTCAAATGAGAAATATGAAAATATTTTTTTTCTTATTTTCACTAACTTCAAATTAGTAGTATGCACTATGTTCAAATTTGGCTGTAGGTAATAAACCAGAGTAGAGTTGGCTGTATCTGAGATGTGAGGCTTTGTCACCTCCATCAAAGCTGTTATAGACACCTGACAATACCTTTTACCCATATTGTTACTTTAAAATTATAGTAATTATTATATCAATTACTAGATATTGTTGATATTTTGGTAAGAAACACTTATATTGCTATATATCAAATATTTAAAAATATTTTGTCAGCTGCATTTCAATATAATTGATATTCTTTGTGATCTTATGTATTTCTTGTATGCATTTAAAAACACTGTTCTTAGAAATCCATAGACTTCATCAGACTTCCATACTAGTTCATGGCAAAAAATATTGTGAAGAAATTCTATGTTAGGTTAAGTTGATTAAGAATTCTGTTTAATAATCTTTATCATTACTGATTTTCTGCCTGTATAACACATCAATTAATGAGCAAGGGACACTGACATCTCCAAAAATAATTGTGAATTTGTCTATATCTGTTTTCAGTTATAAAAGTTTATTACACCATGCATTTTGACATTCTGTTGTTACATGCGTACACATTAAAGATTATTAAATCTTCTTGGAAAATTGTCCCCTTTATCATTAGGTAATGTTTCCCTTTATCCCTGATTACCATCCTTTTTTAGTAGTCAATTTTATCTGAAGCTACTATTACTTCTTCTTTCTTTGATTAGTTTATCACGGTATATTTTTCTCCATCCTTTTATCTTTTTACTTTTACCCTATATCTTCATGTTTAAAGTAGGTCTTTATATGTAAAGGGGGTCTCTTATAGACAGCATGTAGTTGCATCTTCTCTAGATAATCTCTGTCACTAAACTGGTATGTTTATATCACTTACATTTAAAGTGTTTATTGATATAGTTAGATTAGAATTTGTCATCTTGCTATTTTATTGTTGTTATTCATTTCTTTTGGCTTTTGTTTCTTTATAATTTCTTTTTCTGCCTTTCCTAGTTTTAACTGAGCATCACTTATGATTCCATTTAATCTCTTCTCTGAACATTTCATTTATATTTTTTAAAAAATATTTTGGTGGGGCTTCCCTGGTGGCGCAGTGGTTGAGAGTTCTCCTGCTGATGCAGAGGACACAGGTTCATGTCCCGGTCCAGGAATATCCCACATGCCGTGGAGCAGCTGGACCCATGAGCCATGGCTGCTGGGCCTGCGCGTCCAGAGCCTGTGCTCCACAACGGGAGAGGCCACAACAGTGAGAGGCCCGCATACCAAAAAAAAAAAAAAAAAAAAAAAAATTTGGTGGTTGCCCTAGGATAGACAAAATGTATTTTGCAAGAATAATCCCAATTTTTCCCTCTTGTGGCATTGTCCCTTATGTTATTCATTTCTTTTTTTTTTTTTTTTTCTGGTACGCGGGCCTCTCACTGTTGTGGCCTCTCCCGTTGCAGAGCACAGGCTCCTGACATGCAGGTTCAGTGACCACGGCTCATGGGCCCAGCCTATTCATTTCATTTTTACATAAGCTATAAACGTCTAACACATTGTCACAATTATTGCTTAAAGTAAGTTATTTTTAGGGCAATTAAATATAAGAAAATTAAAAATTATATTTTACTTCAAATATTCCTTTTCTGATGTCCTTCTTTATACATATAGAATTTCTAAACTGCATCAATTTTCTTCTACTTCAAGAACTTCCTTCAACATATTTTGTGGGACAGGTCTACTGGCTGTGAAATTCTTCAGTTATTATTGCCTGAGAAAGTCTTTATCTCTCCTTCACTTTTTAAAAATAGATTTAATATTTTAAGCTTTATATTTACAGAAAATTTTATAAGATAATACAGAGAATCCCTGTATATTTTATACCATGTTCCCCTATTATTAACATCTTATACTAGTATGGTGCATTTTGTTAGAATTAATATACAAATATGGTTATGTTATTATTAGCTAAAATGCATAGTTTATTTAGATATCCTTAGTCTTTATATGATATCTTTTTATGTTTTAGGATCTCATCTAGACTACCACATTACATTTAGTTGTTTTGTCTTCTTAGGCTCCTTTCATTTGTAACAATTTCTGTTTGCCCTTGTTTTTGATGAACTTAGTTTTAAGGAGTGTTGATCAGGTATATTATAGGATGCCTCTTTCTTGGGAATCATCTGAATTTTTTTCCATGATTATACTGGAATTATGGATATTTATTTATTATTATTTATTTATTGGAATTATATTTTTTAGCACTTCCTTATTTACTGGTATTATAAGATACTCCAGGGTCATCTTGTATATTTCTAGCCCAAGTCTTAGAATCAGCCATTTCTCCAAGGAGCCTCAATTCCTTTTTTTTAGAGGTTGGCATTAGAAGCCACGATCTAGCTACTAGGTATGTTCATTGTTACTGGAGTGTCAGTGCTTCTAGGCCCCCTCGGCTAACAGAGAAAGGAAATATATGTATGTGTAATAATCCATCTAGGTACATATACCTAAGTGTTTTGTAAGCATCTGCAATTATATTACATTAAACATGAGCTTATAATGAATATCCACCTCTAACCCATTTCCACATGGTTCACTCTAGGCTCCCATTGCTTTTCTGTGGATATCCACTTCAACAGAGAAACTCACCATCTGCCATCCATTCATGAAATTATTCAATTCAGTATATATGTATAATAATATAGAATTGTTTCTCTTTACCTACATGGGAAACAACTTGATCAACTTCATCACATTATATTGAGGATAAATACTATCAATAGTGCTTGTATTTGTCTAATGAGTACTTTGCTTGTGTGCAGTTAGTTTTTCCTTTTGTCTTATGGACTCCACTCATTTCCAAAGCTACTTAGATCAGCACATTGTCTCCTCTTCCCCTACCATATGGTTGTTTCATACATTTATTATATAGTTAATATCTCTTGTCTCAGTTTTCAACCCCTCAAACGATTGTTTTTCAATCTGCATACATTGTTTCAATCTTTGTGTTGTAAACTTCTATGAGTTTTTACAAATGCACATATCATGTATCCAACATCACATTGTGATACAGAATAATTTTGCTGCCCTAAAAATCCCCTGTGCTTCAACAAGCTTAATCCTCACCCTCTCCCCACGAGCTCCTGGAAACCAATGATCTTTTTACTGAATCCATGGTTTTGCCTTTTTCAGAATGTCATATTATTAGAACCATGGAAGTTTTTTCTTTTTTTCAAAATTTTTAATTAACTAGAGACCGTAGTATATTTAGATTTCCTTAGTTTTCACCTAATGTTCTTTTTCCCCAGGATTCCATCCAGGGTACTACTTTATACTTATTTGCCATGTTGTCAGATGTCTCAGATTAATCTTGGTTTTGATAACCTTGAGTATTTTGAGGAATACTGATCAAATAATTTGTAAGTTGCCCCTTTATTGGATTTTTTTCTGATGTTTTCCTCAGTATTATACTGGGGCTATTTATTCCATCATACCATATCATATTACTATCCATGATTTATGACTGCTGATGTTGACATTAATCATCTGGCTGAAGTAGTGTTTGTAAGTTTTCTTCACAGTAAAATTACACATTTTTTTTTTCTCTTTGAATTCTAATACTCTGAAAGGAAGTCAATATCTGAAGCCCATACTTAAGGAGAGTGATGTTCTTCCTTTTCTAGAGTGGGTCTAGATAAATTATTTGGCATTCTTCTGCCTGGGAGATTGTTTCTTTCCACAATGTATTAATTTAGTTTTATATATATATATATATATATATATATATATATATATATATATATATATATACACACACACACTCATACATATTTTATGTTTTGGGTTGTAATCCAGTACTACTTTATTCTACTGCTGAAATTTTCCCTGCCTTAGCCACTGGGGACTCTCAGTTGACTCCTGTTTCCCTTTGACATATCCCCATCAGTAATTTCTTTTATGAGTACTTCTTACTTTCTGGCATTATCAGATACTCCAGGCTCCTTTTGTGTATTTTCTGCCCCAGCCTTAGAGTCCACTATTTCTCCAAGGAGCCCCAGTTGCATTTACTGGAGAATGGTATTTGAAACCAAGATCCAGGAGTAAGTGTGCTGCTTGCTGCTGGGGTGTTTATTTTAGACCCTATAAGGTGAGAAAGCAAAAAACATAAAACAAACAAAAAAAGTGTATATACATGTTCTATAATCCCTTCTACATAAAACATTTTGTATATATATTAAGTTAAATTTGTCCCCAAATGCAATGATGAGAAACTAGCTCCCAGTATCATGAATCCTTTTATTTAGCATTCATTTCCAGTATACATACATAGTAGTATCAAAAAGATTAACCCATACTTCTATGGAAAACAACTTTAAAGACTAAAGTCCTTATGAACAGTTAATTTTGCCTTTAGTTTTACAGACGTCATTCTTTTCCACAAATACTTAAATCAGCACATTTCCCTACCACGTTCAGTGAGGTTCTTTCATATACTTGTAATTCAGTTACATTTTCTTGCCACAGTCTGCATTCTTTCCTGGGATCCCATGACCCCCTAAATGTATATATTTTTTAATTTGCTTTCACTAAAGTTATCTTTTTGTGTTACAGTTCTATAGTTCTTGAGAAATGCAAAATATCAAGTGTCCTCGATTATAGTATCATACAAAATGGTTTTACTGTCCTAAACCTCCCCTGTGCTTCACCCATTCTTAAACTCTGGCAATCAATTGACCTTTTTAATTGTCTCTATAGTTTTGCCTTTTCTAGAATGTCAAATAAATGAAATCATATAGCATTTAGCCTTGTTATACTGGCTTCTCTCACTTATCACTATGCAGTTAAAGTTTCTCCATGTCATTCTGTGGCTTGATAGATTATTTCCTTTTACTGTGGAACAGCATTCCATTGTATAAATGTACCAGACTTTCTTTACCTCTTCATCTATTGAAGGACTTCTTGATTGCTTCCAGTTTTGGGGAATTATGAACAATGCTGCTATAAATATTTACTGGTAGGTTTTAGCATGGACATATATTTTAATTGTATGAGAATGGCAGAGCATTATCATTAGATCATGTGGTAATATGTTTGTTGTTGTTAGAAACTTCCTTACTGTCTTTAAAAGTGGCTGAACTATTTTGTGTTACCACCAGCAATGAATGAGAGTTCCTATTGGTCTGTATTTTCACTGACATTTAGTACTGTCAATTATTATTCTTTTAAATTTTAGCCAATCTAATATGTGTACTGTGGAATATGTGTTTATACAATTGAATTTGTCATTGTTGTTTTAATTTTCAATGTACTAATGACAAATTATGTCAAACATCTTTCCATATTCTTTGTTGTATTTTTATGTCTTCGCTGGTGAGGTATGTTTTCAAATCAGTTGTCCTTTATTTAATTGGGATTTTCTTTTGACTTGTTTCAATTTAAGAGTTCTTTGAAAATTTTAGATACAAGTCCTCTATCAGATATGTATCTTAAAAATAATTTCTCTTAGCCTATGGCTTATCAGTTCACTCTCTTAAGGGTGTCTTTCACAGAGCAGAAGTATTACATTTTAATGAATCCTTACCAATGTTTTGTTTCTTGGATAGTGCTTTTTGTTCTGTTTCTGACATCTCATCATTAAACCCAAGCCCATCAAGATTTTCTATTTTGTTTTTCCTCAGAGCTTTATAATTTGAAGTTTTGCATTTAGGTCTATCATCTATGTTCAACTTTTGTGAAGGGTGCAGTCTGTGCCTAGTTTTTTTTTGTTTGTTTGTTCATTGTTGTTTGCATATGTATGCCCAATTTTTTCAGTGCCATTGAGGAAAAGTTATCATTTCTGAATTGAATTTCCCTTGCTCTTTGGCAAAGATCAGTTCACTATATTTGTATGGTTCTATTTCTGAACTCTCTATTCTGTTCCATTTGTTTATTTGTCAATCAATGCCATGATCTCTAGTTTACTGTAACCTTATAGCAAGTTTTCAGGTTGGGTAGTGTTGCTCATCTAACTTTGTTTTACTTCTTTAGTATTGTACTGGATACTCTGGGGTTTTGCCTTTGCAAGTAAATTTTATGTGTTTGTTAGTATCTAAAATTTCTTGCTGTGATTTTTATTTGGATTAGGTAGAATCTATAGATGAAATTGGGAAGAAGTGACATTCTAAAAAGATTGAGTGTTCCAGTCTACAAACACACATGATGTCTCCATTTTCTCAGATATTCTTTGATTACTTTCAAGGGTTTTGTAGTTTTCCATATACAGTTTCTGTACATATTTTGTTATCTTATGCATAAATATTTATTTTTTAATGCGATTGTAAGTGGTATTATGTTCTTAATTCAAATTATTGATCATTGCTAGTCTTTGCTAGTTTTGATATTAGGGTAATTTTGGCCTCAGAGAATGAGTGAGAAAGTATTCCTGCTGCTTGTATTTCATGGATGAGTTTGTGGAAAATTGGTATCATTTATTTTTTAAATGTTTGGTAAGATTCACCAGTGAAACCATCTGTACCTGGTGCTTTCTTTGCTGAAAGACTATTAATTATTTGTTTAATTTCATTAATAGATATAGATATTAAGATTATATATTTCTCCTGTATGAATTTTGAAGTTTGTGCCATATAAGAAATTGGTCCATTTCATCTAAATTATCAAATCTATGGGTATTGAGTTGCATATTCCTTTATTATTTTTATGTCTAGGATCAGTAAAGATGTCCCCTCTTTTATTTCTGCTATTGATAAACTGTGTCTTTTCTCCTTTTTCTCCTTTGTTAACCTGGTCAGAGGTTTACCAATTTTATCAATTTACCAATGTATTAATTTTATGGCTCCTTTCTAAGAATCATCTTTTGGTCTCTGTATTCACCTGTTTCTTCAGATATCTAGATAGGGTTTTACCTTTGACCTTGGTTTTCTGATATTCTAATAAAAAGTGTTGATTTTTAGTTCATTCAGCTGTTTTCTTATTGCTATGCTTGGTCAATTTCCAATTTTTTAACGTATTAGATCTGAAACTGGAAATCTATCTCTTAATTTGAATATTGTATATATATATATGTTTTAAAATATTTTTATGCACTTTTACAAAGACTTTTTGTAACACTCTGTTCTCCTTTAGAATTTTAATATCTCCTTGTTGACTCTCTGAATAGCAGATCTCTAAAAATTATATTCTCCTCCTGGAATTATTTCTATTTCTTCAGTAACAGATTTATTGTTTAATCATTTGTTTATCTTTTTTCATCTTGTTCATTTAATTTCACATCTGTTGATCCAAAACACTCCAATTATATTTAAGAATGATGTTTAGCATTTGTGACTAAGGACTCTGTTTATGTGGGAAGGATATTTCCAAAGTCATTTTTCACTTTCTGAGTCTGGTCTCAGAGCTAGTTGCCTTGCTGCACTTTAAGTGGAAGTCTTTGCTCCAAGTACAGTTTCTATAAGAAAATATTGATTCATAGCTCTTTGGCATTCTCAATATGAAGTGAGGGAGGGAAATTGATAGTTTAACTGTCCTGTGTAACTTCAAATAATTTCCCTGGTTTTCAACCTCATGACTTACCTATGATATTCCTAGTGTTTCCCAATCCAAAGCCTCCCCTAGCTTCTTTGGGCAGGATCACTGATCTTCCCTGAAGAAAGCTGTGTAATGTTCTAAGCTGCAGCTTCTGCCAACTTATTTCATCTGTTAGCACTCCTCTATCTTCACTTAATGTTCCTGTAGTCTGTTAAAATTTCTTCTGAAATTTTTCTAATTATTTTTCCTATTGAAACCCCATATACTTTCCTTTTCTATAATATCACTAAGTGGCATCTTAGGGAAAAGGTAGAACTGATAAATGCATATGCAGTAAGTCTTATTTAATTAGAATTCCATTAGAAATGCTTCAATTAAAAATTCATATAGACAAGTTATTTTGAAGAATACTAAAGATTATCATTTATGTGTAATATTTTTATATTAGAATGTTATTAATTAGTTCAGAGAAAGCCACAGCACCCCAGATTATTTTTCTGTAACTGTATCAACTTCCAAAATAGAAGGAGTATATTGCCTGTCCTTTATTTGTTACAACATTTTTGGATTTAGTGACCTTTTGAGTAGCATTCTTTATATTTTCCAAGTAGAAATATTAAGAAAAATTAAAAAGAAAATTTCTACTTAAGCTATCACTTCAGAAATGTAGAGACATTTTAGTGTGAACACAAAAGATTTAAATTCCTAATAATGAAGAAAGAGGTGACACCCTTCACATAATCTTTATCCTGGCCTTATATAGTTTACAGTCTGGCATTGGGAATTAATTGCTAAGCACAATTATTGAAAATGATCACATAACCCCAGTAGGTTTTTGTAAGCCTTTTACTATTTGGCATATTTGATTTACTATGATGGAATTTATTTCAACTTTCCTAATTACCTTCATTTTTTTTTAAAAAACTGCCCAAAAAAATCTGTTGACAAACATTTAATCATGAAAGCCAGATCTCAGTTGTTATAGCATAGTTCACATTTTATTTGCTGACTTGCACTGGCAAAAGCAAGCAGCACCTGGTGAGAGGGAACACTTAATACATACACTTAAAAATGTTTTACCTTAAAATTTTGTTCATTATCCATATGTTTATTCAGCTGAGGAAATCTGAAAACAAGATTAATACATACAAAACACCTTTAAAGACTAGATTTTTTTTTTACTATACCATACCTATTATTAAACTTGATACAAATAATTAAAAAATCAGTTACTGAAAGGAGACTTTAAAGTAAATAATTAAACTTAGTGGACAACCTTGGTATTGAAAGGTATTTATTTCATTTCTATACACATTTTATAAATAGAACAGCTGCAATTTATTCCACAATCAGTGGCAACATCTTACTGTTTTTGTATAGCTTGAAATTGTGACTGAACATTGATTTGAAGCAACAAAATTAAAAGGTAAATTGATAAATATCTGAAGAGTTTTTTAAAAAACAAGCACAAGAAAATTGTGAAAAAGACTGAAGAAACAATGCTGATTCTAAATTAAATTTTACACCATTTTATTTATTTATTTATTTATTTATTTATTTATTTATTTATTTGCGGTATGCGGGCCTCTCACCACCGTGGCCTCTCCCGTTGTGGAGCACAGGCTCCAGATGTTCAGGCTCAGCGGCCATGGCTCATGGGCCCAGCCACTCCACGGCATGTGGGATCCTCCAGGACTGGGGCACAAACCCGTGTCCCCCACATCGGCAGGTGGACTATCAACCACTGTGCCACCAGGGAAGCCCTTTTACACCATTTTAAAAGCCTTAATTTGTCTTTACAAACATTTAATTGCTATAAAAATAATAGAAAATTCAAAGTGATTTTTTTTCACAAAATGCTAATATCTTTTGCAATTATATTTAAATACAACAGGGACACTATTTGAAATTAGAATAAAATATAGTTATTATGATTTTTAACTTCAGACCTGCTTTCAAAGTCTACAAGTTTGCCTACAAAAGTAATTTAAACTATTTTAGTGGTAAATAAATGTAATTGTTTGTATTAGGAATGATATGGTATAGATTTAACTGGCAGTAATAAATAATTTTTTATCCCAACTTTTTAAACTAAATTTGTTAACTAGCTTATACATAAAACTTTTTATTTTTTTTTCCCCAAATGTTGGCACTGGTGCAGAAGACTACATGGTAATTAAGTCACCGTGAGGGGAGTGAGGGGAAACAAACAAACAAGAAAAACAGCCCTTTTGTCCTTTACACCAGAATTCTTTCCCTCATTGTTTCTACCATTAATGTGGTGAAGAGATAGTGAAGGAAAAGAATCCTATGGGGGAAAAAAATGAGAAAATAGATGATGAATGTCTTCTTGACATGACAAAAGTAATAAACTTCTCCAGGCATGATGCTTACATTCTCCTTCAAAACATTCTGTATTGCAGAAATTCTGAAGTATTTTGCCATAGCCAAACACACCATAAAATCTGTACATATTTGTATATCCTTTACTTTTACAGGAACACTTCTCAATCCAACAACTTTTATGGTCCACTTCTTCTTTATTCATGACAACTTGTCCTTGCTGTACTTAAAGGTCACCAGAAGTGAGAGTAGGTGCCTTCACATATGATCATCTCAGAGTTATCACAGAGATGATGTTTAGTGATTTGTTTCCAGAAGACTTGTCTAGTACTCACATATTATATTATAAAGTCAGCATGTAAGGAAAAATTTTCTGAGTCAGTATTATACTTGAAAATGAGTGAAATGTACATTTTAAAAACTCCTCACAGCTTAAGCCTTGGTGTGTGAGATGACATGCACAAGATCCAGGATTAAGCAGGATGAGGAAAAGACATTTCCCAGCTTGAACTTGCATAATGTTAAACACAGTGTTCTTTAATTTTCATTTTTTTAGAAATATATAATATTAGGGTATAATTACATGTGGTAAAATTAATTACTTTTAGTATATATTTCTGAATGTTTGACAAAGAATACATTCATATAACAGCAACACAATCGAGATGCAGAACACATTCATCACACTAAAAAATTACTTCAGGCACTCTTGTTTCAAACTACCCCCCAACACATAACAATTACAAACATCTATTGAGTTTTTTTCCCCAGAGTTTTACCTATAACACAATGTCATAAGAATGAGATTGTCCTGTATGTTGACTTTTGAGCATAGCTTATTTAATTTATCATAATGTGTTTATTGTCTTGTGTATCAGTTTCACTAGGTTTTATTGCTGAAGAATATTGTACTGTTTGGGTGTAACACATTCATTTTTGTTTTCTTATTTTTGGCTATACCCTGACCAGAGATTGAACCTAAGCCCTTCACAATGAAATTGCAGAGTCCTAACCACTGGACTGCCAGGAAATTCCCTGTTTTAGCTCTTTACCTATTCACCAGTTGAGAGATATTTTTGTTCTTTTTGTTTTGGAGTGATTACTAAGAGAGCCAATATTAAAAAATGACATATAGATGTTTATGTGAATAAAATGATAATTTCACTTTAAGAAACAAGGTAGGGTGGGGTCACTGGGTGATATATTAAGATTATGGGAGAGATATGATCTTACTTGTAACTTTAAAAGGCAACTTGTAAGTCAGCACACTTGGTGGAGTAAGTTAAACAGACTAACAAACACAGTAAGTTAAACAAAATGAGAAGACAGAGAAATATGTAGCAGAAGAAGGTGAAAGGTAAAAACCCACCAGTCCAAACAAATGAAGAGGAAACAGGCAGTCTACCTGAAAAGGGATTCACAGTAATGATAGTAAAGATGATCCAGATTCTTAGAAATAGGATGGAGAAAATACAAGAAATGTTTAACACGGACCTAGAAGAACTAAGGAGCAAACAAACAATGGTGAGCAACACAATAAATGAAATTTAAAATTCTCTAGGAGGAAGCAATAGCAGAATAAATGAGGCAGAAGAATGCATAAATAACCTGGAAGATAAAATAGTGGAAATAACTACCACAGAACAGAATAAAGAAAAAAGAACAAAAAGAATTTAGGAAAGTCTCAGAGACCTCTGGAACAATAATAAACGCACCAACATTTGAATTGCGGGGGTCCTAGAAATAGAAGAGAAAAAGAAAGTGTCTGAGAAAATATTTGAAGAGATTATAGTTGAAAATATCCCTAACATGGGAAAGGAAATAGTCAATTAAATCTAGGAAGCACAGAGAGTCCCATACAGGATAAATCCAAAGAGAAACATGTGAAGACACATATTAATCAAACTATAAAAATTAAAAACAAAGAAAAAATATTAAAAGCAGCAAGGGAAAAGTAAAAAATAACATAAAAGGGAATCCCCATAATGTTAGCAGCTGATCTTTCAGCAGAAATTCTGCAAGCCAGAAAGGAGTGGCAGGACATATTTAAAGGGATGAAAGGGAAAAACCTACAGCCAAGATTACTCTACCCAGCAAGGATCCAATTCACATTTGATAGGAAGTTAAAACTTTTACAGACAAGCAAAACGTTTGTAAGAGAATTCAGCACCATCAAACCAGCTTTACAACAAATGCTAAAGGGAATTCTCTAGTCAGGAAACATGAGAGAAAGAAAAGACCAACAAAAACAAATCAAAAACAATTAAGAAAATGGTAATAGGAAATTACATATTGATAATTACCTTAAATGTAAATGAATTAAATGCTCCAACCAAAAGACAGAGACTGGCTGAATGGATATAAAAACAAGACCTGTATATATGCTGCCTACAAGAGACCCACTTCGGACCTAGGGACACATACAGAATGAATGTATGTGAGGGGATGGATAAAGATATTCCATGCAAATGGAAATCAAAAGAAAGCTAGAGTAGCAATACTCATATCAGACAAAATGGACTTTAAAATAAAAACTACTACAAAAGACAAGGACACTACATAATGATCATGGGATCAATCTTAGAAGAAGATATAACAATTGTAAATATCTATGCACCCAACATAGGAGCACCTCAATACATAAGGCAAATGCAAACAGCCATAAATGGGGAAATCAACAATAACACAATCATTGTAGTGGACTTTAACACCCCACTTTCACCAATGGACAGATCATCCAAAATGGAAATAAATAAGGAAATACAAGCTTTCTTTTTTTTTCTTATTTTTTTAACATTTTTATTGGAGTATAATTGCTTTACAGTGGTGTGTTAGTTTCTGATTTATAACAAAGTGAATCAGTTATACAAATACATATATCCCCATATCCTCTTGCATCTCCTTCTCTCCCACCCTCCTTATCTCACCCTTCTAGTTGGTCACAAAGCACTGAGCTGATCTCCCTGTGCTATGCAGCTGCTTCCCACTAACCATCTATTTTACATTTGGTAGTGTATATATGTTGATATATACAATACCATTCTCTCACTTTGTCCCAGCTTACCCTTCCCTATACCCGTGTCCTCAAGTCCATTCTCTAGTAAGTCTGTGTCTTTATTCTCATCTTTCCCCTAGGTTGTTCATGACCATTATTTTTTTTTAGATTCCATATATACATGTGAGCTTACAGTATTTGTTTTTCTCTTTCTGACTTACTTCACTCTGTATGACTAACTCTAGGTCCAAATACCTCACTACAAATAACTCAATATCATTTCTTTTTATGGCTACATAATATTCCATTGTATATATGTGCCACATCTTCTTTATCCATTCATCCGTCGATGGACACTTAGGTTACTTCTATGTCCTGGTTATTGTAAATAGAGCTGCAATGTACATTGTGGTACATGACTCTTTTTGAATTATGGTTTTCTAAAGGTATATTCCCAGTACTAGGATTTCTGGGTCATATAGTAGTTCTATTTTTTTTTTTTTTTTTTGTGGTACATTGGCCTCTCACTGTTGTGGCCTCTTCTGTTGCAGAGCACATGCTCCAGATGCACTGGCTCAGCGGCCATGGCTTATGGGCTCAGCCACTCTGTGGCATGTGGGATCTTCCCAGACTGGGGCACGAACCTGCGTCCCTTGCATCGGCAGACGGACTCTCAACCACTGCACCACCAGGGAAGCCCTGGTAGTTCTATTTTTAGTTTTCTAAGGAACCCCCATATTGTTCTCCATAGGAGCTGTATCAATTTACATTCCCACCAACAGTGTATAAGGGTACCATTTCCTCCACACCCGCCAACATTTATTGTTCGTAAATTTTTTGATGATGGCCATTCTGACTGGTGTGAGATGATATCACATTGTAGTTTTTATTTGCATTTCTTTAATGATTAATGATGTTGAGCATTTTTTCATGTGTTCGTTGGCAATCTGTATATCTTCTTTGGAGAAATGTTTTGTTTACGTCTTCTGTCCATTGTTGGATTGGGTTTTTTTTTTTTTTGATATTGAGCTGCATGTGCTGCTTATAAATTTCGGAGATAAATCCTTTGTCAGTTGTTTCATTTGTAAATATTTTCTCCCATTTTGAGGGTTGTCTTTTCATCTTGTTTATGGTTTCCTTTGTTGTGCAAAAGCTTTGAAGTTTCATTAGGTCCCATTTGTTTATTTTTGTTTTTAATTAGTTCTATTTCTTTTTTTTTTTTTTTTTTTTTTTTTCTTTTTTTTTGTGGTAGGGCCTCCCACTGTTGTGGCCTCTCCCGTTGCGGAGCACAGGCTCCGGACGCACAGGCTCAGCGGCCATGGCTCACGGGCCCAGCCGCTCCGCGGCATGTGGGATCTTCCCGGACCGGGGCACGAACCTGTGTCCCCTGCATCGGCAGGTGGACTCCCAACCACTGCGCCACCAGGGAAGCCCTCTATTTCTTTAGGAGGTGGGTCAAAAAGAATCTTTCTGTGATTTATGTCATAGAGTTTTCTGACTAAGTTTTCCTCTAATAGTTTGATAGTGTCTGGCCTTACATTTAGGTCTTTAATCCATTTTGAATTTATTTTTGTGTATGGTGTTAGGGAATGTTCAAACTTCATTATTTTACATGTAGCTTTCCAGTTTTCCCAGCACCACTTATTGAAGAGACTGTCTTTTCTTCATAGTATATTCTTGCCTCCTTGATAAAAGATAAGGTGACCATATGTGAATGTCTTTAACTCTGGACTTTCTATCCCATTCTATTGATCTATATTTCTGTTTTTGTGCCAGTACCATATTCTCTTGATTATTGTTACTTTGTAGTATAGTCTGAAGTCTGGGAGACAGATTACTTCACTTCCGTTTTTCTTGCTCAAGATTGCTTTGGCTCTTGAGGGTTTTTTATGTTTCCATACAAATTGTGAATATTTTTGTTCTAGTTCTGTAAAAAATGCCAGTGGTATTTTGATAGGGATTACGCTGAATATTTAGATTGCTTTGGGTAGTAGAGTCATTTTCACAACTTTGATTCTTCCAATCCAAGAACATGGTATATCTGTCCATCTATTTGCATCATCTTTAATTTCTTTCATCAGTGTCTTATAATTTTCTGAATACAGGTCTTTTGTCTCCTTAAGTAGGTTTATTCCTAGGTATATTATTCTTTTTGTTGCAATGGTAAATGGGAGTGTTTTCTTAATTTCACTTTCAGATTTCTCATCATTAGTGTATAGAATGCAAGATATTTCTGTGCATTAATTTTGTATCCTGCTACTTTAGCAAATTCATTGATTACCTCTAGTAGTTTTATGGTAGCATCTTTAGGATTCTTTATGTATAGTATCATGTCATCTGCAAACAGTAACAGCTTTACTTCTTCTTTTCTGATTTGGATTCCTTTTATTTCTTTTTCTTCTCTGGTTGCTGTGCCTAAACTTCCAAAACTATGTTGAATAATAGTGGTGAGAGTGGGCAACCTTGTTTTGTTCCTGATCTTGGTGGAAATGATTTCAGTTTTTCACCATTGAGTATGATGTTGGCTGTGGGTTTGTCATATATTACCTTTATTATGTTGAGGTAAGTTCCCTCTATGCCTACTTTCCAGAGGGTTTTAATCATAAATGGGTGTTGAATTTTGTTGAAAGCTTTCTCTGCATCTACTGAGAAGATCATATGGTTTTTCTCCTTCGATTTGTTAATATAGTGTATCACACTGATTGATTTGTGCATATTGAAGAATCCTTGCATTCCTGGGATAAATCCAAACTGAAAATGGTGTATGGTGCTTTTAATGTGCTGCAGGATTCTTTTAGCTAGTATTTTGTTGAGGATTTTTGCATGTATGTTCATCAGGGATATTGACCTGTAGTTTTCTTTCTTTGTGACAATTTTGTCTGGTTTTGGTATCAAGGTGATGATGGCCTCGTAGAATGAGTTTGGAAGTGCTCATCCCTCTGCTATATTTTGGAAGAGTTTGAGAAGGATAATTGTTAGTTCTTCTCTAAATGTTTGATAGAATTCACCTGTGAAGCCATCTGGTCCTGGGCTTTTGCTTGTTGGAAGATTTTTAATCACAGCTTCAACTTCAGTGCTTCTGATTTGTCTGTTCATATTTTCTACTTTTTCCTGGTTCAGTCTTGGGAGGTTGTGCATTTCTAAGAATTTGTCCATTTCTTCCAGATTGTCCATTTTATTGGCATATAGTTGCTTGTCGTAATCTCTCATGGTCCTTTGTATTTCTGCAGTGTCAGTTGTTACTTCTTTTTCATTTCTAATTCTATTGATTTGAGTCTTCTCCCTTTTTTTTCTTGATCAGTCTGACTAATGGTTTATCAATTATGTTTATCTCTCAAATAACCAGCTTTTATTTTATTGATCTTTGCTATCATTTCCTTCATTTCTTTTTCATTTATTTCTGATCTAATCTTTATGATTTATTTTCTTTTGCTAACTGTGGATTTTTTTTGTTCTTCTTTCTCTAATTGCTTTAGATGTAAGATTAGTTTGTTTATTTGAGATGTTTCTTGTTTCTTAAGGTAGATGTATTGCTATAAACTTCCCTCTTAGAACTGCTTTTGCTACATCCCATAGGTTTTGGGTCATCATGTTTCCATTGTCATTTGTTGCTAGGTATTTTTTTATTTCCTCTTTGATGTCTTCAATGATCTCTTGGTTATTAAGTGGTGAGTTGTTTTGCCTCCATTTATTTGTAGTTTTTACAGATTTTTTCCTGTAATTGGTATCTAGTCTCATAGCGTTGTCGTCCAAAAAGATATTTGATATGATTTCAATTTTCTTAAGTTTACCAAGGCTTGATCTGTGACCCAAGATATTATCTATCCTGGAGAATGTTCCATGGCACTTGAGCAGAAAGTGTATTCTTTTGTTTTTGTATGGAATGTCCTTTAAATATCAATTAAATACATCTTGTTTAATGTATCATTTAAAGGTTGTGTTTCTTTATTTATTGTCATTTTGGATGATCTGTCCATTGGTGAAAGTGGGGTGTTAAAGTCCCCTACTCTGTGTTACTCTTGATTTCCCCTTTTCTGGCTGTTACTATTTGCCTTATGTATTGAGATGCTCCTATGTTGGGTGCATAAATATTTACAATTGTTATATCTTCTTCTTGGATCAATCCCTTGATCATTATGTAGTGTCTTTTTTTTTTTTTTTGTCTCTTTTAATAGTCTTTGTTTTAAAGTCTACTTTGTGTGATATGAGTATTGCTATTCCAGATTTCTTTTGATTTCCATTTGCATGGAATATCTTTTTCTATCCCCTCACTTTCATTCTGTATGTGTCCCTAGGTTTGAAGTGGTTCTCTTGTAGACAACACATATATGGGTCTCGGTTTTGTATTCATTCAGCCAGTCCACGTCTTTTGGTTAGAGCATTTACATTTAAGATAATTATCAATATGTAAATTCCTATTACCATTTTCTTAATTGTTTTGGGTTTGTTATTGTAGGTCTTTTCCTTCTCTTGTGTTTCCTGACTAGAGAAGACCCTTTAGCATTTTTTGTAATGCTGGTTTGGTGGTGCTGAATTCTCTTAGCTTTTGCTTGTCTGGAAAGGTTTTAATTTCTCTATCCAATCTGAATGAGACCATTGATGGATAGAATAATCTTGGTTGTAGGTTTTTCCCTTTCATCGCTTTAAATATGTCCTGCCACTCCCTTCTGGCTTGCAGAGTTTCTGCTGAAAGAGCAGCTGTTAACCGTCTGGGGTTTCCCTTGTATGTTTTTTGTTGCTTTTCCCTTGGTGCTTTTAATACTTTTTCTTTGTACTTAATTTTTGATAGTTTGACTAATATGTTTCTTGGCATGTTTCACCTTGTATTTATCCTGTATGGGACTCTCTGTGCTTCCTGGACTTGATTAACTATTTCCTTACCCATATTAGGGAAGTTTTCAACTATAATCTCTTCAAATATTTTCTCAGTCCCTTTCTTTTTCTCTTCTACTTTTGGGACCCCCGTAACTAGAAAGTTGGTTCATTAAATATTGTCCCAGAAGTCTCTGAGACTATCCTCAATTCTTTTCATTCTTTTTTCTTTATTCTGCTCTGCAGTAGTTATTTCCACTATTTTGTCTTCCAGCTCACTTATCCATTCTTCTGCATCAGTTATTCTGCTATTTATCCCTTCTAGAGAATTTTTAATTGCACTTATTGTGTTGTTCATCTCTGTTTGTTTGCTCTTTAGGTATTCTAGGTCCTTTGTAAATGTTTCTTGTATTTTTTCCATTCTATTTCCAAGATTTTGGATCATCTTTACTATCATTATTCTGAATTCTTTTTCAGGTAGACTGCCTATTTCCTCTTCATTTATTAGGTATGGTGTTTTTGCCTTGCTCCTTCATTTGCTGTGTGTTTCTTTTTCTTTTCACTTTGCTTAACTTGCTGTGTTTGGGATCTTCTTTTTGCAGGCTGCACATTTGTAGTTCTCCTTGTTTTTGGTGTCTGCCTCCAATGGCTAAGGTTTGTTCAGTGAGTTGTGTAGGCTTCCTGGTGGAGGGCACTAGTGCCTGTGTTCTGGTGGATGAGGCTAGATCTTGTTTTTCTTGTGAGCAGGTCCACATCTGGTGGTGTTTTTTGGGGTGTCTATGACCTTACTATAATTTTAAACAGTCTCTCTGCTAATGGGTGAGGTTGTGTTCCTGTTTTGCAAGTTGTTTGGCATAGGGAGTCCAGCACTGTAGCTTGCTGGTCATTGAGTGGAGTGGGGTCTAGTCATTGAGGTGGAGATCACTGTGAAATTTTTGCTATTTGATATTACATGGTGCTGGGAGATCTCTGGTGGACCAACGTCCTGATCTTGGCTCTCCCACCTCAGAGGCACAGCCCTGATGCCTGGCTGGAGCTCCAACAGCCTGTCATCCACACAGCTGAGAATAAAAGGGAGAAAGAAAGAAAGAAAGAAAGAAAGAAAGAAAGAAAGAAAGAAAGAAAGAAAAAGGTAAAATAAAATAAAGTAACGGGCTTCCCTGGTGGCGCAGTGGTTGAGAGTCCTCCTGCTGATACAGGGGACATGGATTCATGCCCCAGTCCAGGAAGATCCCACATGCCACGGAGTGGCTAGGCCTGTGAGCCATGGCCACCAATCCTGCGTTTCCAGAGCCTGTGCGCCGCAACAGGAGAGATCACAACAGAGAGAGGCCCACGTACCACAAAAAAAAGATAAAGAAAATAAAGTAAGAAAGTTATTAAAATAAAAAACAAAAAATAATTATTAAAAAAATTTCTTAAGTAATTAAAAGAAAGAAAGAAGAGACAACAAAACTAAAAAACAAATCCACCAGTGGTAACAAGCACTGAAAACTATACTAAAAACAAACAAAAACACACTCAAAGAATGGACAGACAGAACCCTAAGCCAAATGGTGAAAGCAAAGCTATACAGACAAAATCACTCACAGAAGCTTATGAATACACACTCACAAAAAGAGAAAAAGGGAAAAAAAAAATATATATCATTGCTCCCAAAGTCCAGATATTCCACTGATGCAGGGTACATCAATCTGACTGTGGAGATTTAATCCGGTGCTCCTGAGGCTGCTGTGAGAGATTTCCCTTTCTCTTCTTTGTTCGCACAGCTCCTTGAAGTCAGCTTTGGATTTGGACACGCCTCTGCCTGTAGACGTCCTGGGGGCAGCTGTTCTTCACTCAGAAAGGACGGGAATAAAGGAGCAGCTGCTTTGGGAGTTTAGGCTCACTCAGGCCAGGTGGAGGGAGGTGTACGGAATGCAGGTCAAGCCCGTGATGGCAGAGGCCGGTGTGACGTTGCACCAGCCTGAGGCATGCTGTGTGTTCTACTGGGGAAGTTGTCCCTGGATCACGGGACCCTGGCAGTGGCAGGCTGCACAGGCTCCCAGGAGGGGAGGGTTGGATAGTGACCTGTGCTTGCACACAGGCTTCTTGGTGGTGATAGCAGCAGCCTTAGTGTCTCATATCTGTCTCTGGGGTCTGCGCTGATAGCCACAGCTCACACCCATCTCTGGAGCTCCTTTAAGCAGAGCTCTTAATCCCCTCTCCAGCACACCATGAAACAAAGAGGCAAGAAAATGTATCTTGCCTCTTTGGCAGTTCCAAACTTTATCATGGACTCCCTCCTGGCTAACCGTGGTGCACTAGTCCCCTTCAGACTGTGTTCATGCAGCCATCCAGAGTCCTCTCCCTGGGATCTGACCTCCAAAGTCCGAGCCTCAGCTCCCATCTCCACCCATCCTGGCGTGTGAGCAGACAAGCCTCTCAGGCTGGTGAGTGCTGGTCGGCACCAATCCTCCATGTGGGAATCTCTTCGCTTTGCTCTCTGCACCCCTCTTTCTGTGCTCTCCACCATGGCTCCAAAGCTTCCCCCTTTTGCCACCCACAGTCTCTGCCCATGAAGGGGCTTTGTAGTGTGTGGAAACCTTTCCTCCTTCACAGCTCCCTCCCACTTGTGCAGGTTCCATCCCTATTCTTACATCTCTGTTTTTTCTTTTTTATTTTGCCCTACCCAGGTATGTGGGGAGTTTCTTGCATTTTGGGAGGTCTGAGGTATTCTGCCAGCGTTCAGTAGGTGTCCTGTAGGAGTTGTTCCACATGTAGCTCTATTTCTGATGTATTTGTGGGGAGGAAGATGATCTCCACATCTTACTCTTCCACTATCTTGAAGCTCATTGAAACACAGGTTTTAAATGACACATTAAACAAGATGTACTTAATTGGTATTTATAGGATATTCCATTGAAAACCAAAAGAATACACTTTCTTCTCAAGTGTTCATGGAACATTTTCCAGGATAGATTATATTTTGGGTCTCAAATCAAGTCTTGGTAAATTTAAGAAAATTGATATCATTACAAGTATCTTTTCCAACCACAATGCTATGAGAGTAGATGTCAATTACAAGAAAAACACTGTAAAAAATACAAACACATGGAAGTTAAACAATACGCTACTAAATAACCAAGAAATCAACTGAGAAATAAATAAAAAATAATACCTAGAAACAAATGGCAATGAAAACACAATGACCCAAAACTATGGGATGCAGCAAAAGCAGTTCTAAGAGGAATGTTTATAGCAATACAATCCTATCTCAAGAAAAAAGAAACATCTCAAATAAACAACCTAACCTTACACCTAAAGCAAGTAGAGAAAGAGCAAAAAAATCCTAAAGTTACAGCAAGGAAATAAATCATAAAGATCAGATCAGAAATAAATGAAAAACAAAAATGAAAGAAAGAACAGCAAAAATCAAAAAAACTAAAAACTGGTTCTTCTAGAAGATAAACAAAATTAATAAACCATTAGCCATCAAGGAAAAAAGGGAGAAGGTTCAAATCAACAGAATTAGAAATGTAACAGAAGTAACAACTGACACTGCCAGAATACAAACTATCATGAGAGACTACTACAAGCTACTACATGCCAGTAAAATGGACAACCTGGTAGAAATGGACAAATTCTTAGAAAAGCACAACCTTCTGAGACTGAACTAGAAAGAAACAGAAAATATAAATAGACCAATCACAAGCAATGAAATTGAAACTATGATTAAAAATCTTCCAACACACAAAAACCCAGGACCAGATGGCTTCACAGGCGAATTCTATCAAACATTTAGAGAAGAGCTAACACCTATCCTTCTCAAACTCTTCCAAAATATAGCAGAGGGAGGAACACTCCAAAACTCATTCTATGTGGCCACCATCACCCTGACACCAAAACCAGACAAAGTTGTCACAAAAAAAGGAAAACTGCCAGCCAATATCACTGATGAACATAGATGCAGAAATCCTCAAGAAAATACAGCAAACAGAATCCAACAGCACATTAAAAGGATCATACACCATGATCAAGTGGGATTTATCCTAGGGGTGCAAGGATTCTTCAACATATGCAAATCAATCAATGTGACACAACATATTAACAAACTGCAGGATAAAAAAACATGAGATCATCACAATAGATGCAGAAAAAGCTTTCAACAAAATTTAACACCAATTTGTGAAAAAACTCTCCACAAAGTAAACATAGAGGCAACCTACCTCAATATAATAAAGGCCATATATGACAAGCCCACAGCAAGCATCATAATGGTGAAAAACTGAAAAAATTTCCTCTGATTCAGGAACAAGGCAAGGTTGTCCACTCTAACCACTGTTATTCAACATAGTTTTGGAACTTTTAGCCACAGCAATCAGAGACGAAAAAGAAATAAAAGGAATCTAAATCTGTAAAGAAGAAGTAAAAGAGTTAGTGTTTGCAGATGATATGAGTCTATACATAGAGAATCCTAAAGATGTTGCCAGAAATCTAGTAGAGCTAATCAATGAATTTGGTAAAGTACCAGGATACAAAATTAATGCACAGAAATCTCTGGCATTCCTATATGCTAATGAGGAAAAATCTGAAAAAGAAATTAAAGAAACACTCCCATTTACCCCTGCAACAAAAATAATAAAATACCTAGGAAGAAACCTACCTAAGGAGAAAAAATACCTGTATGCAGAAAATTATAAGACACTGATGAAAGAAATTAAAGATGATACAAATAGATGGAGAGATGTACCATGTTCTTGGATTGGAAGAATCCACATTGTGAAAATGACTATATTACACAAAGCAATCTATAGATCCAGTGCAATCTCTATCAAATTACCACTGGCATTTTGCACAGAACTAGAACAAAAAAAATTAACAATCTGTATGGAACCACAAAATATCCTGAATAGCCAAAACAATCTTGAGAAAGAAAAATGGAACTGGAGGAATCAGGCTCCCTGACTTCAGACTATACTACAAAGATACAGTAATCAAGGCAGTATGGTATTGGGACAAGAACAGAAATATAGATCAGTGGAACAGGATAGAAAACCCAGAGATAAACCCATTCACGTATGGTCACCTTAACTTTGATTAAGGAGGCAAAAATATACAATGGGGAAAAGACAGCCTCTTCAATAAGTGGTGCTTGGAAAATTGGGCAGCTACATGTAAAAGAATGAAATTAGAACACTCCTTAACACCATAAACAAAAATAAACTCAAAATGGATTGAAGACCTAAATGTAAATCCAGACATTATCAAACTCTTAGAGAAAAACATAGGTAGAACTCTCTATGACATAAATCACAGCAAGATTCTTTTTGACCCACCTCCTAGAGAAATGGAAATAAAAACAAAAATAAGCAAATGGGACCTAATGAAACTTAAAAGTTTTTGCACAACAAAGGAAACCATAAACAAGACAAAAAGACAACCCACAGAATGAGAGAAACTATTTTCAAATGAAGCAACTGACAAAGGATTAATCTCCAAAGTATACAAGCAGCTCATGCAGCTCAATGTCAAACAAACAAACAACTCAATCCAAAAATGGGAAGAGGACCTACATAGACATTTCTCCAAAGAAGATATACAGATTGCTAACAAACTCATGAATGGATGATCAACATCACTAATCATTAGAGAAAGGCAAATCGAAACTACAATGAGGTATCTCCTCACAGCAGTCGGAATGGCCATCATCAAAATATCTATAAAAATAAATGCTAGAAAGTGTTTGGAGGAAAGGGAACCCTCTTGCACTGTTTGTGAGTGTAAATTGATGCAGCCACTACAGAGAAAAGTATGGAAGTTCCTTAAAAAACTAAATATAGAACTACCATATGACCTAGCAATACCACTACTGTGTACAAACCTTGAGAAAACCATAATTCAAAAAGTGTCATGTACCACAATGTTCATTGTAGCACTATTTACAGTAGCCAGGACATGGAAACAAAGTACGTGTCCATCAACAGATGAATGGATAAAGAAGATGTGGCACATATATACAATGGAATATTACTCAGCCATCAAATTAAATGAAATTGAGTTGTTTGTTGTGAGATGGATGGATCTAGAGTCTGTCATACAAAGTGCAGGGAGTCAGAAAGAAAAAAACAAATACCGTATGCTAACACATATATATGGGATCTTAAAAAAACATGGTTCTGAAGAACATAGGATCAGGACAAGAATAAAGACGCAGATGTAGAAAATTGACTTGAGGGCACAGGGAGTTGGAAGGGTAAGCTGGGATGAAGTGAGTGAGTAGCATTGACATTTACACACTACCAAATGTAAAATAGATAGCTAGTGGGAAGCAGCCACATAGCACATGGAGATCAGCTCAGTGCTTTGTGATCACCTAGAGGGGCAGGATAGGGAGTGTGGGAGGGAGACTCCAGAAGGAGGGGATATGGGGCATGTGTATACATAGAGCTGTGCTGTTTCACTTTATCTTACAGCAGAAACTAACCCAACATTGTAAAGCAATTGTACTGCAATAAAGATGTTAAAAAAAGTGCAACACCCCACAAAAAAAAGTTTAGCATAAAACAAAATTTAACTCGGTGCATATGTGTAATATGTATGAATTCTATGATACATATCTATACTTACTCTGTGTACCTGTGCTGATTTTACTTGTACTCTCTTTACCTCATACTTTCTTTCCACCATTTTCATAATCCCATTTATATTTATTCACAAGACACCAGTGAGGAAAATTTGTAGGATTATATTTCTTTTTTTCCCCCTTCTAATGATAATTTTATAATATCCAGTCAATATAGGCAACCTCTGATATATTGGTGATTTGGTTCTAGACCACTACAATAAAGCAAATATCACAATAAGGTGAGTCATCCAATTTTTTTGTTTCCCAGTGTATATAAATGTTATATTTACCTTATCTTGTAGTCTATTAAGTGTACAATAGCATTATGGCTCAAAAATATAGATACCTTAATTCAGGAATTTTTATTGCTAAAAATTACTAACTATTATCTAAGCCTTTGGCAAGTTGTGATTATTTTGCTGGTGGAATGTGTTGCTTCAGTGTTGATGGCTGCTGACTGACCAGGGTGGTGAACCTTGCTGAAGGTTGGGGCGGCTGCAGCAATTCCTTAAAATAGGAAAATGATGAAGTTTGCCTCATGTATTGACTCTCTTTTATGAACGATTTCTCTCTAGCATGTAATGCTGTTTGATAACATTTTATCAGCAGTAAAACTTCTTTCAGAACTGGAGTCAGTCTTCTGAAAACCTGCCACTGCTTTATCAACTAAGTTTATGTAATATTCTGAATCCTTTGCTGTCATTTCAACAATCTTCATAGCATCTTTACTACGAGCAGATTTCATCTCAAGAAACCAGCTTCTTTGCTCATCCATAGGAAGCAACTCCTCATCCATTCAAGTTTATCATGAGATTGCAGCAATTCAGTCCCATCTGCAGGCTCCACTTCTAATTTTCTTGCTATTTCCACCACATCTGCAGTTACTTTCCCCACTGAAGTCTTGAATCCCTCAAAGTCATCCATGGAGAGGTAGATTAGCGGAATGATTGTTACCTTTAATGACTTCCTACTGGAGCCCATATAGTACAGTGGAAAGAATACAGGAATTACAAAACCTAAGTTTTGCTTCTCACTCCACTATTTTTGAGATATATGTGACTAGAAAAGTGTTCATTAAAAAAGTGTTCATTAAAAAAAAATAATGTATTAGTTAGCTGTTACTTGATAGGTACCATGCTTAGTACTGGAGATACAAGGATGAGCAAGAGACCCCAGCCCCTTACCCCTAGATCCCCTCACTACCTCCAGGGAGGGGCTCAAGTAAACAACATATCATAACCCAGGGCACAAAGTGTGTAATATGAATACACAGAACTTGTAACTCAGTACCGTACCTATTTTATTAACCATTTTATCTCCAACACTGTGGCTGGCATTTATAAGGCATTTAATAAGTAATTTTGGATAAATGAATCAGAAAATGTATCTCACATTTATATCTCATCAGAATTAATGAATAAGTGATAACTTCTGCTTGAAGGAAATCTGATGATAAATCAGGTAAAGAAAAGAAGGCTTTCTAGGAAAAAAAACAATATGGGCAAATTCATGGAAACCTGAGACATGAACATGTGTTGGGTATTAGGGAAAAATAAAATCATGTTACAAGACCATGTAATCATCAGCAACAAATGGTAGAATGGAGCTGGAAAACGAAAGTTAGAACCAGATGGTGAATAATTTTATATTTCACAGTAAGTACATCTTATTTCATTAGAGCTTAAAATACATGCTATTTTAACTTATTCCTGTCTTCACCTCAAAACGAGAGTAACTTGAAGTGCTTTGCATGGGTTAGGTTATGGGTATAAAGTGAGAGATTTTATTTAAATACAAAGACATTATTTTCTTTGAATATTAGAGAATAAAATAACTGGGATCTTAAATATACAAAAGGGGCAAAAATTGCATAGGAATATAGGATCAGAGATTTATTGCACTATTCTCTTTTTACTTAATAAATATAAAATAGTTTATATTTATTATTATGAGACCATGTTGCCTCATCTTTATTGTTTTCATTTTTGCTATAATTATGTGTTTGTATGATTGAAAGAAAGGACAAGTATAATGTTTCCCCCAATAATGCACTGTGTCAAGGTTTAATTTGTTAATTCACGTTTCTGATTATTCTAATTTCTGGTTATAGTGTGTCAGTGTTTTGTGGTGAACCACTTCAGTCTTTGGTGGCATGGGTTCTTATTTACATATATATATATATATATATATATATATATATATATATACATGTATATCATATATACATGTATGTCATATATACATATATGACATGTATGTCATATATATATGATATATCATGTAAGGCATTGTATAGAGAGATATTGTCTTTAGGCGAAACAAAATAAAAGTTGAAATGTAAATATTTTGAAATGGAATTCAGAGTATAGAAAGTTAATCTAGTTGATTTTGAATCCCACTAACTTTTATGGTCCTCAGTTATGTAGATTAGGCTAAAGTTTCAAGACAATTGTTCACTGATATCCTCTTATTCCCTGTGGAGCAGATGTCTGTGCCATACAAAACACTAATACTCAACAGCAAGACTGTCAAATTTGTGATGACATCATAGCATCACGATTTTAAGATACCACTCATGATATGCAATATTTATTACTATTGCAGACCTCATAGTGTAATGCTTGAAATTATATGTTTCAATCAATCCCAACGGGATTTGACATCTAGATAGGTTGTTTAGTATCTAAGTGAGTTGGGGTCAGTTTTCTTTTTACTATATCTAAGTCTCATGTTCTCTTTCTGCAATGTTAAGATAGCAATGCCTACTCAAAGCATATTATATATTAAATAACACATGTGCAAAAGTTTTATGGCACACAGTAAGTGCTTAGTAAAACATGGCTATTAGAACACTACAGTGTTAAACTGTTATAATCTCCTAAGAGATTTCCATTTATCAAAATGTATTTTATGGTAACCATTTGTAAAATGTAATTTTTATTGACGACTCCTAGGACTTCAGATAGTGTTATACTCCTTGTATGTATTTCAAAGAGAGTTTGATTATACACATATATTTTTTCAACACCCGTTAGAGAAGCTATTATAAATATAGATGGTTATGCATCCCCCAAATCACAAAAAATTCTGTGAGAGAAGAGTCCTATAGTTAGTAATTTTATTAAATGACATATAAAATCTCGCCCTGCAGAATAACATGTTTTGATGATCTCAGAATTCTTACTATAAATAAACATTTTTAAGACAAAATTTATCAAAATTATTTGTCCAATAAACTTTCTCCCCTATTCTATGTTGTGTGTGTGTGTGTGTGTGTGTTTGTGTGTGTGTGTGTGAAAAGAGTTATAGTTATTATCCTATTATGGAAATGCTAAAAACATATCCTGCTTTCTTACTCCACACCTACCAGGTATTCTCATAACACCAGAATAAAATCTAAAGTCTCCCCCATGGTTTACAAAGAACCACATGATCGAGCTCCTGGTCTCTCTTTATCTTCTCCTTGATTTTATTCAAGTTCACTCCACTACAACCACATAGAATGCTTCTGCCTCAAAGCTTTTCCCTCACTGTTATCAATGTCTAAACTGCATTTTCCTCAGATGATTGCAGTTTTATTCAGATCTCTCCTCAGGATTCATTTTATCATCGTATTTATAATAACACTCATGTGAAGTTCCCTTGTCTTCTGCCTCATTTATTTTTCTTTATAATATTCATCACACACTACCTGGAAATACATCCAATATCTATTTCATTATTTTCTGCCTCCTACCAAAATCAGAAATACAACTTTCATGAGAACAATTACTCACAGCTACCTTGTTCATTGTTATATTCATCAGTATCTAAAATGTGACTAACACATAGTAGAACTGAAACATTTATGAAATATTTGACACTCAGCTGGTCAAAATTTATAATTTAATGAAAAGTTACACCTCAAACAACTAAATACATGGTTTAAAGGGATTTAAATGAAATCAGTTTGGAGTTACCTATACTTTAACTTCTCTATGAATTAAGTGAGATACAGATAACTTAGTACTCATAATATTAAATTTGAGGTGGTTAAAATCTAGCTTTTTATAACTCACCTAATGAGAGAGATGAAACTGAGTAAAGGGAGGGAATTTATGTCTTGGTTCATTCCTAATATAGCAAAATGTCAGAAAAATGATGCAAAGAGTACTAGAGACACTACACATCACAAACGCATTTTTGTTTAAAGGGTTCAAAGAGGATATTGATATTAATAAGTGGAAATTAAATCTAAATTATTTGTATTTGTATCTCTTCTCTTACTGACAGTATTTGTTTTGGTAATTTGTACAACTACCCAGCTCTAAATTGCTCTTATTCCCATCCCAGATAACTCTCTTATTAGGAAAAGCAAAGTTACAGAACATAACATACTCTAAACTCTTGTTGAAACAAATCAGATTTTTTTTTTCCTTTCCCACATATTACACTACCTTTGATGTAACTGCTGTTAAGTTGAAGTTTCAAATGCTAGCTCTACACATCGGATGAATCTAGGAATTTAAACAGTTATAGCAAAATGACATGTTCTTATAAAATCCAGAATATGCAATCTGTTACCCTCTATTCACTCAAAGTATAAGTTTTACAACTGTGTTATCGTCACCAACTGAAGTTGATTTAAGAGACAGGATTTTTTTTTTAAGGCATGACTTCCATAATAATTGATGCAAGAGAGACCCCTAGCAGTGTCTACACATGCTGAGCTCTTAAATCAAGGATACTGGCTCCATTCCCAACTAAAGGTTGTATCTACATTGATTAATCTTTTTTGCCACTAAGGAAAGGAAATATTACACAAGGGGTACTCACCCTGACTTTTCCAAATTTTCATGAAATGATATAATGTTTGTAAAAATATAGGAGTTGTGCTTCACTTATTCACCCCACACTGCCCAGCCAACCCAAATGGAAGGAGTCTTGGGTGGCAATAAAGCACAGTGTGGATGTTAAGATGAAATAATAGTTGGCTGGGAACCACAATCCTGAAAACCAAAATCCCTCACCATTTTCCTACTCCTGCCACAGATTCACAAAAGTGATATGCAGAAAAAGTGTACAAGACAAAAATCTCCCTGTTCTTTAGAATTAAACATGATATACTAATCTTGATAACAAACCTTGAGTAGTCACTGCATGCAAATGGCAAAGATAGGTTGAGTGGTCTCTGGATGTCCTGAATCTGGACTCTAGATTGACACAAAAAAGACAGAAAAAACAATTCCAAGAAAAAATATATCAAGGAGAAAGAAAGCACTGAGGTACACATCAGACCCAGTCAGATGTATACCCCAGAACTACCCCAGGGTGAGGTATCTTCCCAAACAGTAAAGAGCAGCCTGGGACCTTCTTACCATACTGTCCAAGGGGATGGTGCAGAGGTATGACAAAAAGAGATGGGAAAATTACAGATTTCTATAGAATGGGTGGCCCAGTGTTTCCCATTCACCGGAACTGGCCTATATTTCCAACAAAGGACAAAAGGTAGAAGAAACCTTACATTCTCCCTAGAAAATAAATCTTCACTCCTTTTGTTCCTTATTTTTAACCCACTGGACTTAAAAGTCAAACTGTGTTCAATCAGGAACACAGGTTTATCTGTAAAGGAAGGAGCTCATCTGAGTCAACTGTCAGAAGGGTCTTACCCAAAACTTCCTGAGCTGTTTTTTCTCTGCTTTCATTGACCTAAAACACATCCTCACCCAGAACAATGGCATATGCATTTCAGCCACAGAGACCTCTGAAATGGAACATGGGAGGAGACAATAATTGAATTTACTTCAGTAACACACAAGTTAAAGAATGAATTTTTAATCTTCTATCTTCCGTCTTGATTTATGCCAATGTATGTGTCTATCCCTTCTCCTTTTGTAAGGGTTACACACATACATGTGTATAGAGGTAATATATGCCATACAGCAGAAGGATGTGCTTCAGATTTGTCTCTACCCCATAAAATCTGACACTGGGAACCTCTCACATTTTCAAGTGAATGTATTGATTCTACAGCAAAATCAGAGCACAGCCCCTTTCCCTCCCCCACCACTGAGTTACCCCAGCTCCAATTTTCTCATGTGATCCTCTTAGAGGCAAGAAGAGACCTAAGAATATAACAACATCAGCTCTCCATGAAAAAAAAAAATTAGAACAATAAAACAAAATTTCAAAATTATATGTGATAACAGCTGCTTATAATCCAAGCTCTAATTTCTTCTTAAAATAGAATTTTCCAGCAAATCAATGTATCTAGAACTCATAATTCAATTTAAAATCATACAAGAGAATTTGCCAAGTATCAAGCTCTATTAATAATTTTAAGAAATAAGGCATCAGAACTAAGAAGGGAGAGATCTGTGTTGTCCCAAGTGGCTCCCTGGATCCTTGCTTTCCACATCAGATAGCTTACCACCAATAGCACAGTTAAGTTATGAAACATCTATATCCTACAACACAGAGAGTTGTACATCTTATGTGACATTCTGCAATAAATTGTTTGCTTACTTAAACAATCCTAATCCACGGACATTAAGATCGTTGCATAGATAATGACAAGTATCACTAATCTACTTACCCGTTCAATTATCATGTTTACAGTTGATTACATACTCACCTGCCTTATTTTTCCCTCTAATGTTCCCTCATCCACCAATCATGGAGGAAATAGAACACAAGCCAGCTGTTATAACTTTTTCCTGACTGGTCTACCATCTGACCTTAATCAATATCTCCTTATCACAGGTTTAAAAGATATTCTACAATATTTTTGGCAATAATTTATCCAAAAGGATATGTCTACTAATTTCCAGATGGCCATCAGGATCTGAGCCAAGCAATGGGAATAGGTGTTCTCTTTATTAAGCATGGCATTTATGATCATATCACTCCACAGATCATCTGATATTCTTTGACCAGCTCATTTATTCTTTTTCTACCACCACTAGTCACAGTTATTTGATCCTATTTATATGTGTTGATGGAGATACTTATTTTCATCTGTAATTTTCTATGGCCAAGTTTACATTACCCAATTGATCAATTTCCATAGATACTTAATAAAATGAGAGCTTCAGATAAGCTGCTATTATTTCCCCAAATATTTTCTTATCCTATGGTTAATCATTGACACAGTCACTTTTTATTTAATTCTGTCAATGTACTTAAAAACCCTTGATTCACCATATAACAGAGGCAGAGAGATTAATGTTGGACAAATCACAGTTTAGTTAAAATTGCAATGCTATTTCTGCCCAATAGTCAGGACATTTTCTCATGCATCATACATTCCCGGTGGCCAGAAAGTGAATAGAGTTCATTATTCAAGAAATTTAGGATTTCAACTGGTTTGTGAACATAACATATATCACATATCATACTACAAATTTTCGTAGATGCTGGCTTACCAAAGTTATATACAGTGTACAAGATGAGGAAGTTCTACTTCACCCTATATAGTTTTACCTATGTGTCAATGTGTTAAACTAATAATGACATTAAACTGGTGTGTCTCTCCAGTCATCAAAATGGTAGTTATCTATACATATAGCATTCCAGCATCTTAGGAAGAAATACTCCACCAAGGTGTGGAATGGAGAGTAGTATTGTTACTCTCCTAACACAGGTCTGTCCAATACCATCTAACCCACTGCACTAGATCAGTAGACTTACCATCCAGAAGCATCTGCTCACAAAAGTTTACAGCTACTTGGGAATCTGTCCTCAACCCAAGTAATCCTTTTCACTCAATAGTATCTAAAATTAGTAACATGCCCCCTGATCATTAAACCTAAGAACCCATGCCAGTAATGATTCAACAGGCATCTGCTGGCATTTATCTCTACTTTTAGAGATAATGTGTGTTTAACAGAATGAATTCAACATTCAACAGTCACCTGAATTCAGTCTCTGAATTTAGCTACATGGACAGTCTTTTGGGTAATCAGTGCCCTTATTTGCTTTAATTTGGCACGTGAATATAAATCTTTCAGGTAGCAAAAGAAACATAACTAGTCTTTAATTTTTCTTTTACTCTCATCTCTCCCTTTTTTTCTTCAAAGGTTTAACCCTGCCTTATCTAATACACTTACCGTATGTGGCAATTTAGCACTAGAAATGGAACTATTCCAAACAGAGATACACTGTAAGAGTAAAGTATGCTCCTGATTGCAAAGTGTTGGTACAAAAGATTAATATAAGATAGGTTATTAATAATTTTTATGTTGATCACATGGCGGAATAATAGTTTGACTATACTGGGTTGAATAAATCATATTATCAAAATTAATTTCACTTTTAAACATTTTTTAAATGTGGCTACTAGAACATTTCAGTTTACAAATATGACTTGTACTTGTGGCTCACATAATATTTCTATTGGATAGTGCCGGTCTAGATTTTACCAGAGCTGCTACCAACAGCAAATAAATATAATTTTGGACTATATTTCCTTCTGCCTTGTATGTGTTATCAATCTACTTAGCCTGTCCACCCCAGTAGATGTCTATTTGCTCCAAATTTCTTTGGTAAGACTTGTCTCCAATAGTTTGCCTTAAATCTTTCACTAGTCTATACTGAGAATGAGTAGTAACCCTCAAGTGTTTTATTCTCACCGTATTTTTCCATGCCTTCATTTTTCTTGGTAAAATATTTAGTTTCTTTGGACTAAAGGGCAATCCTGAACAGAGCAGCCAGTCTGAGTGGATACAAATACATCAGATTGTCCAATCAGATTACCACAAATCACAGATTTTATGCAGTATCAAGCTTTGCTCAAGAGACAAAGGTGAAGAAGGCAGAGGTCTCAGACTCCTCCTGATGTGTGGCATCCAAGGTTCTTTTATTTTACTTTGGACATGTGTCGTCTGGCCTAGAGTAATAGCTGAGGTTTCTAATGTGCTTTATTAGTCATCTCATACAAAAAGGGGTATTTAATTTATGAAATATCACCCTTTAGGCCCCAATGATATATAGTTTATGCAATATTCTCCAAAGAGCTATGTTTTGTTAAGTCTATATATTCTAATTGTGTTTACCATGTGCAATCCTAAACCAAAGACTTGATATTAAGAGTATTCCATAAGCAAGAACTATTCTCATGACAAAGATCCAGTTACTATGTTTAGAAAGAGTTTAGACTGTGTCACCACCTTTTGTTCTTTCTCTGAAGGGAATTTCTCTGGCAATTAGGGAACGAAGGATTATAGGCCAGCTGTTTTAACTTTTTTTCCTCCACTGGAACTAGCTATAAATAATGAATAAAACTAATATTATTTATGAATGATGATAGGGATTATAAGAGCAAAAAAACAAGGTTACTTGCTTAAGGTCTGCTACCCGGTGGTATCCATAGTTCAACATATTTAAACCCATATTTATCTTAGACTCAGTTTCTACTAATATGCTAATAGTCTCTCCAGGATAAAGAAATCTACCATCTATTCAAACCACCTTCCTTCTATGAGATTGGAATCTGAAACACAACTGCACAATTACAGAATTTGGAATATACTTGCTGTCTAGTCTCATTATTTTTCCCTTCCTTAGTTTTCATGCATACATATGTACACACACACAAACACACACACACACATATATATATATGTGTATACATATATATATATGTTAGAGCCATTAAGACATATATATAATAGAATATGTACATATATCAGATGTATATGTATTTTTTAAAATTTCTTTTTTTTTTATTCTCTACCTTGGTTCTTGTGTTTGCAACCCCAGATTAAACTAAACATGAGCTTTGCCTTGAGACTATTTCCAATTTTGCAAGTTACTCACATTTATAACAGTAAACTCTCCATGCAAACTTCATTTCCCCCAATTCCAATTACCTGCTATTTCTCAGTATTTCTCTACCCCAGCAGTGTCTCAAACTGTGTTTTTCATCCTGTACTGAAATTTATGTTCCTTAGGCCTTTAAATCCTCCCTCCATGGAGACTTATCCTCGGTACCCACAGTGGCCTAAGCCTAAGCCTTGTAATCATCTTTAAATGATCTGAAGGTAGTTGCTAGTCTTGCTGATGTTTCTAAGCGTGTTCTCTCAGGTTCTCAATACATGCCCGGTCAAATGATCCTTGTCTGATTAATGAAAAAGAGAAAGCACAGGATCATCTACCGAAGCAAATGACCTCAATGCTGGAGGAGCCATTAAGTGCACACAGAACTGATGGGTGGAGGGTAAATGAGGGCAAATCTGTTCAGAGTGATTATTGCACAGGGCTGGACATCTTGACCTCTGAACTGGGAATGTTCTTGTAACCTAGTAGTTTATTAAGAGTAAGCAGATGAGCAGTGAGTCCCTGAGACCGGCTCAGGTTCTCTAAGGGCAAAGGAAGAGGCTCCCACTAAACAAGATTTTAAATGGGAAATGGGAGATCACATCAAAAAGGGTTTGTCCAACAAGCTGGTTTTAATGCTAACGGTATATATATATATGTGTGTGTGTGTGTGTGTGTGTTTCCTGAAAGAGACCTTATTAATGTACAATAAAGCAAAACAATACAATAAAACAAGTACTCTGTGTATCAATCATCTGTATATACTGGTTTAAATGTTGCCCTCATGATAACAAAAATCTTTAGAAAGTCTTATAGACATACGTAATGAGAATACCATTTCCCACTTCCTGCCCAGTGAGAACACATTACATATAATTGGTTGTCGGTTGACATATTTACCAAGCATATTTTTTAGTTTAGTGTTAATTAGTCCATTTCATAGAAGGAGAAAGTGAAGCATAATGTGAATAAACTGTTTATCTATAATACTTCAAAAGTAATAGGCATAAACTCAATAAACCCAAATTTTAGGCCATAATCCTAATGAGTAGATAAAGATAAAGCAGCATGAGCCTGGAACCCCTGGGCATCCAGCACATTGGCTGTATGTTAATTTCACTCTCAGAGCCATTTCCAGAAGCTAAAATGTAGCTGGACTGGGAAATTTTTGTGCTGTGCTCCCACAAGCCTGATATATCCAAGATTTCTAGACATCTGGAGACAGAAGAATCAGACCCGGGAGGAATTTCTGCGAATCCCAGTAAATGGTAAGTCCTGTTTTATAATGTAAATGTTATCAAAACAGGTAGCTAATCTCTAGTGTCCCTTTTCTGCCTTCATGCTATTCATTTTACAAAAGCCCACACAAGTGTTAGAGAATATAATATATGTGATCCCCAAACACATTATTATTTTTATTAACAATTGATATTTGTATAGAGTGCCAGACTATATGCTTTACAAAACACATCTGTGCTTGACTATCCCAGTAAAATTTTTCCATAGGGCATAGTTTATTCTTCACATTTCCTATAGAAGGAGCTAGACAGAGAGGAGTTTTTTGACTTGGGACAAAATACTTTCATTCATATAATAGTTACTGCTCAATCCTTAAATACAAAAAAAAAAAAAAAAAGGAAAAGGAGATCCAAGACAAAAAAAATAGACTTTCCTTCTCATCAAGTGGTCACAATAAATAGCCAAACACCTACTATAAAAGACTAATGTAAGTGCCAAAGGGAGAGCCCAACAAAACAGAATGGAACTCAGAGGATAATGTGGGGACCTAGGAAAGGCTTCTTAGGGAAGAAGACTTCAAGAGAATGCAGAATTTTACAGAGAAGCAGAGAATAAGGAAAGTCAAAACACTTCATGCAGAGAGTCTCACTCTCCACTCTCAAAATCAGTAAGCTCAACTTATGTACCTAGAAGGACAGATATTCTGATGCCGTGAGAGTTTAGATCTCCTGGATTAACTCCTGTCTTTTTCTACAAGTTCAAGCTGTTTCTGGGCCTATGGATATTTTCTCCAAACTGGGAGCTATCAAGAGTTGAAAAAGAATTAAGCTCAGTCCCCTGGAGTTCAATTAGGGTCCCCCAGGGTGTGCTTGGAAGAGAGTCTTGGAAAAGTCTCAACACTGAGATTCAATCGGGAGGCACACCACTGGGCCTGGAGGATTACACCCCAGTGTCACCTGTCAATCAATTTTCATCTCCTAGGAGCTGACTGCAGAGGTAGAAAGTAATTGGGTGCCCATAGGGGGCCATCTTTGGAAACTGCAGTGTTGATAAGCACGTAAATACTTGATAGTAATAAGGAGAAAAGACAGTCAGACCACAGGGAAAACCAGAACTGAGAATCCCTGAGTAGGATGAAAAACTCTACTATCCATATGTGTACTGTATGAAAACTGTTGATATTTACTTTTCAATTCTAGTTTTACTTTTTATTTTACAAAAAATGATCTGAAACAATATGAAAAATAGTTACAATTACTTCAATCTCAAATGAGATACATGTATATTTGTTATGTTGCTCTCTGTACTTTTATATATGACTGAAATATTTCATAATAGAAAACCAAAGAAGAAAGATACTCAAAATATAAGTAAACTCTAAAACTTGTTTTCAAAAAAAAATATTCTTCTCCCTCCCCATGTCTCTTTAGCCTTGCCAACATATACTTTACAGAATCATCACTGCATAAGAAAATAAATTTAGAAATTTTGCTCTTTAGAATAAATATTTCAATTGGCATTTTTTCTATTTGTGAAAGTCATTTCCTATTGTTTTTAAAGCTTTGACTTTTTTATGATTTTCATAAAAATCATGAAAAAAGAAAAACTGTACAACTGCCTATTTCTTTTTCAGAATTTCAATTCAAAGCTAACCTTGACTCTATTTTGTGCAAGAAATAGAATATACTTTGGCAAAATAGTAAGAGTTGAAACAGTTCATATTTTTTTTTATTTCTGCAATATTATAAAATGTGCTAATAGAACTGAAATTGAGCATTTCATGGTGCTGGTCTTTTCCATCAAAAGAAATAATTTTTACTTTTTGTACAGTGAACTGATGTTTTCCTCCTTTTTTTTTTTTTTTTGTCCTTCTCACTTCCTTCAACATTTACGTAAATAATATTAATTTTTATCATGTTTTTGTTTGATCACTTGGATGTGATTTAGGAGTGGCTTAAGATTTTACCTGAAAATGTACCCTTTATCTTAGAGCCATGAAATGTAAAATTAAATATATATATATATATATATATATATATATATATATATATATGTTGGATTCAATTCAAATGACTATATAATTGAAATATTGATGAGAATGGAATAGTTTACTATTCAATATAGTCTCTTTTTAAAGCCAAATTTTTCATTATTTTAATTTTGAAATCAAATGATTCTTTAGCCATAGGGAAATATATTTTTCTTCAACAAATAAGTAATAATTTTTGCCACAGATTTAATTTCCTTCTACTAGTCTAAGCATTAATATAAACAAAATGAATCAAATTTTCCTAGAACAAAACAATTTTTCTATGTGGGTAATTTCTTACAATACATCAGGTAGGAATTTCATTTAGTTGACATTCAAGAGATACTCAGAAACAGTGGTTTAACTGTATTAAAATAGGGGTTATTTCTCATAAACAAAAAAAATCTAAAAGTAGCAGACTCTTTAAGCTCTGCCTGTTCGTGGTCTGACCTTCATTCTCATTATCTCAAGAAGGCTGCCAGATATCTGGACATCATATCTTTGTTTCAAGCTAGATGAAAAAGAATAAAGGTTTAAAAGATGTGTGTAAGACGCAACGTTACCTTTTAAAAAGCCACCCCAGAATCCCATCCAACTGCTTCTGTTTACATCTCATGATTCAGAATTGTTTCACTTAACTGTAGATAATCATAAGGAAAACTGGGAAATGTTTTCTTTTTAGCTAGGCACATTGCCATCCTTAATGCAATCAAGTTATATTAGTAAGTAAGAAGAGGTGAATGTGTATTGGATAGATAATTAATCAATGTTTTTCTTTTTTCTCCTACATGTATTATAACTGTCCTTAAATTTCTAATTCAGGGCTGATTTATACAATGTGAGAAGAATGCTACGCCAAAAGGACACTCAGAAAGAATAAAATTAAGTACTTATATAATATCTTACGAGCTGCATTGTGGGAGCAAAATCATTAAGACCTTGAAATTTGGGTCAGACTAACCTGGGCCTTATTTCTAACATTATCACTTATAAACTGTGTAATCTTGACAGGTTTTGTAACATGTCATCTCAATTTCTTCCTCTGCAATACATGATAATTTGGTTACCATATAAGGTTTTATAAGCATTCTATAAGTTAAACCATGGAAGATGCCAGCACAGTGCCTGGCATAGAAAAAGCACTAAATACAGCATAGCTATTCTATAACAATATGGTTAAGAAATTTCAAATTATACCTGAGTTACGTGAAAATATAGGAATGGTACCCTCCTGGAAAGATAAATTCCTAGGAAATTTACAGAAATGTTCTCATATTATTTTTCTTCTATAATTCCACAAGTTCTGTGGATTTGTATAAGACATTCTGTTAAAATGATAAAGTGTTCTTTATCTAATAGTTGGAAATTGCATCTGTGTGAAATATTTTTTTAACTGGGAATTTTAGCTACTTTGAATATTAACAATGAGTTTAAAAATGAAGTGAAGGTTTGAGTACTTTAATACCTTCTGATCTACTTTAAATTGGGACAAAATAAAAATATAATTCACAATTTCTCTCTCCTTGCAATAGAAGCAGGTTGCAACACGTATATATGATACAACCAGTTTTTGTTTAACACTTAAATGGAGCATAAGTACTGAAGGACACCCACACATGCCCTTATGGAGTATGCAAGATGTAAAGAATGTGTCCAGAATACGCAAGGGAGAGGGATTCTGCAATCTCTTCTTAGCAAATCCCTTCTTGACCCTGGAACACCTTTCTGTCATCACTTTTAAAAGGCCACAGGAAAGTTTCCATTTCAATATTGTCATGGGCTCACAATATTTAAGGAGATTCCATTCTACCAAGGGTAAGAGTGGACTGCAGAAATATATTTTCCTTGTTTTGTTTTCATATATTGAACTCAGCATTACTGAAAATGAGACATTCAGGAATGAAAATTAGGGGTCTGCACTTGTCACTGACCTTGGGCAAATAACTAAAAAGTATCTGTATCTCAAGACCTCACATGTGGGAATAACAGTGTGTCAAATTTCTGACTCAGAAAGTTACTGTGATCATAAAGAAGAAAATTAAAATATTTTTTATTTGGACATCCCATAGCATTCAGTGTCACTTTGAGTGCCATTAGTGTTTGAATGTCATTAGCAAGACAAGAAGTATAATTATAAACAAAAGGAAAAAAAAAGCCAAGTGGTGTGGGGTGGTGACAGGAAGAATAAGTAGTTTTTTGCACAGAAAAATACAGAATCGTTCCATGTGATATAAAAAATAGAAAATTAGAAGTTTTTATGCCTATAATATGCGTTTCAAGTTCTAATTTTCATAGCATATTAACACGTGTATGTATTGTTTTCATTTGAAGCACTTTTCCTGGTGGAAAAAACTCATTCCAGAAGTTAGGAACTTGACTTTTCCTTTCTGTAAATCAAAGTTGCATATATTTATGTTACCACAAAAAAGGTATTAAACTGGTAAATGGGTTTTACTGGAGTTTTTTACACATCATTGAAGAACAAGACCAGTATTTCAGGGCATTTATTTGCAAAAGCACACTTGCAGAGACTTTCTGTTGAATGTGATAAATTTCAGATGCACGAACTTTACAGTGGAAGCCCTGATACTTTGCCTGTTCATGAAACAAACATTTTTTATAAATGTCACAGTTATTTCTACGGTAAACACTGTTCTTTATTCCTTTACTGACAAAATAATTCTTATCTATCCCAAAACAGAGAGATTCTTAAAGTTACTTTAGAATCTGCCATGTCCTTGTTTCCTTATAAGCCATAGTTGGATAAGCTGTGTTTTAAAATTATGTGTTTGTAAATTTGTTTACATTTCATTAAGCCAGTAATTGACCCTCCCTCTTAAACGGTGTCAGTGCTTTCCTTTTTCAGGCGATATAGCCTTTCTGCTCGTCTGTTGATCCTAAAATGTTATCACAGCTCTCACCTCAACATTGTTGCCCCTTTCTTTTACTTTACATTCTATTTTAAATTTTAAAAATCCTAATTTTACCTTTCATAATCCTAAATGGTCCTGCCCCCTCCTTGGAAAGATCTGCCTTCTCTCTCTCTATCAGGCTGTTGGATTCTAACTCATCATCATCCGTCCACCCTTCCTGTGCTGTGGAGCTTCACTCTTATGGATCCTGGAGTCAGCTGCTACCCCAACAGGAGGTTTCTGACTTTACCAGGAGAGCTTGTCTCCAGATGCATCTGTCTTAGGAGACTTCTAACCCCCGTACCTAACTGTTTAGTAGGATGGCAGTTGTTTATGTACTTAGACTAGACTATGATTTTGTATCTTTCTGTTTCTTAAATAATTTTCAAAAACAGTGCTATCCTCTGAATGGGGTAAATTCATCTATTTTGAATGATTTGTATAGTTAATTGCAAAATAATTTCAGGGTTTCCCTGGTGGCTCAGTGGTTAAGAATCCGCCTGCCAATGCAGGGGACACGGGTTCGAGCCCTGGTCTGGGAAGATCCCATATGCCGTGGAGCAACTAAGCCCATGTGCCACAACTACTGATCCTGTGCTCTAGAGCCTGCAAGCCACAACTACTGAGCCCACGAGCCACAACTACTGAAGCCTGCACACCTAGAGCCCGTGCTCCACAACAAGAGAAGCCTTCGCAGTGAGAAGTCCGCGCACCACAACGAAGAGTAACCCCCGCTCGCCACAACTAGAGAAAGCCCCGCGTGCAGCAATGGAGACCCAACGCAGCCAGAAACAATAAATAAATAAAATAAAATAATAAAATAAATAAATAGAAAAATAATTTCAAATCAATTGAAAGAAAAACTTAACAACAAACACTGGCATTAAAAGAGTTAATTAGTGTAGCTATATCATATATTATGGGCAAAGGATCCTTGAGGATATGGACTACTTCTTCTCATGGGAGAGATAAATATAGATGAACTATGACAAACCTGATTAATCTTAAGCAGTTACACATTGATCATAATAAGGAAATATTGACTGCGAAACAGTGGCTATAGGTGATAACACTGTATTGTATAACTGAAATTTGCTAAGAGAGCACAACTTAAATGTTCTCACCAAAAACAAACAAACAACAACAAAAAAAAAACAGATAAATATATGAGATGAGTGATGTGTTAATTAACTGGATGGGAAGAATCTTTTCATAATATATACATACATTGAATCACCACGATGCACACTTTTTTTTTAATGGGCCTGTGGAAGTGGCAGTTTGATGTCAGTCTGGGGCGTGGACATTGTGAACAAAACTCGAATCTGGAGGAATCCTCAGGTAAGCCAAAGCGAAGCCCTCTTCTCGCTTAACCCTTATTATGTGCTCACTTTGTGACAGTGGGTTTCCCATGTGCAGAATTCAAAAGTATATGTCCAAGAATCAATTATTTTGGAGGAGACAGAACATTAAAACATCACACAAATATTGGCCCCAAAAGTCTGGTGACCTTCATGATAGTCAGAGAGGATGGTGGGACGACACTCAGGTGTTCAGGACCCAATCCTACAAAGCACTGGTTTTCAGACATGACTTCACATTGGAACTAGCAGAGGTGCATTTAAAAATACTGGTATCCAACCCCCATGCCAGTTCATGTAAAGCCGAATCTGTGCAGAATCTATTTTAAGTTCTTTTCTTAAATTTTGAAGTGTAGTTAATTTACAATGTTTTGTTATGATGTACACTTTAAATATTCTACCAATTTATTTATGAGGTATACACAAAAAAAGCTGGAAAAATCTTTAGACATTTAAAATTCTCAATTAATTTGCCTTTTAAAATTAAACTACTTCTACCTGTTTTAAATAACTTACAACTTTTCCCAAAGTTCATTTCATAGTATATTTTATTTCTCTACCTGTGGCTTAGAAGTTAGAAAAGGCTGGCGGTATGATTATGCATATGCAAAACAACCCAAAGATAAAAATGGAGCTTTGTTTATGCAAAAACAAGCCAAAGATTAAAATATTAATGTATCAGGAGAAAAAAACATGTCAGAGCTAACCGAGGTCATCAAATGTAAAACATGAATCAAGAATTGCTTATTACCTGTCAAATAATAAATCTCTGTAAGAAAAGCTTCAGTTCAATTGTAAAGAATATTGAAAGATTCCAGGGAATCAGTAAAAAGACTGTCAGAGAGCCAAAAAGCCCAGCACAGGACAATCACTGCCTCTAAATTGTAGTAACATTTAAAATAAGAGATATAAATATTTCAGCCAGATCCTTTTTCTTATGGCTGTGTGCATGTTTAAGGGCATTGAATAACAATTTAGTTTCAATCATTTACATGCATCCCAAAAATTATTCAAAAAAACTATACATGCCAGAAAAAAAAGAGATTTCTACTACTCTAATCTTAATTGAAATATCATATTTATAGGAAGAGTATAAAAGTTTATTTCAGAGAAAATTTTAAATTGTTTAAAATGGTCCAGGAGATAAGACACAGGACAGCTGTGACAGTCTCACAGCTGGCTTTGAAGGTTCTCTTGATACTAACATCAACTTCCTCCAAAAGTTCAATCTTAGAATAAATTTAAATGAACATGGATCGTGATCTTAGTTCATAGTGGGAGAAGGCCATGACCTCAGAAATTAATATGACCTAACTCTAAGGCAAGGGACTGACACAGCAGGTGCAGTAGGGACAGACAGACATGCTTTGTGCCTAAAGCTTTAGGGTGTCCAGATACCTCAGATCTTTTTCTCAGTGTAAATGTGGGAAGCCTGGGGGTATAGAAAGCCTGCATGACAAAGGGGATCTTTCTACAGCAAGTTTGTTCTATCCTGGCCTTGCCCACAAGAGACAGCACAGTGTAACATTTTGCACCTCAATACGTGGTCAGCAAGCAGCAGTTGGATCATATCTGAGCTCACTAAAAATGCACAGTGTCAGCCTCCAACCCTGACCTAGTCAATTAAGATCTCCTTGTCAATAACATCTGGGGTGATGTGTTTCAGGAACACTGGGATAGTGATTAGAGCATGCTTTGTGGAGCCCAACTAGCTGGATTCAAGCAGCTTTTCTACCTGCTTGATGGGTGATCTAGCCAGTTACTTAACATTTCTGTGCTTTGTTTTCCTTGTCTAAAAATTGGAGCAAATAGGACCGGTCTCTGGGATCAGTGTGTAGACTAAAGGAGTTAATTCATGCAATGCTCTTAGCTCGGACCTGGGGTGGAATAAATGTATGAAAGTCTTTGTTGTTACTATTCTTATCCCTGTTCAAATTGTGAGTGCATGTTCCTTTACTTTAGGAAGATTAGAAGAGGAATTGGAGTAACGAGGGTTTGGAGGTTGTTATGAGGTGAAAATGAATGAGCAGGAGTCTGTACTCACTTCCTGCTTTGTGATTTGGAGCACTGATGTGCAATTTCTTATATCACTGACTCAGATGAACAACAACATCCTCACACCTTTACCAAACGTCTCAATCATCCTTTATTCTTATCAGTTAAGATGATGAAACCACATTAGCTTAAATTTTGAAGAAAAAAAAAAAGAAACATCCATAATTGTATAACAGTAGCCATTATTTTATTTTATTGTTGTACTTACAGTCAGGAACAAATTTATAAGTAATTTTCTTAATGCCATGAGTAAATGTTGAGACTACTCATTTACCAACTGAGAGCCATGCTCACCCACATCAGAATATATCACTTCCAAAATAATGGGTGTTACTTCTGAATGGTCCAAAGTCCATTGGATGCAGTGAATGTATTTTCACAACTTTGAGTTCACAGGATGTTTAGTTGTAGATGAAAAAGCAAAGATACTAATGAAAAGCTTTAATTACATGTTAGGGTATTTGAATTCTCATAGCTCTGTTTGTGTTTCTCTGAATGCTAACATATTGAGTCATTCACCTAGTAAATAGTTTTAAAAAGCAGTACAAACATTTCCAGAAATATCGTATATGATTTTAGTTCTGAGTATTTGAAACTAATTTTACACACGGGGTATTAAAGAATATACACACTTTGATTTGTCTACTTGAGTCCTACATTAATTGAGCTCAGTGTCCTTGGGACATATTTATCAGCTTTAACAGAGCAGAGTAATGGAGTAATATGTTGAATATAGATTCGGTGTTTCATACTCTCTATTTTCTGTTTTTGATTTCATTTTGTTTTGTTTTGGCTTTATTTTATTTTTCTGGTACCAACAAAAAATATCCTTTACTTCCAAATGTACTTCACATAAGTTTCAATTATATACACAAATATTTACATCTTATTTCACTGTAATTCACTTATAATTTTATCCAAAATTTTATGGTTCACTCTAATAAAGAAAATGCTTTCATTTCCACTAATAATGAATACAAAATAAGAAGAGTCATTCCCATGTGGATTTTCATAAGTACAACTTGTTCAGAAAAAAAGTATCAATAAATGTGACTATAGTGAACCAAAACTCTTTGAAAAATAGTGCAAATCATTTGACAAATGAAAAACATGGCTGGAGTCACCCATCCTTACAAAAGTTTAGATTGGGTTGAATTCTGTAGTAAAATAAATTCAAATATTGTTTGCACTCATAAATGCAAAAATGATGAAAATGTAGAGAAAGAAATAAAAAAAAAAAACTGTGGTAAGAGCATTCTTGAACAATTTGGCCTGATTCCGTTTTAATAGGCTACTTAGAACAAATGTGCATTAAAACAATAAAACAGTAAGTATAAGAAGTGTGAAGATTAAAATGGAAAAGTTTAAAAATGATTGAAATATGACTTTTTTCAAGAAATATACAAAGGAAACACTGTAACTACTGAATGTGTCAAAAAATATGACTAAAAGTATGAATGCAGTTGCATATCATGTGATGTGAATCCAGCCTTCAGAGAAAATCACCAACGTGTTTGACTTTGGGACAATGAAGAGGGAAGTGTTTTGAATTATTTGTGTATTCACAGAGAGAGCCTTTTTTTTCCTCCTTTCATTGAACAGAGATATAAGTTAAAATGAAATCTAAGGAGGACCACTCAGAAATATATGTAGACAATGTCATTGTGAAGATTCTTTATTGATGACAGTTTAGTATAAGATGACTATGTCTCCATGTTACTAGGACCATTTTTAGAGACAGCCATTGACTATAATATTTGTTAAAACATGCTTTCCATGTTGCTTCTATATAGATATAATATCTAAAGAAAGAACATCTTTAAGACAAAAAACTGAACTGTGAAGGCAAATAATTTGTTAAAACTGAAAATGAGTATTCGGTGATGTTAATGATCACTGCATGTTTTTATATAATATACTGTCACCTTCCCTCAAATTAAGGGAATTATACATGTAAACAAGCTACCCAAAAAATGCATTATAACTGCCTTTAAGATAAAAATAGTTTGTATTAAAGTTGAATTGCCTACAGTTCTCATTAATGTCTGTATTGAGCTGTAAAGCTTGGTTTGTAAATCTATTTTCAGCCAGCTGCCTGGCTAGCTCAGTTGGTAAAGCATGAGACTCTTAAATCTATTTTCTATGAGCTTAAAGCCTTAGGAAATTCGATATATTCATAAATAATTTTATACAAAGGTAAAAACGTGTTCAACAGCTAAATATTTACATGCATAATCATTTTGTACTGACTTCATATGTAATTATATATCTTAAAAATAATTATTCTTATTTGTTTTAAAATTATATAATTATGACTAGTTAATAACATGATTTCATAATATAAGATTTAAAAAAATAGGATGTATTTGTATTACCACCTCTGAAATTGCACTTATTTATAGATTCTATATGTAGGAACTCAGGAATTAATTCACAAATTGGTTAGAACATAAAATGGGTACTTAAGGTTATTAATAATACTTTTACTACTTTAGCCATTTTAAAACCTGAATTCAATTGATTATGTACAGATCTAGTCAGAAGATCGAGTTAGATTTCTCACATTGGCTGGCACTGCAGTTTAGTATATTAAAGAGAAATATTACACTACAGTAACAGCCAGTAGCTAACATTTTAGTAAAGTCCCAAAGGAAGTTAAAGAAGCATACAAGTAAGTGTGTAGGAACAGAGCATCTCAGGTAAAAGAAATAGCATGTTTCAAAGGTCCTGAGGAAGGAGCTTGCCCCTCCCATTGCAGGATGGCACGGCTGTGTGGAGGGAGATCATCAAGTGGACTTGACCCCTGTTTGACCCTAGAGCTGGACACGGGCAGTTTGGAGACTCCCCACCCACTCCTCTGTCCTTGGAATGTGCATTCCACTTGCCTTCCCTGCTCTCAGAACCTCCCAAGCATGCAGCCTTAAGAGGATAATGTGTAGCTGAGACCATCTAAACCATGTGGGAACTGACCCCTGTTGAGGTCCCTATGTAAACTTCTAAGATTCTGGCAGCCTCGTATGCAAGTTCCCTTGCTTATTAAACCTGTCACTTACCAACCTGGAGTGGCCTGCCTCTTTCTTGGTCTCCTGTTGTCCTTCGCATACTGAGGACTGCTTTGGATTTCACCCAGGGACCTAGGAGGAGGTTTGTGAACCAACAGGCTGGAGTGGAGGGGGTAAAGAAGTGGATGGAAAGGAATGAGGCCAAAGATGTGACAAGGGACTCCATCACTCTGAGGACTTTGGCTCCTACCTGTGTGATATGGGGGGCCACGTGTTAGACTTGCACTCTTGTTTCATCCCTGAGGGGAGAATAAATTAGATTACAGGGGCATAAGAATGGAGGCGGAAAGACCAGGTCATTAGACAAGATTGCAATAATGCAAGACATGGCCACTGCTGGTCCTGAGTGTAAGGGTTAGACGTGGTAAGACAAGGTCAGATACTGGATATGGTTTAAAAGTAATGCCAAGAAAATGTACTAAAGGACTGGGTGTGTCGAGTTCATTATGTTTATGAAACAATGCTTTTAATACTGCAAATCGACTCATTTGAGGTCTATCTTTCCTGACATGGATTCTCATGCAAACTGGCTTTTGCTGCTCTTCTGCTAAAATGACATGATCGTTATGATTCAATAACTGAGAAAAGCGGCTGCAGTTTCATGTGACAGCTGCCTTCCAAATAAGAAATGTGAAGATTATCCACAGCAGCATTATAACAATAAGCACAAGAAAATTAGACAAAGTAAATTGAAAACTTGTACGTATGGAGGGTAACTTTAAAACATTATTGTTAACAAGGCACCTAATTTTCTATACTTTCTCTTCCTTTAGCCATTCTAGTTAATATTACTGTGAATTCTATTCTAGCCTTCCACTAGGATCCCTCCATGTTCCTTCTGGGAAAGACATAAAGATATTTATTTCTTGAATTTACAAACTTAATGAGCTTCCTCTTTTTTATGGATTATACCTGCTTTTACCTATTAGACAAATCTATTTTAAAATCTCTCTCCCATAATCTTCTCTCATAAAATGGTCCATTGGAAAACCTTTATTCATTCATACTTGAAGATATCATTTTACTATTGAGTTTGTTTGATATTTAATAAATTTTATACAATATGTTAAAATTTATGCAATATTTCCTAATGGTCCTAATTGAACTAGATATTGCTAAGGTTCCTTCTACATTTATTTAATGACTTCATGGCATCAAGTGCCTAAATTTTAATTCTCTATCACCACTTGATTAAAATCAAAGGCAGGGCAGAATTGAATAGATAATAATAATATCTGTGAAGTACATCTGGTCAGATTACAGAATACCAGGCTTTAGCAAATCACTCTGTCACAGAGAACATTTCTGAGTCTTCTAAAGCTAAATGTTGATCCACTCAGAAATGCAACACTGTCTTGTGTCCTGACCATCTCATGGACACCCACTGGCCCTTCTTCATTCCAGTAGTCCTTGTACCCATCACATCTCTTAGCCCTGTGCTCATTTAGCTATCTTGTGTGCTCCTCATACATCATTCCTGAATTCCCTTTGTCTTGTGTGCACCTGCCTTAGAGCAGCTGTTCAATGAATGTTTGTTAAATTAGGAGGGCAGCAGGGGACCGTGCAGTGCACACAGGGAGGATCAACTCACGTATTGACAATTTTCCCATCTTACCTCTGTCCAGCTTTGGACGTTCCTAGCGTTCAGCTACCTCTTGTGATTTTCCTCTTACTAATGCTTAATTCTAAACAATCTGGAGTACTTTGTGGGGTCACATGATCAGCATAGCCTCTTGGAGGATCCAGAAAAGAAAGCAATTAGGGCACCCATGTGTATGCAATGCATATTCAATATTTTTTTTTTAATGTGTGGAAAAGGAATTTTACTGTTTATCATCAAAAGCTCATTCCAACACCTAAATAATCTGAACCCCTGAAGAGAACATTTGGCACTTTGAAAGGCGTGCAAATCCTAAAACACATACAAAGATTTTATACAAAGAAAGACCTAAGAAAGGCAGGCAATCTCCTTTGGGGCCAGAACGTCTCTTGAAAACAAGCATCTGGTCAGTCTCTACAGGTGGATTTACTTCTGAAACACGACTTTAAATAATTAAGGTTACCAAGGAAAATATATTCAAAAGCAAAAGTCCATTCTATCTTATAGTTGCTTGTGTCATAATAATCAGGTCAGCATTTCAAGTGTGTGTGTGTGAGACAGACAGACAGACAGACAGACTGAGAGAGAGAGAGAGAGAGACAGAGAGAGAGAAGGAGAGAGAGAGAGAAATCACTGAAGACCTTGTCAAAAAAATTTGAGAACCACATTTCAAATTCTACCTTCTCTTGTCATCAAACTTGATGGGATAATAGTGACAGGATTTATTTATTTGTCTTTTAATGTTCATGTTTATTTGAGTCTCTTTAATTAGACATCCTCTCTGCTTTTGCACTTTTTAGTCAATACAGCATCAGTAGGACTCGAGTTAGTAAACGATATGCTGAGATGTCTCCATGCCTGAGAGAACTGTAACCTGCTTCCTGGTAACGGGGCTAATTTACATTCCTCAGCGATCGATATAAGTCAGAAAAGGGAGCGAGATAATGGAAAGTGGAAATGAGAATAATGCAGAAAACTGAAGAGAAAGGGAAAAAAATAATCTGAAGGAGCTGGAGGGGGAAGAATCACAAATTTAAGGCTAAACAATGGATGAACATACAGGCCTCTATGCCTGTATCTGAGGGTCTGGGTCATTTTTCAATCTACTATATCGACTGGCAAAGTAGGTACATCATAAAGGAGAAATTTAGGGAAGAGTCAGAGACAAAAATAATTAGTTCACACAATGTTACTGAATCTGAAATTGGAATTCTGGGTGAGTAAGCAACATTATGTCTGCATTGACGTTGCTAATCCTGAAAATGTGTGGTTCTAATTTGTGGTTTTGAAATCATAACGATTCACTTCTTTTAAAGGGGTACTGTGTTTTTAAATCACCTAGATCAATAAAAGACATTTAGAAATATATAATCCCTTGATCCTGATTTTACTTGGCTTCTACAGATTCTGGAATCAGTATTCTGTTAGGACCAGAACGCTTCCTTTTAAAAGGGAACAAATGTACATGATTATCTATGGGTCTGCTCACTTTCCCCTCACTCTGTTAACAATATGATCAGCTAAGACATGAATTTACCATAATTCTACCATTTTGATTTCTTATTTTAGGGAAACATTTCCTAATAGCAGATGGAAAGACCTTGTGCAGAATTACTGTGGGGGAAAAACATCTAGTTTTCTGTCCTTTCTGGACTGTACAAAAGTATTTGAAAACATACAGGGCTTCAATACTATCATAGGAAGCTCAAATTGCTTTGATTTAAAATGTCATCATCAAGAGAAAAGTCAAAATTCATAATTCATGGGGCCAATACACATACAAGCTAATCACATTCAGTACTTTTGAGGTCAGGATTCATATCTGAGTCTGAATCAATATTCATATTCCTTCTTGGCTCTTGGTAGATGCAAAATGTTTTCTGCAAAAGGAAGAGCTTCTATTACTTTTATTAAATAGTAGTTTGTTGGCTGTACCTTCCTTGGATTTAAAAAAGTTAGGGTAGGAATGGCTATGCTTATAGTTTTCATAGTTTTCAAGAAGTGCTTTTGAGAAACGATATTTTAACTTTTGGGGATTCTATGACTTAAAAGTAATAGTATTTTGACTCATTTCTATCTGCTTCTTCCTTAGAGATCTAAAAGTGCTGAAGTATACTATCTCAACAATCTTCATAACCATCCCATCAGGTCTGAATAGATTTCTATTTGATAAATCTTCAAAAAACCTGCTTCAGATAAAACATCCTTATTGTTCTCCAAAGTATCAAAGAATTCAATCCTCAACCCATCTCCTTTATGAGAATGAGAGCACATGAATCACTTTTTCTAAATCTAAGTTCAGAAATAGAGCTTCTTCCTTAGCTTACGTGGATGTTTTTTTCCCTCCCAAGGAATAATCATCACAGGATCCTAAGGCAGCCAGGGTAAATTATACAGGGGACAGTCCAGCCAGTTTCACCGTAGTCTTCCACCAACTCACTCATCAGTTGTCTTAACCTCTTTAAAAAGCACACTGTTTTGGGCTTCCCTGGTGGCGCAGTGTTTGACAGTCCGCCTGCCGATGCAGGGGACACGGGCTCGTGCCCCAGTCCGGGAAGATCCCACATGCCGCGGAGAGGCTGGGCCCATGAGCCATGGCCGCTGAGCCTGCGTATCCGGAGCCTGTGCTCCGCAACAGGAGAGGCCACAATACTGAGAGGACTGCGTACCGCAAAGAAAAACAAGTACACTGTTTTGCCAGTAAAAGGAGAGAATACAGAGAAGGGGAGCAGTGTCAGAGAATGATTTTTCTTTCACCCGCTGAGGCTAAACATAATTTTCAGCTGAGATAATTTTAGAAACATTAACATTTCAATGCATAAAAAAAAGTAATTCCAAGAAGCCTATTAGAAAACTCATTCTCTTTCTATTGTGCATCAGGAAATAAAGTATATTAGTTTAATTGTTTATGAAAAGCCTCTCCAGTTGTGTCTTGTTGGAAAGCATGCACTTATTTACATATTATTTATGTTGCCTTAATGTTCACAGCTGTCACCTCAGTCACCCCATGGCATATAAAATAGCTGGTCCTTGTAAGACACACTCGGTTTAGCCACTGCTGTCTCCAAGTTCATGTAAAGAAAATAAGACGACCCCACAAATAAGTGAAAGCCAGTGAGTTGAGTGACAAATCTGTATTTCACAAACTAGCACAGTTCAAATGCCACTTTGAAAACAGACTTACTTTTCAAAACATAAAGTGAAAATTTACTTTTCATTGTTTCTTTAAAAAACCCTTAAGTAGGGGCTTCCCTGGTGGCAGAGTGGTTGAGAGTCCGCCTGCCGATGCAGAGGACACGGGTTCATGTCCCGGTCCAGAAGGATCCCACATGCTGCGGAGCGGCTGGGCCCGTGAGCCATGGCCGCTGAGCCTGCGCGTCCGGAGCCTGTGCTCTGCAACGGGAGAGGCCACAACAGTGAGTAGGCCTGCGTACCGCAAAAAAAACCCAAAAAACACCAAAACAAAAAAAAACCTTAAGTATAACAAAAAAAATGGTAGATTATATAATTATTGTGAACTTGTAGCAAAAAAAGTTGGATTCTTTAGATTTTGCTGTTATATTTTAAATTCCAGGGAGAACAAATACTGTCCCCCTCCCTCCAATGTTGTTTTTAGTCTCTTAGTAAACATTTGATTATTCATCAGCCAAATGGCCTTACCTGTCAAAGAATCTTGTGTCCTCATTTGTTCTTCCTCTTACTTTACCCTTCAGGAAAGGTTTATAGCAAAAAGAAAAAAGTCAGGCCTTTGAGAGTTATTCTATCCTATTGCTTATGGCTGAATTTTAGTCATATTTAGTTTTTGTTCCTGTGGCTTAAACTTCTACTCCCTGCCCTCGTTTTCCAATTTCCATCCACTCCCATAATAACAGACCCTTGTTGTTCAAAGTAAGACAGTATCTTTTTGATCGATTCATTAAAGCAATTGTTTTATTTCTGAAATCAGCAATCCATATTTGGACCTCAGGATATGCCCTTTACCCCATAGAATTTGTGCTCACAACACTAAAGTAAATCATTTAGAAGAACATACCTGGGAATTATACCAGATATGCTTTTCAGCACATATATTTTATTTTGAGTTTACTTATGTAATGCAAGAGCAGAAACAAATTGAGTGAGTCTCCTTAACAGAAACTCTGAAAGCTCTGTCTTCCTATCATTGAAGACAAGAGCTGTCAGGAAGCAAACTCCGAAAAGATGCATGCTGCTTTCTGCTCCGTGATGTAAGTAAAACAATCTTTGACAGAGGGGCCGATATCAGACCACAGAACAGCCAGCACAGAGTGGGGAAGAAATTAATTTCTCAGATGCTAATTCAATGTCACAAAGAAGGAAGGAAAACAATAAAGCTACAGCAGTCTTGTAAACATTATGTAGACCATGAATTAATAAGGAGTAACAAAAAGGACAAGAAGAAATACGCTTTCAGTTCACCTCATGCTAAATTTGATTGGAAAGAGCATAGCACTGCAAAATTGCTTTTGTTTTTATTATTTTTTTATCTTCACAATGGAAGGAAAATTTGGTATTTCTACCTTACCATTCGAGTCAATCATTCATCTTCTCAGCCAATATGTTGAGATAAAAAGTTTATTGCAGGAATAGAGATTGTTTGAGATTCATATTTCCTTATAAGATCAATCAGTAGCTATTTGAATGCTTCTAATTCAACAATATGAAAAAGAGGGAAGTTAAATCACAAAGTAAGTCCACTACGATGTACCCCAGAAGGCAGTGATTTGGGTATAGAGAGAATCATTGTTCAAGTAAGACCACCTTCACAGCACAGACAAGCACCATGTGGCTGGTTTGAAATTTGCCACCTCTTTCCTCCCAAGGTCCTGTGACCACCCACATTTTAGGGGGTTGTCCAGGTAACTTCACATTTTGGCTTGATTTTAAAGCCGGAAGGAACTTATGTGCTCCATTTTCATATTCCAAAGTAGAGGTTTAAATTGTCTCAAGGGAAGAGCAGTACAGTCTGAAAAGAAGAGGTCATCAAGTCCTTTGGAATCAAATCACCTGCTCAGCCTCTCCAAGTGTTTCCAGGTTTCAATCCAGCTGCTGTACTAGCTTCCATTGCTTCCAAGACCACTAAGAGAGAAGTTAGAGCTAAGCTTGTGAGGATAATTAGAATTATTGCCTCCAGAATTAATAAACCAAACTTTGCTGTCTCCTGAGTCAGCAAAACAAGCGGTTGAAGACAGATAAAGGACCATTTGAAAGAGGGCAAAATATGCTGTCCAAGCAAATATTCTAGTTGCTGAAAGCAGGGAAAGTCTCTTCAGCCCACACAAATTGAATTTACATCCCAGCATTGATCAGTTCTTTCTTCTCTTTCCCAAGTTATTACTAATGTTTCCTGTAAAAATAGGTTGAGGCACCTGAGATTCAAGCTGTTCCATACGTATGTCTCATGAACATAATAACAATTAAGGGAATAGCAGAGGCAGGAATGTGTATTCATTCTTTAGGGCAATAATCAGCTTACAATTTATCATTCAATTAATCTTTCTGAGATCTATATGCTGTGATAACATTCATTTAAAAAACTAGTTAAATCAAACTGGAAGCCAATCAGATCATTCAGAGAGCCGCAAAATATCCTGAAATTTTGTACTTAACTTACCCAATAATTTCTCTAGTAATTTTGTACAGATGCTGGAGCTTCCTATTGGAATACAGGAGGTGACTAATGACTTTGCTACAGGTACCATTCTCAATGCCTCTTTGGCTAATGAAGTAAAAATGTCATGGTTTATGTACTCTAGGCTATGGGTGTGAGGAGATAGTACACTATTAAAACATTTCAAATCTGAAAAACAATTTTCTGCAGAATGTTCCTAAATACATGTAGTGTGTTAATGTTTAGGTTGTCTTAACACTCTCTTCAATTATACAATTGCATAGTCAAGCTGGGATTGGCTTCAAAGTTCTAAGGATGTTTTCTGAAGCATGCAAATAAAAACATATAAGAATCTCTAATTGGAGTGAAAGACTTGATGAGAGCTAATATTGACTATCATAAGGAAGGAAATTTATTTTCATATCCTTTATCTAAACCATAAGTTCATAAAGTGGAAGAAAATACAAAACCTACCATAATATAATGTGTTGATGTCTAACTGTTTCTGTTGTCTTAACAGGACAGATCACATAGGGCTGACAGTTAATTTTAACATTATCTAGAAGAACATAACATTATTACTTGATCTTGTTTTAGTGTCCTATTAGTACACACCTTAGGCAACTAAAATGCATCAGCCCCATCTTCATGCATCATCACACAGCAAAGGTGTTTATTAGCAGACCATTAAAATACCCACGTCATGTTTATCTTAAGAATTTATTTGCAATATATGTGTGCTTGGCTCTGAAAAGTAGTCACTCTGAAAAGAGCCATTAATCAAGTGATCATAAATGATCAGAATGCTGCTAGAAGAAATATAATAGGTGAAAGCATGTTTCATCAAATGTTATATCTGCTCTTGATCTATTTATTTCTTCTAATACCTCTAGGCTCATTATTTTGACTGTATGTCTCCATAATCAACTTGAATTTAATGAATATCCTAGATACTTATTCCTACCAATAGCTGATGCTTAATTAATGTCTTTTAAAATACCTTATTGCTATAGTTATGTTAATAATTTTGCTTTTTATTCTTTGATAACTTTATAGTATAAAACGATGTTATTCTAATACAAATGGCTATTATATGAATTAGAATGACATCATAGATTAAATAACCTAACACTGTTAAAACATACAGAAAGTTTAAAATGATATGATTTATGATTAGCCTTTGTCTATTGTTAAATATATTGACTCAATACCATTTATAAAAGGATACCTTAATTTTCTTTCATTGATGAATGTTTTTCTTTCTTTTTCTCTCTATTTTCAAATAACTCCTTTGTATAAAAATGTGGAATTTATGTCATAATTCAAGGAAGGACTCTTGGTGGTATTGATAGATAATAGTTGTATATGTATTGTACATTGATTTTAGCATATGCAAAATATCAACTAAATAGCAGTTATTTTGTTAATATGGTATATAATGGAGTGTCCTCCCTAAGAACTAATTCAATTTAAAAGTAAGTAAACTAATATAATGTCACTCTTTAACTATCTAAATGTGTCTGTTTTCCAGACTATATATTCATTTCCCTTATTAATGTTGAGCCTAAAATGTTGAAATAATGCATCCATGTAAATATATTATTTTTTGAAACTCTCACCACTAAAAAAATATGTGAAGCCAAGAGGATACATTCACACTATAGTTACTTTCTTAATTAAATATGCATAATTTAATCATTTATTTATTTAATATTTTATTAAAAAAGCATATTTTTTTTTAAACATCTTTATTGGGGTATAATTGCTTTACAATGGTGTGTTAGTTTCTGCTTTATAACAAAGTGAATCAGCTATACATATACATATGTTCCCATATGTCTTCCCTCTTGCGTCTCCCTCCCTCCCAAAAAAGCATATTTTGAGAATGTTCTAGGAACTGTGCTTAGGGCACTGAAGTAATAAATAAAACATTTTTTACACGATTAATTTAAATAATTTGAGGAGACTATAGACAGAAATACATCATTATAATACAGTAAAAATAAGTGAAGAATAGAGATACATAAAAAATACAAAATAAGCATAGAAACTCCAATACTTAAGTCTGTACCAAATGTTAGTCTGGGTCCTCTGAGAAGCAAATACTGAGACAGTGCAAGAGATTTAGTGGGGGAAATGCTAGGGAAGGGAAATGATAAGGGACACAGAAAAGGCTGAGACGTCTTCAGAATGTCATTTTGCTCCTCCCAGAAGACCTGAATGGTGCGCTTCCATTGCTACCAGGGGACACAACTTACTACACTCGAGTTCAGGATCATCTACCCCATGCTCCTCCAGGACCTCCCTCCCTGAGAGGAAACTAGAAGAGGGAGGCTGGTGGGATGAACCACAGTCCCACGTGCATTCAATCTCAAGCCAAACTCCTTCTCTCCTTCCTCCACAATCCTTTCCACATGACCCTCACACTCAGGTATCAAGGACTAGAAGTTCCTCATGGCAAACTTTCATTTCTGAGAGGTCAAAACCCTTAGTTATCATAACCTTATCAGGTCAGGGTTGCTGTGTGTGTCTGTTCACAGATGCAACAAGGAGAGCAAATAGCGGAAGATACCCAAGGGGATCACCTAGGTTCCAAATATGTTTATCGCCATCCTGTTGTGAAATTCAGTCCTGTCTTCTCCTAAAGATCAGAATTGACAAGGTTGTTATAGGACAACTCCTCTTCTTGCCTCTGGGTGCCTAGAAACAAAGGGTCCAAAGTGCCCTGGCAGCATAGTCATGCAAGGTAAAATGTGACTTTTACTGTGTCCTCTGGCAAGAGTGTAACTGTGGGACCAGGACTTCAGGGATGGGAGCACAAATCCTGCAGTGAGTCATTGAAAGTGACTACAGTGTTATCACCTCTACTTCCCCCTTGATTACCAGATCCACATATCCTTCCTCCTGAGGGCACTGGATCATCCAGAAGTCTCTCAATTCATGTGTATACTGCATACTGAAGGGTGGTGTCCATCCTTTCAGAGTGTTGCTTCTCAACTGGCACTTCAGCTGTCCTATAAAAGGCTTTTCTATAATTCCACAAGACTGGCTGCTTCAGCATGATGGGGTGTACAATATAACCAGTGGATCCCATGATTGTCATTTCTTTCCTGAAATTCCTTCACTGTGAAGTTAGCCCCGAGTCCAATGTTATGATGTGTGGAGCCTATGCCTGTTGACCATGCCCTCTGGATATCAGTTATGGCTGAAGTTAAGTAGGAAAGGCAGTTCTATACCTAGAATAGGTATCTATCCTTAGGAGGACAAACTGAGGACCCTTCCAGGATAGAAAGTGTTCAGTATAGTTGACTCACCACCAAATGTCTGATTGGTCTTCTTTTTAGCAGATCTTAGTATTGATCTCTGTTGCAGTGAAGCTGTATCAAACGTGGTAAGTGAGAGTTCGTGCTGTTGGGCTGATACTAGGCTTCATCTCTGACACTTTGACTTCTCTGCTTATGCACTAGTTTTGGGGTGATTAATGGTGAAAATTGACTAATGTCAACTGATCCAGCCTTTTTGTCTATTTGCCTGTTTAACGTGTCCTTCATGGTGAATACTTCTGGAGAGGCATTAACATGCAGAACAAAAATCTTCATGTTTTATATATATTCATGTTTATGCCTCTCCCTCAGACCTCTTTGTTGTTGAACTTTCAGCCTTTTTCTTTTCTTACAAAGCCCTAACTAGATGGCCAGCCCATTAGCCAACACCTAAGAATATACGTCTACATTGTTGCCTCAGACTGATTTTTCTTCCACACAGAATGGATGACCTGTGCCCCAGAAAGCAGGTCTATTTGGGAAGAATTTTCCTCTCCACTCACTTTTCAAGACCACCCCTGAACATTGCTGTGATGTAACCATCACATTCACTTTGGTTTGCACTGGAACCATATCCAAGCTCAGACGTTTTTCTCCTCCTACAGCTGTCCATGTGGGATCTCCTCTATGGCCAAGGTGTGAACTTAGGGAACAGTGTTGATGCATCAGTTGTGGAGCTTGCCATAAGCTGTGTACTATATATGTTTACTTCCACTGACATTTCCCATGCCTTGTGATTTGCCAGATTATATGGTCCAAGCAACAGAGCATCTCGTACTTCTGCCTATAACTTCTGTAAAGCTCTTTCTCCTTCAGATGTCACTAAAAGATGACCAACTTCCGTGATACCCACTATGTGGGCTGAAGCAATATTCCTAGGTGTGAAATATATTGGCTCCAGAATCCAAAGGATTGACTGGTTCATGGAATCCAAAGCACAGATTCTATGCTTCTGTCTATGTGATAGGAGCCTAAACTAAATCTGTGTCAGTTAGAATTCTCCAGAGAAAAAGAATCAATAGGGTATGAGATGTATTAAAAGGAATTTTTTACCATGATTATGGAGACTGAGAAATCCTTTAATCTGCCATCTGCAAGCTGGAGGCTCAGGAAAACAAGTGGCGTAGTTCAAAGGTCAGAGAGCCAGGGAGCCAGTGTTGTAGATGCCAATCCATGTCTGGAGGCCTGAGAACCAGGACCTCTAAGGGAAGATGATTGATGTCCCAGCTCAAGCAGTCAGGTAGAGCACTAATTGAAACTTCTTCTGCCTTTTTATTCTTTTCAGGCCCTCAACAGATCATGGATGCCCACTCACATCGGGAAGGACGATCTGTTTTACCTAGTCCACCATTTCAAATGCTAATGTCTTTCAGACACTTACAAACACACTCAGAAATAATGTCTAAACAGGTATCTGGATATCCCTTGTCCTAGTCAACTTGACACATAAAATTTACCACTGGAGTCACCATTTCCTCCAGATTTCAAAGAGTCACCACCCTAGCAGTACATTTGTCCCATCCTCTGGGGACTTTTCCAGAATGTCAAATATCAAATGCTAAGAAAGTACCCCCAAATCAATAAATTCTGACATCCAGTTTTATATTCAGGTCCCCTTGATCAAGCTATCTCAACATCCAATCCCAGTGATAGTCTCCTGTCTACTGCTTGTACATGCTACCAAATTCTTACAACCGTTCCATTGTATAATATCTTTTAATATTCCCAGTCATGTAGCACAGAGATTTAACCCTGGTTTTCTGCCTAATGATCAAGAAAGGAGTTTTGACTAGCTCTTGAAGTGATGGGGGAGACACCAGTTTCTTGCTGAGCTTCTGTAGTATCTTTCATACAGCAGACATACCAATCCTTACCAGGGAAACCTGGGTTCACCTCTGCAAGCCCAGAAGATTCGTGAGGGTCTGCAAATCAACATGCTCAGAGGCATCCAACTACATGACTCATTCCAAGTTTTCGGGCCCCAGGTTGTTCATTCAACGCCATTGGCCTTTGCATTTCCTGAACATTCAAACATCCCTTTAGCTTCACAAATCTATTATATTTTTACCACGCTGCTCAGCCTTAACTCTTCTCTTGCAAGAGACAAGTTTTGCTTTGTTAACTGCCAAAAGACAACTTCTTACTCCTACAAGTTGCCATTAATTGCCTGTTAATGACCCTCAGTTTTCATTATCCCCCACCAGGTGGTTAATATAACTTAGTAATCAGCTAACTCCACTATCTTTGTAGGCTTTGTTGACACTATTACCTTTCCAATGCCCAAATGATCACATCTACAAAAGCATTTCTCCCTGCAAGAACATTTTCCAAGGTACCACTAATAAAATGTATAGCCACTGGGACCTTAATTTAGGCAAGAGATTCTTCTGCCCCACCTACCAAGCAGGATGGTGTTCTCTTTGCTCATTGAGTGATAGTTGAGCTGGTCTCATTTTGTCACTTGTGTTAGTCTGGGTCCTCCCCAAAGCTGATGCCAAGACAGGATTAGATGTGCAGGGTCTCTATTAGGGGAAATTTTCCTCTGGTTATGGAAAATGGAGAGGAATCTAAAGGAACTGAGCAAGCCATTAAACTCTGATACAAGTCTGATCACTGTCAAGGGGAGAGGAAAGGAAGAAAGAAGACTCATAGTCTGTAGTGCAGTTCTAAAATTGTTTTGACAAGGCTGAGTCTTCAAGCCAAAGTGGCCCCTCAGAGGAGCCTCAAGACTTACCGAAGTTGACCTAACTTAGTATGCTTTCTAACTCTGTCACTGGCTGGGAGCAACCACTGAGAAGCATAACCTCAACAGGAATGCGGTGTGGTGATGGATTTCAGATTGGAGCAGCTTGGGCCGTCCAGCTGCTCCAGTCTGTAGATTGGAGCTCCAATCTGCTCCATTATGCACCCCCACAAGGAGATCTGAGAGGTGTATGTTCATGGTTGACTCACATTTCTACCACTTATGTAGAGACATTGTTTAATAATGACACAGAATATATTTCTTTTTGTTTAACAAAGTTTTCTGAAACTGTATTTGTCTACGAACACAGCCATTATTAAGTCTGTTGAGTTACTGAACATGACTAAAGTAGATAGCACTTATAGTGGCACTGATTATGGAATAATATGGGATGCATAATGAGGGGAGGAAAAACCAATGATAAAAATTTGATTCCTGAGCTTAGAGATGAAAGTGGAAGATCTGTACATAAATGAAGCACCGAATAATGTGAATGGACAGTACATTTTGCTAATAAAGTCACTGACCTTTCTAAGTGCAGTGTTTCTCCTTCATTCATCAGATTATGAGCTCCAAGATAAAAGTTTAAAAAGAGCAAAACCATTATGCATATTATAGTAACAGGTTACCTAACATCTAACTTGAGTCATCTCTAGCTATCTTAGTAAACAAAGTAAGTCATAGCTCACTAGAAAGCTTATATTTTCCAAAATTAGCCCTATTTTAATCTGAGAAAAAAATTAGTATTTCAATGATATAACCAAAGAGTTTCTGTGTGATTCATGTTGATAAAAAAATAAAGTTTGCATTAAACTTATTTCATCTGCAAACAGGAGACAGAGTGTGTCTTGCATGAAATCCATTTTCAACTATATGTCCTATCAAACCCTGCCAAACACTAACATTTTGCCCACATAGAATTATTTTTGGAATGAATGCTAAAGAGCCAATGAGTCCATCTGGCATGTTGGGAAAAAAATAAAAATAAATAGATGCCTCTATACTAGATATTGAATAAATAAGCACATATTTGGTTAAGAACTCAGGTATCTCTTAAAATATGTCAAAATTGACTTTCACAAATTAATGCCAACTTCATTTCAGTTACCTGAATTTTAGTGAAAATTGCTGTTTCTATGACAATAATATATTCTAGTAGTGGTATTAAGAGGATGTGGCTTTGTTCTACATCTAGGCTCAATATATCTGCTGTTTTGTAAGGACGATAACTTTGCTCCCTCATAAACTGTTTAAATAATGAATGAGATATATAGCATTCATGTGATTTGTTTGTTTATTTCAACAGTCTGCCGCAGAAAGCCTATGACCACAGAGAACCTAGGAATGGATAAATACAGGTCATTACTGTCACAGGGAAAATGAAATCTGGATGTTGTATATTAAGCGTCTGTATGATATTTTGATGCCATGCATATAAAACCTCAGTGGTCATTTGAGATCACTACTACAGGGTCACTACCAGGAAGGTCACCTTTCTCTACTGCTATTGATAAGTATAAAATGTATTGTATGTTTACTACAAGTTTATCTTTACCATTGTAGAAGGAAATGAACTGGGTAACATTACAATAATGTACAGTCTGAAAATATAAAATTTAAAGCAAACACTAAATTTTTCTAATTCTCAGATACAACTCTATAATAATAGCAGGACTGATTGTGTTCCCTTAGCAGAAAAAATGTTTCTGTGTCTTAAATTATTCTACAACTGTAGCATGAAAAATATTCAAAGTTGAAGTAAAAGTTCAATTGTAAGATTAAAAAATATCAATATGAGATTTTTGTGGATTAAATTAGAATTATAGCTATATCAATCAATATATATGTAAATAAATATAAGTATGATTATATATACATGTCCACATAATTTTGTTTTTAAAAATTACATTTTTACAGTAAAATTCTCCCTGGCCTGAAAACTGACAGACAGGCTTTCAGTTTATATGAAAAATGCATTTTTAAATTATATATAAAAAATAAAACAGTCATTGGAAAAGAATTGAAAATATTTTATAAATTTGTAATTTTAGACTGCTTTCTTCTAATTCATTTTGAGGATGATTCAACATCTTAACATCTTGGTTCAGAATGTGGTTTCTCTGTAGGCAAGTTTGAAAGGAGTGTAAAGACAATTATTCAGGGAATGAAAATAAACTTGTTAAAAATGAAAGTGGTTTTATTATTTCAAATTATCCAGAGTGGATACATAAATTAGTTGAATTACTTAGGAAATTGTTCAATACTTCACTTTGCATGTGTAGATACAACCCGAATAATATCATAATAAGGATATTTAAATGTCATACCATGCAAATATATGTGCCTGCCTACAGAGAAACTTTAGGGGGAATAAAATTACACAATAGTATTTAAAAAAATGAGTGAGTCAAGTGAATATAAAATAGTATATATGTCTTCAATTTTAATACACCTTGTTAGTTACAAATTAATTTATCAAAGTTTAAACTTTTTTGTAGCCCAAAATATAACAAAATGAATACACCCAAGTAATGACAAATGAATATGTTTTATTTATTTATTTATTCATTTATTTTTTATTTTTGGCTGTGTTGGGTCTTCGTTTCTGTGCAAGGGCTTCCTCTAGTTGCGGCAAGCTGGGGCCACTCTACATCGTGGTGCACAGGCCTCTCACTATTGTGGCCTCTCTTGTTGCAGAGCACAGGCTCCAGACGCGCAGGCTCAGTAGTTGTGCCTCACAGGTCCAGTTGCTCTGTGGCATGTGGGATCCTCCCAGACCAGGGCTTGAATCCATGTCCCTTGATTTGGCAGGCAGACTCTCAACCATTGCACCACCAGGGAAGCCCCTGAATATGTTTTTAACATTATAGAAAATTGCAAGACTAACAGGCTCCATCTATGTATTAGAGTTTTGTTCTAAATATAACTTTAGAATTTACTTTTTGTGACTTTAAAAGCATTTCTTTATACCCACATTTTAAAAAGAAGATTCACCATTTTTCCCAGTCAACTCTATTTCCCTTCAGGCTGCAGACCCACCATTGCCATCTCTTCTTAAATTATGGGGGTATACAAGGGAAAAAAGACAAGCACTGTGTTTGAGTACCTCCTCTGTGTGTTACTCATTTGTAAAATTAAAGAAGGCTGTGTTTCCTTTATTTGTGAATATTAGATTATGTATGGAGAAGTAGTTTTAAACTATATTGTCCTTTAAAAATAATATTAAGAGAACAATAAAAATAATATTATTAAGAGTATATTATTAATAATAAGATTATTAAGAGAACAGTACAGAACACAACCTCACTGTTCATTGCAGTGGATAAAGAAGATATGGTACCTACTATACACAATGGAATATTGCTCAGCCATAAAAAAGAATGAAATAATGGCACTTGCAGCAACATGGATGGATCTAGAGATTATCATACTAAGTGAAGTAAGTCAGATAGAGAATGATAAATATCATATGATATCACTTACATGTGGAATCTAAAAAAATGATACAAATGGACTTATTTACAAAACAGAAACAGACTCACAGCCTTCAAAAACAAGTTTATGGTTATCAAAGGGGAAAGATGGGGGGCAGGGATAAATTAGGAGCTTGGGATTAACATATACACATTACTATATATAAAATAGGTAATCAACAAGGACCTACAGCATAGCACAGGGAACTTTATTCAATATTCTGTAAAAACCTAAATGGGAAAAAATTCTGGAAAAGAATGGATATATATATAACTGAACCACTTTGCTGTACCTCTAAAACTAACACAACATTGTAAGTCAACTATACCTCAATATAAAATAAAAATTAAATTAAAAAAATAAAATTAAAAAATTAATAATAAAGAATATAGAACAAATATTTGGAAACAGTAACTGCTCAAGAAATGTAAAAACATAAAAATGTATTTAATTTCCTATAGTTTTATATTCAAAAATATTTTTATTGAAGTCTATAGGAATTAAATAATGCAATATAATTCTAAAAACATCCAGCTGTTGATAAAACATAGTCTTATAAGGTCACTGAAGAATAATTACTAGTTGTTTTGTTTATTTTTCTTTACCTATAAATAAATAAGGAATACTGTCATGTTGCTAGAAAAACAATCTAACAAAGAGTGGAAAGAAGAAACCAGAGATATATTTCCATGATAATGGGCAGTTAAGTTCGATCCACCAAATTATCATTGATCATGTACTAAGAGTGCCAGTGGTATTCTATACAATGATAAAGAAACCCTGAGGAAAAATCATGTACTTGAATAGAAATAGGGTTTGCTTTTAGGACTTCAGGCCAAATATTATCAAGCCCTTTGATCCTTTGTGCTTTGTCCCTGTGTCTTCCTCATGCTTATCCAGAGGTCTCCTCAGTCAGTACAGGTTCAGTTCACATGATTCTGGCATCTTTGGGTGTGAATAAACACATATTTATGAGACTTCTAAGTAAATGTCATAGTGGGCACACACTGAGACAAGATATATAATCTTGGGGATATAAACAAAGAAAAAATAAAAGAAAAAAATCAGTAAAAGTAAAGAAGTGGTTCAGAAGTGATGTCATTATCTGGTGTACCTAGAGGGCCTTAATGTTCCCCTCAGCTTTGTTCGACTTTAGACAGTTTTCTTCCTGACTATAGGCCCAGATCTTTCTTAGAAGGTTTGCTTTAGAAAGCTTGCAATTGAAAGTTTATTCTCTGACCCTTTGAGATGTATATATTCTACAACCCAGGAATGTCTTTTCCAAGGACCTGGGAGCCACCCCTTTGAAATGTCATCATCCAGAAAGATGGTGCCCTATTTCCCAGGCTCTGTGAGATGTTAGGATCCTAACTTAGATAAGCATCAATGGACAAACACAGACAGCCTAATCACATTGACCAGCCTTCCCCCATTATCTTCTAATATTTTTCCACTAGCTCACAGGGCACTTAAAATCTCTTGAGCCTTTTGTTTCAGAGCAGTTGAGTTCATTCCTTCTCCCCTATTTCAATAGTCTTAAATAAAGTCTTTTGTGCCTTTTTAACTGGACTGGTGTAATTTTCTTAAGCATCAGGTAAAGATTGCTATAAAAACAACCACCTCCTCTTCCTCTGTCTCTCAGTCAAAGAAAAAAGTTTAAATCAGTTAAATAAAATTGAGGATAAGGAGCGAACATAGGCAACATTCCTGGATCTCACCAAATTCAGTGTAATTCAGCAATCTCTTGTAGGTAGAGAATTGTTGAGAAACGAAGTACTGAATTTAATGCTTTTTTTTCTTTGTATATACATATATACTTAAATAACCAAAACAAACAACATCCTAGTGGGTGAGTGGGAAGAATAAAATTTGCGGTAGTTCATTAAGGGTTTAAGAGATAGCATTCAGTGCCTGATGGCTGACTTTTAAGTAGTTTTTAAATACTCACTTGAAGTGATGCATACAGATGTGCTCTGCATTTAATTGTTTAGTACATAGTCTACCACTGAGACAAGTTTTCCAATGTTAATAACTTCAATTCAAAACTGCAAAAAAGGGCTTCCCTGGTGGCGCAGTGGTTGAGAGTCTGCCTGCCAATGCAGGGGACACGGGTTCGAGCCCTGGTCTGGGAGGATCCCACATGCCGCGGAGCAACTAAGCCCCGTGAGCCATAATTACTGAGCTTGCGCGTCTGGAGCCTGTGCTCTGCAACAGGAGAGCCCGCGATAGTGAGAGGCCCACGCACCGCGATGAAGGGTGGCCCCCGCTTGCCACAACTAGAGAAAGCCCTCGCACAGAAATGAAGACCCAACACAGCCATAAAATAAATAAATAAATAAATAAATAAATAAAAATTAAAAAAAAAAAAACTGCAAAAAACATCCTGTCCTCTTTCCTGGAAATGTTATATGCTAAAAAAAAAAAGTAGTTTCTAAGAAGATAAAAAAGATAAAATGAGATATACAGTATGAAATGTGTTTTAAAAAGAGACACTAGGGGAAATAACAAATGAGAATGGATAAAGTTCTGATTATAAATAGATTTTTTTCCTATGCTGTTTGTAGAAAATTTGAAATATATAGAAATTTCTAAAGAAAACAAATTTATCATTGGCATTTTAATTCAACACAGATATTATACAATTATGGTGTACCTTGTCTTATGTTAAACTTTGAGAAATTCTGTGGTGAATGGTTATAGATTTATGATCCTTGCCATCCAGGGGCTTGCATAGCACAGGCAATAACCAGATTAATATATACAATGCAAAATGATAATTGCAATTTATCTAGGTAGGCTTCCTTGGGAACATAAATCTCAAATTCTTATAAAATAAGTAGCAATTAAAGATATAGAAAGGGAACAAAGTAAAAATATTTCTGAAAATTTAGTTGCATTCTGTTTTTCTATTTTTGTTATATTACATAACTCATATAAAGTGTGCACCAAAGTAATGCACATGTACTTCAATATATGCCAGAAAAATGACAAATCCCATCATTATGCAAAATCTAGAGTAAACAAAAATATCTAACATAGTCAAATTAAATGGGAATAATTCATATGTTATTCAGAAGTACAAGAAATAAAACTTTCTTACCTTTCTGTAGCTACATCTTTCTCTGATGTCTACCTGCTTTTTGTTAGTGGGGATAATGAAACCAGATGGAAAGATGATAAAATTTTTAATTAAATAATTCTCTTCTCATTTAAACATTCCTATAAGAGGCAAATATTAACTCAATTCACAATTTAAATCTCTAAGAAGAGAGTTTTATTTTCACTTACAAGTAATTTCTCCCTTCCTCTTTCACTCAGAGCTACAGCCTGGGTGTAGGGGGAAGATTATATAATGTCATGATGTTAAGGGGAAGTCCTATGGTATGCATGTTGTTTTTGGGTTCTCAGTGGCCTCCACTGACATATTCTTAATTCAATCAGACCACCGAGTCCAATGCCTGTTTCTGCTGAGATGTAATATATCCCATCTGTTCTCTAAAGGCATCACACTTGCATCTGCTGATGAAATGTGTGATCTCTGCCATAGCCTCCCAATTTGAAATACTTAAATTCTTTCAATCCTTTTTCATAACCAAACGTCTTCAGGTTCACCAGTTATTTAATTTATTTATTTATGTATTTATTATTTATTTATTTATTTTTGTGGTATGCGGGCCTCTCACTGTTGTGGCCTCTCCCGTTGCAGAGCACAGGCTCTGGATGTGCAGGCTCAGCAGCCATGGCTCACGGGCCCAGCCGCTCCACGGCATGTGGGACCTTCCTGGACCAGAGCACAAACCCGTGTCCCCTGCATTGGCAGGTGGACTCTCAACCACTGTGCCACCAGGGAAGCGCCACCAGTTATTTTAGCACTTGTGTGTTGTGTCACTCCAGTGAGACATAAAATGCCTGTCTCAACCCCACCATGTACAACTAAACTGTAAAAAATCAAAATCCTCATCTCAATTCCATATAATTAGAATCTGTCCTCTGCTAATGCTGTTTGACTAACCCCACATTGTTGGAAAAGAGAAAAATGAATGATGTAGAAGAATAAAAGGAAGTAGACTGGCAGGATTTTGTGCAGATTAATGGTCAAGTGGCCAAGAGAGGAATGATTCTCAGCTTTCTGGTTTATGAAAGTGAATGTTTTAGAATGACTCTCACTGAAATTATTAAGAACAGAGCAGTAGTAAGTTTAGGGAGAAACACAATGATTTTAATTTGAGCTTTTTTGACATGGCTCAGCTAAAATATATGCAAGTGGAAAAACTTATATTGAGAAAAATTCCAACCCTCAGTAAGAAGGAATGGAGAGGATTATCTTCAACTTGATATAGAACAATTTTCAAAAAAACAAAAACAAAAACCCTACAGCCAATATCTTATAGAATAGTGAAAAATGGGTACTTTGCCCCTAACATCAGGAACAACACAAGGATGTTTTCTCTCATCATTGCTATTCAACACCATACTGGAAGTTCTAATAAATAAAATAAGACAAGATAAGAAAATGGAAGATATACATACTAGAAATAAGTAAATTAAGTAAATAAGTAAATTAAGTAAATAAGTAAAAACTACCTCTATAAATAAGTAAATAAGTAATAAATAAGAAATAAGTAAATAAGTAAATAAGTAAATTAAGTAAATAAGTAAATTAAGTAAATAAGTAAAAACTACCTCTATCACAGATGATATAATTGTCTGCATTACAACTCTTTCAAAAGCATCAATAACAACAACAACAACAAATTTTGTAACAAATATGTGAGTATAACAAGGTTACAAGATTGTGGGTTATGCACAAAAGTCTATTACTTTCCTACAACAGCAATGAACAACTAGCGTTTTAATTTAGAAAACAATACCATCTCCAATAACACTTCAAAAATGAAACACTTAGGTATAAATCTAGGAAACAATGTATGTTTCAATTTACAGGCAAAAATCTAAAGAACCCTGATTTTTAAAAAATCAAGGAAAATCTAAAAATCTGAGATATTTTGTGTTCGTGAATTAAAAGACTCAAGATTGTGAAGATGTCAATATGTCACAGCATAATCTACAGGCTCAATGCAATCACAATCAAAATCCTAGCAAGCAATCTTGTAAATATTGACAAACTGATTGTAAATTTTGTATAAAAAGTCAGAAGCCCTAGAAAAACCAAGAAAATAATCAAGAGTAACAAAGCTGAAGGACTCATGCTACTTGATTTCCAGACTTATCTTTATGACAGAGTGCTATTAATGAAAGAATAGATCAATTGAACAGAATAGAAAGGCAAAAATAGACACACACAAATATTGTCAACCAAATTTGAGAAAGGAGCAAAGGTAATTCAATACAGAAAAGACAGTCTCTTCAAAAAATTGTACTGGAACAATTGAATTTCTATGTGCAAAAATGAAAAAAACAAAGACCTAGACACAGATCTTACATTTTACAAAAACTTAACTCAAAATGGATTATAGAACTAAACTAAACTAAACTATAGACTAAACATGGAAACTTTCATAATATAGAACAAATTTCATGGGGATTTTCAAATCAAAACTGACAAGACAAAGTATAAAATAAATTAAACTGGATCAGTATGAGGGGTGCTTTGATAAACAACAATATTTCACAGATTAAAGCTCTGATTTTTATTAACAGGTAAGATAATTTATTTGTTATTTATTACTAGTTTCACAGATTGGCTTCCTCCAAGAAGCAGACTCTGAGATAAAGTTAGTGAGCAGGTAGGTCATTAAGGATTTTTCTTGGGATGGACACATACCTGTGGGAAAGGGAAAGAAACAGGAGTAAGCAGAAGGAAAAGTTGAGCTACACTTCTGTCCCAGTGAAGGTCTCAGCCATCTCACAGGAAGTTTTGATGCTGAGATGGTCCATCAGAGCTGACCTGAATTAGGGAGAAGCAACAGGGCACTTATACTTCTTCATGATCAGTAGATTTGGTTACGGGTTGCCACTGGTAGGAGTTGTGACTTTGGTTTTGGCCGTTTCTTCAACCAAAGCCATTCCTAAGGAATGGCTTTTTTAAAGTAGTATTTGTAATTTTGCCAATCTACAGACTGCTACTGTAAACGACAGTTCATAATTGCTTACCTTAGTTTTCACTAGAAATTAAGGTTTTTAAGAGTTGATAATTCTAAATAAAATATGTAATTAAATCTACTAAAATTATTCAGGAATACATGCTTTTATGCAAAGAAAAAGAAAGTATAAAGAAATGAAATCATTTTGTTAAGGCAAAAGGAAATATTTTTGTCCCAAAGAGAAGTTAAGAAGAGAGAGAAAAAAATGAAAGCATAGAACAAAATAGGAAGGTAAAAAAGGGAAGTTATAGGGCTTCCCTGGTGGGGCAGTGGTTGAGAGTCCGCTTGCCGATGCAGGGGAGACGGGTTCGTGCCCCGGTCCGGGAAGATCCCACATGCCGCGGAGTGGCTGGGCCCATAAGCCATGGCCACTGAGCCTGCGTGCCCAGAGCCTGTGCTCCTCAATGGGAGAGGCTACAACAGTGAGAGGCCCTTTAATTGAGTAAATGAATTCTAATATTAAAGATAAGATGGCACAAAACCTTAATTTGGTTTTCTCTCTGTTAAGAGGACAACGTTTTCTTGGAATATTGATCTGCTTTTGATAACAGATTGAAATTTTTTTTTAACCTTTTAAGTAATCTGTTATATCTTTCTGCATCTGCCTTTGAAACCTTTGGTCACTTTGCTTGGGTGGATAACTAAGTGTTGTTTCACAGTGAGTGACTGACCTATGATCCTATTTGACCAAGTACTTTAAATCCTTTGGATATTTTGACAAACTTCTCAAAAATCAAATTCTAAATGAACATTTTTTTACCTCTAGCTGATTTTGAAGTTTCCCAGAGGGATCCTGAAAACCTCAAAAGATTTGTTTTCTCCCATTATCGAAGAAAGATATTCAAATAATTTAATATTTTTGGTTAAATTACATGAGAAGTGTGAAAAGACTGGTGATAAACTTTCTTAGGTTATATTGTATTAAATGTCATTAATGTAAATGTCCTAGAAATTACGTGAAATTTCTAAAATTTAAATTTCTCCTGGCATAATGTCAACAGTCATAATTTTGGTTATAATTTTAGTGTTGCATGTAACAGAAACAACCAAGTTTCTTTGTCAATTACATTGTAATCATGTCTTTTACTGTATCTTTTTGTTTGTTTGTTTTGTTTTGTTTTTGCGGTATGCAGGCCTCTCACTGTTGTGGCCTCTCCTGTTGCAGAGCACAGGCTCTGAACGTGCAGGCTCAATGGCCATGGCTCACAGGCCCAGCCACTCCATGGCATGTGGGGTCCTCCCAGACTGGGGCACAAACCCATGTCCCATGCATCGGCAGGCGGACTCCCAACCACTGTGCCACCAGGGAAGCCCTTACTGTGCCTTTTTAAGTCTTTGGTCATTCATAGACAGTTATATTTCTTATTCTGATACTTTTTCAGAAATGCTTCATCTTCAAGAAGATTCATAGAAAAGACTTTTTGACAAGTACAGATTTCTGAGAACTTTCAAATCATGCCACTAAACTGAGTAAGAAATTAAAGAATTCTAATGGAAAAGCTGATGGCTTCATAAACCGCTTACAAAAGATCAACAAGAATTAGTTACAAAGAACTGATGAATATGTCTAAAAATTTTACAACTTTTCGTCTTAAATATTACTGGCTTTAAGCTTTGTTTTTCAGATATAAGAAAACCTTTCCCCTTAAGCTAATTATCACTTACAGCAATTTGGTAAATTATACCTTCGTAAGCAGAATTGAAACAATTATTTTTCACTCTACTTGATCTCTCCAGAAATTGGAAGCTCTTAGGTTCTCAGTAACCTTACAAGGTAAATAAGGAAGGATGACTCCTGGAAGGTGCAGGAACATCTCAAGATATTTGGGGTACCTCAAGAAGTGAGGAACCCATCCAAATCTGTAGATACTGAAGGCAGAATCTGAGGGCAAGTCTTTGGCCTTGCTTTCCTGGCTTTGAGACACCTTTTCAAGTTCAATCTGAGACTTCTTATGAAAATTTCCAGCAAAGCCAACTTAAAAGACCTTGTATGAACAATTACACTTATGTAAATAATCAGGTCAAGTTTATTGAAACCAGAGTTATTTTGCAAACAAATTAGTCTTAATTTGACTATATTTGGTAGAAATTAGGGTAATTTTAAAGGGAAAAAAATGTTTACATAGATCTTAATTTCTAGTGTTGTTAATTATCTTTGAAGTTTGATATTTACTGTCTAAGACTCAGTTCCTTGATGGCTTCTGGTTGCTATGTTACATTATCACAAAAGTTTAATTGAATTATTTAAAGGATATTCTAAATTTGCTTCTGAAGCTTATCACAGTAATCTATCTTTGGATGAAGATCAGATGTCACAGGACCTGCAACCAAGAGTTTTTATTCATACTGGAAAAGACATCATTTAAAGGACATTCTCCAACCTACATTCTCCAACCTAGATGGAAGAACACTTATCAGAGGAGAAACTATACCCACCCCAGGATATGAAGATGACATCAGAAGTAGACAGCTATACCAAAATGCTGGACCTGAACTGTGTGAATATTTATAGATTTTTACTTGATTTCTTGGGCTTTTTCACATAAATCAAATGATTTTCCTATTATGGGTGTAAATCCTATGCAGAGTTTAAAAATTAATCCAATAGTTAGATTTATGATCAATTACCTATGTCCAGTACTTCTATGTTACCTTGGTGGATCTCTCCTCTCCAAGGCTCTGACTGGCTGGCCCTTGGGAAAGTTATTCTAGAAGAAAAAGTTATAGTTCGGTTTGGGCCACTATTGATATTACTAGATGGGACACTCTCACTTGGTTGGTCAAAAATACTTGTTCTGACCATCTCCATAAATATGAATTATCTTTAAACGTTACTCAAGTTCAGTCCCAGAAGTATCAATCAGGTACAGGTGGTTCTGGCTATACATGGTGATCAGCGAAAAGATAATCAAAGGCTACCCTATCATCAAGAACAACCTTGGTCAGCGTCCAAAGATTTTTCCTTGGAGCTAATGTCTTAGCAAGGAAATCTGCAATATCTTCATGAGTTAAGGAGAGATTTCTGATCGTAGCCCCATTTACATTTATTCTTAAGGTGGGAAGTAGGGCCCTGCCAAAGGAAACAAACCCCAAATCATAAGCCTCTGAACAGGTCTTTTCTACAACTGTTAGAGTCACAGTTAGATAATCTAAGAGGCATTGCCCAATTATGCACTAGCCATCTAGGCATTCGTGGACCCAAGGAGAATGATAACCACCACAGACAAAGATAAATCTTGTCAGGGCACAGTTACCCATTCAGGCCAGGAGTCAGTCAGGATTTCAGTTCATGTGGGAAGAGAATCTTCTACCCTGAAGAGTCATCTTAAGCAGTCGAAATGACCCGCCACACACAAACACCTTAGCAGTGGCTTGGGAGATACGTTTGTAGGCCAATGTCAGAGTAAAAGAAAGAAAAAGAAGAAAGTGTTTCACATTTGGTTAAAGTGTGAAGTCTTGATCCTTTGTCTTGGGCAGAAGCAGTATACTTTGATGTCAGCTACTTCCCTTCCTTGTCATTTGATTCAGAGGGCTCCAGCATCTGTACAGAATGAGCATTTATCAGGTGGAGCCTTCCTTACCTGTGACATGCGTATTCCAGGCTCAATACCTTCCAGCTTTCATCAGTGTCAGCGTTCAGGAACAATTTGTAGGGGCTCAAGGGCAGCCTTCGTTCATGGTAACTCAAAATCAGAAGGGCAGGAGAGGACTTCCCTAGTGGTCCAGTTGTTAAGACTCCATGCTTACAACGCAGAGGGCATGGGTTCGATCCCTGGTCCCCCTGGTTGAGGAAGTTCCACATGCCACGAGGTGTGGCCAAAATAAATAAATAAATTAAATAAAGGAAGGGCAGGAGAAAATCAAAAATGTTTGTTTGGTGAGTTGTAGCCAAATATTGATGGCAACTAAAAGAATTCAGTATCCAGACCAGTTTACAGGTACATAAGAAAACCTCGAAGGCAATTAACAGGACTAAAAACTAATATTGACAAAGATGCAAATATAATTTTTTTCTCTACAGTTACCCCTATTTTTTACCAAAGAAAATCACAGTAAAACTAATTTGTTTGTGTTAAACTTGACCTGATTACTTATATATGAATGAAGCAAGAATAGTAATTGACCATGTAATTTCATTTTTAAGACTGCTTTGTTGAAACTTTTCTTAAAGAGTCTCAGACTTTCTCTTCAATGCCATTTTAACCAAAGCCTTGGTAATATAGCCAATGTTTCCAAATGTCTCCAGTTATATAAGCATGAAAATAAAAATACTAAGAGTTTCTGAATTCTGGAGGGAACATCTAAGAGAAGAAATGTTTTAACGTTGTTCACAATGGCATATCTTAACAAATTTGAGGGCTTAAGAGAAAAATTTATTTAAATATGGGGAAAAAAATGATTAAAGGACCAGCAATATTTTAAACACAAAGTCATGTAAACATCCTCATCAGTTCATCCAGTCCCATGTATTAATTTTTGTTCTCCTTGAATCCAGTTTTTGTTTTTGTTAAGGTTTTTGTTAAGGTCTAATATGGTTTGTCCAGTGAAGTGGGTGCCTTGATCACCAGAGATCACCAGGTATACCCCAAGTGGTAAACACATTTTCTAACAGTGTCTTTGCCACTGTGAGTGCATCAGCATTGTGAGAGCAGAAGGTTTCAGATCATTTGGAAAACACACACAATAACAAGAACATATTGATAACCCATACTAAGTGGTAGTTCAGTGAATCCAGATGGAGGTGTTCAAAGGTTCAAAGGGAGGAGGTCTGAGGCCTCTAGGAACAAAAAATAGTTTTTCTTAAATGTACTATGGTGGGTTAATTTATTCAAAAACGGAGAAAATGGGGTTTGCTAGGGAGCCAGCAGTAACCCAGCAGCTGTCTTGTGTTTCCCATAGCTGTGACTATTTGCTTAATTTACAGCTATTGTTTATACATCTACATTTCTTTGATTCGCGAGCACACTGTTGCCATGTTATAAGAGCATCAGGAGGACAAAAGTCTAGCAACAAGTGTCATTTTTTGCAGAAGCAGACTTGACTTTATACACATGTGCCACAGTCCTTATAAATTCTGTTGCTGCTGTTTTTGCAGGAAAGCCAGCTAGGGCATTTTCTGGATGCTCAGGTTTAGTCCTTTTATTGTGAGCCTCAATTTTGACAAAAGAAATTTCAGAAGGTAAAAGAATAGCATTAAGAAGATCATTTACTTGCTGCTTTTTAAAAATTGTGGTCCCAGAGGACATCATACAATATTTTAAGATAATAACTAGAATCATGAGTGGTAACATTGTTATCAAACTCAGGTTTAGCTGCTCACCACTCAAAAGCCAGTACTCAAGAGGCAAATGTTTGTAGAAAGGAAAGTTGTTTTAATCAGAAAGCTGTCAGCTGGGGGAGAAGGTGAACTCATATCCCCAAAAACTAACTCAAGATTCTGCTCAGCCATGAAAATTTTTAAAGGGAAAAGGAGGAAGTAATCTGAGGTAATCATTGAGGCAGAGGTTAGGTTCTGCATCCCTTTCCATTGTGTGCAGGCTGGTTGACTCCTCATGACCTTTCTTTAGACATTATCTTGCCCATGTGGTCTGCCTGCAGGATTGCCAAGGGGACTGCTATGTGTAGAGAGCTACGCATTCTTTAATTACTTAATTCTTCATTCCTACTTCTTTTAATCTAGGGAAAGAATCAATAGTTTAGACGAGGTATTGTGTGCATTTAGTAGAGCATAAGTCAAGAGTTAGGTTAAATGTTACTTAGTGATCTAATTTTTAAAATTAAGATGTAGGGGGACAGAAATGGACAGACAGGAAAGGGGCAAAAGAGCTACTTACAACATTATACCAGGACATATCAGATCTCTAATAATTTCACACAATTTCTAGAATATTTGTGTTAATAACATATATCAACACAAATATAATCAAAGGTTTAGCATCACTTATTTGACAATGCTTCCCATCTAATTTAACATATCAAATAAGCCAAAGTTAGTTTAATAGTTCTTTTCTATTTTTTAAGGAGAGAGAACAAATATTTTGAAATGTTTCAAGGGACCTCTGGAAAATTTCAAAGTTAGCTTGTAGTCAAAAGAATTCATTTAGAATTTGATTTTAGGAAGTTTGTCAAAAATATTTTTTATGTCTTAAAACTTAAAACTCTTAAAACACAATAGGATCACAGATCATTATGAAATGTAATACTTCATTATCTATTAGCAAAACTTAGCTCTTTTAATATTAAGAGGATTTGTTCTACTTACATAATCAAAGACCTGAGTAAGATAACATAAAACACACAAAAACATTTTTCATAAAAACAGAATCTTTGCTTTCTAGGCAGGCTACTTAAAAGGCAAAGAAAAACCTTTATGTAATTAGAGCAGACTAAGAAAAATTTATCCTTTTGGTAAATAAAAGGTAATTAAGTTCTAGTTTTACATAAATGCATATTGATATTAAAGATAAATTTTTAAAACTCTTATAATAACAATCCCATTTTAGCCAGTTCAATTATACAAGGTAAAATTCTCTTTTTTTTTTTTTCTCTACGTCTCTTTCTTTCCACATACATTTAGTTTGACCTTCATTTTCTTCCTTCCCTTTCTGAATAACCAGAAGCTCTAGTTTAGGTAAAATCACTCTCATTTCCTTTAACAATAATGTATCTTCATTCCTCATAATTATTCTTAGCCAGAAACATATCCTATTTTTCTTCAATTATATATACTAGAATTTTTAATCCTTAGAAACCCTAATTTCTAGTGAAAAATAAGAAATAATGAGTATTCTTTACATTAGCATTCTGAAGATCGGCAAACTTGTAAAACATGTACATTTTCATAGAAAATTTCTCAGCATGGCACTAAATAGGCCCAAATATTTTTCCTCTATAATAAGAAATCAAGAGTAGTAAAGACTATGTTCAGTAATTAATATTTCACTATTTTACCTTATCCTATTTGGAAATGGCCTAGATGCCAAATAAAGAATATCACTCACCAACTTCCTCTACAGGAATTTGATCTCTTGCCACTGCAGTTGCTGACCTTCAACACCCCTGGAAAGGAGTTCAGGGTGGAAATTAGGAATAAGGTATTCTGTGCTCCGGGAAAAACCAGCAGAACAGACCTTCAGATACTTAGATATTTTTAGAAGAAAAATTTTAAACCCAACTTCTTGCATCTTCTCATACCTAGAACAGCACTAAAATCATTAACACAGACATCTGCTTCTTGTGACTAGCAGAAACCTTCTACCAAGATGTGTGTTTGATTTCAGGTACCCCCGTCACCAAAATCATGTATATACTGACCTCCTGCTCTACCTCTTTGGAGCAGTTCCTCAGAGCTGTCTGAGAGGCTGTCTCCTGGGCTACAGTCCTCAGTAATTCCCCAAATAAAACTTAACTCACAGCTCTTATGTTGGGCATGTTTTGTTTGTTTGTTTGTTTCAGTCTATAAGATATTTAATAAACTTCTATCATTGAATTTAATTTAGCATGACTCTAAAGTTTCAAGTTACCAAAATGATTTTGGAAGTTATTTTTAAGGGCACATACCATAAAATATAATTTTTGTTAAAAGTTTATATCTGTAAAGTCTTATCCTACTTACATCTATCTAAATTATTTGCTCCCAGCAACTATGTTTAGAGTACCCACAAAATCTTGAGACATTAGACAAAATCAGCCATCATTCTAAGTTATTTTTGCTGACAAATTTTCTAACAGAGATAAGATGAACTTATTATGGGCTTCCCTGGTGGCGCAGTGGTTGAGAGTCTGCCTGCTGATGCAGAGGACACGGGTTCGTGCCCCGGTCCGGGAAGATCCCACATGTCGCGGAGTGGCTGGGCCCGTGAGCCATGGTCGTTGAGCCTGCGCGTCCGGAGCCTGTGCTCCGCAATGGGAGAGGCCACAGCAGTGAGAGGCCCGCGTACTGCAAAAAAAAAAAAAAAAAAAAAGATGAACTTATTAGTTAGAATAAAAGTTTTTTATTTGCATTATATTCAGTGTTGATAACTTTAAATACATGTCTGTTTGAATTAAACCAGCAAACTTTAACTTTTATTTACTGAAGATTGTCTCAGACCACATGAAATTTAAAAGGATTTTGATTAGTTTCTGTTAATGCCCCATCCTCACAAGAACTTGCCTTCAAACCAGCTAAATAGGACTCTTTTCAAAATTAATTTTAACAATATCATTCCGAGGTAGGAAAGCATCACTTACCTTATACACACACACACACACACACACACACACACACACACACACACACACACACACACCGTATAGACTGTTGTAAATAGAGAGTTTATATTTACTAATACTTTGGGAAAAGATTTGTAAGATTTCTCATTAGCTCAATTTTCAAATACCTCCTTTCCTTTCTTTCTTTCTTTTTTTTTTTCTTTTCCTTGTCTGATGAGAAACTTCTCCCTAAAATTTGTTTTCCAAAGAATTGCTCTTAAGTCCTAGAGAAGATGTGAGTAGGAAATGTACACAAATCACAAAGGCAGAGAATAAGTGCAGGGCAATTCTGTTTCCAATGTCCTGACCTTTTCAAGCATTTTGAGAGGAATAGTTGAGGTTTGGGGGATTGGCAGGAAAAAAGTAAATTAAAAATCAAAGGAACCCTGAACTTCTAGAGCCATATCTTTGGCCCTGCATAGATTTACAATAAAAAGACAGTTGTTTCCAGGTTCCCAAATAATTGGGTTGTAGCTTTTGCTTAAGTACATTTTTATATCTTTAATTTTTTATTAGCCATTTGCAATGATTCTTTCAATGAAGCTATTTTGGAATTTCAAAAACTTTTAGAGGCTTCTGCATACAAGTTAAAATAGACATTCCATTCTGTTTGATTTTGGAGTCTTTGCTTTTAAGTGCACTTTTTTAAAATGATCTTATCTATTGGGAATTTCCTTATAATGACCATTTTAATTTTAGGTTGTTTTTAGTAAAATCTTGCCATCTAAGATACCTGCAGCTTCTGGGACAATAATGGTTAAACATAAAATAAGCAGGTGTGCAGGAAGGTGGCACACTCAAGTCTTGGGATATAAAGGATTCTGTTTCTTTTATCTAGGCCTTCGATTTTTCTCAGAGCCAAAGTAACACTTAAGCTCTTTGGCTTCCAAGATATGCTTTTAGCAATCGCCTTTACCTCATGTGCACATCAACAGAAACCAGCAGTAACTGAGGAGATAGAACTGTGAACACTAGAAGTAATCGAAGAACCAGGGATGGGGGACAGGATTGAACAAGCAGGCACCCAAGACTGGGGACTGCAACCTGATTCCAAACAAATGGATAATGGCAGTTGCCACCAACAGTTCCCAACCAAGGATGTGGGGACAAAACCAAGGGCAGGGGTTTAGACTTAACTGCAAACTGTCCAATAGGAGGCCCTATAAGCACCATCAGCAATTCCCAACAGAGGACTAAATCAGCAGACTCCAGTACATGGAGATTGCAGACTGAGACTGGGAGAGGATTAAACCAGTGTGCCCTACCCACAGCGAGGCCAAACAGACCAAAACACTGGAGTTCGGAGCAGTTTATTGCAGGACTAAGCAAGGAGAATGGGGGACTCTTGCAAAATTAGTGCTTCTCTATGTGTGGGAAGATGCAAGAGTCTGGGCTCATTGAAATCATTCCTTTGACATGTACCTCAGTTATCTGGGGCTTGTATCCTGTGTTTTCTCATCCTGAGTCTCCTCGGGGTGCATTTTTTGGGGGTGGTTGCAGGGACTGAGGGCTTGATGGTGGTCATCCTGTTTCCATCTTGAGTTCCCTCAGGGCTCACCTGGGGAGGGGGTACTGTGATGGCTTGATGGCTGCAACATCCTTTGTTTACTAATATGGCAGGCAATATTTTTCATACACATCTTCAATAAATCAAATTAATTTTATTGCACTCGGATTTAATAAGTACTTTGGGTGGTATCCTTTATGGTTTCTAAATATTAGAAACATTTTTTAGATAGATAATTTTGTACCTACTATGTTGTTTTGGTAATCAGATTTTTAAACAACTGAACTCTGAGATTCAGTGTGATGTGCTTATTATTTTAATATTTTTTAATTAATTTATTTATTTAATTAATTTTTTTTGGACTGCGTTGGGTCTTTTTGCTGTGCATGGGCTTTCTCTAGTTGTAGCAAGTGGGGACTACTCTTCATTGCAGTGCACAGGCTTCTCATTGCAGTGGCTTCTCTTGTTGCAGAGCATGGGCTCTAGCTGCATAGGCTTCAGTAGTTGTGGTATGTGGGATCAGTAGTTGTGGCTTGTGAGCTCTAGAGCACAGGCTCAGTACTTGTGGTGCAGGGGCTTAGTTACTCTGTGGCTTGTGGGATCTTCCTGGACCAGGGCTTGAACCCACTTCCTCCACACAGGCAAGTGGACTCCTAACCACTGCACCACCAGGGAAGCCCCTATTTTAATTTTTAATGAAGAAAATATATAGCTCTATAATTATATTTCAGGTAGAGCTCCTCCTGATAAGATTGTAGATATAATGGAGATGAGTTCTAGTGAAAATATCACATGTGAGCCTTGTTAATCAACAAGAAAAAGTAAAACGTTTCAGTTATGACGCCCAAAATAGACCTGCTGTCCATGAAAAGTCATGCAGTCTAGACTCTGGAATTCTCACCTGGAATTGCAACCATTAGTTGAGCTTTCTCCTACTTTGCAATTAGTGATAGACAAACTTACAAAGCTGAGTTTGGCTTAGTTGACCATGTGAAACATTGGATATTCGCTGGTTGCCACTCTGAATTATCCTGACATCCGAAGTGTTTGTTCAAACCAAAATTCTCTTCAAGCAGGTTCAGAAACCTTTATTTACCAGATAAATGAGATCTTCTTTTCCCCTTGTTTTTATTGTCCTTTAGCATATGTCTTTTGGATGCTACCATTTCTCATAATCAGGGGGTTGACAAGAAAAGAAAATCAGTGAACCTGTTATTATATGACAGTGCTAAAGGCTACCTTCTCTGTTTTTTACAGAGACATTCCTGTCAATATTTTTAACTAAGATTGTGCACATCTGCCATGAGAAAAACTTTTAGTGAAACGTCTTATGTCATAAAGAAATTGGCTTCAGCAAAGTTATTTTTATTGTTTCTATAGAATCTCACTAATATTCTAAGGTCTGTGAGGACAGAGATACTCTCTTTTTTTGTTGTTGTTGTTTTTTTTTTTTGAATATTATCATTTACTCATGTATCCCTGATGTTGAAAACTTGGTCACTGTGCACCGATGCCAAATTGAATCTTGGAGACAGAGTTTTGGGTGAAGTAGAAAAGAATTGCTTTATTTCTTTGTCAGGCAAAGGGGGACACAGTAGGCTTGCACCCTCAAAAATTGTGTGTCCCTACCTAGGGGATTTGGTGAGGAGTTTTCCAGCAATGGTTCAAGGGTGGGGTTACTGATAAGGATCAGGGTGTGTGCAGGGCCTGCACTCCTTCAATCTGGACTCAGGTGGTCTCCTGATGAGCTTATGTGGTTCTAGAGGCTATTAAACTGTGACCTTCTCTCTGGAATGAAGAATGTTTCATCAAGTAGTTAACATCTTCCATTTGTTGGGGGTTTTAATTCTGCAGAAGAGCTTAAAGATTTTGTGAAGTGTATCCCTTGAGGTGGAACCAGGACCCTGCCCCAAGGCTGCACTACTGTTTATTGACTGCTCCTCCCTTGCCTCTGTATCCCCTCCCTTCCCTGGATTAACAAATGTTTGAACCTGCTCTTTGGAACTCAGGGAAGGTCATGGAGGCTGAAGCCTACTTCCTACAAACAAGAAACAGGAGACACAGAAAGGCTTCCATGCCCAGGAGTCCCACAGTTCTGTTCAGTTTCATCTGCAGTGCTTTGCAGTGATATATAGCAGATGCTCAATAAATATGTATGACTGAATGAATATATGTCTTATTTATATTTATTTTTAAAATTTGACTTCTGCTTCAGAATTAAATTCAGATTTCACTCTCTTTATTCAGACCCTTTTATGAGAAAGGTAATTTTTAGGTACAGTCACATACGTTTACTCTTTAGGTCTCCTAAATATACTGTATAAGGGAGGGAAAAATTTCTCTACACCTTTCTACGTCCTTCTGGCTGGTCTAAGTTGACTAAATTGACTTGAGATAGATTAACAGGAGAAAATCAAATAAAAGTTTAATACCATGTATACATGGGAGAGACCCAGAAAACACGAGGAACTCACCAAAATGGCCAAAGCTCTCACATTAAATACCATCTTTAGTTAAAAACAAAAGAGGTTGAGGGTGAGGAGAGTCAGGTATGGGAGGTGACTAGGAAAATCAGAGTAAACAAGGATAAGGTTGTTATGCAGATTTGTCATTGTTTTTTCCATTGTTAAGAAGAATTTTGTCATCCTCCTCTTCCTGGTATAGAGGGAGACACCCTTACAAATGCAAAATTTTCTTACAAAGGGTAACTGCTGCTTGGTATTCAGAATTTTTCCTATATCTGCTCTTAGAAAATAATCAGCTTAAAATAATTAAAATGCCAGATATATTTGGGGGCGGCATATTTTGCTCCCCTACATCTACAAGGAAGGATAATTTTCAGTTTAATATTAAAAAATATGAAGCAAAACTATACTATGTGATGAACTCAAGTAGCCATAATCAGGATACAAACCCAGGTTTTTAAAATCATAATCAAACCATAATGTCTTCTATAAGGAAGATAGAAAGTTTAGAACAGGGACAGATCATTATTTTACTTAATTCTATTGTGGACTGAAAACAAATACACAATCTAAAAGCTGAGAATTATGATCTATTCAACAGACTTTCTGAGGACTTAAGCCCAGAAGGTGGCTTCTCACATCACTCTGAGGGACTGCTCCAAAAAGATAAGGGGGGAGCCAGGACATACAGGAATTTTTGCAACAAAGGCCAAGTAGTTGGAACATCAAAAGATTACTGTTAATGTTACCAAACTTATTCTTGTGCCTGACGCAGTGAGGCCAAACAAAACAAAATGTCAGAGTTTGGAGTAGAAAAAGGTTTATTGCAGAGCCAAGCAAGGAGAACAGGTGACTCATGTTCAAATATCCCAGACTACCCAGTGGTTTTCAGGGAGTATTTAAAGGAAAAATTTGGGGTGAGGGCTGCAGAGTGTGTAACTTTCTTCTGATTGGCTGATGGTGAGGTAATAGGGCAGTGCTCCAGCAATCTTGTGCTCAGCCTGAAGTTACCATCTTCCACTTGGGTGGGGGCCTTAGTTCCTGAAGAAGAGCTCAAAGGTATTGTTATGTATACCTCTTGAGGAGGAACCAGGGCCCTGTCCCAAGGCTGCACTGTTGTTTCTTGACTGTTCCTCCCTTGTTTCTTCATTCTGTCCCTTCTCTGATTAGCACCTGTTTGAACCTGCCCTTTGGGACTCAGAGAAGATCAAGGAGGCTGAATGAACCCTACTTCCTGCAGACACAACAATGGGAGACACAGAAAAGCTCTTTTGTCCAGGAGGACTCCACAGGGTCCTGCTCAGTTTCATTAATGAAAGAAAAGCAGACATCTCAAGTTAAGGAATTTAGTGCTTCTCTGTATATGGGAAAATGCAAGAGTCTGGACTCATTGAAATCGTTCATTTGATATGCACGCACCTTAATTATCTAGAGCCAAAATCCTATTTTTTTCCATCCTGAATCCCCTGAGGGTGCACAATCTGAGAGGCTACAGTGGCTGATGGTGTGATGGCCACAACATCCTTTGTTTCAATACAATCATCATACTTCCTCTACATTATTAAGGAAGTAATGAAGTAGTGATGCCAAAAGCTCAGCTCCTATGTACACTGGTGCTGAATCGAATCTCAGAGACAGAGTTTTGGGTGGAGAAGAGAAGGATAGCATTATTGCATTGCCAGACAAAGGGGGACACAGAGGGCTCTTGCCTCAGAAAACTATATGTCCCTTTCTTTCCTTCTGCTAACTTTGGGGTTTTTTTTGTTCTTTGTTCTCTAATTGCTTTAGGTTCAAATTTAGGTTGTTTATTCGAGATGTTTCCTGTTTCTTAAGGTAGGATTGCATTGCTATAAACTTCCCTCTTAGAACTGCTTTTGCTGCATCCCATAGATTTTGGGTCATTGTGTCTCCATTGTCATTTGTTTCTAGGTATTTTTTTATTTCCTCTTTGATTTCTTCAGGGATCACTTTGTTATTATGTAGTGTATTCTTTAGCCTCCATGTGTTTGTATTTTTACAGATCTTTTCCTGTAATTGATATCTAGTCTCATAGCATAGTGGTCGGAAAAGATACTTGATACAATTTCAATTTTCTTAAATTTACCAAGGCTTGATTTGTGACCCAAGATATGCTCTATCTTGGAGAATGTTCCATGAGCACTTGAGAAAAATGTGTATTCTGTTGTTTTTGGATGGAATGTCCTATAAATATCAATTAAGTCCATCTTGTTTAATGTATCATTTGAAGTGTGTGTTTCCTTATTTATTTTCATTTTGGATGATATGTCCATTGGTGAGAGTGAGGTGTTAAAGTCCCCTATTATGAATGTGTTACTGTCGATTTCCCCTTTTATGGCTGTTAGTATTTGCCTTATGTATTTAGGTGCTCCTATGTTGGGAGCTTACATATTTATAATTGCTATATCTTCTTCTTGGATCGATCCCTTGATCATTATGTAGTGCCCTTCTTTGTCTCTTCTAATAGTCTTTATTTTCAAGTCTATTTTGTCTGATATGAGAATTGCTACTCTAGCTTTCTTTTGGTTTCCATTTGCATAGAATATCTTTTTCCATCCCCTTACTTTCAGTCTGTATGTGTCTCTAGGTCTCAAGTGGGTCTCTTGTAGACAGCATATATACGGGTCTTGTTTTTGTATCCATTCAGCCAATCTGTGTCTTTTGATGGGAGCATTTATTCCATTTACATTTAAAGTAGTTATTGGTATGTATGTTCTTATTCCCATTTTCTAAATTGTTCTGGGTCAGTTATTGTATGTCTTTTCCTTCTCTTGTGTTTCTTGCGTTGAGAAGTTCCTTTAGCATTTGTTGTAAAGCTGGTTTAGTGGTGCTGAACTCTCTCAGCTTTTGTTTGTCTGTAAAGGTTTTAATTTCTCCATCAAATCTGAATGAGATCCTTGCTGGGTAGAGTAATCTTCGTTGCAGGTATTTCTCCTTCATCACTTTAAATATGTCCTGCCAATCCCTTCTGTCTTGTAGAGTTTCTGCTGAAAGATCAGCTGTTAACCTTATGGGGATTCCCTTGTGTGTTATTTGTTGTTTTTCCCTTGCTGCTTTTAATAGGTTTTCTTTGTATTTAATTTTTGACAGTTTGATTAATATGCGTCTTGGCGTGTTTCTCCTTGGATTTATCCTGTATGGTACTATCTGTGCTTACTGGACTTGATTAACTATTTCCTTTCCCATATTAGGGAAGTTTTCAACTATAATCTCTTCAAATATTTTCTCAGCCCCTTTCTTTTTCTCTTCTTCTTCTGGAACCCCTATAATTCGAATGTTGGTGTGTTTTATGTTGTCCCAGAGGTCTCTGCGACTGTCCTCAGTTCTTTTCATTCTTTTTTCTTTATTCTGCTCTGCAGTGGTTATTTCCACTATTATATCTTCCAGGTCACTTATCCGTTCTTCTGCCTCAGTTATTCTGCTATTGATCCTATCTAGAGTATGTATAATTTCATTTATTGTGCTGTTCATCATTGCTTGTTTCATCTTTAGTTCTTCTAGGTCCTTTGTAAATGTTTCTTGCATTTTGTCTATTCTATTTGCAAGATTTTGGATCATCTTTACAATCATTATTCTGAATTCTTTTTCAGGTAGACTGCCTATTTCCTCTTCATTTTTTAGGTCTTGTGGGTTTTTACCTTGCTCCTTCAACTGCTGTGTGTTTTCCTGTCTACTCATTTTGCTTATCTTAGTGTGTTTGGGGTCTCCTTTTTGCAGGCTTCAGGTTCATAGTTCCCATTGTTTTTGGTGTCTGTCCCCAAAGGCTATGGTTGGTTCAGTGGGTTGTGTAGGCTTCCTGGTGGAGGGGACTAGTGCCTGTGTTCCGGTGGATGAGGCTGGATCTTGCCTTTCTGGTGGGCAAATCCACGTCTGTTGGTGTGTTTTGGGGTGTCTGTGGACTTATTATGATTTTAGGCAGCCTCTCTGCTAATGGGTGGGGTTGTGTTCCTGTCTTGCTAGTTGTTTGGCATAGGGTGTCCAGCACTTTAGCTTGCTGGTCGTTGAGTGAAACTGGCTTCTGGTGTTGATATGGAGATCTCTGGGAGATTTTTGCTGTTTGATATTAGGTGGATCTGGGAGGTCTCTTGTGGAACAGTGTCCTGAAGTTGGCTCTCCCACCTCAGAGTCACAGCGCTGACTCCTGGCTGCAGCACCAAGAGCTTTTCATCCACACCGGTCAGTATAAAAGAGAGAAAAAGTAGAAAGAAAGAGTTAGTAGAAGTAGAAGGAAAGAAAGAAAGAAAGAAAGAAAGAAAGAAAGAAAGAAAGAAAGCAAGAAAGAAAGAAAGAAAGAAAGAAAGAAAGAAAAAAGGAAAGAAAGAAAGAAAGAAAGGAGGGAGGGAGGGAGGGAGGGAGGAAGGAAGGAAGGAGGGAAGGAAGGAAAACAAGAAAGAAACAAAGAAGGCAAAGTAAACTTTAAAAAAGTAAGATAAAATAAAATAAAGTTATTAAAATAAAAAATAATTATTAAGAAAAAAAAAAAAGCAGACGTATGGAACCCTAGGACGAATGGTGGAAGCAAAGCTATACAGACAAAATCTTACACAGAAGCATACACATACACACTCACAAAATGAGGAAAAGGGGAAAAAATCATAAATCTTGCTCTCAAAGTCCACCTCCTCAATTTGGGGTGATTTGTTGTCTATTCATGTATTCCACAGATGCAGGTGCATCAAGTTGATTGTGGAGCTTTAATCTGCTGCTTCTGAGGCTGCTGGGAGAGATTTCCCTTTCTCTTCTTTGTTCTCACAGCTCCCGGAGCTCAGCTTTGGATTTGGCCCCGCCTCTGTGTGTAGGTCGCCGGAGGGCCTCTGTTCTTCGCTCAGACAGGATGGGGTTAAAGGAGCCGCTGATTCTGGGACTCTGGCTCACTGAGGCTGGGGGGAGGGAGGGGTACGGTGTGTGGGGCGAGCCTCCGGCAGCAGAGGCTGGCATGACATTGCACCAGCCTGAGGTGTGCCGTGCATTCTCCCGGGGAAGTTGTCCCTGGATCCTTGGACCCTGGCGGTGGCGGGCTGCACAGGCTTCTGGGAGGGGAGGTGTACAGAGTGAGCTGTGCTCACACACAGGCTTCTTGGTGGTGGCAGCAACAGCCTTAGCGTCTCATGCCCGTGTCTGGGGTCCGTGCTTTTAGCCGCGGCTCACGCCCATCTCTGGAGCTCCTTTAAGCAGCGATCTTAATCCCCTTTCCTCCCACACCAGGAAACAAAGGGGGAAGAAAAAGTCTCTTGCCTCTTCGCCAGGTCCAGACTTTTCCCCAGACTCCTTCCCGTCTAGCCGTGGTGCACTAACCCCCAGCAGGCTGTGTTTACGACGCCAACCCTAGTCCTCTCCCGGCGCTCTGACCGAAGCTCGAGCCTCAGCTCCCAGCCCCCGCCCACCCCGGCAGGTGAGCAGACAAGCCTCTCGGGCTGGTGAGTGCTCTTTGGCACCGATTGTGTGGGAATCTCTCCACTTTGCCCCCCACACCCCTGTTGCTGTGCTCTCCTCCATGGCTCCGAAGCTTTCCCCCTCTACCACCTGCAGTCTCCGCCGTCAAAGGGGTTTCTTAGTGTGTGTGGAAACCTTTCCTCCTTCACAGCTCCCTTCCACTGGTGCAGGTCCTGCACCTATCCTTTTGTCTCTGTTTATTCTTTTGCCCTACCCAGATACGTGGGGAGTTTCTTGCCTTTTGGGAGGTCTGAGGTCTTCTGTCAGTGTTCAGTAGGTGTTCTGTAGGAGTTGTTCCACATGTAGAAGCATTTCTGATGTATCTGTGGGGAGGAAGGTGATCTCCGCGTCTTACTCTTCCGCCATCTTCTTCATTTATTTCTGAACTGATCTTTATGATTTATTTCCTTCTGCTAACTTTGGGTTTTCTTTTTGTTCTTCTTTCTCTAATTGCTTTAGGTGTAAGGTTAGGTTGTTTATCTGAGACTTTTCTTGTTTTTTGAGGTAGGATTGTATTGTTATAGACTTCCCTCTTAAAACTGATTTTGCTGCATCCCATAGGTTTTGGGTCGTCGTGTTTTCATTGTCATTTGTTTCTAGGTAATTTTTGCTTTCCTCTCTGACTTCTTCAGTGATCTCTTGGTTATTTAGTAGTGTATTGTTTAGCCTCTACGTGTTTGTATTTTTTACAGTTTTTTTCCCCTATAATTGATATCTAGTCTCATAGCATTGTATTTAGAAAAGATACTTGATACAATTTCAATTTTCTTATATTTACCAAGGCTTTGTGACCCAAGATATGTTCTATCCTGGAGAATGTTCCGTGAGCACTTGAAAAGAAAGCATATTCTTTTGTTTCTTGATGGAATGTTCTATAAATATCAGTTAAGTCCATCTTATTTAATGTGTCATTTAAAGCTTGTGTTTCCTTATTTATTTTCATTTTGGTTGATCTGTCCATTTGTGAAAGTGGGGTGTTAAAGTCCCTTACTACAATTGTGTTACTGTCAATTTCCCCTTTTATGGCTGTTAGCATTTGCCTTATGTATTGAGGTGCTCCTATGTTGGGTGCATAAATATTTACGATTTTATATCTTCTTTTTGGATTGATCTCTTGATCATTATGTAGTGTCTTTCTTTGTCTCTTGTAGTAATCTTTATTTTAAAGTTATTTTATCTGATACGAGAATTGCTACTCTATCTTTCTTTCGATTTCCATTTGCATGGAATGTCTTACTGCATCCCATCACTTTGCTCTCAGTATCTGATAAAGAGCAAAACCTGGGTATTCTAACTTGGTACCAAGACCTGAGGGTCTGTGCTTGCATGCCAACTTATGAGCAGGAGAAAGGGACCAAAGCATTTTCTTTTCACACCTTGAATCATATTTCTTTCAGGGATGCAAGAAGACCCAACATATATGAAGTTTACTTCAACATCTGGAACTGCAAAACTATATTTCTTCACTTAACCAATGAATCCTCATTGACCAGAGCCAATGTAAAATGATTCTACAATATGGTAAACAAAGTAGACATGGTTCCTGACTTGTAGTTTTCAGTCCAGGCTGGGAGACATCTAATAAGCAGATGAATGAACACCAAAATACCTAGTGACAACTTAGGAAAACTGGGAAGAAAGCTAGGAGAGAATGAATGGGCTGGGGACATACTTTAGCTTGGATGGTCATAAAGAAAATCTGAGAGAGAGACATTGAAGTTCATACCTAGGATGGGAAGAGGAAACAATGGTCACAATGTCAGGGAAGATGCTCCATAAAAGGGGCTAGTCTTCACAAGGTCCTGGAGAAGAAGGAGCTTGGCCTAGTGAAGAATCTGTGTGACTGCAGCAAGTGAGGGAGAGTGAAGGTGATGTGAGAAAAGATCAGAGAGTAGGTAAGGTAAACTCCTGAGGGGGTTTTGGAGGAAATGCAAATCAATGGAGATTTATTCTAAATTTAATGGAAAGTAATGGACAGTTTTTAAGCACAACCTTCATTAAAAAGACACGAGGTTCTAATTAAAATTCACAAGAATTGTGAGTAGTCAGTGTGGAACTTGAGGAGTGATGATAGAAGTGGAAGAGACTTTAGGAAGTATATTTTGATCTCAAGACTTAGTGAAGTATCTTTTAGTATGTATTAAATGAATATGTGATGAATGAGGTAAAGGAAGGAAGGAAGGAAGGAAAGGGAAGGGAAAGGAAGGGAAGGGAAGGGAGAAGGGAGGGAGGGAGGGAGGGAAGGAATAAAAAGAGTTATTTCTAACCACAGATAGGAAAGAAAAGCTTTAACATAAAAGTTAAATTCACACAGAGGTAAAGCAATAAGGCAATATATCCTGAGCTATTCACTATTGCAGGAGAGGAATGCAAAAGAGAGAATAAATGTAAATATAGGCAAAGAAAATCCTGTGTTTGTAAAAGAGATTGAACAGCAGATAGAATATTCATGTCTTGGCTTCAATATGTAATATACACTTGATATTAATGGGAAGTTATTTAACATCATTGAATATTAGTTTCATCATTTATTAAATAGGATTGATAATAGTACCTACTTCACTGGGTTTATCTGAATAATAATGGATAATAGTATTTGTAAAGTGGTTAATGTAGTGGTAAACACAAAGATTATCATAAAAATAATGAGGATAATAATAGATGTGATAGAAAGTGAAACTATCCCTTATTTTTCTATTTAAAGAGATATTCTTTTCACACAAATAATGTTTAGATTGTGTCCTTATGGCATAAAAATTCTAGTCATAATACTAATGCACCTCCTTTTATAGCCTTCTGCTTTGGTTCCTGCACTCATTCAACAAATATTTACCAGACATTTAATAAATGCCAGATACTATGTTGGAAGTATTCTGTCTTTAAGATGCTTGCAACTTGGAAAAGAACCTTATACATGAATAGCTGTTGCAACACTTTTCTACAAAGGACAAATCAATGGCATTATGACTATCATGAATTAACTGAATGGAGAGCGGAGAATTAGCAAAAAGTTAAGGTCTATGTAGTGAAATGTCAGAGGTCTTAAAGCAACATTCATGTTTTTCTTTTAGTCTAAGAGAGAGGATTTAAGAAGTGAAGTGATACCATCACATTTGTTATAACTTTGGCTCTGGGGGGTTGCAGGTGGTATTAAAATTCTAGGTGAGAGAGTGAGATACTGATGCTTGGAACTGGAGTGGTGGCCACGGGAACAGACAAAAGTTAGAGAATCCAGGTGAGGGAGAGGGAGGGTCACAGTTTTTTCCTGAGCAACCAAGAGGATAAAACGTGCAGAGAAAACAGGTTAAATGCGTGCATGCTTAAATGTGTTGGTTAAGGTGCCTGAGAATAATCCAGGTGGATGTATCAAGTTTAACACATCAGGAGGATGTCCAAGTAGCAAATATAATTTAGTGAGATCTCAGCAGAAAAAAATAAAAAGAAAGTTGAAGCCATACCTTGGATTAGACTTACCATAAAGGAAATGTAGAATTAAATGAAATTAGGGTTTAGATCTGGCTCCTGAGAGCCATCGGTATTTCATATTTTCATAGATAAAGTATTAGAATAGTTGAAACCATAAAAGGACACCCAGAAGAGCTGTAACTGGAATATGAGAAAATGCCAGGGAGCATAAATTCTTGGAAATCCAAATGAAGAAATATTTGTAAGCAGAGATATGTGGTCCAAAGCGTTAACTGCCACTGAGTAAAAGATAAAGATGTTAATTGGATAGAAATTAGAGAAAAGGAGGGAAAGACGTATTGGAATTTTAGATGGATGAAATAACATGTACAACAGCTTAATGATGTACAAGTTACAATATACTTGGCAGTAAAATAGGACCAGAGGAAAGAAGAGCTGGAAAATGAACTGGGGGTGTGGCCAGGAGCCCATGTGCTAGCACAGTGGCTTTTCTAAACATCAAATATGATGACACTGTTAAAGTTGGGTTGTGTCACAATCATACTTGTATTTTAGAAAGATTACCCTGATTATTCAGACAGCATTTTGGAAAATTATGTGCAGTGAGAAAGGGTGAATGCTAAGCCCATTTCAGTGAATCAGGTGAGTAGTTAAAACAGCAAAAATAAGTCAAACATGAAAGAAATGGTGAGGAGGGGTCAGAGTGGAACGTTGACACTTCTGGACTTGGTGAATGACTGGTTGAGAGAATAAGGCAAAGGAGGCAGGGCTGTCAAGGTTGAGTCTTGCATCTTTCAGTTGGTTCAGGTGAGGATGGAGCATCACCAAGTCAGCAAGTCAGGAAAGCAGAGAAGAATATTATCCATTCACTTATTGAGCTGCCACAGTGTTCAAGGTACTGACAATACAACAGTGAATAAAACAGACAAGATTACTAGCCTCATGTTTACATGCCATAGGCAAGAAGAGAAGTGCCATTGTAATTGCCTCATATCGGTAAAATAACATCTCTGCTTTGACTAAATCTCAAAATGAAAGGCTCTTTGGGAGAGATTTTTGAGATTGAGGATTTCTCTTACACAGATGAAAATTTTAATACGCAAATCATGTGGAATAATTGCAAGGAAATCAACTTTAAATAAGTTAATAACTGAAAAATGGCCGTTATTATATAACGGAATCACTTTGCTGTACACCTGAAACTAACAAAACATTGTAAATCAACTGTATTTCAATAAAATTATAAACAAATAATGATGAACCAGAAATACTTTAACTTCACCATGACATTCATGAGGCCCTCTCCCCTTGCATTTCACTTTCCTCCTGGTTCTTGATACTTAACTTAGTCTCTCATTTTACTTCTGATTCTGCCCATAGGGCATCACATTGGTATTTGCTTTCTATATTTTATTCTCAGTGTTTTGCTTCCTGCACAGTTTGAATCTGTTTCACCATTCCAGCTCTTACTATAGTTACAATACCCTAATTCTGCCATTTTAAGGCCAAACCTTAAGAATTCCAAGTTCCACTCTCCTTAATCCTTCACTAAGGATACTTCAGGGAAGTAGTGTCTGTGTAAATCGCAGAAGACATTTTCTTCTTAACTCCAGCGCTGGTCAAATATTTCTTATCATAGTGGGTTTCATTTGACATTTCTAACTGAATCATGATAAAGAGAATTTGGAAAGAGACCAAAGAGGAGTAGTAAAAATGATTAACAACCAGAGAAATGGGCCCTAGGAGAAAAGGCCAAAGAAACCAGGTTGGTGAGGCCTGAGGACAAGAATGTTGGCACTCAGGGCAGAGAGAGAAGCGCCTTCAACAGTGGTGGAAAATAAGTGTTCTTTCCAGGAAGTACAGTGGGGACAGAATTCATGGCAAGGTGTCTGACCTGAGAAACGATGCCTTGATTTAATGGATTGTGAGGGTTAGATCTCTTCTTTGCAGTTCCTTAGTGAGACTTTGATCTTTTCCTCATTAAGGGCATATATCTCAACAGACAATTCTCAATTCTATCCTGCAATGTGTAAGGAAAGGCAAAGAGAGTTATGGCAAATATTTGGAACCTCTGAGAACACATTAAAAAGGACTTTCACAGCTTAAGTATCCATAATATTTCACTGAATAGATATGTTTTGGCAACTGGTATGAGCAGAAATATTCTCTCAGTAAAAGAAAAATAATGTTTGACCGCTCTTATTTAAGTATCTTGGGCTTCAAATCATCTTGAAGTTATTACTCTGTGACAAAGGCCATAAGCTTCATGACTTTAAAATGTCTCTCATGTGTTCTTAACCTTAGGGGAAAATTCAGTTGGGATCAAATGGCAAAATGTTTGAAAAAGGCAACGAAGGACACCTTAAACCTAAAAATCGTCATTTTTCCTACATAACAATATAAAAAATATTCAACCTAGTATTTTTCTTGTCTTGACCCTTGGTTTTAAATATGGGAGTTTCATTTATTCAGTGTCTACTTAAAGAAAACATATCAATATACTTGAAATCCCAATCTTAGTGCCACATAGTAAAATACCTGAGCAGCAATTTGTGCACAGAGAAGCATAGAATAATATTAAACATTTTACTTATTGATTTTTGAAATTACATTAGTTCCATACTCTGCATATTCATGATGCATTAGACTTACCACTTAGCGTTGATGTCATTTATGAACACATAATTACAGCTATTTGCAAGTTTTTCTAACGGACCAATTAGTATCTATATTTTCTTTACAAAGTATTCCTATGAGGGTATTTTATGAATTTTGTCCTAGGTTATAGAATCAGAGATCACATGAGTATTGAGTGTTCATGTAATTCACTCCATGCTCAAATCCACTTTATGACATTTAAGGTAACAGAACAATACTGAAGGAAACACTGTGCAAAATCAGTTAGTTACAGAAATTCTGCTTGATGTTAGCAGCATCTTCTTCTAGTACCTCTACCCTTATTACCACCATGTAGCAACACTAGCATTAATCCATTAAGAATGTTAGTCTAGTTGTACAAGAGTCCTGCCACTAAAGAGTTAGAAACAAGTAAGAATCTGTCTCCTTTTAAAGATCTAATACAAATTCTTATAAAATGTAATTTCATAAAACTCTCCAATGCTTAACAATATCAGATTCAAGAAAAGTTCTCCTCAATATTACAAAGTTCATTTTCTCTTGCATTACTTTAAATGGAAGATGACAACACCTATTGATATTGGTAGATGTATGCTTGGTAGTCATACATATTTTATCCAAGCCACAAAATCCCTGATGTTGTAGTTTCATTTAGCTATGTTTAGTCGGTTTAGTTATGTTTAGTTAAGGTATGAGTTTTCAGCTGGTAAGTGAATGCTCTTGTAAACTCTCAGGTTCTCTGTGTCCTTTGTGAACAGACTTTGAATAAGAGGATAACAAGAAAAAACATAAACGGACACAAATCTACTGAATAATTATGTATTAAGTGCTTAATAGGTAATGATTGGGTTAGTTGATGAGAGTAATACAGTGAAAAAAGTAAAAATACTACTAAGAGCTTAGAAGAGCGTACACATGTTAGGAAAACAAAACATGTGCAAATTAAGCCATCATTTAGTTTCTAACACCAACTGTGTACAAGGCAGTGTGATAGAGAAATCACCTCCGTTATCTCATTGAATCTTTGCAATAACATTTTGGAGTATTTTTAATCGTTGCCATTTTAAAGATTAACAAGATTAAGACTAACTTTGTAAGATCACAAAACTGATAATTAGCGGATTAGGTTTTTAAGCCCATTTGTGTCAAGTGCCTGGGCTCTCTTTAGAAGACTACACAGTTTTCCCTTGCCAATTAAACAATAAACGTCACGGAAATTACAGAAAAGGAAAGGACCACCCTTCCACTAGTAGATGATTCAACTCATCTTACACATGAGTTTTAGTTCCATATCTGCCTAAGGACAGGATTGTTGCTGGGTGTTCATGAAGTTTCCTTTCATGTCTATAGAATTTAGTAATTCTACAGTCTTGTCCTCACATAGACCAGATTGAGTGACATTTTATTTCTTAAAGAAGCAAGAGCCAAGATGATTCTTGAAGGGTGGGGAGTACTAGGACTGAGTGAGGAAAGACCATGGCATTCTTTTGTGATTTGGGGGAGAGAAAGGATCCAAGTTCAGTCACTGAAGGCATGGGACAGAGGCACATATAGCTTGATCGGCATGTACGTGTCAGAGCAGAAGTTAATGCAGTCGGCTAGGTAATGTTCAGTCACACTTAAGAAAGGTTTGTAAGTAAGAATGAGGGGTCCTAAGGCAAACAAAAAATGTGAGTAAAGTGTTTGGCATTCATGTGATCAATAGATATTACAGTCCTCATAGTGAAATGGAGAAGATTTGAGACAATTATTCCTCAGTCAAGTAGAAGGAAGAAGAGGAATCAATATAAGGCCCTTAGATTTCATGTACATAAATTAGTAGTGCCTCAAAGTTATACCTCAGAACTCTGTGCTCTGCATTCTGTTGTACTTGTGTTTTTATGTTTTGCTCAATTTAATAATCATATATATATATATATATATATATATATATATATATATATATACCATAAAATATAACTAGCCTTCCTCCAAAATTCTGTTTCTGATAGTTTTTTTGTCTAAGTTGGGTGCAATCTCTAACCTGTATTTATTGTTCATTTCCCCCCATTGTTGCAGATAACTGTTTAAGTTTTCAACAGTGACTTTCCCTGTGGAGGCTGCCTTTTCCTCAGCCTTCTTCACACATTTTCAGGTGATTTGTAAACTTAACCCATCCTCACTACTAATGAAAATTCTAACCACTGGTGTATTCACAACTGCCTTCTCTGAATCATGTTTTGTTCTATGTCCCCATTGACAGAGATCCTTGAATAAACAGTTGTGATTGTAACTCTGCTTAATTATGTACCATCTTAACAGCTGTGTCATTTCAAACTGATATATGCTGATGTCATCATAAGAGGCAACTGAGCATTTTCCTATGCCAAGATAAATGGATGCCATGTATTAACCATAACTTATATACAATGACCTCACATCTAAATACAGTTGTTTGAGAACCGCTTCGTATTTTAAATTTGACAATTTACAACTTGTATTTCGGAAAAATAGTTGTTGAATGAAATTTTGTATTTTATGTGCACTTAAGAAAAATATTTTAGTAACTACTAAAATATTTGACATGGTATCTCACTTTGCACAAATGAATTTCATTTAGACTATGTTTTTCATTATTTTCCTAGATTTTTCAATTAGGCTTTTAGGGTTCTCAGATAATGACAATAGCATGTCACTCTCAATAAACTACTCTTAAAGCAGATGAGTTCTCTCTTTTCTCTTGAGATACTCAGAGCATAATGCAGAAGGTGTCAGAAATAATTAAAATTAATGACTTTCTATCCAATCAAATAAAATTTATCTTTTGGAATTTTGACAATTTTTCTTATGCTGTTCAAGATTCTAATAAGAGCAAATCAATTGTACATCTTCTCAACAGGAGTGGAAAGAACCTTAGATATGGCAGTTTAGAGTAATTAGTTGCTAAAATAATGTAGGGGTTTCAAATCCTTAACAGACCCTGTGTACCAGCTGTTACACAAACAAGGTTAAAGCTTATGGCCCTAGATATTGGCAGTTGGATAATTTTACTAAATGGAAAAAAAAATTCTGTCACTTTTATGAGCACAACACTAAATTCCTCTGAAAAATAATGTTGTTGAGAAGCAAAAAAAAAAAGTTTTATAAGTTAAATTATGTGCTACAGCTATCTACCTGTTGAGGAAATCATACATATGTGTAGCACCTTCAGTCAAAATGATCTATGTACTTCCAGAGAATGTCACTTCATTGACTAGAATAAGTTTATTATCAATATTTTATTGATTGATATGTTTTCTGAAAATGGTTCTCCGTAACTACAGTTTCCAAATATTTAATTTAGCCATATCATTTACTCATTCATTCAATTCTCAAAAAAATCAGTTGGTATACATAGCAACATTACTTCAAAGCTTATGTGTTGATATGTATTTAATACAGGATAACCATTTCAAGGTTATCAAGATGGTGATTTATTTACCCATTCTCAAGATGTATCACTAATGCCTTACTGTACTGAGAATTTAAAAATTCTTTTAAAATTGAAAAGCTTGCATGTTCATGTAAGTATTCTAAAGCTGTGCCATCACTATAATTTGATGTTATCCAGCCCTCTACAAGGTCTAAAAATATGCCCTCAGGGAAAAATCTGAATCCTGAGAAGGGGCTACTTTCCAGCAAAAAGTGAAGGCAGCCAAATTGTTCTCTGGTTTTCTGAATTTCATTTCAAATGATCTCTGGTGTCATGTATAGAAATTACTTTTCCAGTTTCAAGGAAAAAAATATTGAGTTTTTTATCAGCATAGAAAATTGCACCCTGAGTACCCACCACATTTAGACAGAATTTAACATGGAGCCCCTGATTCATTTCCCCCAGATTGGTGGCACTTCTCTAATTAGATACATGTGCTCATCAAACACTGTTAAACTATGTAATCTATGTATATAATTAGTAGAGCCTAGTCAGAGGAATTACCTAGAGAAGGACTTGACAGGATGGAGAATACACTCTTGCAGCTGCTTTCTGAAATCACACCAAGTCTTCATTTTTAAAAATGTTACAATAGTGCGGGTTTGAGCCACTATTACAATACACAGAATTTAAATGATGTCAGTAGCATGACTGGTGGTGCTGAGTAACTGAATTTCACTTTCTGGATTTCAGTGTGAAATGATGTAACGTATCATAGCGTTGTGTAAAAAACACTCTCATAAAAATACATTGGTTCGGGCTTCCCTGGTGGTGCAGTGGTTGAGAGTCCGCCTGCCAACGCAGGGGATGCAGGTTTGTGCCCCGGTCCGAGAAGATCCCACATCCCACGGAGCGGCTGAGCCTGTGAGCCATGGCCGCTGAGCATGCGCGTTCGGAGCCTGTGGTCTGCAACGGGAGAGGTCACAACAGTTAGAGGCCCGCGTACCAAAAAACAAAAACAACAGCAGCAAAAAAAAAAAAAAAACCCTTGGTTCTTCATCACAGCAAGTATTTTAACAATTAGCAATAGGTACACTGCAGAGTTTGGTATCAGACTTGAATTCAATGCCAGCTACTAACTAGTTATGTAACCATAGGAAACATATTCTCTTTTCTTGTTTCATTGGTTACATAGCAACTATGTCAAAGTGATATAAGGATTACATGACTTAATGCTTTACAGAGATCTAGCACAATGCTGGCCACTTCTGAACCACTCAGCAAATCTTAGCTAGGATTATACATATTTGGTCTTGTTCCTCAAAATTCATTTGCAAGTCTCCTGTTTTCTGGCCTATAATTTTCTATTCCTGATACATATGACTTCAAATTTCTGTTACTTTTAGGGCAGCAGGATCTTGTTATCAAATTTGCCACAAGAGTGTTACAATGAAGATAATCAACTCATCTTTTATACTGGACAGGGATGTACAACATATTAACAACCACAAAAATTGGTCTAGAATAGTGGTCTGAATACTTTTTCTTTAAAGGTCCTTCCTTATAGTGAATATATTCGGTTTGGGAGGTGGGATCATGCAGTCTGTGTCACAACTGCGCACATCTGACATTGCAATTCAAGTGTAGCTATAGACAATGTGCCCGTGACGGAGCGTGGCCATAGTGAGCTTACAGGCAGTCGTCTGCATACCCCTGGGATAGAAATAATCTGAGAAATGGAAAATATATATATATTAAAATTGAGTAAAGAATCCACATACATTATAAATTAGATGTTTCCAACAACAGCTACAATAACAAAACAAGATAAAATAGCCCAAATCTTCAATTTTTTTAAAATGACTTTACAACCACTCAGACATTTTTTCAGGAAAATAAAATACATTCTCAGTATTTCAAACAGAAAGGGATTTAATACAGGGAGAAAGAGATTTTGAAAGGGTTTGGGAAGTGAAAGTCAAAGTAAAAGGCCCCTGACTTTCCAATAATCTGGGAAAGGCAGAATCATAAAAAATAATCGTTCCTAATCTCAGCTGCCTGCAACATCTAAGTAGCCTGATTTATAGGGGGATACCTGGGCCAGTGTGCAACCTGTTGTCTGCCCTCTGCTGAAACGCTTGTATTTGCTTAATTCCTTTCTGTTGCCACCTTCCACATTTTAAGAAAAAGCCTTTTATTAGTAGAATCCAAGCCAGATATCTGCTGCTGAGAGAATATGGAAAATGCAGTTTCCATGATTCTTACTCCTGATGTACAGAGATGATCTTAGAAGGATAAAAATGTTACGAAGTAGGGACAGGTAATAGCTAGCCCAATATTAATCACAGGGAAAAGGAAGACAACAGGTTTTGAAGGTAATGGATGCTTTGACACTGATAAGATAATGGCTTGAGTATTTGAGGCTGGAACGTGTAAACATTAAAAGTCATTTCAAGTTAAATAATCGTAAAATGAAATTATAGCTGAGAACAATACACTTATTTATTTTTCTGAAAACAAGGAATATGTTTGTCATCACCAAGTGGAACCAAAATACTTTGTTTTGGTATTTAAAATGGCCATGGTTATGAGAAAAAAATATATATATATATATTTTTTTTTTTCGGTACGTGGGCCTCTTACTGTTGTGGCCTCTCTCGTTGCGGAGCACAGGCTCCAGACGCGCAGGCTCAGCGGCCGTGGCTCACGGGCCCAGCCGCTCTGCGGCTTGTGGGATCTTCCTGGACCGGGGCAGGAACCCGTGTCCCCTGCATCGGCAGGTGGACTCTCAACCACTGCACCACCAGGGAAGCCCAGATAAAAATATTTAAAGGAATTGTTTCATCTTATAGACAAAAAGAGTTTTCCAAAGTTAAAAAAAAAAAAGGTAGATGAAGAGTCCAATAAATTAAAGAGTGTTCAGGGTGGGGGAAGATATGAGGTTAATACTTTATTTGGAGATGATCCCAGAAAGCTAATGTGAAAAAGCTGGAAAAGTGTGTCAGAGGAGAACAAGTTAGCAATACAAGAGTGCATTTTAAATTTCCCTGCTGTGGGCAACAGGGCAGGACTCAGGCAAAGTGTTTTGAAAAGTACAGTGTGCTTTGCAGAACTGTCTGCTTGAAAGACTACATAATCCATCAGTTCCCACCTCCTGCTGGTCTAAGACACTCCCAAGGGCAGTAACTCCAGAATCCCCAGGCTCAAGTGCATTTGGGCCAAGTAGGAGAAGGGCCAGAGGCAGAAAGACCCATGCCTGAGGTGTCATGCTGTGAATTCTGGATAAGCCTGCCTTATCTGACTTGCACAGAGCCGTCCACCCTGGCTACTGTTGAAATCAGAGGTCCACTAAGGAGATTTGTCCCAGAGACATAGAGAGGATTGTACCATTTACCCCTCACACTGCTCAAATTCACTCATGGCGGAATGTTTACTACACATACTAGAGGCAGCCAGTTTCTGGATCTGAAAACTGGTGCAGATCTGAAAATTGACTAAAGAATCACAATTTTGCACTATGGTATCTAACATCAGTTAATTTTTATCAATATAATACATGAGAAGTAATATCTCACTGTCATTTATATTTTATTTATCTTACTATGAATATAATCTAGAATAAGGGCTAATTTTATATCTGTTCCTATGAATTTTTGTTTGTGGCTTTTACCTGTATTTTAAAACAGACTTTTGACAGCAGATCATGAGGATTTTGTTGTTTTTTTCTTTTTATGTTGTACAGATTGCCACTTTGTCTATGACCTACATAGCAAATATATTCTCCTAATTTGTCACCTTTCTTTTGACTGTTTATGGTGTTTTTTGACACAATGCAAACACCTAAAAAATATAAGTAAATTTCTCAGCCTCTTTTTTCATTGCATTTGGACTTTGAGGCACAGTTTTCCGAGCTTTCCCAATACATTTAATAGTATTTGTGCACTCGACCCGTCTTGAACTAAGAGTAGTTAAAATCTTTTGTTAATGTATTCTGTCAGTTTCTCACTGTATTTCCTATATCATCTGTTTATAGGGAGCATTCTTCTTCGTTTGGCCCACAGATCTTCAAAATCATTATATCCACAGTAAAAAGGGGCTTTCCACATTCTAAAGTTTCTTTCTTTCTCTTTTATTCATTTTGGCCTCAGCTTTATCCTATATGACAATAGGATCACCACCTGTGCTTTTGTTTACTGTATCTAGTTGCCTGGATGCCTTTACCCACAGAGCAAAATCTCTGGCCTGGATCCCTGTAACAGTATCCTAACTGGTCTTTCATGTGCCACCCTTGGCTCCTACAGTTTGCTTCCAGCACAGCATCAGAAGCATCCTTGTAAAAGGTAAATACAGTGTGTCATTTCTCTGTTCAAAGGTTTGCAATGGCTCCCCCTGTCACTCGGAGTAAAACTCAAATTCCTAACAATGGCTTACAATGTCCTAAGCGCTTTTGACTCCAGTACATGTCGGGCATCTTCTCTTCTCTCCCTCCTCCATCCACACCAGCCATGCTGTCACCTCAGTGTCTTTACACCAGCTATTCCTCCCAGCTGAGATGTCGCTCAAGTATCTAAATGGCTAACGTCCTTGATAACTCAAGTTCTTTGCTGCAGTATGAAATTGGAATCCTTCCCTGGGGACACCAGTTTAGATTACAACATAACCCCCAAGCTCTCTTACCATGCTCTACACTCGCTCATTTATTATGTTTATTGTTAGTGTGCCTTTCCCTACCAGAATGGTAGCACCATGAGAACAGGGATCTGGTGTGTCCTAAGAACCTAGGATGATGCCAGCACACAGTATGGCCTTCATATATTGTTGAACAAAGGTCTTTGTCTTTCTCTCTCTAATCTTGCACCATACAGATACATTCTCTTCAATAGCGCCAGAGAGATCTTTCAAAATATAATCAAACCACCCTATACGCTTTGCTTAAAGCCTTTTTAGTGACTTCTCATCACCTTCAAAATGAAACTTAAACTCCCCTCCCCCCAGGAGCAAGGCTTTTCATGCTTTCTTCCCAGATACTCTAATTTTTCACAATTCCCCTCTCACATCCTGAATTTCAGCAGAGATAAATCACTTACATTTCCCCAGATATGCTATGGTCACATTTCTGTGTCCCTGCCTTTAGGTAGGGTGGCTATATAATTTATCGTCCAAACCAGAGCACTTCTGAGAGTTAAAGGGGATATTATTAATAAGTGTAAAATGAGACCGCCCCTGACAAAGAGGAATGAATGGTCAGTCACTTTATCCTTAGGCTTTCTGCATGAAATACCCTTCCTAATTTCCTTGCCTGATTCTTTCAAAACATCTTTCATGTTTCAGTCACTAATGAAATCCCCAAGTAGGCATTGTTTTATCCCTGGTCCAGACCATTTCTCCTTCCTTCATACCTGATGATACCAATCACACATTTATCCTCATCACCGTACTTCTCTGGGTGCCCGAGACTGTGAGGGTGCTCACTGAAGCAAGAACCATACTAGTTATGCCTCTATCCCTGGCACTAGGTACACTGTGTCCAAATAGTAGTTAACAATCGTATAATATTGCAAGATGGTAAACCTAGGAGTTGAGTTTTGGGCTGTGGAGCCATATTAGTGGGTTTAGATTGTGGCTTTATCAAATACCAGCTGTGTAATCTTAGGCGATTGTGGAGATCAAATGAGGTAGTCCTGAAATGAGAAGTCAAAATAATGTAAGGACTCAGTAAACCTTAAATAGTCCAGCAGTAATTCAATAAAAAAGTCACTGTATGAGGGACTTCCCTGGTGGCTCAATGGTTAAGAATCCGCTTGCTGGGCTTCCCTGGTGGCACGGTGGTTAAGAGTCTGCCTGCCAATGCAGGGGACATGGGTTTGCGCCCTCGTCTGGGAAGATCCCACATGCTGCAGAGCAACGAAGAGTAGCCCCCGGCTCGCCGCAACTATAGAAAGCCTGCGCGCAGCAATGAAGACACAAAGCAGGCAAAAATAAATGAATAAACAAATAAATAAATTAAAAAAAAAAAGAATCTGCTTGCCAATGCAGGGGGCACGGGTTCAAGCCCTGGTCCTGGAAGATCCCACATGCCGCGGGCAACTAAGCCCATGCGCTGCAACTACTGAGCCTGGGATCTAGAGCCTGCAAGCCACAACAACTGAGCCTGCTCTCCACAACTACTGAAGCCTGCATGCCTAGAGCCCATGCTCCGTAACAAGAGAAGCCACTGTAATGAGAAGCCCCGCACCACAATGAAGAGTAGCCTCCGCTCACCGCACCAAGAGAAGACCTGCGCACAGCAACGCAGACCCAAAACAGTCAACAATAAATAAATTTATAAAAAAAAAATCACTGTATGAATAACTGACTTACCAAAATAAACATAAATCACACTAATATTACAACTAATATTCTCCCTGGATTCTAAGGTATAAAAATACACATAGCATTTTACTTGATTCCTCCCTCCAAGAAACTCATCAGGAAGAAATAGCATATATGTCTCATTGTTCTCAACTTAGAATGAGGAAACTTATTCACAGGGTTGAATGAGCTGTCCAGAAATGGGAGCTTCTATGTGACTTAGATGCATCTCACTCATATGTCTCCACACTTGACCACGTGCTCTCTCTGCTGAAAATCTTTTCCCCGTCTTCCTGCCAATCTCCACAATGCTTCATATGAGACACCACCTCCTCCAGACCTTCTTTGCCAGTTTGCCCCCTGCCTTGTCTAAAGCCCAGTCAGGTGACCCTCTCCTGGGCAACACAGTCAGGGGATTGATTACTTTGCATCACACTCTGCTGGTCTACCTGCTCACCTCTTTACCTGTCAGGACTACGAACCTCTCCAGGCCAGGAATTCTGTCTTCACAGGATGTGACTTTAGGAACTAAAGTAGGAGCGAACCACCATGCTTGAAATATATCAGCTGCTCAAAAGTATTCCTCAATCCAAACACAACCCTAAATCTAGTGACTTTCCAATATTCTCAGTGGCTTTTGAAAATCAGCCTTAGAAATTTTTGCTACAAAGAAAAAAAGAGCATGTTGAAACCAAAGTAAACTAGGTTTTAATGAAGAAACATTAATTTGAAAGCTCATACTGGCATTTATTACATACTTGTTCTGTACCAAGCACTGTGCTAAGGACACCACATCAGATGATTTTCCATTTCTGACTAACAGTAACCCTATGGGCTAAGTTCTGTTACAACTCCCATTTTACACAGGAAGAAAATGTATTTAGACCATTCTTCATATTTTGTGTGTTGTGTACCTACAAAACTTTAGATCTAGATAATAGAAAATTTTTTAAAAATGCAGTCCTTATATATATATATATCTTATAATTATATCTTATATATTTATCTCAGTAAAGTCAACTGACGATACATTTGGGAGAATATCAGAATGAAATACAAATCCGTGTTACTCCTAGTTTCTTATTTACATAATGAAAAGGTTTATTTTCTACATAGCACATTACAAAATAAATTCCTCTTCAAATTATTTTATATAGATGGTTCACTCATATAGTTTTGTTCTCCAAACTTATCTTGTAATATATATTTCCATAATAGCTAATATTGAATACACAATTTTTCTTTTCAAAGACATTGCTTTGATCTTTCCATGATTCTTAGTCTACTCTTATAAATAGCTTTATTCTTCTAAGATTTCAAAAACCAAATTTAAGTTTTCCTCTATTTTTACAATATAAAATATCTGAGTTCCTGAAAATAGAAACAGTATTAATAATATATTAATTGGCATTTATTTTCATAGACATTTCAGCGTGGTCCACCTAATACTCTTGGCATGCACAACTTCATGTCTATTTGTAAGATTTTATGAAATGTGGACATGCCTCAGAACGCCCTTAACTTGTTTGCCCTCAGCTCATGTGAAATTTGAATCTGCTTACATAAAGCCATATGGGTTGCTGCCAGCAGATACAGAAGGCTGTAGTAATCATCTTTGCTGAGTACCATGACTATTACTATTACAAGAACCAACTTTTCTTACATTGCAGTGAGTTAAAAAATGCTTCTGGAATTTAATTTGAACGTGACATCTGACTGTTCTTTCTTATATGGATTCAAATTACTTGGAGAGTCTTCCTAGGGCAACAAGTCAGCCTCATAATTTCTTCCTTGGTTTGCTGTGGTTCTCTCTAGGCTTTCCCCGACCCCCCTTCAATACTGTGAATAAGTTTGGGGCTTCCAGGAAAAGGGAAAATTAAATACTAGCATTTCCTATGGCCTCTGTCTCTGTGTCTTTGGTCTCTTAGTTCTTATATTCCAGCAGTTTAATTGTTTAATGATATTTAGAAAACATAAATTAATTTTGAAAATCCAAAGCATTGTCATGGCTTTATAAATCCTTCAGAAATCCAGGATTAATGTGGTTGCCACTGCTGCTGCAAGAACTTCTGACAATTAGAAAATGAGAAAAACAAAGAGGAAAACAAACCATTTGTTCCAAAACATAAGAGTGAAGACAGGAAATTCGGTTTTGGTGGCTCTTGAATTTTATGTACTGTTGTTTAGGTACAAATTTATTAAATATATATATATACATATATATATATATGTTTTAAAACCTACAAGTATCAATTAACTAACATGCTATATGAAATCTCACAAAAGCATAAATACAAATTATGTGAACATTAATTAAATAGATTAAAAACGTGTCATTTTTAATCATTTGAGCACATGTGAATGCCCTTACTTTAGGAAAGACTTAAACCTGTGAAGCTATGTGTGTCTGTGTATGTGTGTGTATAATTAATCTTGATTTGTTATTCTAAAGGTCCATCTCTGGTCATTGTTTAGTAATGAGAAAGTTATGTTGATTATTATTTCTTACTTGGGAGAGGGATCTATTTAAAGGTCCCACCTTCTTATATTTCAGGGAAGAATACTTATAAGAGGATATTTAAATATTTACAAAATGCCAAAGCCCTATAAAATAAAAGTTATTGCATTTCTATTTGACAATAATATTTAAGTCATACTAAAACTGACTTTCTAACTGTGTGTGTGTATGCTGCCAGTTTAACTGCCTTATTTTCACTCTTCTATTAAAGCAACCAATTGTTCAATTCTGTTAACTGGCTTTTAAAATGTCTTTATAAAATTCGACCAGTGGGATTATTGAAATGTTCAATGGCTGAGAAAACTTGGTAAAACAATTTTTGCGGCATCATTATACAGTATGATCTCATATTGCATAATAATTCAGTAGATGAAACTTTCAATACATATTTCTAAAACAATTTTAAGAAACAAAAGAAAGATGGATTTATCTAGCCAGAAAATGGCAACCATAGAGAAAAACATAATGAGTTTTTTTTTTTTTTTTTTTGTGAGATGGAACCTGCACTTAAAGTGGAGGTTTTGAGTATTTCACTCATTCCACAAATGTTAATTAATTATAATCATATTGTTATCATAGTAACATATTTATTAATGACCCATAGAATAATTTCTTTAATACAAACTGTCTTAGGTAAAAGACCAATCTATAATTCAGATAAAAGCTGGGACACTATGAGTGAAATGTGGACTGAAGGAGCCCTGCATTCTAGGGGGTTTCCTCATTCCCAGACATAACTGCACAAAACTCTAAAAAGTCAAAATTTTATAATCACATGTGAGTCAATGTTATTGACCTTTGATAAGATCACAGATATTTTCAGTTTTAAATATCAAAAAACGTGTAGTCCAAATATGATACAAAGTAGACTCCCTTTGACTTGATGTGCAATTTTATACACCTCCTTTCCCTCCAGTAAAATATATTAAAATAGTGCATCATTTAAAATATATTATAAGCATTATTTATTTATCCATCTATCAGGAACTAATCATTTTTAATTAAAGTTAAAACATTTTAAGTGTAAACCTGAATAAATTTGTATTATCAAACACACTCAAATTATATAAAAGCTTTTATAGAAACTCCCTGTAAAATATTTACTTTTCTGTCACTTATAAGTGAAAACAATGTAGATAATGGACGTATAGAAAGATATCACCTTTCTGAGACACAATATTGAGATCACCTGGCATAAATTTAAAAATATTACAAGTCAATAACTGATTGGCATATATGAAAAAAATATTTCATAGTGCAATATTTCCTTGACCACACCTAGATGGATTTGTTCCATAAATATAAAATATTTATTTTTGATATTGCTATTATTTTTGATGTTGCTTTTTTCATGAGGAAATCTATAATACTATCACATTTAATTTTGCAGGCCTATGAATTTCAAGTTTGTGATGTTGGAAATGGCAAAAGGAAGAGATATCTGGCTAATTTTGATTTGAATTTATATTAAAAAATATTTCTAATTGCATATTTACTGTCATTTTCTGTGAGATAGAACCTCTCGAGTGTCACTGGAGAAAGTAAGCTATATTCTTGGGGGTTTTCAATAGTTCTAAGAAAGAAAAGAAAGGATAAGAGAAGAGAAGCGCTTCCATTCTAGGAAAGAGACAACAGAGGAAAGAAAGGAAAAGCACAGAAAAAGAAAGAATGAGATAACATTCAGGATGTTTCTTCCTTGCCTCAGATCCCAGGTATATTCAATCTCCTGGGATGCACAGGATTAGAACCTTCTTGAAGCATAAAGTGAATGCTTGAACATGATCATCAACTTTATGTGAAAAAAGGAAACATTTTTATAAATAAAAATATGTAAAGTAAATCCCATTGGAAAAAAAAAAGTTCTGACTAATAACCCACATATGAAGTACACAGGAAAAAGTTAAAATGTAGAGAACTCTTCATGGACTAAGATATAGAGAAAGGAACATTAAAAACTCAGTGTGAAATTCTTAATTTCCTTTAAAGATGAATGAAAATGTACACTAGTAGGTGTTGGTGGATTATTAAGTATTAATTCAATGATTTATTTTAATCTTAATGAAATATTATTTTAAGCCTCTTGGATTGGCAATGCTTTTTAAAAGTCAGATAATATTAACATTGGTGAGTAAATATAGCCATTGAGAATCTCATACATTGCTAGAGGGAGACTAAATTGATACAACTACTTTGGACAATTTTATGTTATTCTGTAAAGCTCAAAATGAACATACTCAAGATATAACACTAGTCGGTATACATTCAAAAAATACGATGGTACAAGTGTACCAAAAGCCCTTTAAAAGATATATATTCACAGGTTTTGAAAATAAAAGTTGTTTGTAATGAACCCAAAGATTTAAAAAAGAGATAATTAAGCAATCTACAAATAGTAGAATGAAAAAATCACTTAATGTCAGTGTTCATACAAGGGGATTTTATACCATAGTGAATATGAACTATGGCTTTATGCCTTACTATGGATGAAGTTCAAAGTGAAAAATCTAATGTACACCATGTACACAGAGCTCAAAAATAGAAAAGAACCTACTTTTAAAGTGTTTTATTTATATACACTTTTATGTCCTAATACTCTATTTAAAATTAAGGAAAGGGTAAACACAAAATACAGAATAGTATTTACACTTGTTGGAGGAGGGAAAGGATGATATTAGAGAAGGGTCTACAGGTGCCTTTAACACTCTGTATCTGAAGCTGGATGTTAAGTACAAAGAAGTTCACTTTATATTTTTACCACAAAACATGTTATGTATTTGAATTTGTTCAGTACTTCACAATAAGAACAGGCTTTTTAAGAGGAATATATTTATTTTTTTTGATTGGAGTATAATAGCTTTACAATGTTACGTTAGTTTTTTTTTTTTTTTTTTTTTTTTTTTTTTTTTTAAGTGCAGGCATTGAGGAAGCCCAGCTCAATATCTTTCAGTATTTGTATGTTTTGAGGAATGAAAGGTGTGGTTGGACCAGGCTGAGTTAGCAGTCAGCCGCTCTGGTGGCTGAAGTTCCTCATCCTAATGGCTCATCCCAATGGTTCAAGGAGCTTTGGGAGGTGCAGACTCCAGGCTCCACTCCAGCCTGCTACATCCTGCACTTCAGAGATAGCCCCAGGGCCTGTGTTTCTCAGAAGCTCCCCAAATGATGCATGTCAGCAGTCAGATCTGTAAATTGCTTATTTTTACTACCAAGGTACTGCTTTTACATCTTTAAGTTTTACTTGTATGAATCTGAAATGTGTATAACAGTGTGTTAAATACTACAAAGGATAGTAGGATTAATTTAGAGTAATGCCTTTGTTTGGAAACAAAGGACCCAAAGACAAGTATGAATGTATTCAGGAGTGTTAATGAGTAAGAATAGGATTATTCTTTTTTTTTTTAAGCTTAAACTGTATTATTAACATTTGCCACAGCAATTTCTATTTGTTTTTAGGTCAAGTTGGTATATAACACTACATTAGTTTCAGGTGTACAACGTAATAACCACAATAAGTCTAGTTGCCGTCTGTCAACCACACAACTGACCTCCTTCACCCATTTAGCCCACTCTCCAAGCCCATTAATCTCTGATAACCACCAATTTGTTCTCTGTATCTAGGAGCATTGTTTTGTTTTGTTTATTGACTTGTTTGGCTTTTTAGATTCCACCTTTAAATGAAATCATGTGATATTTATCTTTCTCTGACTTACTTCACTTAGCATTATACCCTCAAGTTCCATCTATGTTGTCCCAAATGGCAATATTTCTTTCCTTTTTATGACTGAGTAGTATTCCATTGTGATATATATATATATATATATATATATGTCACATCTTCTTTACCTATTCATCAATCAGTGTGTACTTAGGTTGTTTCCATATCTTGGCTATTGTAAATAATGCGGCAATTAACATAGCTGTGCATATATCTTTGCAAGTTAGTATTTTTATTTTCTTTGGAAAAATACCAAGAAGTGGAATTGTTGGATAATTTGGTAGCTCTCTTTCAAATATTTAAGGAATCTCCATACTGTTTTCCATAGTTGATGCAGGAATTTACATTCCCACCAACAGTATATGAGGGTTTCCTATTCTCTGCACCTTTGCCAACACTTGTCATTTCTTGTCTTTTGATAATAAGCATTCTAACAAGCGTGAGGTGATATTTCATTGTGATTTTGATTTGTTTTTCCCTGATTAGTGATGTTGGACATCTTTTCACGTAACTGTCGGCCATCTGTATGTCTTCTTTGAAAAATGTCTATTTCAAACTTCTCAGTTTTTAATAAGATTTTTTTTGCTATTGATTTATTTGTATATTTACATAATTTGGATATCATCCCCTTATCAGATATGTAATTCACAAATATTTTCCCCCATTAAACAGGATGGCTTTTCATTTGTTGGTGGTTTGGTTTGTTATGCAGAAGCTTTTTATTTTTATGTAGTCCAACTGGTTTATTTTTGCTTTAGTTGTGTTTGCTTTGGGGGTCAGATCCAAAAGTTCCACATAAACACCAATGTCAAGGAAGTTACTCCCTATTTTTCTTCTAAAAGTTTTATGGTTTCAGGTCTTACATCCAAGTCTTTAATTCATTTTGAGTTAATTTATGCATATGGTGTAAGACAGGGATCCAGTTTCATTCTTTTGCACATGTCTATACAGTTTTTCCAATACCCTTTATTGCAGTATCTATTATCTATCCTTTCCCCATTGTATACTCTTGTTTCTTTGTCATAAATTAATTGACCATATATGTGTGGGTTTATTTCTGGACTCTCTATTCTGTTTTATTGATCTATGTGTCTGTTTTTATGCCAGTATCATACTGCTTTGACTACTGTAGTTTTGTAGTATAGTTTGAAATCAGGGAGCATGATTCCTCCAGCTTTGTTCTTCTTTCTCAAGATTGCTTTGGCTATTCAGGGTCTTTTGTGGTTCCATACAAATTTTACAATTATTTGTCCTAGTTCTTTGAAATATGCCATTGATATTTTGGTATGGATTGCATGAAATCTGTAGATTTCTTTGGCTAGTATGAACATTTTAACAATAGTAATTGTAATCTATGAGTACAGAATATCCTTTCATATATCTGTGTCATTCAATTTCCTTTATGAGTGTTTTATAGTTTTCAGTATACAGGTCTTCTACCTCCTTGGTTAAAATTATTTCTAGGTATTTTATTCTTTTTGATGAAATTGTAAATGAGATTTTTTTCTTCATTTCTCTTTTGATATTTCATTATTACTACATAGAAATTAAACAGATTTCTGGATGTTTATTTTGTATCCTGCAACTTCATTAAATTCATTTATTAGTTTTAACAGATTTTTGGTGACATCTTTAAGGTTTTCTACATATTGTATGATGCTATCTGCAAATAGTGACAGTTTTTTTTTTTTCCTTTCCAATTTGGATGGCCTATCTTTCTTTCTTTCTTTCTTTCTTTCTTTCTCTTTCTTTCTCTTTCTTTCTTCCTTTCTTTCTTTCTTTCTTTCTTTCTTTCTTTCTTTCTTTCTTTCTTTCCTTTCTTTCTTTCTTGTCTAATTTTTGTGGTTAGGATTTCCAATACTATGTTGATTAAAATTGGTGACAGCAGACATTCTTGTTCTGTTTTGTTTTGTTTTTCCTGATATTAGAGGAAAAACTGTCAGCTTTGCATTGTTAAATATGATATTAGCTATAGTTTTGTCATATGTGGCTTTTATCATGTTGAGGTACATTCCTTCTATGCTCACTTTGTTGAGAGTTTTTATCATAAAGGAGATGATCATATGATTTTAATCTTTCATTTTTTTAATGTGGTATATCACATTGATTGATTTATTGATGTTGAACCATTCTTGTATCCCAGGGTTATATATCTTACTTGATCATGGTATTTTATCCTTTTAGTATATTGTCGGATTCAATCTGCTAATATTTTGTTGAGGATTTCTGCATCTATTTTCATCAGGTATATTGACCTGTAGTTTCCTTTTTGTTGTGTTCCTTTTTGTTGTGTTCTTTTTCCTTTTTGTTGTGCTTTGTTCCTTTTTGTTGTGTTCTTGTCTGGTTTGATAACAGGTTAACGCTGGCCTTATAAAATGAATTTGGAAGTGTTCCCTCCTCTTCAATTTTTTGGTAGAGTTTGAGAAGTATAGCTATTAAATCTTCTTTGAATATTAGTAAACTTCACCAGGGAAGCCATCTGTTCCTGGACTTTCATTTGTTGGGAAGTTTTTGGTTCAATATCCTTACCAGTAATTGGTCTATTTAGATTTTCTACTCTATCATGATTCAGCCTTGGAAGATCATATGTCACTAGGAATCCCTTTCTTTTAAGTTGTCCTATTTGTTGGTGTATGATTGTTCATAGTAGTCTCTTATGATCCTTTGTTTTCCTGTCATGTTTGGTGTAATTTTTTTTTCTTTCAATTTTGATTTCATTTGAGCCCTTTTATTTTCCTTGGTGAGTCTCACTAAAGGTTTTTCCAATTTTGTTTGTCTTTCCAATGAACAAATTCTTAGACTCACTGATCTTTTCTATTGTTTTTCTTCAGTCCCTATCTCATTTATTTCTATTTTGATCTTTATTATTTCCTTCCTTCTACTAACTTTGGGCTTTATTTTTTGTTTGTTTGTTTTTTCTAGTTCCTTTAGGTATAATGTTAGATTGCTTATTTGAGATTTGTCTTATTTCTTGAGGTAGGGCTGTATTACTATAAACTTTCCTCTTAGAACTGCTTATATTACATGCCATAGATTTTGGAATGTTTTGTTTCTATTTTCATTTGTCTCAAGGTATTTTACAACAGCAGGTTCTCTTTCTCTTCTTGATGGAAGGTGGGCACCAGACTGCTGGAAAAGCTTTATCTCACACTCTCTTGAGGACTCATTGTGTGAGGGCAGAGCACCCCAGATTTTACAACAATGATCACCTGGCTATGGCTAAACCTGGGGGTCATCAAGGAAATCAGCTTCTTCTCCTTAGTTTCTCCATTGCATCTTTATCATCCCTAAGATCAAGCCCTGGATGATAGGAGTGTTGGTATCCTGGGGTTGCATTTCAGGATACCACTTTGCACAAATATCTGTAAATGATGCCAAACTCATAAGACAAAAGCAACTAAGAATACATTTGTTTACAGATAGGATAGGGGACATAATCTGTCATCATATTCTTGTCCAGCTAAATCCATAAACCCAGATTCACCAGTTTTCCATCTGCTATAACTTTTCCAGAATCATTGTCAAAAAGAGTGGGGATGTATTCTCCAGGAAATGCACTGGTTGTGTAACTAATCAGTAGGCAAGTCTTACCTGCAGCTCCAGCCTCCAACCTCCACACACTTCACGGCCTCTCTCAGGGCTGTGGTGGCTGCTGCAGTGCTTGAATGCTGAGATGAGAAGCGGCAAGCCCTGATGCCAGGACCACTGTCCATGCCACCTCCTTCTCCAGCTAACATCAGAAAGCCTAATCTCAGTAGCCACCACCAGTCAAATATGGGTAGAACTGTTCTTTAACTGTGAACAGATAGGTTTCTTATTCAACTAAATAATGAGACTAGCTGTGATCATGGGAGTCACTTAACCTCCCTAACCCTATCTTTCTTCTTATTTAAATTCATGTATTTTGCTCTATCATTTTTATATTCTAAGATAAAAGCCATATGGTTAAGCAACAGAAGTAAATATAAAGTTCATAGGTTATTGTTCATTTAAATTCCTTATCTTTATGTAGTTTATGGATCTAATTATGACTTTCTAATCTACACTGTCAGAATATTTAGTCTTATTTTTGAAGCAAGGTTGTCTAGGAACTGTGTCTTTTTATTTTCTTAAAAATGGCAAATCTTGACTAGGTTATATATTATTCTGAATAACCACAGTAGACTAAAACACATCATTTCACAATTCACCCAAACACCATATTCTTTGTACTGAGGATTGCTGGAGTGGCTTTTCCAAAGGTTTTAGAATTTTCCAGTCATTTCCATGACAGTATATTCAGTGAAGACAAACCACAGCCCAAAGATCAAATCCATTCAGCCATTATTTTTTGTGAATTAAGTTTTATTGGAACTTACCCATGCCCATTAATTTGGGTAATGCCTATGGTTGCCCTACAATGGCAGAGTTGACTAGTTAAGATGGAATCTATCTGATATGCCAAGACCAAAATATATGTAGCCTTCTACAGAAAAATTTTGCTAATACTGGAATTATCAATGTTCTCATAAACTGATCTGTCAAAAGGTAGTCAGGATTCTCAATCAAATTCTATTACAGTTAATAGTGCATTAAACTAAATAAAAATCAGGTACTTAAGAAAGGAGTCTGCAAAATGCAATATTTATGATACAATGTGTGAATACTCAGCATCATGTGATCTTCTTGGAACCTACTTAAAAAAGTAAATGAAATTTTATATGTTGAAATACCTAAATGATTAAAAAATGTAATTATCTTTGCTTATTCTTAAATGTTTTTGATTTTTTAATTAGGATCCTTATTAAAAGATGTTGACTGATAATTTCAATGACAAAGTAAGTAAGTTGAAAATTTTTAATTATTTGAAATGTTAAGTGATTTTTATTGGTAGTAGAGACATAAAAAGATCAAAATAGTTTCTCCTTTACAATAGTATTTAAATTTTTGAACATTTTATTAAATTTAACATGTATATAGAAAAGTGGATGAATCAATAAGGTGAATGAATTTTTACAAACTGAACACACCAATGTAACTAACATCCAGATTAAAAACAATTTTTTTTGTTTCCCAGTGTATATAAAGTTATGTTTACTTTATATTATAGTGTATTAAGTGTGCAATAACATTGTGTCTAAGAAAATCCAATGTACATACCTTAACAAATTCTTTATTGCTAAGAAATAACCATCATCTGAGCATTCAGCAAGTTGTAATGATTTTGCTGGTGTAGCGTCTTGCCTCCATACCGAGGGCTGTTGATTGATTAGGGTGGTGATTGCTTCAGGTTGAGGTGGCTGTAGCAATTTCTTAAAATAAGACAACAAAGAAGTTTCCTGCATCAATTGACTCTTCACTTGAACACTTAGAGCTCATTGCAGAGTTATTAATTGGCCTGATTTCAATATTGCTCTGTCTCAAGGAATAGGAAGGCCTGAGGATAGAGAGAGAGATGGGGAACCACCAGTTGGTGGAGTAGTCAGAACACACAACATTTATCAATTTAAGTTCACCATTTTATATACGTGTGATTCATGACATTCCCAAACAATTACAATAGTCACATCAAGATCACTGAATCGCAGATCATCATAACAAATATAATAATAATGAAAAGTTTGTAATATTATGAGAATCACCAAAAGGTGACAGGGAGACAAGAAGTGAGCGAATCCTTTTGGATAAATGACCCTGATAGACTTGTTCAATGCAGAACTGCCATAAATCTTTAATTTTAGAAAAACACAATTCTGCAAAGAGTGACAAGGCACAAATTGCAAGATTTCACATTTATGTGAATGTTCACCCCAACCATTAGTCTACCATATAATCAATGTTTCCATCATGCATATGCAGTGATCTTTATTTTTCCACATAAGACAGAAATAAAAACTAAATTCCCACCAACACTGTAGGAGGGTTGCCTTTTCTCCACATCTTCTCCAGCATTTATTATTTATAGACTTTTTGATGATGAGCATTCTGACTGGTTGAGGTGATACCTCATTGTAGTTTTGATTTTCATTTCTCTAATAATTAGCAATGGGGAGCATCTTTTTTATGTGTCTGTTGGTCATCTGTATGTCTTATTTGGAGAAATGTCTATTTATGTCCTCTGCCCCTTTTTTTTGATTCGGTTGTTTGTTTTTTTTGATATTGAGCTGTATGAGCTGTTTGTATACTTTGGAGATTAATCTCTTGTTGCTCACATTGTTTGCAGGTATTTTCTCCCATTCTGTAGGTTGTCTTTTCATTTTGTTTATGGTTCTTTGCTGTGCAAAAGCTCTTAAGTTTAATTAGGTTGCATCAAATGGGAAGTTTTTTAAGAGTACCATTTCAGCATTTCTGAAATGATTGTAGGGAAGTAAACTAGATCTTTATAGTTACTAAAAGAAAGTTTAAATTTTTAAATGTTGCAGAATATTGACCTCCCCATTGCCATCTAATTTCTGGATAATTTGTAAACATTTCAAAACACTCAATCAATAGCATTCCAACTATTCACAGATTAAACATTTGAAAAATCAATATCCTCTGTTATGGTTTTTCAGTGACCATAATTAAATTGCTAATTATGTACAAAAGGATGACAAAAGATTAGAAAAAACAAGAAATAAATATGACAATAGATTTTATGAAACATATAATGTAAAGCATATTTAAACTCAAACATGTAAACTATAATCTCTTCATTTTTTGAAATTTTAGGTCATATTGATTCCCTAAAATCAGGGAAAGCACAACAATTGTGTTAAGTGAGATGGAGGAATAAACCCTTCTGGAGGCAACAATTCCCAATACTGGTTGAGTTTTTGTCTTGAGCTGAAGTCATCTTTCTACCTGCCATTCTCTTCAGAGTTCCATGAATTTCTGCTCATAGAAAGACCTGAAAAGGTCACTTTAAACAAGAAATAAAGTCAGACCCAGGGTGAATTTTCACCTATATAAGAGCTTAATGTTTTTCCTGATAAAGATATTTTGAAACAATCAAAATCTTATTTAAGTATTTTTGAGGTTAAATATTAATTTCCATGGGTTTAATCAGCTATGGTAATTGAAAATATCAAAGCTTTTTAAATTAAGAGGTCCATGACCAAGAAAACTATACCTAGAAATTGTTTAAACAAGATAATATGAGATAACTAATAGATCTTGCAATCACTTTTATGAACTCAACTTGCAAAAATTGAACTAAAGAAGCACAAATTTAAAGAAACTGGAGAGGGGAGAAGACAAGAGTATTGCTTTATAAGAACTAAGGAGAAAACAAAGAAGCTGGCTGTTCACTACTCATTCAGGTTCTCAAAGGATATTGCTGTCATCTGAGACAAAAGAGATAATTCACATCACACATACTTTTAGAGAACTTTCAACAAAATTCTGCATTGGAGTTACTATCTGGGTCACAGAAACAGGAAATAAATTGAAAGTTCAGAATATTAAGCTGAATGGAATAAAAAGGTTATCACAAATACATGCTGAAAGCAATGATGTCTCAACCTAGAAACTTTATTAAGAAAAAAATTACTACAGAAAATGTCTCCAGATAACTCTTTCCCTGTTTGTTAGCTTGGATCTCTGTGGTGTTACCCTGCCAGGAACTCTGTATGTGTGTGTGTGTGTGTGTGTGTGTGTGTGTGTGTGTGTGTGTGTGTGTGTGTGTGCGTGTACATACACATGCGTGCATACACGTGTACCTGGGCACAGTACTAACTTATTACATTCATGTGCTAATGCAATTTCATATTATAGAAAATAATGTCTGCCTAAACAAGATCTTTCACACATTTCACTTTATATTTATTATTCTGATTTTTTTTCTTAAATATCTCAGGCCACCCCTTCCCACCCTCTGTGTGGTGAGTTCTTTACATTTTTCAGTATAACTGCTCTTCTGTAAGAGCACTTACAGAAGTGCTCTTCTATAACAGCACTTTAGTAAGTGCTGACACTTACTAAAGTACCTTAAAGAGACTAGTGAAAGAGACTAAAGTGACCCATAAAATGGGAATCTTTGATAGATTTAGCTCAAATCAACTTTGGCCTTTGAAATGTACCTTAGGATATGTCTGCTTATATGAATCTTATCTACAGCCAGCAGCTGAATGTCACCTCACTTGATCACACCAGACCAGAATAATCAGAGAGGGTCACATGGTTGCCATGTAAGGGTTCCTGACTTATCAAAATTTCTTTAGGCAGAAGTTCTCTCTTTTACCCCTCGATTTGTTGCAGGTAATATATGACAATATAACAAGCTCTCAAACAGCACTTACAAACATCTGAAGTTGTATCAAGCCCTGAGTATACTAACACAATTTAAATCAACAAATTGTTTTGTTTTGGGAAAGAAAAAGTTTAATCTAATAATATATGAACCTCACTGGCTAGATGCAAATAAAAATCTCAACGCGTTTTTATGCACTGCTTCCTGCACATAACAAAAGCTAACATTAAAAAATATTCTAAGATGAAAGTGCTTGGAAATATGTAAAACAATTAATTAATTGACAAGTAAAAACTATTTTTGAAGCTAAAAATGGTAACATAAACATCAGGTTAATTTGCTTAATTTTTCTATTTTAGGCATAATTTATTGTAATAGGGTGTCTGGTGTGTGGTGCTGTTATATTATAATATTTGGTTCTGTACCATATTTTAGATTTTTTAATTAGTAGTCTTTATTTTTTAGAGAAGTTTTACATTTATGAAAAATTGAGAAGAGTACAGAAAGTTCCAATATAATTCCTGACCCTCACACACACATAGTTTCTCCTATTATTTATTTTTTTTTTTAAACATCTTTATTGGGGTATAATTGCTTTACAATGGTGTGTTAGTTTCTGCTTTACAACAAAGTGAATCAGCTATACATATACATATGTTCCCATATGTCTTCCCTCTTGCGTCTCCCTCCCTCCCACTCTCCCCATCCCACCCTTCCAGGCTGTCACAAAGCACTGAGCTAATATCCCTGTGCCTTGCGGCTGCTTCCCCCCAGCTATCTACCTTACTACGTTTGTTAGTGTGTATATGTCCATGACTCTCTCTCGCCCTGTCAAAACTCACCCTTCCCCCTCCCCATATCCTTAAGTCCGTTCTCCAGTAGGTCTGCGTCTTTATTCCTATCTTACCCCTAGGTTCTTCATGACATTTTTTTCCCTTAAATTCCATATATATGTGTTAGCATACGGTATTTGTCTTTTTCTTTCTGACTTACTTCACTCTGTATGACAGATTCTAGGTCTATCCATCTCATTACAAATAGCTCAATTTCATTTCTTTTTAAGGCTGAGTAATATTCCATTGTGTATATGTGCCACATCTTCTTTATCCATTCATCTGATGATGGGCACTTAGGTTGTTTCCATCTCTGGGCTATTGTAAATAGAGCTGCAATGAACATTTTGGTACATGACTCTCTTTGAATTTTGGTTTTCTCAGGGTATATGCCAAGTAGTGGGATTGCTGGGTCATATGGTAATTCTATTTGTAGTTTTTTAAGGAACCTCCATACTGTTCTCCACAGTGGCTGAACCAATTCACATTCCCACCAGCAGTGCAAGAGTGTCCCCTTTTCTCCACACCCTCTCCAGCATTTATTGTTTCTAGATTTTTTGATGATGGCCATTCTGACTGGTGTGAGATGATATCTCATTGTAGTTTAGATTTGCATTTCTCTAATGATTAAAGATGTTCAGCATTCTTTCATGTGTTTGTTGGCATTCTGTATATCTTCTTTGGAGAAATGTCTATTTAGGTCTTCTGCCCATTTTTGGATGGGGTTGTTTGTTTTTTTTGTTATTGAGCTGCATGAGCTGCTTGTAAATTTTGGAGATTAATCCTTTGTCAGTTGCTTCATTTGCAAATGTTTTCTCCCATTCTGAGGGTTGTCTTTTGGTCTTGGTTATCGTTTCCTTTGCTGTGCAAAAGCTTTGAAGTTTCATTAGGTCCCATTTGTTTATTTTTGTTTTTATTTCCATTACTCTAGGAGGTGGGTCAGAAAGGATCTTGCTGTGATTTATGTCATAGAGTGTTCTTCCTATGTTTTCTTCTAAGAGTTTGATAGTTTCTGGCCGTACATTTAGGTCTTTAATCCATTTTGAGCTTATTTTTGTGTATGGTGTTAGGGAGTGATCTAATCTCATACTTTTACATGTACCTGTCCAGTTTTCCCAGCACCATTTATTAAAGAGGCTGTCCTTTCTCCACTGTACATTCCTGCCTCCTTTATCAAAGATAAGGTGTCCATATGTGCGTGGGTTTATCTCTGGGCTTTCTATCCTGTTCCACTGATCTTTCTGTTTTTGTGCTAGTACCATACTGTCTTGATTACTGTTGCTTTGTAGTATAGTCTGAAGTCAGGGAGCCTTATTCCTCCAGCTCCTTTTTTCGTTCTCAAGATTGCTTTGGCTATTCGGGGTCTTTTGTGTTTCCATACAAATTGCGAAATTTTTTGTTCTAGTTCTGTGAAAAATGCCAGTGGTAGTTTGATAGGGATTGCATTGAATCTGTAGATTGCTTTGGGTAGTAGAGTCATTTTCACAATGTTGATTCTTCCCATCCAAGAACATGGTATATCTCTCCATCTATTTGTATCATCTTTAATTTCTTTCATCAGTGTATTATAATTTTCTGCATACAGGTCTTTCGTATCCTTAGGTAGGTTTATTCCTAGATATTTTATTCTTTTTGTTGCAATGGTAAATGGGAGTGTTTTCTTGATTTCACTTTCAGATTTTTCATCATTAGTATATAGGAATGCCAGAGATTTCTGTGCATTAATTTTGTATCCTGCTACTTTACCAAATTCATTGATTAGCTCTAGTAGTTTTCTGGTAGCATCTTTAGGATTCTCTATGTATAGTATCATGTCATCTGCAAACAGTGACAGCTTTACTTCTTCTTTTCCGATTTGGATTCCTTTTATTTCCTTTTCTTCTCTGATTGCTGTGGCTAAAACTTCCAAAACTATGTTGAATAAGAGTGGTGAGAGTGGAAAACCTTGTCTTGTTCCTGATCTTAGTGGAAATGCTTTCAGTTTTTCACCATTGAGGATGATGTTTGCTGTGGGCTTGTCATATATGGCTTTTATTATGTTTAGGAAAGTTCCCTGTATGCCTACTTTCTGGAGGGTTTTTATCATAAATGGGTGTTGAATTTTGTTGAAAGCTTTCTCTGCATCTATTGAGATGATCATATGGTTTTTCTCCTTCAATTTGTTAATATGGTTTATCACATTGATAGATTTACGTATATTGAAGAATCCTTGCATTCCTGGAATAAACCCCACTTGATCATGGTGTATGATCCTTTTAATGTGCTGTTGGATTCTGTTTGCTAGTATTTTGTTGAGGATTTTTGCATCTATGTTCATCAGTGATATTGGCCTGTAGTTTTCTTTCTTTGTGACATCCTTGTCTGGTTTTGGTATCAGGGTGATGGTGGCTTCGTAGAAGGAATTTGGGAGTGTTCCTCCCTCTGCTATATTTTGGAAGAGTTTGAGAAGGATAGGTGTTAGCTCTTCTCTAAACGTTTGATAGAATTCACCTGTGAAGCCATCTGGTCCTGGGCTTTTGTTTGTTGGAAGGTTTTTAATCACAGTTTCAATTTCAGTGCTTGTGATTGGTCTGTTCATATTTTCTATTTCTTCCTGATTCAGTCTTGGCAGGTTGTGCATTTCTAAGAATTTGTCCATTTCTTCCAGATTGTCCATTTTATTGGCATAGAGTTGCTTGTAGTAATCTCTCATGATCTTTTTTATTTCTGCAGTGTCATTTGTTACTTCTCCTTTTTCATTTCTAATTCTATTGATTTGAGTCTTCTCCCTTTTATTCTTGATGAGTCTGGCTAGTGGTTTATCTATTTTGTTTATCTTCTCAAAGAACCAGCTTTTAGTTTTATTGATCTTTGCTATTGTTTCCTTCATTTCTTTTTCATTTATTTCTGATCTGATTTTTATGATTTCTTTCCTTCTGCTAGCTTTGGGGTTTTTTTGTTCTTCTTTCTCTAATTGCTTGAGGTGCAAGGTTAGGTTGTTTATTCGAGATGTTTCTTGCTTCTTAAGGTGGGCTTGTATTGCTATAAACTTCCCCATTAGAACTGCTTTTGCTGCATCCCATAGGTTTTGGGTCGTTGTGTCTCCATTGTCATTTGTTTCTAGGTATTTTTTTATTTCCTCTTTGATTTCTTCAGTGATCACTTCATTATTAAGTAGTGTATTGTTTAGCCTCCATGTGTTTGTATTTTTTACAGATCTTTTCCTGTAATTGATATCTAGTCTCATGGCGTTGTGGTCGGAAAAGATACTTGATACAATTTCAGTTTTCTTAAATTTACCAAGGCTTGATTTGTGACCCAAGATATGATCTATCCTGGAGAATGTTCCATGAGCACTTGAGAAAAATGTGTATTCTGTTGTTTTTGGATGGAGTGTCCTATAAATATCAATTAAGTCCATCTTGTTTAATGTATCATTTAAAGCTTGTGTTTCCTTATTTATTTTCATTTAGGATGATCTGTCCATGGGTGAAAGTGGGGTGTTAAAGTCCCCTACTATGAATGTGTTACTGTTGATCTCCCCTTTTATGGTTGTTAGTATTTGCCTTATGTATTGAGGTGCTCCTATGTTGGGTGCATAAATATTTACAATTGTTATATCTTCTTCTTGGATCGATCCCTTGATCATTATGTAGTGTCCTTCTTTGTCCCTTTTAATAGTCCTTATTTTAAAGTCTATTTTGTCTGATATGAGAATTGCTACTCCAGCTTTCTTTTGGTTTCCATTTGCATGGAATATCTTTTTCCATCCCCTTACTTTCAGTCTGTATGTGTCTCTAGTTCTGAAGTGGGTCTCTTGTAGACAGCATATATAAGGGTCTTGTTTTTGTATCCATTCAGCCAATCTGTGTCTTTTGCTGGGAGCATTTAGTCCATTTACATTTAAGGTAATTATCGATATGTATGTTCCTATTTCCATTTTATATATTGTTTTGGGTTCGCTACTATAGGTCATTTCTTTCTCTTGTGTTTCGTGTCTAGAGAAGTTCCTTTAGCATTTGTTGTAAAGCTGGTTTGGTGGTGCTGAACTCTCTCAGCTTTTGCTTGTCTGTAAAGGTTTTAATTTCTCCATCAAATGTGAATGAGATCCTTGCTGGGTAGAGTAGTCTTGGTTTCAGGCTATTCTCCTTCATCACTTTCAGTATGTCCTGCCACTCCCTTCTGGCTTGTAGGGTTTCTGCTGAGAGATCAGCTGTTAACCTTATGGGGATTCCCTTGTGTGTTATTTGTTGTTTTTCCCTTGCTGCTTTTAATATGCTTTCTTTGTATTTAATTTTTGACAGTTTGATTAATATGTGTCTTGGCGTGTTTCTCCTTGTATTTATCCTGTATGGGACCCTCTGTGCTTCCTGGACTTGATTAACTATTTCCTTTCCCATATTAGGGAAGTTTTCAACTATAATCTCTTCAAATATTTTCTCAGTCCCTTTCTTTCTTTCTTCTTCTTCTGGAACCCCTATAATTCGAATGTTGGTGCGTTTCATGTTGTCCCAGAGGTCTCTGAGACTGTCCTCAGTTCTTTTCATTCTTTTTTCTTTATTCTGCTCTGCAGTAGTTATTTCCACTACTTTATCTTCCAGGTCACTTATTCTCCTATTATTAACATTTTGTATTAGTGTAATATATCTGTTATAATTGGTGAGCTGATATTGATACAGTATTATTAACAAAAGTCCATAATTTGCATTAGCATTCACTCTTTGTGTTGTACATTCTACTAGTTATAACCAAAGTACAATCATATGTATTTATCATTACCGTATCATACAGAATAGTTTCACTGTCCTAAAAATACCCTGTATTCTGCCAATTCATCCCCACTTCCTTTTCCCCAAGCCCCTGGAAACTGCTGCCCTTTTTATTGTCTCTCTAGTTTTGCCTTTTCCTACATTCCATACAGTTGAATCAGACAGCATGTATCCTTTGCAGATTGGCTTTTTTCCATTTAGCAATATGCATTTAAGTGTCCTTTGTGACTTTGTGTGGCTTGATACATGGCTCATTTCTTTCTGGTTGAATAATATTCCATTGTATGGATGTACATCAATTTGTCCACTCAACAATAAAGGACATCTCGGTTGCTTCCAAATTTTGGCAATTATAAATAAAACTGCTATAAACACTTGCGTACAGGTCTTTGTGTGGGCAGTTGCTTTCAATTCATTAAATACCTGAAGCACAGCTTCTGGATCATATAGGTTTAGTTTTTTAAGACTATGTAAGACTATTTTTAGTTTTTCAAGAAACTGCCAAAGTGCCTTACAAAGTGACCATCTCATTTTGCATTCCCAGCAGCAAAGAATGAGAGTTCCTATTGCTCCATATCCTTGTCAACATTTGGTATTGCTTATGTTTTGGATTTTAGCAACTGTAAAAAGTGTTATGGTATCTCCCTGTTTTAATTTACATTTCCTTAATGACATGTGATGTTGACCATCTTTTCATATGTGTCTCAACCATGTGTATATGTTCTTCGGTGAGATGTCTGTTGAGGTCTTTGGCCCACTTTTTTTTTTTTTTTTTTTTTGTGGTACGCAGGACTCTCACAGCTGTGGCCTCTCCCGTTGCAGAGCACAGGCTCCGGACGCACAGGCTCGGCGGCTATGGCTCACAGGCCTAGCCGCTCCGCGCCATGTGGGATCTTCCCGGACTGGGGCACGAACCCGTGTCCCCTGGAGGCGGACTCTCAACAACTGCACCACCAGGGAAGCCCTCTTTGGCCCACTTTTAAATTCAGATGTTTGCTTTCTAATTGTTGAGTTTTAGGAGTTCTTTGTATATTTGGTTTCAGTCCTTTATCAGCTATGTATTTAGCAAATATTGTCTCAGTCTGTGGTCTCACCGTTTTGCATTCTTCTAACAGTGTTTTTACAGAGCAAAAGTTTTTAATTTTATTTAAGTCCAACTTACATTTTTTTTTTCTTTCATGGGATGTACTTTTGGTGTTGTATCTAAGAAGACATTGCCAAACCCAAGGTCACCTAAATTTTCCACTATGTTATCTTCTAGGAGTTTTATAGTTTTGTGTTTTACATTTAGGTCTATGACACATTTTGAGTTGATTTTTGTGAAGGATGTAAGGTCTATGTTTAGATTCATTTTTACATGTGAATATCCACTTGTTCCAACACCGTTTGTTGAAAAGACTCTCCTTTCTTCATTGTGTTGCCTTTGTTCCTTGTCAAAGATAAGTTGACTATATTTATGTGGTTTGGTTTCTGGACTGCCTATTCTGTTCCATTGACTTGTAGCATATTTTAGTTGTTATTATTATTTTTTTAAATTTCTGGTTCATTGTATAACACTGTACTATGACAAGAAAAATTTTTATTTTAAAATTATTTAAAGAATATTGTATGCATTCTTATATAATTAGTCAGAAATCAAGAACTTCATTTTATTCTTTTTTAATTAAAAACTAATGGGTTTCTTGGGAAAGTAATATTTGCTAAACACAAATTGGCTTTATACAAAATCTTGGAATTGTCTAATCCAAGGACATGTCTATAGATTAAGATATTTATTTGCAGGTACATAGACAGTACTATAAAATAATTCAGAATAATGAAAAAAGATTTTAATTAATAGTAGTAATAACAGTAAAGTTTTCAAAATATTATTAGGTAAACAAAATTTTTCTAAGATATTTCTTTTTTAATCCCTTAAGAATGATTTTTAGTCAATGGGTTTTCAACATTTAGAGTCACAGACATTTGATAATAAATAAAAAATCTCTCTTTATATGAAAACATTGAAATTCATTCAAATTCTCTATGAAATTTGAGGAGTTGATGTTTCTTTTGAAACACATCCATGGATCCTAGGATCAGAAAAAATCAGACCAAGCACTCATAAAATATATTCTCAGAATCCAACAAAATATTTGTAAGCATTAAGTGATTTTTCTGGTTTCTGTAGTCAAATTTTGAAAATTTCAAAATTAATAAAATTCAGCAAAGTTGAGGCTTTTCTAAGGTAGTACCTCTCAGATCCTTAAATATACTAAGGTACATCATGGCTATTCAAAGGGGACATAAAGTACATAGCACTTAAAATTAAATTGAAAATGGAATCATTTTTCTCCCTTTCTTTCTTTCCTCAGAGCATCTTGCAGGAATAGTGTCGCCGGGAATATTCTAGAAAGACTGAACTATTCTAATGTTCTGTAACGTCTCTGACGAAGGCTTTGTGTAAAATTACATGATGTGCAACCATCCTATTTGTATTTCTTCTTCCTATAGTCCTTTAGCATTTCTAGAACTACTTTAAGTTCTAATGTATATTAGGGCAATGTGGCATTTGAATTTGATAACCAGTGTTCCAGTGTACAATGGAGCTGGTGATCCTGAGAGAGAAGATTCCAGTCCTAATGCAATACCACTGAGGTAGCCTAGAGTGTGCCCAATACCTCAAAACAATGACTTTTAGTATCCTTTCCTTACATTCTCAATTCTTACATATGAAAGATAAGCTATCTTATATATGAAATATTTTCCTGATTCCCAAACATGTACCTCTTCCAACAATCCTTGAATAATTGAGGGTGAATTCATTTTTTTCCTGTGCTCTATGGACTTCTGTCATTTCTCTCAAGTTGTCCCTTATGGCATATTTTTTCTGTTCTTCTCCATAATATCAATTTAGAGACAAAATTAAATTTTTATTCATTCAATTGTCCCTTGACCTTATTTCATTCAGCATCAGTGTTTCAGCTCTGAGATTTTGAGCTCCTAGTCAGAAAGTGTCATAACAATTTAGCTTGATTTTTAGAGCAGTCAATATTTCAACACACATATTTAAATAATTTATTATGCAAATTATTTTAAAAATCGATGATGCATGTCATGACATCCCCAAATATTACGTGAGCTATTAAACTTATTTAGATATCTTTCAATCACTGTGGCTAGAAATTATGCTAAGATGATTTTTAAGTTCACAGCGTAGGCACTTGAGAAGTCTTATTTTAAGACCACTTTTTTGGGGGGGTTACTTTTATATAGGAAATTATTTGGGAAGCTAAGAGGTGGGTCAAGCCTTTTACCTGGTGGTAAAATAAAGAGGTGGGAAGAAAAGTTTGTGAAAACAGTTTGAGAATATTAGGAGAAATAAAAACCCATTTATCCTTCCTACTCTGTATTACATCATCAGGAATACATCAATGTAGCTTAACATGTTTATCTTTTAAAATACACGTAATGCCTGAGAGAGAGAGATTTGTTTTCATGTGTTTAATGTCTGTTCCTGTTGGTTTACCTGCTTATCTCATCCAATAATTGAACATTCCTTGATGTGTCTTTTGAATCTTTGACTATAAATAACTCAATGCATGCACTGAACACATGTTTCAGTGAATGAATGAATCCCTGCCAGCTAGTTGAAAGGAAAGTTATTTGAGGATATAAATATTGAGGAGTAGGATAATTTTGACTTGGTTGATATGTAGCAATGTGAAGTATGAAGGCACTGAAGCCCTCCCCTACCCCACAAAAAAAGCAAGCTATCGCCCTGTCACAGTGGCTTGGACTATTAGCCACTTTGTAAAGCTCAATAAATGTCTTTTAGACTCTGAGTAGACATGGAAATCTCAAGTTGCTCATATTAAGTTAATAAAGATAATTGCGGATAGAATAAAATGTAATAGATATGAGGGTCCAAAGGAAACAATGGAAAATTTGTGGGGAGAAGAATTTTAAAAACATAAATTGGTTTTGTTTTAAGAGCTTTTGGAGACTTCTGACAGACTATCATTATGTGAGGGGAGCAGGTGTTTTCGTTGTTTCTCTAGCTCTTGCCTTTAGTCATCTTTCAAACTTTAAAAGTGAATTACTTCACTTAAGGTGTGTAATAAAAACTCCCATTTGAATGACTAAATAATTAGAAAGAAATATATAATTGGACAGATCTTGAAAGATACACTCTGAAATAGCTCTTAAATTGTACAAAATAATGTCTATAAATGATAAATGCTTTAAAAATATCTTCAGTATATAAGCAAGTTTTTGGTGATTCCACTAAGGCATCTTGTCAGTCCTCTCAATTTGAACATATTCCAAAAAACAGTTGGGAAATTAAATCAGGTAGATGCAAAATCAGTATATGAACACAGATGTAAAGGAGTAAAGTGGTGTCTGTCCAAGAAGTTCATCACTCTAAAATTATTCCTTTGTTGAAATTACTCAGAACACTAAACCATGAGCTATTAAGTATATTCTGTGGGGTGCTATATAAAAGGCATTCTTATGGTAGGGATAATGCTACCCACAACATACCAGTCTATAAATTCCAGCCAAGTTAGCAAACTATTATGTGGCTCGGGAAACATGAAGTCATGCTGCAATGAATGAGTTATCTCCTTTTTACACCCTTGCCTCGGAAAGAGCAAGTGTAATATTTGACCATAAGTAAGCAAGTTCAGGATGACGTCATTGAATGAGATGTGCCAGATTTTCTGAGGAATAAAAAGTGTAATGTAACAAGCCAATAAATTCCCTGTAGAGCTTTGTTACATTTTTGTTTTTATAATTTAAGGACAGTTATTTTAATTATTTAGACGTTTGTTGAACCTAGAGCTTTCATTGTGGTAATAATTTTTAAAGCATATAAAATAAGTTTATCGTACCTACATTCAAATGTACCTGGATATTTCTTATAAGCCTTTTTTCTCCTTGTAACATAAATTATAATGTTTTTCTGGTTTGACCACTGGTATTAAACTTAATTACATGGTAAAGATGTATAAAATGGATTCCAGAATTAGCTGAGTAGACATGGAAAACATATCCTTGTCCCAGTGTTTAATTATTTCACAAATAATCGCTAGTATTTAGCCTTTTTTTGTACCTTTTTGAATAGACATTTTGTAAAGATTTTTTTTCTTTTTAATTTTTCACTGAGCTACATTTTTGTTTTAATTCCTGATTTGGAAAAAAAAAAATGTATTCTTGCAAAGCCTTAAGGCATGAGTTTACAAAAAGAAAAGTCAATCAAAATCTTTGACCATAAGAATCATTAGTAAAAATGGTATAATTTTATATTTAACCCATTTGTAACCTGTTTTAAGCTTTAAAAAAGTAAAAAATAAAGACCCCCCCCCCCGTTTTTTTCTTTTCTTGTTTGTATCTTCTGGCACACCATCTGCTCTTTCCAATGTCCTAGCCACCGAAAATAGTCCGAGATTTTTTGTGTCACATATTCCACATCTATAACATCAGGCATATAGAAGAAATTTTTTTAACTGTAGTTGAAGGTCAAGAGAAGATTCATGTTCAGTACACCTATAATATAGTATCACTATACATATAAATGATGGTATCCAAAGGACAAAAGTTTGTCCTTCTCATTGTCACAAACCTGGGACAATGTCCACTAATGTCAAGTATGCTGTGATGTCTCAAAATATCTAGAGACCTTCACCTATGGATTGGCTTCCACATCACATTAAAAACACAAGAAACAGAATCTTATCATTTTAAATATAATTTGTCTATAATATTATTATGTACTTTGATATCACCTCAATACAAGAATTACTTTTGAAAAATGTTTGCTTCGTGGCAAAAATTAAATCCAGTTCCAAAGAATGAAGTGTTTCTATCTAAAAGCAATTCAGATATATCTTAAACAAAAGCAGTATCAGTGTTTTAAGTAGCTACTTTGACTAATACCTTTTCTAATAAATAACTTCTAATTTGTTTAAAATAAGCCACCTTAAAGATCACTCTTAGAGATTATATTTTGGAATGTAAAATAAAACCAAAGAGAAAAAGACATAGGTTTGGGAAATAAAAAAGGAAGTCTCATAAATATGTGATCAAATAATTTACATAATTCTTTCGAAAAGTGATCTTTTATAAATATCTGAGAAGCAACAGAGTCCAGTGGCTGGGAGAGCAGAGTGAGGCCAGGCTACCTGTGTTTAAATGTGGGCTCTGATAGTAACTCTATGACCTTGGACAAGTTACCCAAACTATGTGCCTCAGTTTCCTGATCTGTTGTACAATGGATGTACTGATAGAACTTATTTTGTTGTCAGAAAGATTAAATAAGTTAATAATTAAAGCATTTATATATACTCATATAAGAGCAATTCCTAGCATAAGAGTAGTTCTTCCTTTTTCTTTTCCATTATAGTTTATTATAAGATATTGAATATAGTTCCCTGTGCTATACAGCAAATTTTTGCTCTTTATATATTTTATATATAGTAGTGTGCATCTGTTAATCCCATACTCCCAATTTATCTCTCCCACCCACTTCTCCTTTGGTTACCATAAGTTTGTTTCCTATGTCTATGAGTCTGTTTCTGTTTTGTAAATAAGTTATTTTGTACTATTTTTTAGATTCCATATATAACTTATATCATAATATTTGTCCTTCTCTGACTTACTTCACTTAGTATTATAATCTCTAGGTCCATCATAAGGGCAATTCCTAGCATGTATTAAGTACTTAATAAATAAACAAAATAGACTTGAACTCTTGCTCAGATGGTGATTCTCATAGCCAGATACATAATTTCTCCATCAGTTTGCATGCCTGTTATATGAGGAGATATAATTTGTTGAATCCTATTCCAATTAACCATCTTAAGATTCTTAAAATGTTCATTGAAATGAGATTAGAAAGCAAGGAGTCAGGACACAGAAAATAAGGACTGCTTTTTATATGCAAGAACTTCAGAAAGAGAATGAAGCCCATTATTCAAGGAAAAGATATTTCTTACTACGCCTGAGTAAATACAGGAGAACAACCCCTAAAAAGAGAAAATAGATTAGAGCTTTATTTTTAAATTACCAAATGAGAACTATAGCAAGCTCATAGGAAGAAAACTGTATGAATTACCATGAGTCAATGTACACTACTATCCTTTCTGCTAAGCTACACATGTTGAATTTCTAGGTATAACTACATTCAGGAAAATGATCCTTAATATAAATACCTAAGTTACAGCACTGTGTATTTTTTTTTCCTATTAAGACCATTAGGAATTGAGGTAATAATGTCATTTATATTTCTTATTATAACTCTTTTATTTATTATTGACAATAAACACTAGACACCTGATTTATTATCTCATATTAATCCACATATTTGGTTGCAAAATATAAAAGCTAACCCTGGTTAACATAAGCAGAAGAGAAATTCAAAGAATATATGCTGAGTAACCCATCAAAGTGATGAGGAAGTGAGTAGAGAACAGCTTAGACAACCAGACACTGAAAAATCAGAGTAACAAAGGGTGGTGGAGAAGCAGAATCCTGGATACTCACTACCCCTGCTACTCAGGGGTCACCATAGACCTTCAGACTCTGGATGGCAGTGCTTGCCACTGCCACAGAGGTAAACTCTGCCTTGCTTCTTGGGATATTTAGAGAAGGTTAGAAGCTGATGGGCCAAATCTAGGTCATGGACCCTGATCTTGTTGTCAAGGGTTATGGAGAGCAAGTATCTGAACTTTCCAGCATCCACTGTGCAAGGCAGAACAATACTGTTATTGTATTCCAGAAACATATGTTTAAATGCAGGGTGACTAAAACCAGTAAATATCCACTACACCAGTCATGTTGAGTTGGACAAAAGAGCATGTATTCTGAAATAGACAGGCTGGGTTTGCATTCCAAATGGGAAATTACTACCTGTGAGGTAGTCCACAGAGTACTAACATCTTAGGGCTGTTATTTTTGCCACATATAGACTCCCATGTAAACAATATCGCACACCATATGAAAGTTTGTTGTGAGAATTAAATGAGATAATTTATCTAAAGGTGAAAGATTCAAAGAAATTACGTAATGTGTACTATTTAACACCCCCAATCCACTTCCTTTTGTTTTTACCAGAAAAAAAAAAAAAAAAAGGTCTTGATATTGAGAACTCTACACCTACAACTGTTGTGGAAACTTTCTGTTTTACATAAAGCACATCAAGCTTGTGTGGGTGGATATTCCTTCCTGTTGGATAGAGAACAAAACCTTCAACAGGAAGCAGCTGCAAACACTGGAGAGAGGAAAAGCAGAAAGTGTGGCAAGGCTTAATCATTTAAATCACAGATTAAGTCAACATAATAGCAAAGAAAATGCAGAGTTTTAAAATGTGTGACTACAGTGGCAAAAGCTCATGGGGTCTTTTCATTGGCATCAACAGAGGAAATGAACTAAATGAACACAATTTCATATCTCCTGAGAAAAAATAAAGAAAAGGATTCATAAGTAAGTGGTTTATTTTACACATAAATTTATTAAAATTTTCTTTACATGCAAACCTTTATACAACAGAATACAAGCATTAACTGCATGAAAAACCAATAATAAGTAATAAAAGCTATTAACTACTAAACTTTCTTGAGATCTCACCATGTACACATCCAAATTAATCCAATTTATAAAAGACACTTTTCCCCCCATCATTGAAAAACTAAAGTAGAAAACAAAAGCTAAAAGCTTTAAGGAAGGTGATATTTTCCTCAAAGAATACAATAGTGGGCAAGAAAGCAAGGACCATCATACATCACTTTATATAACCGGGAAGTGGATTGAAGACAATCTTTTGAAACTGAGTTTTTCAAATGCCACTGATTCTGATGTACCAAAAATATAGTAAGTTTACTTCTCAGATGGTGCTACCACAGGCTAATACTACTTTAAAGTTTTCAAGTTAATGGTTCAAAGGATCACAAGCTCTCCATCTGTCAACATGAAGTCAAGCTGCATATGGTGATGAATATCTGATACCTTGCTGATATAAAAGTTTCATCTGAGACTCTTTCTCTCTGGTTAATTAATGTGGTAGGGAATGAAGAGGGCTCTGGAGAGAAACCTTCGCTGTGCATTACAGGAGGGGGTCATCTCTACTTCAAATGAATCAATCCCTCAGTATTTTTTAAATTTTATTTATGAATGTATGAATTTATGTATGCATTAATTCTTTATTTCCTCCTTTTTTCTAGGAATGATATACTACCCTTGCTTACAGGCAATGTAATTGAGGGTTTCAGGGAAGACAGTCCATTCTGCCACCGTGAAGATATTTTTAAGAGCGAATAGTTATCATTTTCATGCCTGCTATAAGCCAAGAGTAATGGAAGTTCCAAGTGATAGATCATTTTATTTTTCAACTTAAGACAAGGATAGAATGGAGGTTGTTTTTGTTTATGTTGTTTCACAGCTTCAACTTAGGCAAAACTTCAAAATGCTTAGGCTCCTAGAAGATCTGAATTTGTGGCATATTTGGAACACCAGGAGTAATCTTCCTGACAGCATCATCAACCCCACTATTTGGTTTGAATGGAAACATACAGTACATGTTAAAGGAGAAGTTAAGTGTGCAGTTTTGTCTGTGCCTCTTGGACTCCAAAGTTCTGAGCAGAATGCTCAATAAATAGTGCCCAGGACAGGTCTGTAGATTACTTTGTCCTTGAACTAAAACCTCAAAACCAGAGACCTAATGACTCTCAATTTACATTCCAGACTTCATTTTCCTGTATCTGGAAGTCAATGACATGGTTCACCTGACTTTCTACTTCTTTTCTCGACTGCAGCCTCAGGCTGTCCAAATAGATTGGAAGAAGACAAACACATGCATCTTGGGCACAGTGTTGGATGTATTTATCACTTCTTAGATACTAAACATATTGAGCAGATATTAACTGAAAATTTATCAGCTAAAATCTTATGTATCTGGAGTGGATAAATCATAGAGTAATTTAAAAAAGGTAACATTTATTAACAACATTTTCTATAAACTTTCTATAAACTCTCGCCTTTATTGAAGTTAAACTTCAGAAGGAACAATACTTTCAGTATCATTTTATGAAGCACTATTAACATCAAAGACAAACATCGTAATAGCTGTACTCCAAAAATAATGCAAACAAATCTCACGTATGAAAATAACACATCATGATCCAGATTTATTCTATGAAGCCACATGCAGTTGAATATTAAAAAAATCAATTATTGTAATGTATCATATTAATGGACCTGATGAAAAAATTACACAATCATATCCAAAATTACTCAGAAACTTTTTGAAAAAACATTATCAAAACCTTGATTCAAAAATTAAATATACATTTATGGTTATTAAAATAACATGCAAAATATGTATATGTGCTTGTGTACTTAGTCCTAATTTCAGCATATTATATAAGAGAACTTTTTCCTTTTTTTTTTTTAATTTGCAGTACGTGGTCCTCTCACTGCTGTGGCCTCTCCCGTTGCAGAGCACAGGCTCCGGACACACAGACTCAGCGGCCATGGCTCACGGGCCTAGCCGCTCTGCGGCATGTGAGATCTTCCCGGACTGGGACACGAACCCATGTCCCCTCCATCGGCAGGTGGATTCTCAACCATTGCGCCACCAGGGAAGCCCTAAGAGAACTTTTAAACTCATTTCCACCAATGCCAGGGAAAAGACAAGCTTGACCACTATAGCTAGCATTGTATTGGACATATCTGCAAATGTAATTAAATAAAGCAAATAGAATCATAAAAATTAGAAAAGAAGTAAGATTATTTCTAGGAAAAAAATGTAAGACAGACTTTAAAAATAACAATAAGATAATTTAAAAATAATAGGATATAAAATATTAATAGTTGTCATAAGAACAAATAATAACCAGCTAGATCATATCGTGGATAAAAAGATACCATCTAAATAACACAAAATATTAAAAAAATTCTAACACATAAACCTAAAAAGAAATGTAATTACTGAAAAACAACAACAAAAGGTAGATTTGAACAAATTGAAAGACATACCAACCTCATGGATAAAGCATAATTAAGCATCCAAAAGCTGCCAATGCTTTCTTAGTTAATTAGAAATTCAATACAATTGCTGTACAAACAAAAGTAAAGTCCTTTACTCAGTAAGTATAAAATGTTATTTAAAAGTTTCTATGGAATAAAAGAATAAAAAAACAAAAATATTCTCAATAAACATTGATCTAAGAAAAACAAAATGTGTGTGTGTGTTTGAGTGGGTGCTAAGGAGGTGACAGTGGAGCTAGTGTGCCAGATATTTAAGCATATTAAGTCTCCATAATTAAATGAACATCGTATTGATACATGAATGTGTGCACTGAGCAATAAAACTGAATAGAAATTACAGAGATAAATCCATGTATATAATGAAATTCAGTATATGATGAAAATGACGTCTCAAAACTATAGAGGAAAGATACACTTGCTAACAAATTAGATACTTGAAGAAAAAAGATAAAATTAGATTTGTACTTATGGAATATATTCTATATATCCCAATGTAAAAATATTAGTACTCTAAATAGTAAAGAAAAATAAGAAAATAAATAATCTATAAGAGCATTATAGGGCTTCCCTGGTGGTGCAGTTGTTGAGAGTCCGCCTGCCCATGCAGGGAACACGGGTTCATGCCCCGGTCCGGGAAGATCCCACATGCCGTGGAGTGGCTGGGCCCGTGAGCCATGGTCACTGACCCTGAGCGTCCAGAGCCTGTGCTGTGCAACGGGAGAGGCCACAACAGTGACAGGCCCATGTACCACAAAAAAAAAAAAAAAAAAAAAAAAAAAAGAATTACTCTAAATAGTAAAGAAAAGTAAGAAAATAAATAATCTATAAGAACATTATAGTGTTAATAAATAATAGAGGAACGTTTGTTTAAAACCTGAGAGTAGGGAGAACATTCCTTTAATAGTTTTCAGTTTTGTAGGATTGCTGGAACAACCTTATCACAAACTGGGTAGCTTAAAAAATGGAAGTGTATTATCTTTCATTTCTTTCATTTCTGGAGGCTAGAAGTCCAAAATCAAGGTGTTGGAAAGACTGGTTCCTTCTCAGGGCTGCGAGGAACCACCGGCTCTAGGCATCTCTCCTTTGATGGCCATCTTCTCCCTGTGTCTCTTCCTATCACCTTCTCTCTAGGTGTGTGTCTGTGCTGAAATATCCTCTTTTGATATAGGCACCTATCATACTGGAGTAGGGCCCATCCTAATGATCTCATTTCAACTTGATTACTTCCATAAAGCCTGTCTCCAAACAGGGTCACATTCTGGGGTCCTGTGGCTTCCTACTCTAACATATCTTATTTGGGGGAGTCAATTAAATCTAAAACAATTCCTAAGAGTAACTCAGAAATCCAAAACCATAAAAGAAATACACAATAAAGACTACATAAAACTATAAAAATTCCATGTTTAAATGGTTGTAAAACAGAGAAGAAATTCCATAGCAAATGACACATGGCAATCAGGAAAATAATCACTAATAAAGAAAATGGTCCTTAAGAAATGAAAAGAAAAAAATATAACATTGGAAAAATAGCCAAGAATATGGTGAGACAGATTACAGAAAAAAAAAAAAAAAAACTCTTAAGAATATGAGAAGTTAATAATAACTTTTAAAATGTTCTATCATTTCTCACTTATTAAATTTGTCAAAAGTTTGACAGCGTTCTTCATGGATGAGGTTGTGGAGGGAAAGTTAACTTTTTACCTTGAATGAGCAAAATGAAACAGTCAAAGGGATATGGCAAAATAGATAACCACTCTGTATATCCATTTATCCATTGAGCCAGCAACCCCACTTCTAGAAATCTACCATTGAGCCAGCAATCCCACTTCTAGAAATCTAGCCCCAAAACACAGGGAAAAATATGAAAATCTTTATGCACAAGATTGTTAATTGTCACATTATTTGTTAGCAAAAGAATGGAAAGAACCCTAATATCCATCAGAAATATATTATAAAAACAAATTTAATTAGAAGAAAATTGTGAATTCTACTGAGTAGACTTATTGGTGAAAATATGGCAAGAAGCTTCACCCCAGGTGCCAGCCTCCTGCCTCAAGTGTAAGTCCACACCTTAAGTCTTCTCCTAAGCAGAATGACTGCAAAACCAGCACATCACACTGTCTGGAAACAATCGTGTGAGTGTTAAAATCACCAGAAGCAAGCCTCAACTGGAACCCATATCAGGAACCCATGGATAAATGCCTCAGTGACTCCATATTTTAATATCATATTGAGTGAATTCTGTATACTTTTCAGGTGTCCTGCAGAATCCAGCTCCTTTCACCACTGCAGCAACGCTGATGATGACCCTTATTTTGGCTTTTCTTCCTTGCTTATCTCATATTCCCTTTTCCCTCACTCCTGTTCCCTTAGATCACCTCCCAAATAAACTACCAGAACCCAAGTCATTGTCTCAGATTCTGAACTGGAGCTAACCCAAACTAAGGTAATAGGAAAATTTACAATGGAGGGATCAGGCTACGACCAGCTGAATATACTTACCGTATTTACCGTCACTAAATATGAGATGGTCAAATACCAAATATGTGTGATACAATATTCATTTCACAGCAATATCAGTAAGGATTCCTGTCCAATCCACCCCTCCCAAACAATTACACTTAAGCCTGTAGAACCACAGTCTGCAACCTTTTTTGCACCAGGGACTGGTTTCATGGAAGACAGTTTTTCCACAGATGGTGGGGGGGGGATGTGAGAGATGGGAAGCAGAGCAATGGGGAGTGGCAGATGAAGCTTCTCTCACTTGCATGCTGCTCACCTCCTGCTGAGTGGTCCTGCTCCTAACACGGACAGGTACCAGTCTGTGGCCTGGGGGTTGGGGACTCCTGTGTTAGAGCTTATTTGCATATTAGAATAATACAAACAAGACCACAGTGCAAGAAGCCAACAGCTTAATAAGGTGAGACATTCTATAAGACAGCTGGCCTGACTTCTTCAATGTCATGAAAAAAAGTGAAGACAGATTGCCCTAGATCGAAACAAATTTTAGAGATAACAAAATTCAATGAGTGAATCATTTCAATTCTCATTCAAACAGCCTACAATAAAAAGACATTTTTGAAATAAGGGATGTTTTAGTCTGTTCGAAATGCTATAACAAAATACCACGGACTGGCTAGTTTATAAACAACAGAAACTTATTTCTCACAGTTCTAACAATACAAACAATGGTTCTCTCTTCAAAGAACTTGTATGTGACCAAAATAATAAGAATTTCAAGGAACTATAAGGGTCAATAAATAAATTAAATAAGAAACATTATAAAGAGTAAATAGGTGGAGCGGGCAGCTGGTAGATTTCATCCAGGCCGACCAAGCAAAGGTACTTGGAGGAGTTATAATTTTTATGAGATATGAGAGGTGATAAAACATTCAGGAGAAAATTTGGTGAGAGAGTATTCAGAAGAGACAACAACTAAAAAGAAAAAGAAAAGTTTCTGAAATGGAAGTAAGTTTAGTCTGTTCTAGAAATATGTTGTCCACTAGAAATAATAGAATATGCAAAATAATAGAAATAATGTGACACATAATTTTAAATTTCCTAGAAGCCACATTTAAAAAGTAAAACTAAAGTGTTAAGTACATTATTTAATTTTGCTTTAGTTTATCTACTATATCCAAAATAATAGCATCATGAATATTAGCGATGACAAAATTAATGAGATATTTTACATCAATTTTTATGCTGCCTTTGAAATATGGTATGTATTTTACACTTACAGAACAAATGCATTTAGATTAGAATATGGTAAATATGGTATCATATTTTAAGTGATCAGTAATCATGTGTCACTGGTAGCTACCATACTGGACAATGCAGCTCTAGAGACTGAAGGTTGACCACCATCTCTGAAGGTGCCTAAGGAAGAGAATGGATCAAGGTGAATTTGCAGAGAGAGATAATATACAGATTAAATAGTGCTTTCTAGACAGTGGCAGGAAATTTGGACCATATCCCAACTACAGTAGGAGTCACTGGGGGGTTTTCAGCAGATTGAGATGATGTGATCACTGCTTGTTCTAGTCCAGCTGGGCTGTTATATCAAAACATCATAGAGTGGGTGGCTTATAAACAACAGTAATTTATCCCCACAGTCTGAAGGTGAAGCCCATGATCATGGTGCCAGCGTGGTCAGGTGAGGGCTCTCTTCCCAGTCACAGGCCTCTCATTGTATCCTCACATGAGGGAAGAGGGTAGGGAGTTCTGTGGGATCACTTGTTAGGAAAGCACTAATCCCATCTGGAGGGCTCCACCCTCATGACCTAGTGACTTCCCAAAGACCCCACCTACTACAATCAATTTTGAAGGTTAGCATTTTAACATGAATTTTGGAAGGACACAAACATTCAGACCACAGCAGAGAGAAAATTTGAATAATATCTAGACCAGCATTGTGGTTATATAAGAAAACGTTCATGGGCTTTGAAGACACTGAAATGTCCATATGTCTCAAAGATGTATACTGAAGTGCATAGGGTATAGTTCTGTGTCTTGGATTTGTTTCAAAATACCTCAACAAGGTTTAAAACAAACAAGCTAGTAATGAAAGGGTGAGATAGATAAATCAAATATGGCAAAATATTGATCTATCCTGGAACTTGGGTTATGAGGATAAGGAGTTATATTGTTCTCCTTAATTTTACATTCATTTGAAATTTTTTCATAATAAGGTAAATAAATAAATGACGCGCTTGCTTCTGAGAAAGAATAGCCAAGCAGAGATGGGCAGACAACACGAATGGAAAGAAGTCCTACACACCAAGAAGGAAGACCTGCCTTTTCACGTGTACAAGACATGCCAAGAGTGAAGAATAAAAGGAAACTACAGGACTGGTCCAGCAGGAGGGCACCAATACACTGTGAGTCCTCCTAATGGAGGGCCAGAGGTGAAAGCTGTGCTGCAGGGGATTGAAGCTGACTATGTAGAGGAAAAGCAATTTAGAAAATAATAATTCTAATAATTCTAATAAATTAGAATGAGAATGCAGTAGGCTGGTTGGTAGCCGGAGTGACAGGAAAGAACCAAAGAAACGTCTTTTAAAAAATGATAATAATACCCATTTCATAGTACTTGAAACATTAAGGACTATATTTACCTTTTAAAAATTCCATAAAATATACTAAAATATCTCTATTTTATATATCTGAATATCTACACTCTATATATTTATATCTATATACTAGCATGTATTTATATACATATATGTATGATTCTATATATCGTATATGTCTAGGCTATAAATACTCTGAGACAAATTTATTTATCTTACCCCTAAATCATTTAACATGTTTTCCATAAAGCAGAGACACATATATGCCTTAGTGAGAAGCACCAGGCTGTGAGCTATGAACACCGGAGGTTTAAATCAACCAAGAGACCTTAGGCAAATTAATCTTTTTGAGCAGTTATCTTTTTCACTTATAAAATGGACTGGTAGGTATAGGCAAGATATAGATGTAAAGATGTTTTGTCAATTGTACAGAAATTTCCTTGAAATACAGAAAGTATACAAACAACACATAGCATCTAAACTTCATCATTACATTATGGATCAGGTAAGGGTAATAAGAATAATAATAAAAGTAGTGGTAACAGGTACAATATTCTGAGTTACTTTACATAGATATTTTAATTTGCTATCTAATATACTTTATAACAGCTTGATAAGATGGTACTAAGCTACCGATGGACATTAGTACATTATCATGCTCATAGCATAGCTACTTATGAAATAACTTACCAAATAACCTTGGTACAGCATCTTGCACAGATGAGTTTTGGCCATCACTTTATTGGTGAACGTAGAGAACTTAAGCTGCATTCACTGAAAGCTGTGCTGAAGATGGTCAGGGTATTGTTCAGGGAAAGCATGTAAATATGTAGGTCTGTATACCTTCAAGGAAACTAGGTCAGACTATTGAGTAATTCTTCCTTTTGAATTTATGATCACCCTATTGAGTTTGAGAATTGTAGATAAGCACTTTAGGAGATATTGTTATCACTTATTTATTTTACAAAAACGCAGAACAAAATGTTAATTTCTGAAATGTCACAGTGATGAAATTAACTTAAAATTCTGCTTCTAAGAATTTATTATAGGCAAATAATCATTCTTATACAAACACATAGATGCAAGACAGTGAATGGCTGCATTCTTTACATTGGGGGAAATGTGCAAACATATAAATATCTATTATTAATAAATAATAAGGAACACAAGTTTAAAGATTAGTCCACTTGGGTTCAACTATTGGCTCTGACAATTGCTAGCTAAATGACTTTTGACAATATATGTGATATTTCTGTGCCTCAGAATCCTCATTATAAAATGGGAAATGTGTTCTTTATATCATAGGGTTGTTTTGAGTATTTGAAAAGTGTTTGGATAATAGAAAGTATTCAGTAAAGGCAGTCTCTCATTATTGTTCCTTACCACAGAGAGCCGCGACATGGAAATAATGAAGACATTAAAAATAAGCTTGTACATGACAACCAAATGCAAGGTGGAACTTCAGATTTGACTTTGGAATGGAAAAAGAGTGTTAGTGAGAAAAACTAATAAAATCTAGAAAAAGCCTGTTGTTTAGTTAATGGTATTGGTCAACATTAATTCATTAGTATCAATAATTTTTCTGTAGCTATACATGATGTTAACATTGAGGAAGTATATGTGGGAATTTTCTGTACTACTTTTGCAAATTTTCAGTAAGACAAATATTAGTTAAAAATAAAAATTTCTTAAAATCTTATAGAAAAATATATAATGGTATGGAAATATGCTCATGATATAGATTTTTAAATTAATTGTGCAGGTTATAGAATATATGTATGATTATGCTGTATTTGTTTAAAAAATAAATCTATGTTTTAAAAAGCCAGAAATAAACAGAACAATAGGTTCACAATAGTTCTCTTGATAGCATGGGAGTGTGAGTGATTTTTTTTTTTTTTTTTTTTGTGCTGTACGCGGGCCTCTCACTGTGTGGCCTCTCCCGTTGCAGAGCACAGGCTCCGGACGCGGAGGCCCAGCGGCCATGGCTCACGGGCCCAGCCGCTCCGCGGCACGTGGGATCCTCCCGGACCGGGGCACGAACCCGCGTCCCCTGCATCGGCAGGCGGACTCTCAACCACTGCGCCACCAGGGAAGCCCTGATTTTTTTTTTTAATGCCTCATTTTGTCTGTATTTTCTAAGTATTCTACAATATTTTTTCTTTATAATAAGTAAAAAGTGGTGACTAAAAGTAATTATTTTAACTGATGTGATATCCCTTTCATGAATTTAGTAGAATTATTTGGTTTCAAGTTTGTTCCATTCAGATTGAATTTGTTTATATACATAATATTTATTTTTAATATTTTTACTGGAGTAAAATTGCTTTACAGTGGTGAGTTAGTTTCTGCTTTATAACAAAGTGAATCAGCTATACATATACATATGTCCCAATACCTTTTCCCTCTTGCATCTCCATCCCTCCTACTCTCTCTATCCAACCCCTCTAGGTGGTCACAAGGCACTGAGCTGATCTCCCTGTGCTGTGCGGCTGCTTCCCACTAACTATCGATTTTACGTTTGGTAGTGTATACATCATGCCACTCTCTCACTTTGTGTATGCTGACCCTTCCTCCTCCACATATACTCAACTCCATTCTCTAATAGGTCTGCATCTTTATTCCGATCTTACCCCTAGGATCTTCATGACCCTTTTTTTGTTTTTTTTAGATTCCATATACATGTGTTAGTATACGGTATATGTTTTTCTCTTTCTGACTTACTTCACTCTGTATGAAAGTCTCTAGTTCCATCCACCTCACTACAAAAAACTCAGTTTTGTTCCTTTTTATGGCTGAGAAATATTCCATTGTATATATGTGCCACATCTTCTTTATCCATTCATCTGTTGATGGACACTTCAGTTGCTTCCATGACCTGGATATTGTAAATAGAGCTGCAATGAACATTTTGGTACACGACTCTTTTTGAATTATGGTTTTCTCAGGGTATATGCCCAGTAGTGGGATTGTTAGGTCGTATGATAGTTCTATTTGTTGTTTTTTAAGGAAGTCACTACTGTTCTCCATAGTGGATGTGTCAATCTTCATTCCCACCAACAATGCAAGAGGGTTCCCTTTTCTCCACACCCTCTCAAGCATTTATTGTTTGTAGATTTTTGGATGATGGCCATTATGACTGATATGAGATGATATTTCATTGCAGTTTTGATTTGATTTCTCTAATGATTAATGATGTTGAGCATTCTTTCATGTGTTTGTTGGCAATCTTCTTTGGAGAAATGTCTATTTAGGTCTTCTGCTCATTTTTTGATTGGGTTGTTTGTTTGTTTAATATTGAGCTGCATGAGCTGCTTGTAATCTTTGGAGATTAATCCTTTGTCAGTTGCTTCATTTTCAAATATTTTCTCCCATTCTGAGGGTTGTCTTTTTGTGTTAATTATGCTTTCCTTTGCTGTGCAAAAGCTTTTACGTTTTGTTAGGTCTCATTTGTTTATTTTTGCTTTTATTTCCATTTCTCTAGCAGGTGGGTCAAAAAGGATCTTGCTGTGATTTGTGTCAAAGTGTTCTGTCTATATTTTCCGCTAAGAGTTTGATGGTGTCTGGCCTTACATTTAGGTCTTTAATCCATTTTGAGCTTATTTTTGTATATGGTGCTAGGGAGTGTTCTAATTTCATTTTTTTTAACCTGTAGCTGTCCAGTTTTCCCAGCATCACTTATTGCAAAGGCTGTCATTTCTCCACTGTATATTCTTGCCATCTTTATCAAAGACAAGGTGACCATATGTGCGTGGGTTTATCTCTGGGTTCTCTATCCTGTTCCATTGATCTATATTTCTGTTTCTGTGCCAGTATCATGCTGTCTTGATTACTGTAGCTTGGTAGTATAGTCTGAAGTCAGGGAACCTGATTCCTCCAGCTCCGTTTTTCTTCCTCAAGACTGCTTTGGCTACTCAGGGTCTTTTGTGTTTCCATACAAATTGTGAAATCTTTTCTTCTAGTTCTATGAAAAATGCCAGTTTTAGTTTCATAGGGATTGCATTGATCTGTAGATTGCTTTGAGTAATAGAGGCATTTTCACAATGTTGATTCTTCCAATCCAATAACATGGTATATCTCTCCATCTGTTTGTACCATCTTTAATTTCTTTCATCAGTGTCTTATAATTTTCTGCATATAGGTCTTTTGTCTTCTTACGTAGATTTATTCCAAGACATTTTATTCATTTTGCTACAGTGGTAAATGGCAGTGTTTTCTTAATTTCACTTTCAGATTTTCCATCATTAGAGTATAGGAATGCAAGAGATTTCTGTGCATTAATTTTGTATCCTGCTACTTTGCAAAATTCATTTTTTAGCTCTAGTAGTTTTCTGGTAGCATCTTAGGATTCTCTATGTTTAATATCATGTCATCTGCAAACAGTGACAGCTTTACTTCTTCTTATCTGATTTGGATTCCTTTTATTTCTTTTTCTTCTCTGATTGCTGTGGCTAAAACTTCCAAACTATGTTGAATAATAGTGGTGAGAGTGGGCAACCTTGTCTTGTTCCTGATCTTAGTGGAAATGCTTTCAGTTTTTCACCATTGAGAATGGTGTTGTCTGTGGGTTTGTCATATATGGCCTTTATTATGTTGATGAAAGTTCCCTCTATGCCTACATTCTGGAGTGTTTTTATCATAAATGGGTGTTGAATTTTGTCGAAAGCTTTCTCTGCATCTATTGAGATGATCACATGTTTTTTCTCCTTCAATTTGTTAATATGGTGTATCATGGTGATTGTTTTGCATATAATGAAGAAGTCTTGCATTCCTGGGATAAACCCCGCTTGATCATAATGTATGATCCTTTTAATGTGCTGGTGGATTCTGTTTGTTAGTATTTTGTTGAGGATTTTTGCATCTATGTTCATCAGAGATATTGGCCTGTAGTTTTCTTTCTTTGTGACATCTTTGTCTGCTTTTGGTATCAGAGTGGTGATGGCCTCATACAATGAGTTTGGGAGTGTTCCTCCCTCTGCTATATCTTGTAAGATTTTGAGCAGGATAGGTGATAGCTCTTCTCTAAATGTTTGAGAGAATTCGCCTGTGAAGCCATCTGGTCCTGGGCTTTTGTTTGTTGGAAGATTTTAAATCGCAGTTTCAGTTTCAGTGCTTGTGACTGGTCTGTTCATATTTTCTATTTCTTCCCTGTTCAGTCTCAGAAGATTGTGCATTTCTAAGAATTTGTAAATTTCTTCCAGGTTGTCCATTTAATTGACATAGAGTTGCTTGTAGTAATCTCTCATGACCTTTTGTATTTCTGCAGTGTCAGTTGTTACTTTTCCTTTTTCATTTCTAATTCTATTGATTTGAGTCTTCTCCCTTTTTTTCTTGATGAGTCTGGCTAATGATTTATCAATTTTGTTTATCATCTCAAAGAACCAGCTTTTAGTTTTATTGATCTTTGCTATCATTTCCTTCATTTCTTTTTCATTTATTTCTCTTCTGAACTTTATGATTTTTTTCCTTCTGCTAACTTTGGGGTTTTTTATTCTTCTTTTTCTAATTACTTTAGGTATAAGGTTAGGTTGTTTATTTGAGATGCTTCTTGTTTCTTAAGGTAGGATTGTATTGCTAAAATCTTCCCTCTTAGAACTGCTTTTGCTGCATCCCATAGGTTTTGGGTCGTCGTGTCTCCATTGTCATTTGTTTCTAGGTATTTTTTAATTTCCTCTTTGATTTTTTCAGTGATCACTTCGTTATTAAGTAGTGTATTGTTTAGCCTCCATGTGCTTGTATTTTTTACAGATCTTTTCCTGTAATTGATATCTAGTCTCATAGTGTTGTGGTCAGAAAAGATACTTGATACAATTTCAATTCTCTTAAATTTACCAAGGCTTGATTTGTGACCCAAGATATGATGTATCCTGAAGAATGTTCCATGAGCACGTGAGAAGAATATGTATTCTGTTGTTTTTGGATGGAACGTCCTATAAATATCAATTAAGCCCATCTTCTATATTGTATCATTTAAAGCTTGTTTTTCCTTATTTATTTTCATTTTGGATGATCTGTCTATCCAAAATGAGACAGATGAGTGAGTGAGGCGTTAAAGTCCCCTACTATGATTGTGTTACTCTTGATTTCCCCTTTTATGGCTGTTAGTATTTGCCTTATGTATTGAGGGGCTCCAATGTTGGGTGTATAAATATTTACACTTATTATATCTTCTTATTGGATTGATCACCTGTCATTATGTAGTATCTTTCTTTGTTACTTATAATAGTCTTTATTTTAAAGTCTATTTTGTCTGATATGAGAATTGCTACTCCAGCTTTCTTTTGATTTCCCTTTGCATGGAATATCTTTTTCCATCACCTCACTTTCATTGTGTATGTGTCCCTATGTCTGAAGTGAGTCTCTTGTAGACAGCATATATACAGGTCTTGTTTTTGTATCCATTCAGCCAATCTATATCTTTTGGTTGGAGCATTTAATACATTTACATTTAAGGTAATTATCGATATGTATGTTCCTATTCCCATTTTCTTGATTGTTTTGGGTTTATTTTGTAGGTCATTTCCTTCTCTTGTGTTTCCTGACTAGAGAAGTTCCTTTAGCATTTGAGGTAAAGCTGGTTTTGTGGTGCTGAATTCTCTTAGCCTTTGTTTCTCTGTAAAGGTTTTAATTTCTGTATCAAATCTGAATGAGATCCCTGCTGGGTAGAGTAATCTTGGTGGTAGATTTTTCTCCTTCATCACTTTAAATATGTCCTGCCATTCCTTTCTGGCTTGCAGAGTTTCTGCTGAAAGATCAGTTGTTAACCTTATGGGGATTCCCTTATGTGTTATTTTTCCCTTGCTGCTTTTAATATTTCTTCTTTGTATTTAATTTTTGATAGTTTAATCAATATGTGTCTTGGCATGTTTCTCCTTGGATTTATCCTGTATGGGACTCTCTGTGCTTCCTGGACTTGATTAACTATTTCCTTTCCCATATTAGGGAAGTTTTCAGCTATAATCTCTTCAAATATTTTCTCAGTCCCTTTCTTTTTCTCTTCTTCTTCTGGGACCCCTGTAATTCGAATGTTGGTGCATTTAATGTTGTCCCAGAGGTCTCTGAGACAGTCCTCAATTCTTTTCATTCTTTTTTCTTTATTCTGCTTTGCAGTATCTATTTCCACTATTTTATCTTCCAGGTCACTTATCCGTTCTTCTGCCTCAGTTATTCTGCTATTGATCCCTTCTACAGAATTTTTAATTTCATTCATTCTGTTGTTCATCACTGTTTCTTTGCTCTTCAGTTCATCTAGGTCCTTGTTAAATGTTTCTTTTATTTTCTCCATTCTATTTCCAAGATTTTGGATCATCTTTACTCCCACTATTCTGAATTCTTTTTCAGGTAGACTATTTCCTCTTCATTTGCTAGTTCTGGTGGGTTTTTACCTTGCTCCTTCATCTGCTGTGCGTTTCTCTGTCTTCTTATTTTGGTTAACTTACTGTGCTTGGGTCACTTTTTTTCAGGCTGCAGGTTCGTAATTCCCATATTTTTTGGTGTCTGCCTCCAGTGGCTAAGGTTGGTTCAGTGGGTTGTGTAGGCTTCCTGGTGGAGGGGACTAGTGCCTGTGTTCTGGTGGGTGAGGCTGGTTCTTGTCTTTCTGGTGGGCAGGTCCACGTCTGGTGGTGTGTTTTTGGGTGTCTGTGGTCTTATCATATTTTAGGTAGCCTCTCTGCTAATGGGTGAGGTTTTGCTCCTGTCTTGCTAGTTGTTTCACATAGAGTGTCCAGCACTGTAGCTTTCTGGTTGTTGAGTGGAGCTGGGTCTTGGTGTTGAGATGGAGATCTCTGGGAGATTTTTGCCATTTGATATTACATGGAGCTGGGAGATCTCTTGTAGACCAGTGTCCTTAACTTGGCTATCCCATTTCAGTGGTACAGCACTGATGCCTGGCTGGAAGACCAAGATCCTGTTCTCCACACAGCCCAGAATAAAAGGGAGGAAAAAGAGAAAGAAAGAAAGAAGAAGATAAAATAAAATAAGGTAAAATAAAGTTATTAAAATAAAAATAATTATTAAGAAAAAAATTTAAGTAATGAAAAACAAAAATGGACAGAGAGAACCCTAGGACAAATGGTAAAAGCAAAGTTATACAGACAAAATCATACACAGAAGCATACACATACACACTTCCAAAAAGAGAAAAAAGGAAATATATATATATATATATATATATATATATATATATATATATATATAGTTGCACCCAAAGTCCACCTCCTCAATTTGATATGATTCATTGTCTATTCAGGTATTCCACAGATGCAGGGTACATCAAGTTGATTGTAGAGATTTAAACGGCTGCTCCTGAGGCTGCTGGGAGAGATTTCCCTTTCTCTTCTTTGTTCTCACAGCTCCCAGGGGCTCATCTTTGGATTTGGCCCTGCCTCTGTGTGTAGATCGCCTGAGGGCATCTGTTCTTTGCTCAGACAGGGCGGGGTTAAAGGAGCCGCTGATGTGGGGGCTCTGACTCACTCAGGCCTGGGGGAGGGAGAGGTATGGATGCAGGGCGAGCCTGCAGTGGCAGAGGCTGGCGTGACGTTGCACCAGCCTGAGGCACGCAGTGTGTTCTCCCCGTGATGTTGTCCCTGGAACACGGGACCCTGGCAGTGGCAGGCTGCACAGGCTCCCTGGAAGGAGGGTGTGGATAGTGACCTGTGCTCGCACACAGGCTTCTCAGTGGCAGCAGCAGCAGCCTTAGATCTCATGGCCGTCTCTGTGGTCCACGCTAATAGCCGCAGCTCGCTCCCATCTCTGGAGCTCCTTTACGCAGTGCTCTTAATCCTGTCTCCTCATGCACCAGGAAGCAAAGAGGGAAGAAAAAGTTTCTTCCCTCTTTGACAGGTCCAGACTTTTTCCAGGACTCCCTCCCAGCTAGCTGTGGCTCACTAGCCCCTTCAGGCTGTGTTCACGCTGCCAACCCCAGTCCTCTCCCTGCACTCTGACCGAATCCCAAACCTTAGCTCCCAGCCCCGCCCACCCTGGCAGGTGAGCAGACAAGCCTCTCGGGCTGGTGAGTGCCGGTCGGCACCAATCCTCTGTGCGGGAATCTCTCCGCTTTGCCCTCTGCACCCCTGTGGCTGTCCTCTCCTCCGTGGCTCTGAAGCTTCCCCCTCCGCCACCAGCAGTCTCTGCCAATGAACGGGCTACTAGTGTGTGGAAACCTTTCTTCCTTCATGGCTTCCTCCCACTGGTTCAGCTCCCATCCCTATTGTTTTGTCTCTGTTTTTTTCTTTTGCCCTACCCAGTTACTTTTCTTTTGTCCTACCTAGAAGTCTGAGGTCTTCTGCCAGCATTCAGGAGGTGTTCTGTAGGAGTTATTCCACATGTAGATGTATTTATGATTTATTTATGGGGAGGAAGGTGATCTCTCCGTGTCTTACTCTTCCACCGTCTTGAAGTTCCTCTCTATGCATAATATTTTGAACTAAAACTAAAAATTACTGACTATAATTTTGTCATTTTATTTCAACTCGCATGTTTTATTTTTTTTAAATTGAGTTATTGCTTAAAATGCTTAAAAATTTAAAAACATATGAATGTCTAAACTACATACAAGTTTCAGTGTTCGTTAATGTCTAAGAAATAGAGATCAAGATTCAAGTTATTATTTTAAAATATTGAATATAATTATATAGTTGATTTTGCTCTAAAGTTGAAAGTCTAAATAAGTCCCTTAGTAAAAACAATATACTTTGAAACAGTGATAAGCAATAACATTTTTGTTTTTTTAATATTTTATGATTATTTATTTTGTCTGTGCTGGGTCTTTGTTGCTGCCCACGGGCTTTCTCTCTTTGCAGTAAGCGGGGGCTACACTTTGTTGCGTACGGGCTTCTCGTTGTGGGTTATCTTGTTATGGAGCATGGGCTCTAGGCTTCAGGAGTTTCAGAAAGTGGGCTCAGTTATTGCAACCTGCGGGCTGTAGCGTGCGGGTTATTTGTTGTGTTCACGGGCTTAGTTGCCCGTTGCATGTGGGATCTTCCCGGACCAGGGATTGAACCCGTGTCCCCTGCATTGGCAGGTGGATTCTTAACCACTGGACCACCAGGGATGTCCAGCAATAACATTTTTATATTACATTTTCTCCTAGAAGAAATTATTCAAAAATTAATAAAATTGATTCCTACTCACAAAGAACTCTAATAAAATATATTTCCATGTAAATGAAGAATTAGAAAAGAGGCAAGTGGTGGTAGGAAATGATTCATTTTCCCAGTGTTGTAGGGTGATCAGAAAGAATTTCACAAGGCTCTTGACAACGAGTTGAATTTTAAAGTATAGATGAAATTTCTTAAGGAAGACAAATAGAATTGCGTTCTAGGCAGAGAGCATTACACCCATAAATTCACAGACACAATGGTGCATGAATAAGTTAGGAGTCCTTTCAGCTACAGATAACAGAAAGTCTGACTAACAGAAATTTAAATCATGTCATAGTTCATTGTTTGCATAAAGAAATATAAGCAGTTATACAGTTGGTTCAGCAACTCCACAAATTTATGGTGTTGGATTAGTATATTTATTGTTGTTTTTGTGTTCCTCTCTTCGTTGTAAGATGGCTACCATAGCCCCAGACACCATATCCAATTCTTCCCATGAACCTTTGCCTCTTACTAGGAAATATACATCTTTCACATAAGTCTCAGTAAAGTTTCAATTAAGAGTGTAAGATGCATCAGGAGGATATTGTTATTTTTAGGTTCAAAGGAATTTAGGAATAAAAATAACTTTTTTTCAGCCTCTAACTAATGATAGGGGGAAAGAGAAAGATGTTTGTATTATTTCAGAGAGTCTCCCAACAGTGCATTAAGGAAAATTAAATAAATCAGTACTGCTGGACAATAAACTATGAAGTACAGAGTATCAGAGGGTGATGTTGGAGGGCTCAATGAATTTCAGTGTTTGAACTTTTCCCAAATGGGGATATCCAAGAAGGAGAACTTAAAATTATATCATCATATATAAATTTTCAGAGGCACATTGAGATATTAGTGTGAAGAATTAAAACAGAGAAATCAAAGATATTTTAAATAAATGGAGAGCTATTCCATGTTCATGGATAGGAAGACTTAACAATATCATTAACACATCATTCTTCCTAACTTGATCTATAGATTCAATGCAACCTCAATCAAAATCTCAGCAAATTAGTCGATACAGTTTATATGGAAAGGCAAAAGATCCAAAATAGCCAACATTATACTAAAGAAGAACAGTCAGAGGACTGACACTACCTGATTCCAAGGCTTACTATAAAGCTACAGTAATTCAGACAGTCAGTGTAGTTACTGGTGAAAGAATAGATCTATGGAACAGAATAGAGAACACAAAAATAGACCTACACAAATATCTCCAACTGATTTTTGACAAGGAAAGGCAATAAAATGGAAAATGATACTGTTCAAAAAATGTTGCTGGAAAAATTGGGTATCCACATGCAAAAATATCTAGACACTGACCATAAGCCTTTCATGATAATTAACTACAAATGGATCATAAAATTTGCTGTAAAATGCAAAACTATGAAACGTCTAGAATATAACGGTTTGGCAACATTGTGTTTGACAATTTTTTTTTTAAACACACCAATAGCAAGATCCATATAAGAAACAATTGATAAATGGAACTTCGCTAAGCTGAAAAACTCTGTTCTATAAAAGACACTGTTGGGCTTCCCTGGTGGCACAGTGGTTGGGAGTCCACCTGCCAATGCAGGGGACGCGGGTTCGTGCCCCGGTCCGGGAGGATCCCACATGCTGCGGAGCAGCTGGGCCTGTGGGCCATGGCTGCTGTGCCTGCGCGTTCGGAGCCTGTGCTCCACAATAGGGAGAGGCCACAGCAGTGAGAGGCCCACGTACTGCCAAAAAAAAGACACTGTTAAGGGAATGAAAAGACCAGTCACAAACTTTGAATAAATATTTGGAATATTTGGTATATGTGATAAAGGGCTTGTATCCAAAATATATAAAGAACACTTAAAACTCAAAATAAGGAAACAAACAAAAAGTGGATAGAAGTCTTAACAAATCTCACCAAAGAAGGTATACAGATAGTCGGTGAACATATGAAATGATACTCAATGTCATATCTCATTAGGGAATCGAAAATTAAAACAACAAGGAGATGCTAATACACTGTAATGGCTAATATCCAAAACACTGACAACGTGAAATGCTGATGAGGATGTAGTATATTCATTGTTGGTGGGAGTGCAAAATTGGACAGCCAATTTGGAAGACAGCTTGGCAGTTTCTTAACAAACTCAACTTACTATTACCACAGGATCTAGCAATCACACTCTAGGTATTTACACTAACTAACTGAAAACTTACATTCAGGTAAAGCCTGCACTCAAGCATTTATAGCAGCTTCAATCATAATACCCAAAACTTGGAAGCAACCAACATGTTCTTCATTGATGGATGGACAAATAAATAATGGTACATCTGTACAATGGAATATTATTCAGTGCTATAAAGAAATAAGCTACCAAGTCACAAAAATACATGGAGGAACCTTAAAATGCACATTGATGAGTCAAAGAAGCCAATCTGAAAAAGCTACATACTGTATGATTTCAACTATATAACATTGTAGAAAAAGAAAAACTATAAAGATAGTAAAAACATCAGTGGTTGCCAGGGGCTGGGAAGGGAGAGAGGGAGGGATGAATAAATAGAGCACAGAGGATTTTTAGGGCAGTGAAAATACTCATTAGGATACTGTAATGGAGGATACATGACATTATGCATTTGTCAAAACCCAAAAAACTTTTCAACACAAGGAGTGAGCACTAATGTAAACTATGGGGTTTAGTTAATAATAATATGTCAGTATTGGTGCATCAATTGTATCAAATATGACACAGTAATGCAAGATGTAACCAACAGAGGAAACAGGCCTGGGAGGAGTATATGAGAACTCTGTACTTATTGCTCAATTTTTTTTGTGTGTGTGTGAATCTAAACCTCAAAAAACAAAGTTTATTAGTTGAAAAAAACTAGAATGTTGGCAAGATTGAAGGAAACGATAGCAGTTGGAAGTACTAATGTAAGTCAATAATAAAATGCAAACTAGGACAAAGGTAATGAAAATGGAAAAAGGGGAATGACTTGAAAGATACTTAAAGGTAGAGTCAATGTCACTTAGGGTTAGATTGGATCATAGGGTTTGGGGACAATGAGGGAAAGAGAAGAAACTAGACTAACTTTCACAAGTTTGAGTTGGGTGCCTAGGTGATGTCAATCATGGTCTGGAATAGCAGATTATTGTGGAGATCAAGTCCTGATTTTATCTTTGACTTCTAGAGTTTTACATGATAGTGGCAAATGATAAAGGAGTTGTCCTATAAAAAATAATACGACTGAAAATTTAAAACTTAAAGATGCTCTCTTGTCAAAGATTTGTAGGTGCTGTGTTTTTAGAATAGACTTTCTCTATTTACTAATGTCTATACTCTGTAAGCCAGTTTTAGAATGGAATGAGAAAAGAAGAATTTAAAACCTGCTTAGACCATGATAATGAGCACAAAAGTTAACGGCGGCTGAATAGAAAGAGTCAGATACTGTGAAAGAGCAAGTACTAAGAATTATTTCCAAATTATTAGGCAATCCATTTTTGCATGACATCTACTGTGGAGGGAAGCTGACTTAGATATGAAAACACTACAAACCCCTTAGCATGAGAGGCTTCAACTGTGTCTCTTAAAATGTTTTGATTTCTTTGTGTAAGTGCTTCTGCATATCATTGCCTCTAACTACACCCTTACTTTGAAAACTGAGCTGGTAATTTAGATAGCATATCACAAGTGTGGCCAAGCAGGAGAATATTAAATGGATATGCAAATTGACTCATGAATATGAATAGCATCTGAAGTGATAAAGACTGTCATAGAATCATAAAATTAAAAATAGGATTTGATTATAAAGACTCAGGTTCTGTAGAATAAATTACAAGTGCCTCACTTTCCTTAGGATTCTTAGTTTCTTGAATGGCAGACAGCATTCTCCTACACCATTTTTTTTTTTTTTGTAAATAAGAAAATGAAGAGTATGCTAAATGCTGATAGAGCTGTCTGAGGTAGAATATAGAGTACTTACTTGGTTTGTAATATCTAATATTAGTGTTAATATCTTTATTAGCAATAATATCAAATATTTTTGATAATCTATGTTTTTTCTCCAAGAACTTTCATAGAAATGTGTCATGGGCTACTTGCATTGTAAGTAGAGCAACTAGTAATCTGTTTATAGAGAAGTAAACTGTGGCTCTGAGAATTTAAGAAAGTTGTTCCAGTCAAAAGCTACATTGAATTCCAAGTCTGGGGACCAAAATCCAGGACATTTTATATCAGATGAGTTTCTTAGAGTCTGCCAGAGTTGAAACACTTGGTTGTTATTTTGGTTTTGTCTTTTTTTGTTTCACTGTATGTAAGGAAATCTCTCTCGTGATCTGGAAGAGGGCAAACCACTTTAGTGTCTTTGCAGTCCCTTCTTTCTGAAGGGGAAGTGTAGGCATCCTTGTGGTATTGAGGAGAGCTGCCTAAGGAGAAGTGAGTAGATCTGAAATCATGGGTTTCAATACTTTTTGGGTGCAGAACATGTCAAAGGAGAAGCAGGTACAGTTTCTAGTACATGCTATGAGTGAACTCAGTGCCAGCCTCAGCAGAGCATGCTGGAGGTGGTCCATACCAAGCAGGATTTACACAAATAAGTGAAAAGTTTTGTTCTTATGGAAATGTTTAGTGGCATTAACCTAGGACATCCCTGTCCCTTCACAAAAACAGAATTTACAGCCAGCAAGTGATCGAAGGATCATACTATTCCCTAACTCATTTGAGTTATTTAAAATGATTCATGATTATTTTATGAAATTATGTTATTTCATTATTAAGAAAATTATTTATCCATAATCGCATGTAATTCTAATGTAAATATATGTGAGTTCACATATTCTATTTGTTTCTTTTATGCCAGAGTAAACTTAGATTTCTATCTCAATTTTTAGCCATAGAAATGGGTAAGATTTATCTCAGGTAGTTTTTGAAATTGTTTTCAATTATCTCAATAAGTTTATTTCACCAGCCAGCTAAGAATTTGACTTCCTGGAGGCTTCTATTTGAGATGAATTGGCTTACCAATGCCTAAGCCTGAAAGATAATACATCAAACCAGACATTTTTTCAAGTTAATGTGGGAAAAAATGACTGCTTCAGTAACGGCAGACAATCAACTTGACAACTGGCAAACTCCTTTATTCCATGGTACAAATTCAATAAACGTTTACTGAATAAAAAAGGGCCAAGCCCAGGCAGGTAGGTCATAGCAATACAAGGATTCCTGACGTAGTATCTGAACACCAATGAAAATATTGACATTCTCTTCAGCAAGTACAAAATTCTTTATTCCAAGTCTCACGGAGAGGACCCATTGATTTATACGGTTGAGTTGAGATACAACTAAACATGAAGAAGATTTGAACATATCCTGTGGCTAAGAGATACTGTAATTATAACAAAAGCAATAAACTCTATTACAGTTGGCCCTAATGATGTCACTGAAACAGCTTTTGCTATTCGTGTTATTAAAGGTAATGCATAGTATTATTCTCTTATTGTGTTAGATCTCCTTGCAGTGTGTAATGTGTTTACCACCTTATCTACCTCGAAACACACTTTAGCTTTCACACACACTGCCTCCATTTACATTTCTCATTGTCTCCTCACAGCCTAACTTAGAGGCCTCCCTTCTAATAATAGAGCAGCATATAGTTGTGTGTTGTGGAGTCCAGAATTCAACAGCTTAGGCCTTACACTTCTAGAGTTGCACCCCTTACCACAAGGCAAGGAAAGGCAGGAGGGTGAGGGTGGAGTGGGAGGATGAAGAAATAAGAAAGACCACCAGGAGCCCATGGCCTCCTTCTAAAACAAATCCCCATAAAGACTCTAGGCAAAACCAATGGATTTCAGGGACTGCCCATGTATGGGTTATGCTGCTGTGGTTCTGAGAGGTGGCCAAGGAACAGCTGTTTGGGTTAAAGGGAGATGAACAGACCACATCATTGCAGTCACAGGTGACATCAACACAAAGCAGGGATAGGAAGGATGTAGAAAGAAGTAGAGAACAGATGGGCCATGGGCTTTCTCTCCATCCATACACTTACCTCTGGAATGCACAAGAAACTGGTGAAAGTGGATGCTTCTGAGGAGCTAAATTTATTCACACACACAAGAAGTAAAACAGACAGACAAAGGTCCAGATGATTTCAATAGCAAATTGTACCAAAATTTCAAGAAAAACATAAACACTGTCTTATGACTTTCCCAGAAAATAAGAAAGAGCAGATCATTTATTACTTATTGATTGACTTATTAAACCAATTAATCTATTAGGGCTATTTTACCTTGATATTAAACCAAACAATTGAAGGTGTAGAAAAATATTATACGCCATTTTCTTTGTGACAAAAGCAACTAAAAGTAAACTTGAATCAGCCCTATTTTTTAAATTACCACAACCTGATCAAATAGGCAGGTTTCCAAAATTGTAATAATTGTTACTATTTGCAAGTCTAGTAAAAGAATAAAGAAAAAAGAGTGAGCATCCATAAATAGAAGGAAGATGAGACATGCAGGAAAAAATGACTGGAGAGGCTTTGTTTTTTTAGACGAGAGTCAATCAAGGGATGTGGAAATCCATGAAGAATTATATAATGCCAAATTTTATTACATACACTTTATTTAACTGAGGTGTAACACATAAAATCTTTGAGAAGATTCTTACTATTACTACTACTAATGCACACACACACACACACACACACACACAAAATCAACTTGTGTAATTTTATGTTAAACATTTAATAAGCAAGAAGAATTGAAAAAAGAAAGGCAGAAAGGAAGAAAGGGAGGAAGAAGCAAGAGAGGGAAAAAGAGAAAAAAGTGAGGCAGATTGGAAGGAAAGACAAAGTAAAAATGATAGAGACTCAAAGGAAAACATTTTGAATGAGTTAATAAAATAGTTTAGCAAGATTGTTGATATATATTAGTATTCAACAGTCAATAGAATCCCTATACAGCAGGAACAATATTTTTGAAAATAAAATTTTAAATTATTTTATTCCCATCCCGTCAAAGTAGCAAAAGTTATATCCAATATAAGAAAGGCAAGACTGTTAAGAAAAAAAATTATATTTTGAACAAAATTAATGAGGACACCAATAAAAAACAAAGTAAACATTATAATTAACGGGGAAATGTCCCATGATTTATACAAAACTTCAATGAAATTACAACCAAAATTCCACCTAAGCCTTCAAATAATTTGATAAGTTAATTCTCAATTCATAAGAAAATATAAGAATGAAGAAGAATCCAGATAATTATGAAGAAAAACACCAGGGGGAATTTAACCTATAAAATACTAAGTCCTGCAGTCAGGCTACATTCAGTTAAACATTATTCACTAAAACAAACAATCATAGAACTGAAAAGAGGAACATGAATCCAACTCATGTGTATTTAGGAATCTTGGTGTGTAACATTTTTGGGGTTCTTCTGATTGTGTACTCATGCAGCGTTTACACGTGCTTCTCTGTCCTTTGTATATGACAGCTTGATACAGAGGCTTGAAGGAACTCAGGTTCAACCCCTTCTACAAGACTTCAGGCAGCTTTATGTTCATTTATCAGGAGACATTTATAATATCTGGTTTTATTCATTTTTGGAGAACAACAAGAGATGCTCAATGTCTGTCTATTCATTGTGGAGAGGGGAGGCAAAATGGTAATATTCTAGCTGTATCTTTTTGCTTTCATTTATTGGTTAGAATAATTTTATGGCATGTTCCTTTTCATCTATATTTCTATAAGATTTAGTTCATATAGGAAAGGTAAGATAAATGCTTAATTCTATTCTTTGACTTTCAATATGATGAATGAGTTCCCTCTCATCTCTCAAAGTAACCAATTAATAATTATGAACACATAGATTTAAATATATTTGTTACCTTTAATCTATACTAGAGAATTTTTTATCCATTTTGAAGCTTAAAAGGCCACATCATTGGCAAGCGGGAACCCCTTCAAGTTGACTCCTGTGTCCTTTACTCATGATCCTGTTGACTGTAATAGCTTTATTTTTCTATCTAGTATGTCAGGAAGTTTCTGGCTTATCTTGTACATTTCTGCAACAGACCTAAGTCAACAATTCCTCTGAAAAGACCTAATAATATATTTTGATAGGAAATGATATTGTATGACCACAATTTGTGCTCTATGAAAGTTCATTGTCCTGGTACTCATTAGTTCTAGAACTTTTCAGTAGACAAATCTGAGGAGATTATATACATATAAAATATATAGATTATAACATATAAAACTCACGTATATATATATATTTTTTTTTTTCTAATGAGTTTTAGGCTGATGTTCAAATCCAGGAACATGTAGGTTTTACTTAACCTCTTCTATAATGTACCTCTATCTCCTCTCTGCCACAAAGATTTCCACAGAAAATACCACAGAATTTCCAATGATAGAAGGAATAATGAAAAAAAGAATATCTCTGACTATGCACTTGTTTAATCAGAATTTTTATTTATTTTATTCCAAGACCATATCTTGGAACAAAAATAAAATACTAGTACCACCACCACCAGTTGCAAAAAATCTTTAAATTTTTTGCATGGGCTGCATTTATTCTATCCCCTTAATTTTTATGTATGTTTGTATACATTACAATAAAGACTATATCTATATTTTTGGATCATATATCTTTCTCACAATTTCATAACATTATCTCCTCTTTTTACAAACCATTTTACTTACATATTCCATGAGTCTTTACCATATATTTAATGTTCAACACTAGTCCTTATGTTTGTGTCTCTCTGCTCATTTTGGTCATCTGAAATTTTCTCTGTAGTAAATTTTTAGAATGATCTCATTGGAACGATATTGCCTGATAATACACAGGGAATATGTTTGACAACAGTTTGTACCATTAGTAACTGAATGTTGATTCCAGTTCATTTGCTGCGTAGAAGATAGATAGATGATAGATAGGTAGATAACAGATAGATGATAGATAGATAGATAAAACAAGACAAACTTTCATTATACAATATCTTTCTGATATGTGATAGAAATTTACATTATATATTCCATATTCTATTTTGAAATTTTAAAATGCTTGTGAAATTAACTAAATTGATTTCACTATCTACTACTGGGTTAGATTCTGAAAAACACCACATCAAGAAATGAGGTAAATAGGATAACCTTTCTGGACCTGAGAAATCAGGCATACCATGGCAACAAATACTGGTACCCTATCTCTCATCCAATCTACTCCTCTCCCACTGTTCTCTTCCATTCCTACTTCCCTATTCCCATTGCCACTCCTAGGCTCCTTCTCCCACTCTGCCAGCACACACACCACTTCCTTGCATTCCCACATGTTGTTCCATGAAAGATAATGTGTTAGGAGACTTAACTTACAGTAAGTACACCCATATCTTCGCTTATGACTACAGCAGGCACTTTTCAGGGAAATACTGGAAGACAGCCAGAGAGGGCACAGAGCCTCGAATCTGCTGCTGCAGAATGACCTAAAGCTTCTGTGACTCAGCCTCACATCCTATTTTCAGGTTAAGTGAATATCATATGAACATTATATAAACCGTTACAGGATTTCTAAGGTTAAGTTCAGTATGTAGATAATTATTTAATATAATCAAAGTAATTAGAGTTTGCTTATATTCAAAACAGGTTTCAAAATGTATCCTAGGAGACAGAATTAACAATGAGAACCTAAAATTTTCATCTCTTAACTTTCAAGGATTTAAAGTATCAAGGTTAATATCGCATTTTAAAAGGTTTTGCATTTATACATGGTAGAATGCCAAAATATATAACCTGTTAACACAGCAATCAGTGTACCTCCTTAAACATGTCATTAGGCCACTGAAGCCATTAAAATGTTTAGACTAAGTACTAAAGCTAAAGCCGCTCTTGGTCCTTTTCATGATCTCACTGGATTTCTATGTACCATTTACTTGCATTTTAGAAACATCTAACCTTGTTCTAAAAGAGTAATTTTAAACTTTTTCACCTCAGATTTTCACATGTTCTCTGCAAGTTGTCATTAATACAAATTTGCATTTTCATAGCATTTTCATTTCACATACTTCATAGTGTAACTTCTAGGAGTTAATAACCTTTATGCCCTATAACTGAAAACTTTCTGATAAAAGACATCAGCATGTTGGTGACTTCCCTGGTGGTCTGGTGGTTAGGATTCCACACTTCTACTGCAGGAGGCACAGGTTTGATCCTTGGTAGGGGAACTATGATCCCACATACTGCGAGGCAGGGCCAAAAAAAAAAAAAGTTGACATGAGCTTGTTCATACTGTCCCCATAAATGCATCCCAGTAATCATCCCTATGACATACAATCAGGAAAAATCAAAAGAACAGTTTTCTTCAGGCAGTGGACAGAGGGGAAAAGATCTCAAAATCACTATGAAATAGTCAAGGGTCACTTACTTGCACTGACCTAGTCTAGCTGCTTCTGTTGTTTCAATGATAAGATGATAAAGATTTTTGGTTTATAAGAAAAACATCTTATACAAAAATATACCTATTGTTTTTTAGAAAAGGGTTGAAAAACATGCATTACATAAAATATGTACATAAGAAAACATTATGTTTGTATTCATATCAGACAAATTAGGCATCAAGAAAAGAGTAATATCAAAAATAAAAAGGACATTTCATAATTATGCAATACTTTATCAAGAGGCTGTAGCTAAAGAAGTTGTAAAATGGAAATTTATCCCATTTTTTATGTTATATTAGGAAAAGTAAAAGGTGTAAAACCAACGACATTTTCCTACATGAAAGTGTAAGAAAAACAAAAAGAAAATTAAAACCAACGGAAGTAGAAGACAGGAAATGTAAAAATAAAAACTAATCTATTTGAAATAGTATTGTAACTGGGCAAACAGTAGAGAATATCAACAAAATTAAAAACTAGCTTTCAAAAGTATTGATGAAATTGATAAACACATAAGAAAATGAATCAAGAAAAAAGGGAGACTCATAAATTACCAGTATTAAGAATAGCAAAGGAGATTTTGCTACATAACCTATAGATACTAAATTAATAATAGCAGCATATAATTAATATGGTAGCCAACTTGAATGAAATAGAATATTTATGACACAAGATTTAAAAAATAACAACAAAAAATTAAAAACTTGAAAAATCCCTAAATCTATTAAATATAATAAAATTTATTAAAAATCTTAACCCCACACACACATAACCCCTTCCCCCCACTCACACAAACACACACTTTCACTCACTCCAGACCCAGATAACTTGTTGGTAATTATTTCAATCATTTATTGAAGAAATAATGTCAATATTTTTCAACCTGTTTCAATAAAAAAGAATAGTAAACAATTCTAACTCATATTATGAAGTCAGCAGAACCCTGATACCAAACCAGAAAAACACATCACTCTCACTCAAAAAAAAGTTAACATGCCTATAAAGTAAGTGCAAAATATTTAAGCAATATTAGCAAATTGAATTCCCCAACACTTTGAAGAAATAATGCTTCATGACCAAGTACAATAAACTTCATCAAAGTTAACAACTATGCTGAACATCATTATTAAGATAATGAATAGAGAAGCCACAGTCTAGGAGAATATATTTGTAATAATAGAACTGACAAGGATACTTTACCCCTTAAAATCTGAATATTTAAACCTATCTATGTATCTATCCTCTTCAGCTTTTCAATACTAAAAGACAAGAAAACATACAAAAATCTGGGCAAAAGACTTGCACAGACATTTCACAAAGAATGACATTCAAATGGCCAATAAGCACATGAAAAGATGAAACAAACCCAAATCTATTATTTCGTGTCAACCAATGGCGTAAGAAAAAAAAGTGTATTTCCTTTTGCTAGGATCATTCTTCTAGTGAGGTCATATAATAATATCAAATCATATTATATATAAGAGCATATGATTAACTCATATTAGTTATCACATAAATGAAAATAAACCCCACAAAATATCACTATTTCTCTCAGAAAGACTTGAAAAAATCTAACAACCAAAAGGTTGCCAAGGAAATGTTGTAGACTTCAAAAAATTGTTTAGTGGTTTCTTTTAAATTAAGCACATACATACTATTGACCCCCCAAAATGTAATCTTACTTATTTATCCAGAGAAATAAACATAAAAACCTGTATCCATGAAAAAGAGAATCAAACAAGCAAACAAAACATATACCATGAATAATCACAGAAGCTTTATGCATTGTAGCTCGAAACTGAAAACAACCTAAATTTACATCAATAGGTAAATGATCAAACAGATTTTGGTAATCATTGGAATACTATACAACAAAGGAAAGAACTAATAATGTTACAACATGTAAGAATCTCAAAAATATTTTGTTGAGTAAAGTCACAAAAAATTATATATTGTGTGACAGTTTTTGTGTAAATGTCCACCTTAAGCAATGATACAAATGATATCAGAAATCAAAACAGTAAGTTGTTGACCGGGGTTAAGGTACTGCTCAAGAGTTGACAGGGAAAGGGTACTAGAAAAGTATTTGGAGCAATGGGAATATTCTACAATGTGACAAGGATGTAGGTCACCTGCCTGTATACATTTTTTTCAAAACTCATTTGATTTATATTTAAGCTCTGAACATACATTTATACAAATTATGTCTCAAAAATGGAAATATGCAAATATTATTTATTTATCTTTTTTACTGTACGAGCATTGTTTACTGCATAACCATTTGTCTACTTCATTCTACCGCACTGAGAAGACTCGATGATGATGATTTTGGCCTCCTCAATTATCCCTGCCTAGAACTACTATCAGTACATGTCACTAAATCAATCCTCTCTCTCTCTTATTTTTATTTTTTTCATATCGTCCAGCCCTTGCCCTACATTATGAGATATATTGTCACTTTATCTTAACTCTTATGCTTTAAATTACTATGCTGACAATTATATTTTCAATTCATAGCATATTTTATATCATTTTCTTTTTATAGTAACATTCTTATCTTGTGGTTGAAAAATCTTCTTGAATTTCTCTGTGAACAATTATAGTAAATCTTTTGGCTTCCTACTGACCCATGTTCTTGTTATTTTGTTTGTTTTGTTTAACTTGATTGTTCTCTTTCATGCTAGTTTTCCTTATATATCTGTAGCTCTTGAGGCTCTTTTCATACTAATGAAAGAAGGACTACATGGCTTTTTCTCATTTCTTGATTAAGAGTCTGCTGCTATTGCTCTGATTTACTTTTGAATTTCCAGCTGAAAAGAAATGGTGACTGGAATTCTGAGTGGAATTGGTAAGTTTACCAGATTTGTCACATTGTAAACTTCACTTTATCATCACTGTTCGGAAAAGGCCCATCTGACTTGAAGTCAACAAAATGTCAGAATAAGGGGAGCCACAGTCCCATTAAATAACATGGTTAATGAAAGAACTCCAAGTAATTTTGATTTTGTTTTATTCTTGGTTATAAGTGTCACATTGCTTAGCTCTCTTGGAGGGATGAGAGACAACTGGAAAAACTTCTCTGGAGATAAATTTTCAGTAACTTTATTCCTTTTCTCATGCTTTTCACCAGTTCTTAAACTGTCCCCTTCCCTGATTTCCATCAGGAAGATCAGCTCCAAATTTGCAGCCCCTCCTCTTCACAATGCAAGCTACACGTTTATCCGCTCTACGTATCTGTGTATCTGTAGATTTATTTCCCATTACTTTCTCACTACTAGAAAACTGCCAACATAGATTTATCTCTTGTGATTCACCATACTATCATCCCAGTGAAGGATGTTGAGAAAAACATATGTGTTCTGTCCACAGTTTTCAAGAAAAAATAAAAAGCCTAGCCTACAAGATTTAACAAACTGTGTAATTTTACTTACTATCATCAGAGTTCATGTCACTGCAATAGTGAAAACAATTTTTCTATAATAAAATTGCATCAAAATTTACTGAAATTATACTTCTAGATAAATTATTTCATTTATCTCAGCCAATTTTCGTATCTCCTAAAGTAGGTAGAAACCATAGTACTTACTTCATAGAGAGGTTGATAAGATTAAATTAAATGAGACATATGAAGAAACTTAGCATTCTGCCTGGCACTTACTAAGATTTCAATAAGTTTTAAGCATAAATGTTATTACCCCTTACCTCCCTCATCCCTTTGTACATTCTGTGGGATGCAGCACGCTTTGAAATGTACACTTGGTCTATTCCTCAATGACTTCCTTGTCCGAATGTATGCATGTGGGCAATAATTAATTGATAATCATGTTATTACTCATTCATCTATTCTAAACTTGAAGTCAATTATCCACTTTAAGGATAGTCCCAATTTAGCAGTGATTCGCTGTTTTGTACTGCTCAGCTACTTTGTAATGATTTATCTAATTTGCTATTTCTGGCTTCCAACTGAATTTCAAAAATTGAAGTGAAACATCTTATTATATAACATTGAATTCTCCAAGTACCTCCCATTTGTCCCATCCTAAATACACCCCAAACTTCCTGCTACATAATAAGAATAACATCCCATGTCATATGCATCATAAGAATAATTTAGTCAATGGTGATTGACTCTCAATTGACAGTCATACTTAAGCTATAATTGAAAACATTCTCCACACTACAATTTGGTTAATTTGTTTGTTCCTGAGTATAATTTATAATTCCTGCTGTATTCTGCTCTTGAAGTATAATCAAGAGGAAAATCTGTTTCCAGTTACTGTAACAAATAGAAGGAATTAAATCAATGTTAAATGGCAAGGATTATGCTAGGTTTTGTGATGAAAATAGTTCTAATATCTGAAATACAAATGTCATGTCTTCAGTATTTCATAACCTAAACACTGAGCTACTCAAACTACTGCCATCTGAGAACTAGCATAAGGCTTGAACTAAAAAAATACCCTAGAGATTTTCTAACGGGATTTCATTTTTCTTTTTGAATATAATATATGCTTGTTAAATATAAAGTTGAAAAACAAAGTAAAATCACTTGTAATTCGTTATTGAAGGCAAAAAATTCAAAAGAATCAAGTGAATAAGAGAATAAACAATAAAGCTCAATGTAGCATTCCTACTATAACAAATTAGAGACAGACTAGATAAAAAGATTCAATTCATAATAGATAGAAACCCATAAAGAATCTAGCCACAAGAGTATAAATATATAGGACCTTCGCGAAAAGAAATAATAATGATTTAATGCATTGAAAGCCATTACAACTTGCTGAATAGAGAATTTTGCCACTCATTTTCATGTATTTTTATTCTGGCAAAGTGTCAGGAAAAGTTTAAATAATGGTGGTAGTAGTCACCCACATTTTGTTTTGATTTCAATAAGAGTTCATCTAAAATTTCTTGTTTTATATTTGATAAATTTTTGCATAAAAAAACATTTTAACTAATGTTAAGGAACTTATGAGTTTTTTTCTTTTTAAAAAAAATATTTGCTGGTGTTCTTGTTGGTTTGCTTTTATTTTGGAAATAGTGTGGTAGATTGTATTATGGTTCCCAGGTATATTCTCTACTTCCTATTGGAGGATCTGTCCCAGCTCCACACCACATGATATTCAGTACTCTTGTGGGAAGGGTACAATGTCCCGTTAATGATACTCATGGATCTGTTATGTACCAGATCAATGGTATCTGAGAAAACATGGTAAATGCTACTTATGGGCAAAGCTTTTAAAAATATCACAAATTTCCATCAGTTCTGTCTCTCTTTCCGCCCCCCCCCCCCCCCCCCACCAAGAGAATGTCCCAAATAAGGCTGCTTCTCCAGCCTGGGTTCTGGGAAAGGGAGACCCAAGGAGCATATCTGAGCAACCTCTAGTTGTTGACATAAAACATGAAAAGGACAGAGATATTTGTTGTCAGCCCCTAAGATTTTGGAGTGGTTAGTCATCACAGCAGTATGGTACTCATCTTAAGCCTCTTACCATCAATGAAGATAAAAAGAAACTTGTATCTTTTCTGAACAATGATCAGCGTGATAGTCATCATTTCCTAAATCAAACCACCTTCACATTCCAAGGTTAAATGATAATTTGGCATAATAAAATATTCTTATACATCAACATTGTTGGCTTCAATTTGTTAGTAGTGAGTTTTATTTAGACCCTCCTCACCCCCATAGGTTTTTAATCTGGGTCTATTAGGTTTTTTTTAAATAATTATTTATGCTTACAATTAATTGCCAGAATTTCCATATTCTTCTCTGTTCCAAGGGAGTTTATACATCCTAATATTGTGCGTTAATTAAAGTTTAAAAGAGGTATCCTTGAAAATTATCTTTGCCTTCACTATATTTAATTTTTCTTAAACTGTTGATAATTCAAAAGTTTGTATTAGTGATTTTTAAAACTCTTTATAAAAATATTCTTTCTAATTTTTAGTGTAGTAGCCTCATAAAATTGTAACCCTATACTCACCTTATGGTGCAAAACTACACTTCTCATTGGCATCCTCCTCTGCAGGTCCTTGTCATTTAACTTTCGTTGCCTACCATTTCCTTCACGTGCTTCTCATGGCATAAAAATCTGTTCATATCCCCTATCTGCCATTGTCCCTTCTCTAATTCTCCTTATTTACTTTTGTTAGGGGTGGTATATATTTCATCCATTCTTTTCTTATAATTTTACCAAGTATATAAATGGGATTAAAAATGTTTACACATGTATTCAATTTGCCACATTTACTAACATTCCTTTCATAAGTTTATACTCCTCCCTTTCAAGGCTCAGCTTAAATGACACATTTTCTGTGTCAGATCCCTTGAAATTCCAAAGTAGAACAATTACTCCTCCCTCTGTGCTCTTCTAGAACTTTGCTTATCATGTTAATATAGCAATAGTTATATTATATTTCAGCTACATTTGGACATATTTACCCTTTTTATAAACTGTTTTACTTTGTAACATTTTATTCATTACAGAAAACCATCTGGCATATGACGGATGCTCAGTCAATTTTTGTTGAATTTAATTGAAATTCAAGAAATTGGCATCCATAATATTCATCCTCCCTAAATTACTAGGTATGAGTTGGCTTCATTTGAAACTCACATGAGTAGAGAGGGTAGGAGAACTTTTGTCGAATTTCCAAGAGTTATTTGTTTTCTTTTCATTGAAGTGAAGATATGAATTAATATTTAAGAGAAATGTTTCCCTCTGCTTGGATTTCTGGTTATATAAATGTAAAACAGATGTCCTATACCAGAATGCAAACTATTAAATAAAGAAAAGTTCTCTGTTTTAAATAATAAAATAGTTCTGCCTACAGTCTTAAGAGTGTTTATATTGCAAAGGACTTACATTTCTGAGAACATGATTCCAATATGTGAAGGTGGAGGAAGAATTGGAGAATACCAGACCTTATCCAGGTCCTTTTCCTGGAGTGAAGATAAAAGAGAGGTGAGCAAGTTGTCCTTGGTAACAAGTCTCCAGGCTTAATTAGGAAGGGTTACTGCAAATGACCTTACACTATATACTTTTGGGGTGGTCATATATATTATGCTTTTTCTTCTTTCTGCATTGTTTTTCCCTACTGTTAACCCCATGCCACCTGTAAAGCTTGGTTAAATGTCACTTGGCTTGGGAAATGAAAGTATACAGTAAGACCCCAGGGGAATAGGGACAGTGGCAGCCATGTGAAGATGATTGTAAGATATCATTCATTAAATCAATCAATCAAAAATATTTACCTAGCACCTAATATGAGCCAGGCAATGGAGATAAGGCAGTGAACCAGACAGACATGATTCCTATTTACAATATACTGCAACAAATATAAATTAAACATGTAGGGTCAATATCTAATATTTTTTCCAATTTCTAAGGTTTTCTTTTACTAACTCAACTCATGAGTCAGTATGCTGCTGCTATTGGGATTGCTATAACTTTAGTACGGAAATTGTCATAAAATACAGAATTGAATTCTAAAATAAGATACCTTGCCAAACTCCTGTAACCCTAGATTTATGCAACACTTAAAATAAATACCTATCAATGAAATTAATCATTTTACTTCCTTTTGGGACCAACATTTATATTGGAGGTATTCTCTTGATGGTTATGGCACACACCTTCTGACTTTACACTTTACTATGATCACTTGCCCAAGCCCTGAATGTGCCTCAGTGAGAGACCTTCAAAAATTTGGGAGCTAGCCACTTACCAACACTCAGCAAATATTAAAACTAGCACTTGAAATGGGTGAGAGAATGCAATATAAAAGACAAATTTCTGAGAAGATAAGTAAGTAATTTCCATGAGGTTTATCATACAAAGAAGGAGAAAGAGACAGGGAAAAAGGACAGAAGAGGGAGGTATGAGCAATATTAAATACAACTACAAATGTATAACTTGGAATCTAAGGAAACCACTGCAAATCAAAATAAAGGGAAAATTATGTTTGCTGTTGTTTGTTTTACATTTTTCATGTATAAAACTTCCAAATGTGAAAGCTGACATTATTAGTTTACCAAAAATGTACTAACATCACACTTATGACTGCTCCTCTATTCCATGGACAAGTACACATGTAGTTTAATGGAATTACTCACTGTTATGTTTTTAATCTTAATCCCTGATAAAATATTTATTTTTGAGCTTCATGTTTACCACTGTCTGACTCATCACCATGTTGAAACTTCAAGTTCTTTCCAACTTAATTAAAATGAAAACAGTGAGGAAATTTTTATAACTCCATGAGATTACTGATTCAACACCTGGTATTTTGCCCTAGGTAACAGAGACTACAAATGGAGATTATCCAGAGGGAAAGAATGACTCAGGAGAGTACCTCTCATTTCTATGTCAGTAGTTAAAATCCAGTGCAAAGTTGTAGTGACTAAAGCTGCTTTCACCTGGGTGCCCACAGAAGCTGGTAAGAAAATGAGGGAAAGGGCTTCTCAAGGTTTGATAACACTTGTTGACTGGTAAGTTCCCCTGGCAGTCCCTGACAGGACGATTGATGCAGGAGCTACACAGGGGAGACTGGTGAGGCAAGACTAGCCTTCCTCCATGTGACTCTTCCTTCCAGATGTGGAGAAATCATTTCCATGTTTTTAATACCTGATATAAGAATTGTCTCAACGTTATTTGGCAAGATTAAAAATTGTTTTGTACTTTCAAAAAGAGAAAGTATTTTAGAATCTCCTTCAGATATAGTTCAAATGATGAGAGTCAAGAAAAGCCCAGTGGATGTTAGTTGGGTTTACATTGTCCACAGTCTATAAAACACAGATAAAAATGAAGGAAGTTGTTTAGCTTCTTCTATTTGGAAGTCAATGCATGAATCCATTCTGTACCTCTGAAATATATTTATAAATATGACATCTCTTATTATTTAAAATTAAATGGATAATTCAGAACTGTTATCTTACATTTATATTCTTAAGTAAAAGGTAATCCACTAAACCAGTATTTTTTTTAATAAAGGACATGAGATACAGGGAATAAAAAGTGTTTTACCTAGTTATATTTTACTTGAATTTTATAACCTTTGTATTTTTAAATTTTAATGTATTTTCTACAAAACCTTATTATAGTAAATTCAAGTGGGAGAACATGACACACTCTTGTGATCATTGCCACTTCAACTATATGTATATATAACATACACATATACATACATACATGCATTAAATAGTGAATGTAAATAAATAAATGCAGTTTTCTAGGCCATATTTTTGACCCAGCCCTTTAAGCAATCAGCATCTCCAATTATTGTTGATTCTTAATAATCTGCCTTTTAAATAAGCGCTCTTAGAGAATGTGAGAGAAGTAAGAAATAACCAAGATCACCTCAGTTTTCAAATGAGAAAATTAAATGTCAGATGGCTTCAGTGAAGTTCTCAAAAGCAGATAGGTGGGTAGATAGCTGACAGAAGATAAATGATAGATAGATAGATAGATAGATAGATAGATAGATAGATAGATAGATGTAGAGATATTTCTTCTGACTCCAACTTATGTGTATTTTTGCCACACAGCGTTGTGTGGTTGTGTTTGTTAAGGTTCTTCTAGTTGACACTCACTCTAGAAGGCATAAGCAAAATAAACTTATTGAAAGTTTCCTTGGGAAACCCAGTGAAAGAAGCAAAGTGAAACATGTAGTCCTTAGTCAGGACAAGAGCCAGAGCAGGACTGAGACCTCAGCCGTAAGAGTTTACAGGAATTATCTCTAAGGTGTCAACTTATCTCTAAGGTCTTAGATCCTAGGAGTCCCAATCTTTCCATTGCTGGTCAAGTTTCAAATTCTGGAAAAGAAAATCTGATTTGCCTAAACTGGATCGGGTTATATTCCCTTGGTTGGAAACCATGGCCAAGGAGATAGGTCTAAGAGCATAGCTATAGCCCCTGGAGAAACGTATGTGTATTGAAACCTTTTCCAACAAAAGAGGAATGATTTTGAGTGGTGACACCCAATGTTAATATTATGGGCAGAATTTTGGATATTCAAGAACAGTTGGAATAGAATATCCCACCTTAGGAGGCTAATACAGAACAATCCAATAATGAGATTAAGTCAGAAATATTTAGAGAACAGATATGATATAGCTGAACAGAAAGAACCAAATCCAAAATTGTTTGTACAAGAACAAAGGATAGAGGTGAGGTCAAATGTGCCACAAATTCAAGGTTCAGGATCTGAACTAAAATGGAAGGGCAGTGAGACATGATATAGGATAGAGGATATGGGATGATTGCTGTAGGTGGAATGAAAGTATCTTAGGTTTGATTTATTGAATGTAACTGCCCTATGCCTGAATGGATCCTGCTGGTTTAAGTGTGTTTGCAGAACAAGATTTTTTAACAACTTAGATTGTAAGAAAGTTGTTAGCCCCAGTGATGACTAGAGTTTTTATCCCAGAGAATATGCATGATGAATATCAAAAAAAATCTTGCAGTCTCACTTCCTGCTAAAGCTTCAGATTTTCATTTCCCTTTGTTTTCTCATGACAGTACTGATTCTATTAAGCCAGGAACTAAAATATTTTCTCCAAAATATTCTCTTTTCCTTCTCACATTCATAGTTCATAGTTCATTAATAGCATCACATTATTTGTCACGTAGGGGTTCAAATATATATCAAATTGATTGTATCAGAAATGCTTCTACATGCAAGTTCATCTCACCAGCATCCTACACAGGTAATCTGGGGCTTTTCTTTACAGTTTATCATTGTAATTCAGACAGTCTTGTTCTTAGTCTTTATTACTAAACTTTATAGAAATAGTCAAGTTCTCACTACAGTTAATATTTCATCTGGCCTGTTGCCCAGCTCACTTCTTTGACTGTTGCATGTGCCTTAGAGCTTGCATTTTATATGCTCCACTCTGAGGAATCTTTCTTATATTTTACACCAAACAAACCCTGTGCTCTCTCCCTCTCTTTGATCATGTACAACTGTGTACTCTCAGAGAGTATGTGACAAATTAAATCTACTTAAAAATATTTTTGCTTTAGGATAGATATTAATTCTTCCCCAAAGATCCAAGTTCCATTAAATTGTGCAGGCAATAATACTATTTTTAAACTTGTTTCTGGGTCTTTGGATGAAAAATATCAAGAGACAGAATTATAGCAGTGGAATGCCTTTTATAGATTATTTACCATTCATTTTTTCAAATAAGAAAGCAAAACCTAGGGCAGTCATTTGATTTTCCCAAAGACACACTATTAGCTGATACCAGAACTGGAATGTTTTTCCTCAGGCTTCCAGTGTATTGTTGTTTTTGTTGTTATTTTTTACTACATTGCAACTCACATCAATCTGTGCAACCTTACTAAGTGCTTAATTTAATTTTTAATAGTTGTTCATATTATCACATACTTTGCACATATAATGGATTAATGAGGCCTTATAGCAATTGATCAATCTTTCCTTTAAAATAAAAGTAGATTGTGCAAAAGTCTTAGTCTGAAAATTATTTTCTTAGGCTATATTTGGAAATGAAGTAGAAAAGTCAAACAATTTTAACACCTTAAGAAACTTTGTTCATATTACCCACTTTCTTTCTAATACAGTATCAAAGTACTCTTGCATAATAATTTGCTTAGAGACATATTCTTACCAAACCATGGTCAACACTGAGTATTATTTTTTTTTAATCTTTGCTAATTTTATGAGAGAACAATGAGGTATTATTTCAATAAAATAATATAATTTCCTAATAATATCAATAAATACCCTAAGATTGTGCTGAACAATATGGTAACCACTAGCCATAAGACCTTATAAATTTAAATGGAATGAAGTTAAGAATTCAGTTCTTCAGTAGCACTAGTCACACCTAAAGTATTCAATAATCACATCTGCATACTGGCTACTGTATCAGACAGGGCTGATACAGAATATTTCCAACATCACAGAAAGGTGTATTGAGCAATGACATTCTATGGTATTATTAACCCTAATTTACAGAGGAAGAAACTGGGGCTAAGCCACACATCCATCCTCCTATCTAATTCTGTATAACTTTTGTGTTTAATATATTTACTCTTGAAGAATATATATATTTTTTACTACTAGTGAAGGTAAACATAGACTTTTATTCAGCCATTCATATTTCCTGTGTTTTAAATTGTTCATTTGCATGCAATAGTCTACTGAGTAAATGAACACCCCTTAAAATTTCTTTCATCAATTTAGTAGTCTTTGTATTTTGTTTTTAGACTAATTTTACATTATTTCAAAGCAAATACAATATCATATAAAATTGGATAAAATTATATTAACATTGTCCCTACTGTTTTCTCTTCCATTATCCACTAAGGAGGATTTCGTGTTGACCCATTCATTTCTTCTCTCCTGTAATTTTCTTCCCTGCCAAACCAGTCTTTGATCTTCTGGGAAAAAAAAATAAATAAAAAGATAATAGAGAAGTAATATGAGAGATGATAATGAAAAGAAGACATCAGAGGTGTTTGTTCCAAAGTTCACCATAAAATGTTCACAGGCTCAGCAGAAGAGCTGCAGTGTTTAAAGATACTTGAAGAAGGATTAAATTTGAAGGGTTTAAAAGAATTGTTGTAGCTTAGGTTTACCTTCACATTGCCCTTTAAAAATAGATGGTTAAAAATTGAGTGACATTGAATGTCAGTTTTGGGGTTTTGGGTGTTAAATTGTGCTTGACTAGTTTGAGACTGGTTACTTTGGTTAATGGTGTTTTAAGTTCTAAGCATGGTGATATACTTTGACAATGGAAAATTTACAAAAAATACTATACTGCCACATATATGCCATACTTAACTGAAAGACCAAGGAAGTATGATGTGAAATACTTTATTCCATTAGTGTTAGTGTCTTAGTGTTTTTATTAACAGGAGCATTTTTTTAAAAAATTTTTGATCACACTGTGCAGCATGTGGGATCTTTTTTTTTTTTTTTTTTTTTTTTTTACAAGGCAAAGAGACATTTTATTTACTAAGCACATAAAACTTACCATCTCCTAGGCAATGTGGCAAAAGTTTTACAAGTATTAACTCATTTTCTCCTCACAGCCTCCCTGGGAGGTAATTACTATTTTTTTTTTTTTAACATCTTTATTGGGGTATAACTGCTTTACAATGGTGTGTTAGTTTCTGATTTATAACAAAGTGAATCAGCTATACATATACATGTGCTCCCATGTGTCTTCCCTCTTGCGTCTCCCTCCCTCCCACTCTCCCCCTCCCACCCCTCCAGGCTGTCCCAAAGCCCCGAGCTAATATCCCTGTGCCTTGCGGCTGCTTCCCCCTAGCTATCTACCTTACTACGTTTGTTAGTGTGTATATGTCCATGACTCTCTCTCGCCCTGTCAAAACTCACCCTTCCCCCTCCCCATATTCTCAAGTCCGTTCTCCAGTAGGTCTGCGCCTCTATTCCTGTCTTATCCCTAGGTTCTTCATGACATTTTTTCCCCTTAAATTCCATATATATGTGTTAGCATACGGTATTTGTCTTTGTCTTTCTGACTTACTTCACTCTGTATGACAGACTCTAGGTCTATCCATCTCATTACAAATACCTCAATTTCATTTCTTTTTAAGGATGAGTAATATTCCATTGTGTATATGTGCCACATCTTCTTTATCCATTCATCCGATGATGGGCGCTTAGGTTCTTTCCATCTCCGGGCTATTGTAAATAGAGCTGCAATGAACATTTTGGTACATGACTCTTTTTGAATTATGGTTTTCTCAGGGTATATGCCCAGGAGTGGGATTGCTGGGTCATATGGTAATTCTATTTGTAGTTTTTTAAGGAACCTCCATATTGTTCTCCATAGTGGCTGAACCAATTCACATTCCCACCAGCAGTGCAAGAGTGTCCCCTTTTCTCCACACCCTCTCCAGCATTTATTGTTTCTAGATTTTTGGATGATGGCCATTCTGACTGGTGTGAGATGATATCTCATTGTAGTTTTGATTTGCATTTCTCTAATGATTAATGATGTTGAGCATTCTTTCATGTGTTTGTCGGCATTCTGTATATCTTCTTTGGAGAAATGTCTGTTTAGGTCTTCTGCCCATTTTTGGATGGGGTTGTTTGTTTTGTTGTTATTGAGCTGCATGAGCTGCTTGTAAATTTTGGAGATTAATCCTTTGTCAGTTGCTTCATTTGCAAATGTTTTCTCCCATTCTGAGGGTTGTCTTTTGGTCTTGGTTATGGTTTCCTTTGCTGTGCAAAAGCTTTGAAGTTTCATTAGGTCCCATTTGTTTATTTTTGTTTTTATTTCCATTACTCTAGGAGGTGGGTCAGAAAGGATCTTGCTGTGATTTATGTCATAGAGTGTTCTTCCTATGTTTTCCTCTAAGAGTTTGATAGTTTCTGGCCTTACATTTAGGTCTTTAATCCATTTTGAGCTTATTTTTGTGTATGGTGTTAGGGAGTGATCTAATCTCATACTTTTACATGTACCTGTCCAGTTTTCCCAGCACCATTTATTGAAGAGGCTGTCCTTTCTCCACTGTACATTCCTGCCTCCTTTATCAAAGATAAGGTGTCCATATGTGCGTGGGTTTATCTCTGGGCTTTCTATCCTGTTCCACTGATCTATCTTTCTGTTTTTGTGCCAGTACCATACTGTCTTGATTACTGTTGCTTTGTAGTATAGTCTGAGTCAGGGAGCCTGATTCCTCCAGCTCCTTTTTTCGTTCTCAAGATTGCTTTGGCTATTCGGGGTCTTTTGTGTTTCCATACAAATTGCGAAATTTTTTGTTCTAGTTCTGTGAAAAATGCCAGTGGTAGTTTGATAGGGATTGCATTGAATCTGTAGATTGCTTTGGGTAGTAGAGTCATTTTCACAATGTTGATTCTTCCCATCCAAGAACATGGTATATCTCTCCATCTATTTTTATCATCTTTAATTTCTTTCATCAGTGTCTTATAATTTTCTGCATACAGGTCTTTCGTATCCTTAGGTAGGTTTATTCCTAGATATTTTATTCTTTTTGTTGCAATGGTAAATGGGAGTGTTTTCTTGATTTCACTTTCAGATTTTTCATCATTAGTATATAGGAATGCCAGAGATTTCTGTGCATTGATTTTGTATCCTGCTACTTTGCCAAATTCATTGATTAGCTCTAGTAGTTTTCTGGTAGCATCTTTAGGATTCTCTATGTATAGTATCATGTCATCTGCAAACAGTGACAGCTTTACTTCTTCTTTTCCGATGTGGATTCCTTTTATTTCCTTTTCTTCTCTGATTGCTGTGGCTAAAACTTCCAAAACTACGTTGAATAAGAGTGGTGAGAGTGGGCAACCTTGTCTTGTTCCTGATCTTAGTGGAAATGCTTTCAGTTTTTCACCATTGAGGATGATGTTTCTGTGGGCTTGTCATATATGGCCTTTATTATGTTGAGGAAAGTTCCCTCTATGCCTACATTCTGGAGGGTTTTTATCATAAATGGGTATTGAATTTTGTCAAAAGCTTTCTCTGCATCTATTGAGATGATCATATGGTTTTTCTCCTTCAATTTGTTAATATGGTTTATCACATTGATAGATTTGCGTATATTTAAGAATCCTTGCATTCCTGGAATAAACCCCACTTGATCATGGTGTATGATCCTTTTAATGTGCTGTTGGATTCTGTTTGCTAGTATTTTGTTGAGGATTTTTGCATCTATGTTCATCAGTGATATTGGCCTGTAGTTTTCTTTCTTTGTGACATCCTTGTCTGGTTTTGGTATCAAGGTGATGGTGGCCTCGTAGAAGGAATTTGGGAGTGTTCCTCCCTCTGCTATATTTTGGAAGAGTTTGAGAAGGATAGGTGTTAGCTCTTCTCTAAACGTTTGATAGAATTCACCTGTGAAGCCATCTGGTCCTGGGCTTTTGTTTGTTGGAAGATTTTTAATCACAGTTTCAATTTCAGTGCTTGTGATTGGTCTGTTCATATTTTCTATTTCTTCCTGATTCAGTCTTGGCAGGTTGTGCATTTCTAAGAATTTGTCCATTTCTTCCAGATTGTCCATTTTATTGGCATAGAGTTGCTTGTAGTAATCTCTCATGATTTTTTTTATTTCTGCAGTGTCAGTTGTTATTTCTTCTTTCTCATTTCTAATTCTATTGATTTGAGTCTTCTCCCTTTTTTTCTTGATGAGTCTGGCTAGTGGTTTATCTATTTTGTTTATCTTCTCAAAGAACCAGCTTTTAGTTTTATTGATCTTTGCTATCGTTTCCTTCATTTCTTTTTCATTTATTTCTGATCTGATTTTTATGATTTCTTTCCTTCTGCTAGCTTTGGGGTTTTGTTCTTCTTTCTCTAATTGCTTGAGGTGCAAGGTTAGGTTGTTTATTCGAGATGTTTCCTGCTTCTTAAGGTGGGCTTGTATTGCTATAAACTTCCCCCTTAGAACTGCTTTTGCTGCATCCCATAGGTTTTGGGTCGCTGTGTCTCCATTGTTATTTGTTTCTAGGTATTTTTTTATTTCCTCTTTGATTTCTTCAGTGATCACTTCATTATTAAGTAATGTATTGTTTAGCCTCCATGTGTTTGTATATTTTACAGATCTTTTCCTGTAATTGATATCTAGTCTCATGGCGTTGTGGTCAGAAAAGATACTTGATACAATTTCAATTTTCTTAAATTTACCAAGGCTTGATTTGTGACCCAAGATATGATCTATCCTGGAGAATGTTCCATGAGCACTTGAGAAAAATGTGTATTCTGTTGTTTTTGGATGGAGTGTCCTATAAATATCAATTAAGTCCATCTTGTTTAATGTATCATTTAAAGCTTGTGTTTCCTTATTTATTTTCATTTTGGATGATCTGTCCATGGGTGAAAGTGGGGTGTTAAAGTCCCCTACTATGAATGTGTTACTGTCAATTTCCCCTTTTATGGCTGTTAGTATTTGCCTTACGTATTGAGGTGCTCCTATGTTGGGTGCATAAATATTTACAATTGTTATATCTTCTTCTTGGATCGATCCCTTGATCATTATGTAGTGTCCTTCTTTGTCCCTTTTAATAGTCCTTATTTTAAAGTCTATTTTGTCTGATATGAGAATTGCTACTCCAGCTTTCTTTTGGTTTCCATTTGCATGGAATATCTTTTTCCATCCCCTTACTTTCAGTCTGTATGTGTCTCTAGGTCTGAGGTGGGTCTCTTGTAGACAGCATATATAAGGGTCTTGTTTTTGTATCCATTCAGCCAATCTGTGTCTTTTGGTGGGAGCATTTAGTCCATTTACATTTAAGGTAATTATCGATATGTATGTTCCTATTCCCATATTCTATATTGTTTTGGGTCCGTTATTATAGGTCGTTTCCTTCTTTTGCATTTCTTATCTAGAGAAGTTCCTTTAGCATTTGTTGTAAAGCTGGTTTGGTGGTGCTGAACTCTCTCAGCTTTTGCTTGTCTGTAAAGGTTTTAATTTCTCCATCAAATCTGAATGAGATCCTTGCTGGGTAGAGTAGTCTTGGTTGCAGGTTTTTCTCCTTCATCACTTTCAGTATGTCCTGCCACTCCCTTCTGGCTTGTAGGGTTTCTGCTGAGAGATCAGCTGTTAACCTTATGGGGATTCCCTTGTGTGTTATTTGTTGTTTTTCCCTTGCTGCTTTTAATATGCTTTCTTTGTATTTAATTTTTGATAGTTTGATTAATATGTGTCTTGGCGTATTTCTTCTTGTATTTATCCTGTATGGGACTCTCTGTGCTTCCTGGACTTGATTAACTATTTCCTTTCCCATATTAGGGAAGTTTTCAACTATAATCTCTTCAAATATTTTCTCAGTCCCTTTCTTTTTTTCTTCTTCTTCTGGAACCCCTATAATTCGAATGTTGGTGCGTTTAATGTTGTCCCAGAGCTCTCTGAGACTGTCCTTAGTTCTTTTCATTCTTTTTTCTTTATTCTGCTCTGCAGTAGTTATTTCCACTACTTTATCTTCCAGGTCACTTATCCGTTCTTCTGCCTCAGTTATTCTGCTATTGATCCTATCTAGAGTACTTTTAATTTCATTTATTGCATTGTTCATCGTTGCTTGTTTCATCTTTAGTTCTTGTAGGTCCTTGTTAACTGTTTCTTGCATTTTGTCCATTCTACTTCCAAGATTTCGGATCATCCTTACTATCATTATTCTGAATTCTTTTTCAGGTAGATTGCCTATTTCCTCTTCATTTGTTAGGTCTGGTGGGTTTTTATCTTGCTCCTTCATCTGCTGTGTGTTTTTCTGTCTTCTCATTTTGCTTACCTTACTGTGTTTGGGGTCTTCTTTTTGCAGGCTGCACGTTCGTAGTTCCCGTTGTTTTTGATGTCTGTCTCCAGTGGCTAAGGTTGTTTCAGCGGGTTGTGTAGGCTTCCTGGTGGAGGGGACTAGTGCCTGTGTTGTGCTGGATGAGGCTGGATCTTGTCTCTCTAGTGGGCAGGTTCACGTCTGGTGGTGTGTTTTGGGGTGTCTGTGGCCTTGTTATGATTTTAGGCAGCCTCTCTGCTAATGGGTGGGGTTGTGTTCCTGTTTTGCTAGTTGTTTGGCATAGGTTGTCCAGCACTGTGGCTTGCTGGTCGTTGAGTGAAGCTGGGTGCTGGTGTTAAGATGGAGGTCTCTGGGAGATTTCCACCATTTAATATTATGTGGAGCTGGGAGGTCTCTTGTTGATCAGTGTCCTGAAGTTGGCTCTCCTACCTCAGAGGCAGAGTCCTGCCTCCTGGGCTGGAGCACCAAGAGCCTTTCATCCACACGGCTCAGAATAAAAGGGAGGAAAAGTAGAGAGAATTATTAGAAATATGAGGAAAGAAAGAAGGAAAGGAGGAAAGGAAGGAAGGAAGAAAGAAGCAAAGAAGGAAAGAAAGGAGGGAGGGAGGGAGGAAGGAAGGAAGGAAGGAGGAAAAGAAGGAGAAAATGTAGAGAGAATTAGTAGAAGTATGAGGAAAGAAAGAGGGAAAGGAGGAAAGGAAGGAAGGAGGAAAGAAGCAAAGAAGGAAAGAAAGGAGGGAGGGAGGGAGGGAGGGAGGAAGGAAGGAAAGAAGGAGGGAAAGAAGGAGAAAATGTAGAGAGAATTAGTAGAAGTTTGAGGAAAGAGAGAAGGAAAGGAGGAAAGGAAGGAAGGAAGAAAGAAGCAAAGAAGGAAAGAAAGGAGGGAGGGAGGGAGGAAGGAAGGAAGGTAGGAGGGAAAGAAGGAGAAAATGTAGAGAGAATTAGTAGAAGTTTGAGGAAAGAAAGAAGGAAAGGAGGAAAGGAGGAAAGGAAGGAAGGAAGGAAGAAAGAAGCAAAGAAGGAAAGAAAGGAGGGAGGGAGGAAGGGAGGAAGGAAGGAGGGAAAGAAGGAAAAAAGACAGAAAGAAAGAAGATACAGTAAAAATAAAATAAAGTATAATATAGTTATTGTACTAAAAAATATTTAGAAAGAAAGAAAAAAAAAAAAAAAAAAAAAGAACAGATAGAACCCTAGGACAAATGTTGGAAACAAAGCTATACAGAGAAAATCTTACACAGAAGCATACACATACGTGTTCACAAAGAGAGGCAAAGGGGGAAAAATCATAAATCCTGCTCCCAGAGACCACCTCCTCAACCTGGGGTGATTCGCTGTCTAAAGGAGGGAAGGAAGGAAGGAAAGAAAGAAGAACAAAGGTAAAGTACAATAAAGTTATTACAATTAAAATTAATTATTAAGAAAAAAAAAATTTAAAAAAAAAAAAAAAACCATGGACGGATAGAGCCCTAGGACAAATGTTGGAAGCAAAGCTATACAGAGAAAATCTTACACAGAAGCATACACATACACGTTCACAAAGAGAGGCAAAGGGGGAAAATCATAAATCCTGCTCCCAGAGACCACCTCCTCAACCTGGGGTGATTCGCTGTCTAAAGGAGGGAAGGAAGGAAGGAAAAAAAGAAAGAAAGAACGAAGGTAAAGTACAATAAAGTTATTACAATTACAATTAAAATTAATTATTAAGAAAAAAAAATTTTTTTTAAAAAAACCATGGACGGATAGAGCCCTAGGACAAATGTTGGAAGCAAAGCTATACAGAGAAAATCTTACACAGAAGCATACACATACACGTTCACAAAGAGAGGCAAAGGGGGAAAAATCATAAATCCTGCTCCCAGAGACCACCTCCTCAATTTGGGGTGATTTGTTGTCTAAAGGAGGGAAGGAAGGAAGGAAAGAAAGAAAGAAAGAATGAAGGTAAAGTACAATAAAGTTATTACAATTAAAATTAATTATTAAGAAAAAAATTTTTTTTTTTAAAAACCATGGACGGATAGAGCCCTAGGACAACTGTTGGGAGCAAAGCTATACAGAGAAAATCTTACACAGAAGCATACACATACACGTTCACAAAGAGAGGCAAAGGGGGAAAAATCATAAATCCTGCTCCCAGAGACCACCCCCTCAACCTGGGGTGATTCGCTGTCTAAAGGAGGGAAGGAAAGAAAGAAAGAAAGAACGAAGGTAAAGTTCAATAAAGTTATTACAATTAAAATTAATTATTAAAAAAAAATTTTTTTTTTTTTTTAAAAAAAACCATGGACGGATAGAGCCCTAGGACAAATGGTGGAAGCAAGAGTATACAGACAAGATCTCACACAGAAGCATACATGCACACATTCACAAAAAGAGGAAAAGGGAAAAAAATCACAGATCTCGCTCCTAAATTCCCCCTCTTCAATTTGGGATCACTCCCTGTCTATTCAGGTATTCCACAGATGCAGGGTATATCAAGTTGATTGTGGAGCTTTAATCCGCTGCTTCTGTGGCTGCTGGGAGAGATTTCCCTTTCTCTTCTTTGTTCTCACAGCTCACAGGAGCTCAGCTTTGGATTTGGCCCTGCCTCTGCGTGTAGGTCGCTGGAGGGCGTCTGTTTTTTCGCTCAGACAGGACGGGGTTAAAGGAGCCGCTGATTCGGGGCCTCCGGCTCACTCAGGCCGGGGGTTGGGGGATGGGGGAAGGAGGGGCACTGCGTGCGGGGCGGGCCTGCGGTGGCAGAGGCGGCGTGACGTTGCGGAAGAGGCCGGCGTGACGTTGCACCAGCCTGAGGCCCGCCGTGCGTTGTCCCGGGGAAGTTGTCCCTGGATCCCGGGAACCTGGCAGTGGCGGCCTGCACAGGCTCCGCGGAAGAGGGGCGCGGAGAGTGACCTGTGCTCGCACACAGCCCCCCTGGTGGCGGCAGCAGCAGCCCCAGCGTCTCCCGCCCGTCTCTGGGCTCCGCGGTTTCAGCCGCGGCTCGCGCCCGTCTCTGGGGCTCGCGCTTCCCGCCGCGGCTCACGCCTGTCTCGGGGGCTCGCGCCCTCAGCCGCGGCTCGCGCCCGTCTCTGGGGTTCGCGCTTTTAGCCGCGGCTCGCGCCCGTCTCTGGAGTTCCTTTAAGCAGCGCTCTTAAACCCCTCTCCTCGCGCACCAGGAAACAAAGAGGGAAGAAAAAGTCTCTTGCCTCTTCGGCCGGTGCAGGCTTTTCCCTGAACTCCCTCCCGGCTAGTCGTGGCGCACCAACCCCTTCAGGCTATGCTCAAGCCGCCAACCCCAGTCCTCTCCCTGCGCTCTGTCCAAAACCGAAACCCGAGCCTCAGCTCGCAGCCCCGCCCGCCCCGGCGGGTGAGCAGACAAGCCTCTCGGGTTGGTGAGTGCCGGTCGGCACCGATCGTCTGTGCAGGAATCTCCCCACTTTGCCCTCCACACCCGTCGCTGTGCACCACTCCGCGGTCCCGAAGCTCCCACCTCCGTCTCCCGCAGTCTCCGCCCGCGGAGGGGCTTCCTAGTGTGTGGAAACTTTTCCTCCTTCACAGCTCCCTCCCACTGGTGCAGGTGTCGTCCTTATTCTTTTGTCTCTGTTTTTTCTTTTTTTTTCTTTTGCCCTACCCAGGTACGTGGGGAGTTTCTTGCCTTTTGGGAGCTCTGAGGTCTTCTGCCAGCCTTCAGTAGGTGTTCTGTAGGAGTTGTTCCACGTGTAGATGTATTTCTGGTGTATCCGTGAGGAGGAAGGCGATCTCCACGTCTTACTCTTCCGCCATCTTCCCGCCGACCAGCATGTGGGATCTTAATTCCCTGACTAGAGATGGAACCTGCATCCCCTGCATTGGAAGAATGGAGTCTTAACTACTGGACTTACAGGAAAGTCCAACAGGAGCATTTTTTTTTCTTTTTCATTTCTAAGAAATCCATGTATCTGAGGTAGTTAGGACGCCACAGAGTCATATTTTTCTTTTTAGAAAACCACAAATATTGTTAGTGATTAATAATATTTGTGCAATAAAAGATATTTCTAGATAGATAGATAAATAGGTAGAACCATTAGGAATTTGTCAAAAGAATGGTAGATTAGAACTCTCTGATTAAGAATACATATGTGTGCTTATGTTAAGATACTCTCCTTCTAACTTAAATGAATGATTTCACATTATAACAGTGACAGCAAATACAAGCAAGTTTCTTAAATAAAACTTTATTATAATTAAAATTTTAAAGTCCCATTTTGGGACTTCCCTCGTGGCACAGTGGTTAAGAATCCTCCTGCCAATGCAGGGGACACATGTTCCATCCCTGGTCTGGGAAGATCCCACATGTCACGGAGCAACAAAGCCCGAACGCCACAACAACCGAAGCCTGTGCTCTAGACCCTGCGAACCACAACTACTGAGCCCGTGTGCCACAACTACTGAAGCCTGCATGCTTAGAGCCTGTGCTCTGCAGCACTGCAATGAAGAGCATCCTCCTGCTCACCACAACCAGAGAAAAGCCTGCGTACAGCAACAAAACCCAATGCATTAAAAAAAAAAAAAAAAAGAAGTCCCATTTTAAAATACAAATTCCCGGTGACTACTTTCACGAGATACATTATGCCCTTTTGCTTCCTTTCCCATATTTTAGTTGGTTGTGTTTCGAGCTCTATGGTAGCCATGGCAAGATAATTATCCAGGGAGTAACTTCTAAATGTCATTAATTATATTAAAATGACACAACGAAAGGTTGTTAAACATCAAAAGGTTCTTGGCGTCTTGCTTCTTCTGATTAATATTTACTTCTTAACAAATGGAAATAGAGTCTTTTTAGCTCATAAAGTTCCATTCTTTTCCCACATGCCTCCTTCCCAGCACAGATTTTATATTTAAATTCATTAAAACAGAATTTATAGGAATTTGAAAAGTTAGAAGAAACTCAAGGTAAAGTTGCCGGAAATGTTGTTGTTAATTTAGTCCTGAAGCAAGGCTGTGTTGCACCTGTGTATTTCTGTACCCTGTAAAAACCTATGGTTTTGTTTGAACAGAAGAGTAGATACACAAAAGTGTACAATCCTCCTTTGCAGACAATCTACTGAAAATCTCTTTTGACTTGCATAGTTGATGCATACTTAGGGCAGGTATACTTCCAAGTTTAAATCCTCCAGAGATTAACAGTAACAACTGCATCGAGGTGTTCCTGGTTCCATTTCACCACTTCGCCATCTGGGTAGACATATGAGGATCAGTTCAGCAGATTTTGGAAACGATTATCATGGAATTTATTCTTTTTAGCAGATAATTTTTTGTTTTGACGCTCCCACACAAATGTAAAACAGGAACTATGTTCTCAGCAGAGACAAATATGAAGCATGCACATTTCAAGTTTCCTCTCCATCAGATAAAACCACTGCAAACTGAGCTTGACAATGTCCAGCTGCCTTTCCAGGGTAAATTTGAAATTGAGTGTGCATTAATGTGATATATTGTTCTTTTTGCCCCCCAAATAAATTACCTTCTTTCAAGGTAAATGTAAATATGAGAACAAGCTGTAATGTGACTTGATAATTTAATTCTCCTTCAATGTATCCTTGAAACTTGTAACAAAGCAGTACAATGTTTCAGAAGGAATTAAAGCATAAAGTATCGAAGTACTCCAAGATTCCAATAGGTTTTCAAAATTAAACAAGCATTCATTCTAAAATATTTTTAAGTTAATGTTCATTGTTAACATTTCCTATGCGCATGGAAGTAACACTATGCAATGTGCAAATGTCTCTAGCCTTTAAAATTCTAATACAGAGTGTGAACATTATTATTATTATATATATATATATATATATATCTTCTTTGCAGATTATTAATCACTACACAATTATTGCAGACTTCTCATGCATTTAAGTAGAATTTTCAAAGTATAAGAATATGGTAATTGCTTTGATCTTATCCTTCTATACAAATTTTATTAAATAAATCATCATACTTCTCAAGTTGGACTTTGGCCATAGAAGAAAAAATATATTTAAACAATATAGCAAAATATAAAATTGAAATTATATTACATGTTTACAAAAGATCTGTGTATGCCAAATCAGAGTTTCCACAAGTTTCTTTTATTGGATTATTTCCTCTAAGCAGTGATTCTTAACTGGAGGTATTTTATCCCCCATGAAACATTTGGCAATGTCTGTGGAAGTATTTAGTTTTCACAACTAGGAGGTTGGCTACAACTGGTATCTACGGGTAGAGTCCAGAATGTGGCTAAACATCCCCAAAACAAAGATTTATGTAGTCCATAATATTGAGAACCTTGCTCCAAAGCATAGGTAAAAGTCTATATACTACCAAAATTTGACAAGTAAATGCGATAAATTATGTACAGATAAATATTGTAGAATCTCAAAATCTTAGGAAAATGGGCCATCTGCTATGACTGGTTTGCACACACACACACACAAACATGACATGCATACATTGTATATATGTATCATATGTATTTATATGCATGTGTATATATATATATATATATATATATATATATAGTCAAACACACATATGTCAACTGGTGCTTAAATTATGTTTGTCTCTGAATAATGCTTTGGAACAAATGCTCTTTTCCTTAGTTACTAAGTTACTATCCAGTCTAGATTCTTTATATATCAAGTGATCAAAGACACAATTTTGAGTAGGCATAGACTTTCTCCTCCTGGTTTTTATTGCAGCTATATAGGAGCAGGGCTTTTTACTGTGGGGCTCATATTTTGAAAACCATCTCTTTTTGTGTCTGTCCAACCTCTAGTTTGTTGATGTTCAGCCTCTCTGACGGATTCATCTTCTAAATTAGACATTTTTCATCTTCAAGATGAAATGTTTTGTTCAATTACTTACTAAAATATAATTGTTGCTCTTGATATAACTCAATATATATGCAATCTGATGATCTAAACTGTGACTAAGAGACTGAGCTATCATGATTTTGGAGAAGGAAGAGAATTATGGTCCCTGTCTCTTCTTCACTCCAATTCCTGCCTCTACATAGAAAAGAGGCAAAACTCCATAGCTCAGTTCCTGCATTTGGAAGGAAGCAAATGTACCCTGAACACAAGTCAGCTAATCAAACAAAATTTCCTAATTGAAGACTGAAAATAATTCAATTCTATCTTGAAGATCCTCTGAAAATTCTCACTAGTGGGTAGCACCTAGACATCTAGAGGCAAATAAAGGAGATTCCTCTCCCATTTATATAATGCAAAGCAGGTTACACTTAGCTGCTGAAGAACTCCTGCAATATATGAAGTACAAAAAGGGATGTATAGAGTACATCATTTAGAGAACCTGACATTTATGTTACAGAATGTGTGTGTGTGTGTGTGTGTGTGTGTGTGTGTGTTGTTAATCTTGTCTAAAGTGTGGACCATATCCATTATGTAATACACTATCAGTGTAATCTATTTCAACAACTGTGAAGCAAGTCTCCACTCAGCATAAAGTTATATATCTGTCACTTGGAGTACACTCACCCTCCCATGTTTGTTTATTTCTTAGTTCCTTGTCATTAGTTTGAGACTAATTTTCTATTTCTTTACATGATGTTTAAGCAAAGTCTCAATGATACAGTAATTTAAGACACTAGAATTTATGCTACATAAACATATTTAAATTGTGAACTGTCTCTGAAAAAAAATCATATCTTTGCCATATAAAATAACAAAACTAGAGTATAGAAGCAGGGATAAAAACACTACTATTATTTTATTTTCAAAGAAACCAACAAGGGTCATACCTGTTAAAAGTATGGGAGGACAATTAATATAAAATGGGCAAATACAGGCACCAGAATTCTGTGACAATACTCGATTATAACATGATTATCTTTGATAATATTTTATAGTATTTTCCTTGTCATTAAGATGGAAAGAAAAACTAAAAATATATATTATAAAGAATTCTCAGAACTCACACACTTTGATACAGGCAACATTTAGAGAAGCACTATGTTGGAAGAAGAAGGATTATAATTGGCAAAAGTGATCTCAAATCTGGGTGTTTCAGGCAAAAGTACATGTACGGTTAATGGTGTAGTGGTGAAGAAAACCAACTTCATCTTTGGAGGGGTTACCAGGAGATTAGGTTTAGACAAGAACTTGCAAGAATTGGGAGTACTTTGAATGCTAAGAGGTTACTATATATACAATTAACCATGTTTTGATATGGAAACATTGTTTTTGTTAATTAGGAAATAAGATTTTAAAAGATGGCTTTTAGGAAAGTAAATCAGACAGTAGTTCTTTTAGGTTCCTAAACCCAATTCCAGCATGTTTCTGTAGAGGCTTCCCCACTCCAATAAGAAATTATGGGACCCCAGTATGGTGTCTGAGAACTCAACTCAATTCTGACACTAATTGGAAATAGCATTAGATGCCACAGGTGAAGGGCTCAGTCCACCAAAAACTACCCTTCATTCAGATGCCAAGCACTAGTCCAGGTTGTTACTTCTGACAGACTGGTTATAATCAGAGGCTTCCATAATCCTTTCCTTGGGTTTGATTAATTTGCTAGATTGGCTACAGAATTTAGGAAACCTGTTGACTCACTACACTACCAGTTTATTACAAAGGATATTAAGGGATACAAATCAACACCCAGATGAAGAGGGTGAGATCCGGAACAAAGGAGCTGCCGTCCTTGTGGAAGTTAGTGACCAGCACAGTGTCCATGGAAGCATTCTATATTCCCATTCCAGAACCTCTCCAAACCTCCTCCTTTTGGGTTTCTATGGAGACTTCATTACATAGGCATGATTGATTAAATCATTGGCCATTGGTGATTGATTCAACATTTAAACCCCTTGCCCCCCGGATATCAGGAGGTGGGACTGAAAGTTCCAACCCTTCATGCATGGTTGGTTCCCCTGGCAGCAGCTCCCATCCTTAGGTACTTTCCAAAATTACTGTCATTAACTTAAACCTAGTTGTGGTGGAAAGGGGCTTGTTATGAATAACAAGACACCAATTTCACCTTTGGCTCTGAAGCCATTTCAGGAACTGAGGACAAATAACCAAATATTATAACAAAAGATACCCCCGTTGCTCTTTTCACTCAGGAAATTCAAAGGGCTTCGGGACCTGTGAGCCAGGAACTTCAGATAAAGACCAAATGTATATGAGAAATATATTTTGGTTATCTAAATTACCAAATACATATAGGTCATATAAATCACAGTATCACAGTAGTATAACAAATGTTTAAGGAGGTATATATTTAATTCTAAGAAACAAGTGAAATAGGTATTGCCAGTCTTAATGAGGAAGTTTACATGAACTTGATCATAATTTTATTGGAAGATTTCAATACAACCCTGTTAAAATGAAAAAAAAATTAGAAATCATATGATAAATAATTTCAAACTAATATATTTTCTCCATCAAGAAACTTAAACACATGTGATGCATATATGCATAAGTACATGTATAAAAATATCTCCTGAAAATAAAAACATTCTTTCATTATGATGATGATGATAATGATGATGTTCACATAACTTTTATGAAAATAAGCCTGGGCATTGAAGGGAAGCAGAATTTGCCACCTCAAAATATGTCGGCTAAGGGTTACTTTGAGCTAGTTATTTCAAAGAAAGTGCAGACACAGAAGAAGCTTTGAAAACTAAGGAGAAGTTACCTTTTTTTAAGAAACATTTATATTTATAAGGAAAATCTCCATTTGTAATGATGTCTCCTCTGTAACAGGAAGAGAAGAATGACTTTAAATCTCTAGAAATTCTTATCAATGAAGAAGGCAAGGACCTAAATCTGCATAAGAACCTCACCCTGGTCTACAGTGCTTTTCCTGTTAACCTCCAGTAACTGCCCCGTGCTCCCACATACACATACCTGTACCAAACACTTTCCTTTGTCTTTATCTGGAGTTGTTATTTAAGGTGGTGGCTTGAGCCATTTCTCGGAGTTACTCAGCTTTCCTGGGCATTTCATATGTATACATGAGGTTTACATGCCATTAAATTTCTGTTCATTTTTTTTCCTGTTAATCTGCCTTTTTATTACACGGGTGTCTCATCCAAGAACCTAAACTGGTTAAGGAAAAAAATATCTTTCCTCCCTCACAATATTAACAAAAAACAATCTTAACAAGTTGAAATTTTTAGAATGTTTGAAAGCTGAATGCTTGTAAACCATGAAATTAAATTTATTCAATAAAATTAAAAATAACTAAAAAGTAGATGAAAGTAAGTTTTTTAACTATAAGGGAATTATGAAATAAATTACTAAACATCTATGCATCAAAGATAAAATATAAAATAAAAGTACCATCTACTTAGAAAACAATGAAAAGAAGAATATTCTAAATAAAAACCAATGGGACACAGATAAATGTATTTTCAAATATCTTAATTGCCTTCAATATTAAAAAATTAAACATGGAAAGTAAAGGACACATTATTTATTAAGAAATGAAATAATGAGCATAAAAATCAATCATAAAACACATGAAGAAAAAAAAAACACATGAAGAAAAAAACAATAAAACCTGAAATTTCAGACATTTTTAGTGTAGAAGCTATTAATAAATCTAAAATCTAATTCTTTTTTTTTTTTGTGGGGGAAGCAGTCATACCTTTTCTTTTTTAACATATTTATTGGAGTATAATTGCTTTACAATGTTGTGTTAGTTTCTTCTGTATAACAAAGTGAATCAACTATACATATACATATATCTCCATATATCCTCCCTCTTGTGTCTCCCTACTACCCTCCCTAAGATCTAATTATTTTAAAATATGAATTGGTGATTTCCTCAGAATTAAGATATTTTAAAATGGAGAAGATTAACTGTATAAAATTCGAACTAAAAAAGAAAACTCAGTAAGAGATAGAAAAATGTAAAATAATCATAGGAGTAAGTTAAATGTAAATCTATGGCAACAAATCTTAAAGTACCATTTAATATAAATATATAGCTAAATATAAATTACAAAAACTGATCAAAAAATAGAATAGAGAAGCTCTGTAAAGATTGTCAAATTATGAACATTCCAAAATACTTTTTAGAAATATACTTTGCAATTCAAGTTAAATTAATCCAGATGAAAGATATGAATTTAGCACAACTTGTTTCAAATAAACAATGCAAAAAGTAAGGTCATAGAAACATTTTATTCATGAATGTGGAAATAAGCTTTTTTTTTTTTAAGTTTTAGAAAATCAAATCCAGCTGAATATCAAAAAAGATTGAATATAGAATATTCTGGAAATACAAAGGGGAGAAGAATTGTTTAAACTAAAATATGCTTTGGAACTTCCCTGGTGGAGCAGTGGTTAAGAATCCGCCTGCCAATGCAGGGGACACAGGTCCGAGCCCCGGTCCGAGAAGATCCCACATGCCACAGAGCAACTAAGCCCATGTGCCACAACTACTGAGCCTGCACTCTAGAACTCACGAGCCACAGCTACTGAGCCCATGTGCCACAACTACTGAAGCCTGCATGCTTAGAGCCCATGCTCTGCAACAAGAGAAGCCACCGTCATGAGAAGCCCATGCATCGCAATGAAGAGTGGCCCCCGCTTGCCGCAACTAGAGAAAGCCAGCACTCAGCATCCAAAAATAAATAATTATATTTTAAAATAAATAAATTTTACCTTTTGGCATAAGGATTATTTTAGGCTTATTATTTTTAAAAATAGCAGACATGAGAGAAGTTCTGAAAACCAAGTTGAAGTTACCTTTTTATTAAAAAAAATTGCACTTGTAAGAAAAATCTCCATTTTTAAGGATATCTCCCTCTCTGTACCAGGAAGTGAAGGATGACTCTAAAGCTCTAGAAACTCTTATCAATGGAGAAGACAGTGACAAATCTGCATAACGACCTCATCCTTGTCTACCCTTTTGCATTTCCTGACAACCTCCAGTAACTGCCTCCCCACCCTCCTATGTACACTTCCAGATAAAAATAACAACAGGAGCAGGGTAAACAGCTGGACTTTGCCTTCAGTGGACACTTTAAGATAACAGTAATGGCAGAGAGGAGCTGAGCCCTGCTCAGACAAAAGATAAAGAGACCACACTTTCCTCATTCTCAAGGTCAAGGAGACCTCCCTGACTACACATGTGCAGAAAGGCTCCTTGGCAGTCAAAAGGGAGGGGACACTACTCCATAGTAGATGATGTCAACCTACCCTTAGGCCGATTTGCTAGGATACATCTTGGCTAAGAGATGCAAACATACACAAGGGAGGACCCTGAGTAATCCAAATACGGACTCAGAACCAGGCAAAGCAAGATGATTGGCCAAAGGAAACCTGGAAGAAATGACCCATAAAAGTGATTCAAACTACCACAAGGGCACGACTCTCTCCCTGAGTCCACCTATGTGTCTATTCACACGTACTCTCTTTTCCTACTAACAAACACTTTAGTTGTTTCACTACTTTCTTTCTTTTTGTGGAAATTCATTTCTCCAAAGCTAATGCGCCAGGGCCTTGTCACTGGCCACTGGTCTAGCGGCTAAGATTCAGTGCTCACATTGCTGCAGCCTGACTTCAATCTCTGACCAGGGAACCCAAATCCTGCTTCAAGCCGCTGTAGGCTAAAGCCATCCCAGAGCAGTAGTCTGGGCCATTTTGGGGAGATACTCAGTTTTCCTGGGTCTCTCCCATGTATACAGGAGGTATACATGCTATTAAACTTGTTTGTTTTTCTCCTGTTAATCTTTCTTCTTTATTATAGGAGTGTCTCAGCTAAGAACCCAAAAAAGATGAAGGTGTAAAAAATTTAATAAACAAATCTCAATTAGACTTGGGAAACCAGAAGGGAGAGCTCTCACACCCTCTGATGATATAAGAGCCCAACAGGAAGGAGAAAGACTCCTATTCTTTCATGGTAAGGCCTCAGCCAAGGAAAAGCCATGGACTCCTTCCTCACTAAAGGCCTCCCTACTCCCAACTTCCTCTTCCCCTCTATAAGGGTGTTCTTCTTCCTTTGTCATGTGAGAACTTGCACATGCTCACCATGATGGTAGACTCCAAATTTCAATTTCTGAATAAACTCATCTTTGCTGGGGAAATATCTGACAGTGTATTTGTTTTAGGTCAACATTTTGGTGGTCTGTGTGGAGACCAGAGAGGTCTTGGAAGGCTCTGGGGCTGGTGAACAAACAGGTGCTGCACCCAAAATTGAGCCCATTGTCACTCACTTGAATTACGACAATAAAATATTATTGAATCATATAAAATTAGATCTGAAAAAATTTAAAAACATGACCTATTCCTGGAATGTAACACTCTCAAAATTAATATATAAATCTGATTAAATTTTAATGAGCTGTCCAGGGTGATGAAGATAAAATCATAGCAAAGTTCATATGGATATACAAAACACTGACAATAGCCAATAAAATTTGGAGCATTACAAAAGAAAAAAAAAAATGGGAAGGAGAATTTGTCAGCCAGATAATAAAATACATTATAAAGCCTCTTTAATTAAATGATTAAAACACAACCCTAGAAAGAGAAAATATACCAATGAATATTGAATTCCAAACTATGTTTTAGTACATATGTAAATGTAGTATACTGCAACAGAGTCATTTTATTCAATTTGGGAAAGGGTAGTTAATTTAATAGATAATGCCAGCACAAATAACTTGCCAATGAGGAATGAAATGAGGCCAGAACCCTACTTTCACTGTATATAAAAATAAATTTCAAGTAGATTAAATGTTTAAAAATAAGTGTTGCTGTTGATAACTCAATATGTATTAAATCTGATTGACATATCTGATAAAAAATAAATTTAAAATGTATAATATAATTTTGGGAACCACATGTACACTCAAGGTTCACATGCATCAGTTTTCGTAAAGGGAAATTGAAGATACCATTATGGGGAAGATTGGCAGAGCTGACTCTGTAAAAATGAAAACTTCTCAGTCAAGATATCAGTAAGTCAAGAGAATACATTAAATCTACATATATATTTATATATATAAATGACAAACTGTAAAAACTAAAATAAATACAGAATTTCTTTAGAAAGATGATAAAATATATTATTGGATATTTAAAAAATATATCTACATCTTTTAGTATCCAATAATATAATTAGGAAGAGAAAACAAAATAAAAATCAATAGGCCTAATCAGCATTTTAAAAAAATGGATTGTGGAATTGGGCAAAAGATGTAACTAAAAAGGCAGCTAAATGAGATTTGCATGGGCATGTATGAAGAACAGTATTTTCTCAAAGTCACGTGTACGTGTTGAAGAGAAGGTAAAAATCACAGAACTTTTTGAATAGCAAGGGAAGTAGGAAAGCAATGATTCTTAAGATTTACTGTGCATCAGATTCCCCTCGAGGTTGTACAGGAAAATAGAGATTGCTGGGCCCTATCCCCAAAGTTTCAGATTCAGGGGGTCTGGGATGGGCCTATGTGTATCTCTAAAATGACCTTCAATACTGCTGCATACTAGAGTCATATGAGGAGATTTTTAAGAATACTAATGTCTGGCCACTCTGTCAGACCCATCTCCACAGATAAACTAGAGTTGGGATGTTTTTCAATCTTCCCATGTCATTCTAATGAGCACACAAAGTTGAGAACTATTGTAGTAAAGAAAACCTCAGTGGAATGGCACTGGTCATTCAATAAGGACTATATGAAGATATCTACTGGGGGAAAAGGGGGCTTGAGGTCACACTGAAGTTGTTTAACATTTCAGCATGACTTGAGACTCCTACTAAATTTTGCAATCTTATGTATAGGATTGGTTCTTTAGAATAGCTAGAGTCCAAGAGAAATTTCTGCATTGATGAAAATCTTCCACATTTGTGCTGTCCAGTGCAATAGCCACTAGTTACACGAACCTCTTGAGCACTTGAAATGTGGCTAGTGCAAGTGAGGAAATTAATTTTTAATTTTACTTCATTTTAATTAATTGAAATAGCCACACATAACTAGTAACTCTATATTGGACTGTGCAGCTTTAAAATTTCAGCAAATACTGAGCTGATCTCCCTGTTCTATGTGACTGCTTCCCATCAGCATGGTGCTTTGTGAACACCTAGAGGGGTGGGATAGGGAGGGTGGGAGGGAGATGCAAGAGGGAGGAGATATGGGGATATATGTATAGCTGATTCACTTTGTTATAAAGCAGAAACCAACACATCATTTTACAGCAATTATACTGCAATAAAGATGTTAAAAAAATTTCAGCAAATAACTTAGCCATAAACTATCTTCCAAGGGAAGTAATTGAAAACAACACAGAAGCCTAGTTATCCTGAGGTACTGCTGCCTAGACAGACAAAACACAGAAGATTGGTTCCACTGCAAATTAACATCCAGAAGAGAGACTGAATACTTCTCTCCGACCTGAAGGATTTGGTTGTCCTGACATGCCTGCACAGTGCAATTGTGGCTTCTTTGTTTTTCCTAGATTGGCATTTTTCCTCAACTAATTCTGAAAGAGAACTCTCCTTCCTCCAGCATGTTTCCTAAGACACAAGAAGTTTTTCTAATCCAGTTCCTTTCTCTAACCAAATCTGAAGCTGTGTACCCTTCAGGCTTAACTGACTGAGATATTGCTATTCTCAAATTTTATTTTGTCCAACTGGATTTGAAGGAGTGCACATTTCTTAACTTTTTATATAACTTAAGTTCTTATACAACTGAAACAAACTCCTAAGTAATTTTTCCCTTGAATTTGAACCAGCATCTTTCATAACTTTCTTTGCTTAATCCAGTAGAGCAATACTTAGGTCCATATTTCTCTACAACTAGTATTCTTACAGAGATACAACCAGTATGTCTAGAATTATAGAATATAATTGGTATTCTAAATTAATTTTTGAATAATATATTCAAATGTCTCAAAAATTAGAAATTATGAAAAGAAATGATAGTACAATGTTCCACTCCCATTGCTATATCCTATACAACTAGTACAACTCAACAGGTATGAGTTTTATTTATATCATTCTTGTTTTAAATATGTTTAATATTTAAATACAAATAGACACAGAGAAAAATGTATATGCACATTGTATTTTACACTTAACCGGATATAATGGAAAATCTTTCAAATTAGCAATAAAATTTCAGTTGGAATTGTATCGGCTATCTAGATAAACTTGGGGAAAGTTGGCATCTTAATACTATTGAAACTTCCAACATATGTGTAGCATCTTTCTCCATTTCTTAAGGTCTTATTTTAATTTCCCTTAGCTATCTTTTGTAGTTTCCATTGTAGAGGCTTTCCACCTCTTTTGTTCAGTGTTTTTCTAAGTAATTGATTGTTTTCACACGATCATATGTTCTTTATTTTTATTGTGATCAATAATTATACATCATAAAATCCACCCTTTGAAAAATTGTTAGTGTGAAGTACAGTATTGTTAATTGTACCTGCATTGTTGCCCAGCAGATCTCTAGAAATTTTTCATCTTGCCTGAGTGAAAGCCTATGCCCACTTGCACAGCAGCCTTCTGTTGCCCCCTCCCCACAAGCCCTAGCAACCACCCTTCTACTTTCCACCTCTGTAATTTTGGCTACTTTAGATATCTCATATAAGTGGTGTCATGAAATATTTGTCCTTCTGTAACTAGCTTATTTTACTTAGTATAATGTCCTCAAGACTCATCCATGTAGTAGCGTATGGCAGGACTTCCTTCTTTTTTAAAAACAAATAATATTCCATTTTATGTGTATTTTATGTGTATAACACATTTTCTTTATTCATTCACCTGTTGATGGACATAAAGATTGTTTCTAACTCTTGGCTCTTGTGAACAATGATGCAATAAACATGGGAGTTGAAATACCTCCTATTATTTTAGATAAATACTCAGAAGTGGGATTGCTGACTCTTTTGATAGTTCTATTTATAATTTTGGTGGGAATCTCCATACTGTTCTCCACAGCAGCTTCACAAATTTACATTCCCACCAACAGTGCACGAGTGTTCCAATTTCTCCACATCTTCACCAACACGTTATCTCTTGTCTTTTTGATGATAGCTATCATAACAGGTGTGCAGTTATATTTCACCATGGTTTTCATTTGCATTTTGGGATGCTTAGTGATGCTGAGCATCCTTTCATAGGCCTGTTGTCCAATTGTCATTTGTGTATCCTCTTTGGAGAGAGGTCTACTCAAGTCCTTAGCTCATTTTTAAACCAGGTTATATGTTGCCATTGTTGTTGTTTGTTATTGAGTTGTTAGAATTCCTTATATATTTTGAATATTAGCCCCTTATAAGAATTATGATATGCAAACATTCTCTACTATTCCATAGGTTGCCTTTTCACTCTGTTCATTTTTTCTTTCCTGCATAAAGCTTGTATTTGATGCAGTTCCATGTTTCTATTTTTGCTTTAGTTGATGGTATGTTTGATGTCATATCCAAGAAATAATTGCCAAAACAAATGTCCTGAAGAAATTCCTCTGTTTTCTTCTAAGAGTTTTATAGTTCCAGGTCTTATGTTTAAGTTTTTAATCCACTTGTGTTGATTTTTGTGTGTGGTATAAGATAACGACCCAATGTAATTCTTTTGCATTTGAATATCTAGTTTTACCAACACATTTGTTGAAGGAACAATCTTTTCACCTTTGTGTGGTCTTGGCACCCTTGTAAAGATCATTTGACCATATATGGGAGGATTTATTTCTGGGCTTTATCACTGTTCCATTGGACTATGTGCTTGTCTTTATTGCGGAACCATACTGTTTTGATTACTGTAGTGTGGTGATATGTCTTCAAGTCAAGAAGTGTGAGGTCGTGCTTTGTTCTTTCTCGAGATTGTCTTGGTTTTTTGGGGTCCTTTATTTATTCCATATAAATATTAGATATTTTTCTATTTCTGCAAAAATTATCATTAAAATTTTGACACGTATTGCATTGAATCTGAAGATTACTTTGGGTAATATAGATGTCTTAATAATATTAAGTTTTCTAATTCAGGGACATGAGATATCTTGTCATGTATTTATGTCTTCTTTCTTTTCTTTCAGCAATGTTTTGTAGTTTTCAGTGTATAAATCTTTCATCATCTTGGTTAAGTTTATCCCCTAGTATTTTTTTTTTTCTTTTTTGATGCTATTGTAACTGGGATAGTTTTCCTAATGTCTTTTTCAGATTGTTTGTTGTTATTGTATAGAAAAGCAACTGATATATTTACGCTGATTTTGTGTCCATCTTTGCTGAATTTGTTTATTAGTTCTAAAAGTCATGTATGCATGTGTTTGTGTGTGTGCATGTGTGCGTGTATAATATTTTGGGATTTCTATGTATAAGATTATGTCATCCTCCACAAACAGAGATAATTTCACATCTTCCTTTCCAATTTGGGTGCCTTCTTTTTCTCTTTTTTGTTTTTTTGCCTGATTGCTAAGCTAGGACTTTCAGTACCATGTTGACTAGAAGTGGCAAGAGAGAACATCCATGCCTTGTTCCAGGTGTTAGTGGAAAAGCTTTCAGTTTTTCACCATTGAGGATGCAGATAGCTGTGAGCTTTTTATATATGAACTTTATTATGAGTGGGTCTCTTTTAGATGATATATAGTTGGATATTGTTTATTGATCCATTCAGTCATTTTATGTCCTTCAATTAGAGTTTAATCCATTTACCTCCAAAGTAATTACCAATAGGTAAAGACATACTATTGCCATTTTCTTCATTATTTTTCCAGCTTATAGCTTTTTGTCTTTCTTTTCCATTCTTGCTGTCTTTCTTTTTGTTGTATTGTTTTGTTTTGCTTTACTTTTTAATGACTTGCTTTAATTCCTTTCTCTTTTATTCTATGTGTATCTTCTATAGGTATTTTCTTTATTGTTACCACATGGATTACTTAAAATTTATTATATTTATAACATTCTATTTTTAATTGATAACTTTATTTCATTTGGACACAAAAATCTACTTTTGATACTCCTTGCACACATATTTTATATTATTGATGTGAAAAATTACATCATTTTATATTTACATATCTTTAATATTTATATTATAATAATTTATACTTATAGTTATTTTTAATACTTCTGTCTTTTAAATTCTATATTAGAGTTAAAGTGATTTATGTACCACCATTACAGTGTTACACTATTCTGTATTTGTCTATACATTTACATATATCAGTCAACTTTATATTTTCATATGGTTTTGTTTTGCTATCTAGTGTCCTTTTATTTCAACTTGAAGGACTCACTTTCACATTTCTTCTAAGGCAGGTCTAATGAACTCCATGAGCTTTTGTTCATCTAGGAAAGTCTTCTTCTCCTTCATTTTGAAGGACATTTTTGCTTGATATAGTATTCTTCATTAGCAGTATTGTTTGTTTGTTTTTTCTTTCAGCACAGGTGTTTTATTTGTGGTTGCTATAAGGCCTCTATAAAACATCTTATAAATATTACATTCTATTTTAAGCTATTAACAACTTAACTTGAATTGCATACAAACACTCTACACATTAACTTCTCCTCTCCACACATTTTTGTTATATGGGTTATGTCACAATTTATATCTTTTATATATGTTGTATCTATTAACACATTGTAGCTATAGTTATTTTAATACTTCTGTCTTTTAACTTTTATTCCAGAGTTAAAAGTGATTTACATGCCATAATTAAAGTATTCTGAATTTGACAATATTCTCACCTTTACAGTGAGTTTTATACTTTTATAAGTTTTCAAATTATTTCAACTTGAAGAACTATCTTTTGCATTTCTTGTAAGGCATGTCTAATGGTTACAAACTCTCATTGCTTTTTTTTTTTTTTTTCCCCCTCAGAAAAGTGTTAATCTCTTCATTTCTGAAGAACATCCTTGTGGGGAAAATTATTATTGGTTCGCAGAATTGGGTTTTTTGTTTTCCCCAGCATTTTGAATATATCAAATATATTATCTTACTCTTTCCTTCCCTGTAAGAATTTTGCTGAGAAATCTGTTGATAAACTTATGGGGTTCCCTTTTATGTGAGGAATTATTTTATCTTGCTGCTTTTAAATATTTATTTTTGTCTGTGATTTTAGACAGTTTTAAAGCATCATGAAGAGGATCTTTTTAGATCGAATATTTTGGGAGATATATGAGCTTCATGAACTTAAATTTCTAGATCTTTTCTTATATTTAGGAAGTTCTTAACCATTATTTATTTAAATAAGCTTTCTGCCCCTCTTTCCCTCTCTTTTCCTCTGGGGGTTCCAATAATACATAGATTATTTCTCTTAATTCACATAGGCTTTCTTCATTGTTTTTCTTTTTTTCCTTTTTCTTTTTGTTTGTTTGTTTGTTGTTATTGATCCTCTGACTGGATATTAAATGACCTATCTATGAGCTCACTGTTTCTGTCTTTGTTTGAGTCTGTTGTTGAAGTTCTCTACTGAATTATTCAGTTCAATCTTTGTGTTTTTCAATTCTAGAATTTCTATTTCTTGTTTTTTATGGTCCCTTGGTCCATGGAGACAAGATTGGAGCCTGAGTCCACTGGAGAAGGCCTCGGTTTTGAATCTGTGGGTGGGCCTGGTACTTGAGTCCAAGGTGGTCGGCCTAGAACCAGAGTCTGCAAGGGCAGGCCTGGATCCTGTGTCACTGGGGGATGACCAGGTGCCAGGTACTCCTGGGGTAAACCTGGTTACTGGGTCTTTAGAGGCCAGCATGGCACTAGGTTGGTCCAGCCTGGAGTCTGGAGTCTAACCTGATACAGGGATAGGCCAGGTTTCTCTTTTTCAGTTTTTTCTCCCTCTGGTATGCTCCCTCAGATGTAGTGTGGATTTTAGATATAAATTTTATATCTTAATAATTAATCTCCTCTTTAACATAATCTTTCTTTATATCCCTTTTAAATAATGCTGTAGTTTGTCTCCTGATTAGACTCAGGCTTATACATCATGCATCTCTTTTTGAAAGAAGAGGTTGACCCATTTCAAAAAAGATGGAGTTTTAATTTTGTTTTTATTTTTTGTTTTTTTTTAACCAAACTGACTCAGGTTCCACACCAGATAAGAATAGAAATTAGGCCACAACCCTGACCCTGCTGACACCATTTTTGATGAAGGAAAGTTTGTGTGATAAGAATAATAATCTTTCTTCACTCTACCATTGTTTTATATTTTTATTTAAATTTCCAGAGGAGTGGGGTAGAAAATGAGACTAGATAAGTGTTAAAATGTCATGGTGTATTGTGAAAATTGTAATCCATGCTAGTAAACTGTAAAATAATTAGACAAACAAAAACAATATATAGTGCAAGAAAGACATTTGTCCCAAGGATATGTAAGACCAAATTGAGGACAAAGATTTTGGCTTAAAAATTACTTAAACTTTGATATGCCTCCTTATTCCTCTTATCTGGAGATTAGAGTAGGAAAAATATGTATTTGGAAGAGAACATACAACTCACTTCTGATTCTTGACTTTATCTCTGATGAAGAAAAAAGCTTGTTTACTCAAAGGGTTTAGGGAACTTTGGATGACATTTATGAGTCTTTGAAAAGATATATCACAGACAATCGATGACACATGGATTTCTGTGGTAAAGGTGGTCATTAATTGCTACACTTTATTGTGGCTTGCTTCATGTATTGATCTACTCATTTGGATATAGCCTTGATTTTCAGAGATACAAGAAGTATAGACCCTCTGCTCTAACCCAACTCTTAGGATGGACATTTCCACCCTTGAACTTAGATACCTGTATTCCCTGCTTTGATAAATTATTTTTCTTAGAATCATAGATTTTACTATATATATAAACTATATCTGAGCCCCCAACTTACATTTACAAGTTTTATATAAAATCATCTTTTGTGCTATAATCTTAGGCTCTCTAGACTTATAAAATTATACTACATGTGTTTTCACTAACACTATAAAACTGGTAGGGTTTGTGTCAGGGTTGCCACAAACCTTCAGTTTGTAAAAATGCAATATCTGCAAAGTACAATAAAGTGGAGTGCAATAAAATGAGGCATGTACAGGCATGCCTGTACACTCTTAGGCTGAAAATTATATCTTTAGAGGTTCTAGACAGAAAATATAAGAAGAGAAGAAGAGTATGAAAGTCCTCTAAAACTTGAAAAATTTCCCTCATCCCATTTCTATTACATTTGAAAATTTTAATTTTAATGTACTAAATCCTTTCTGAGTATCTATTCAACAGTGGAGGAAGAAATAAGTGTAACCTCTCCAAGAGGGACTCCTCTAGGTCAAGGGTTGGTAAACTATGGTGTATGAGCCAAATCTGACCTATTGCCTGGTTTTGTAAATAAAGTTTCATTGGAACAGAATCATGTGTGTTTATATGCATTTACACGTTGTCTATTTGCTTACATATTGACGTCACTGTATTTTAGAGCTGGAGAGGACCATAAAGATCATTCATTTTTTTTCTCCCATTTTATAGATGAAGAACCTGAGGTTTAGGGGAGTTACATGACCAGCCCAGAATAATATCAGTAGCCAATTATGTAACAAGAGACATAAATAATCCACAGCTCTTTTCACTTTGTTGCTACATCTGCTACCTTTATTTTGTAGCACAGGTGTCCCCAACCCATGGGCCATGGAGTGGTACTGGTCCATGGATGTTAAGAAGTGGGCTGCACAGCACAACGTGAGCAGTGAGTGAGTGAGTGAAGTTTCATCCATATTTACAGATGTTCCCCATCGCTCGCATTACCACCTGAGCGTCTCCTCCTGTGAGATCAGTGGCGACATTAGATTCTCATAGGAGCACGAACCCTACTGTGAACTGCGCATTCGAGTGATCTAGGTCACATGCTCCTTATGAGAATCTAACGCCTGATGATCTGAGGTGGAGCTGATGTGGTGATGCTAGCACTGGGGAGCAGCTGCAAATACAGATTATCATTAGCAGAGAGGTTTGACTGCACAGAGACCATAATAAATCAATTGCTTGCAGACTCACTCATATCAAAACGTTATCAGTGAGTGGCAAATGAAAACAAGCTCAGGACCCCCACTGATTCTTCATTATGGTGAGTTGTATAATTATTTCATTATATATTACAATGTAATAGTAATAGAAATAAAGTGCACAACAAATGTAATGCACTTGCATCATCCTGAAACTATCCCCCCCGCCCCCAACCAGTCAATGGAAAAATTGTTTTCCATGAAACCTGTCCCTAGTGCCAAAACGGTTGGGGACCACTGTTCTATCACACTTAGAGGTAGGCTAGGGCATTGTTAGCTTGGGCCACTGGTCTGTCTTGATACTGACATGTATCACTCCAAGGGAAGTAGAGAAGTGTCCATCTGTCTTTTTCCCTGTTATTGTGACCAAGGAGGCCATATAGTATAATAGGAACCTCCAACATCCTTGGTCCCTGAATGTCTTCATATAGTAGAACTCCAGTTGACTGGTTGGGGAATATGACATGAATTTGAAATAAACTGTACTTTGAGGAGTGGTCAAAGATGGTGATGTAGGAAGTCCCCGAGTTTACCTCCTCCAACAGAGACAATGAATCTATACCTACATATAGAGTGATCTCTCTTGAAGGCCTGAGGGCTGATTGTACACATAGTGTACATAGAAGGACCACATAGAAAAGGTGGAAAAACAGTATCCATGTTAACCCCATCCTTTATGTGGCAATCTGTAGTAAGAAGGTATATTGCTGAGGGTCATGAGCACAGACTTGCCAACCCAAGGTCACAATGAAAAATCAGTAGTTTAAAGGGCACCAAGACTATACGAGAAGTGAATTCATTTACTAACTCTAGGGATTCTGCCAAACAGGTAGAGAATTGCTGGAGCTCTCTCCAGGGTCAGAGGTACCAGCAAGCACCATTGTTTAGGGCTCCCCTTGGACTCCTCCTGGCCCATGCCTGCCTCAGCCCCAGCCAGATCACCAAGTTGGCCTTGGCCCAGGAACTGATCTCAGCCAGGATCTGCTATAGCCCCAGTCAGGCTGCCAAAATTTCCAGGTGCAAGCACTCTACCCACTGCCACTCCTTCAAGACCATGAGAAATGACTATTTAACCTAATTCATAACAAAAAGTTAAACAAAATGAGGAGACAGATGAACATGATCCAAATGAAAAGCAAATAAAACCACAGGAAACAAACCTTAGTCAAATGAAGATAAGTAATTTACCTGACAGAATTCAAAGAAACAGTCATAAGGAAGCTCACCAAACTTGGGAGATTAATGGAGAAACTCAGCAAGAATTTCAGCAAAGACTTAGAGGATATAAAAAAATAACCAGTCAGAACAATACAAAATATGATATAAAAGTACAATAGAAGGAATCACCAGCAGATTAGATGATACAGAAGAATGAATAAGTAATGTGGAAGATAGACTAGTGGAAATCGTCAATTCAGAGCAGCAAAAAGAAAAAAAAAATTAAAATAAGGATAGTTTAAGGGACTTCTAGATCAAGCATACTAACATTTTCACTATAGGGGTCCCAGAACGATGAGAGAGAGAAAAAGAAACAGAAAACTTATTTGAAAAAACAGTGACAAGAAACTTCTCTAACCTGGAAAAGGAAACCAGGCCTACAGGTCCAGGAAACACAGAGAGTCCCAAACAAGATGAAACTCCAAATATCTACACTTAAACATATAATAATTAAAATAGCAAAAGTATATATATATTAAAATAGCAAAATATAAAGAGAGAATCTTTCAGGCAACAAGAGAAAAACAACTAGTCACACACAAAATGAAACCTCATAAAACTATCAGCTGATTTTCAGCAGAAACTTTACAGGACAAAAGGGAGTGGCAAGATACATCTAAAGAGCTGAAAGGAAGAAAAAAAACAGCATACAGCATAGAATATTTTATTAGGCAAGATTATCATTTAGAATTGCAGGAGAGGTAAAGAGTTTTCCATTAAAGCAAAAACTGAAGGATTTCATCAACACTAGATTGACCTTACAAGAAATGTTAATGATTCTTCTTTAAGTCAAAAAGAAAATATCACAACTGGAAACAAGAAAATATATGAAAGGAAAAATCTCACTGATAAAGACAAATATATAGTAAAGGCAGTGGATCAGCCACTTAAAAAACTAGTATGAAAGTTAAAAGAAAAAAGTAAGAAAATAAATTATAACTACAGTAAGTAGTTAAGGGATACAAAAAATAAAAAGATGTAAAATACAACAACAAAAGCATAAAGCCTGTGGGATTAAAAATATAGTGCTTTTAGAATGCCTATGAACTTAGGCAACTATCAGCTTTAAAAGAATATATATATATATATATCATGATAACCAAATCCATCATCAAACCACAGGGAGGAAACCAAGAGAAAAAGACAAGAACAGAAAAGAACTACAAAACAACCAGAAAAAAAAATCAAGAAAATGGCAGTAAGTACATACCTGTCAATAACTATTTTAAATGTAAATGGACTAAATGCTCTAATCAAAAGACATAGGGTAAATAAATGGATTAAAAAAGAGACCCCATCTATATGCTGCCTATAAGTGACTTACCTCAGATCTAAAGACATGCATACTGAAAGTGAAGGGATGGAAAAGAAATATTCCACACAAATGGAAAAGAAAGAAAAGCTGTGGTAGCAATACTCAGACAAAATAGACTGTAAAACAAAGACTGTAAGAAAAGACAAGGAAAGGCATTATGAAATGATAAAGGGTCAATCCAACAAAAAAATGTAATATCTGTAAATATTTATGCACACAGCATAGGAGCACCTAAATATATAAAGCAAATATTAACAGAAATAAAAGGAGAAATAGCAATATAATTAATAGTAAGAGACGTTAATAGCCCAATTACAACACCAGATAGATTTATCCAGACTGAAAATCCATAAGGAAACACAGGCCTTAAGCAACACATTATATCAGATGGTTGTAATAGATATATACAGAATATTCCATCCAAAAGCAGCAGAATGTATATTCTTTTCAAGTGCACAGGGAACATCCTCCAGAATAGATCACAAGTTAGGCCACAAAACAAATCTAAATAAATGTAAGAAGACTGAATAATATCAAGCATGTTTTATGACCACGATGGTATGAAACTAGAATTCAACTACAAGAAGAAAACTGGAAAAATACCAAAGTGTAGCGACTAAACAGCATATTACAAAACAACCAGTAAGTCAACAAAGAAATCATAGAGGAAAATCAGAAACTACCTGAGATAAATAAAAATGAAACACAACTCTTCAAAATCTATGAGACACAGCAAAAGCAGTTCTAAGTGGAAAGTTCATGCCAATACAGGCCTACCTTAAGAAATAAGGAAACTCTCAAATAAGCAATTTAAATGTACATTTAAAGAAACTACAAAAAGAAAAAAAACAAAGCCAAAAGTTAGTAGAAGGAAGGAAATAATAAAAATCAGAGCAGAAATAAATGAAATAGAGACTAAAAAAATGGTAGAAAAGATCAGTGAAACTAAGAGTTGGTTCATTGAAAAGGTAAGCAAAATTGATAAACCTGTACCCAGACTCATCAGTAAAAAGAGGGAGTCCAAATAAATAAAGTTAGAGATGAAAGAGGAGGAAACAACAAATACCACAGAAATAAAAATGATCGTAAGAGAATATTAGACCACCAACATATTAGACCACCTAGAAAATTAATAAATTCTTATAAAGATACAATCTGTCAAGAGTGATATGGAAAAATAGAAAATCTGAATAGACCCATTACTTGTAACAAAATTCTAAAAATTCCCCAAAACAAAAGTCCATGTTCAGATGGCTTCACAGGTAAATTCTACCAAATGTTTAAAAAGAGTTATTACAAAAAATTGACAAGAGGGAAACACTTCTAAATTCATTTTATAAGGCCAGCATTTCCTCAATACCAAAAAAACTTTTAAAAAGAAGACAATTATAGGCCAATATCCTTGATAACATAGAAACAAAAATCCTTAACAAAATATTAGCAAACTGAATTCAACAATACATTAAAAGGATCATACACCATTATCAACTGGGTTTCATTCCACAGTTGCAAGGATGGATTAATACCCATAAATCAATAATGTGATACACTACATTAACAAATTGAAGGATGAACATCATATAATCATATCAATAGAGGCAGAGAAAGCTTTTGACAAAATTCAACATCCATTTATGATAAAAACTCTCACCATAGTGGGTACAAAGGGAAGATACCACAAAATAATAAAGGCCATATCTAAACCCACAGTTAACATCATACTCAATGGCGAAATGCTGAAAGCTTTTCCTCTAAGATCAGTAACAAGGCAAGAATGCCTACTCTCACCACTTTATTATACATATTTTCAAAAGTCCTAACCACATCAATTAGACAAGAAAAATAAATAAAATACATCCAAATTGGAATGGAAGATATAAAACTGTCACTATTTGCAGATGACATAAAACTATATTTATCTCCTTATATATAGAAAACAAAAAGACTCTTCCAAAACCTTATTAGAACTAGTAAAGTAATTCAATAAATTTGCAGGATAAAAATTTAATATACAGAAATAAGTTTCATTTCTATACACTAATACAGAAATATCAGAAAAACAAACAAAGAAGACAATATCATCTACAATTGCATCAAAAAGAATAAAATACCTAGGCATAAATTGAACTAATGAGTTGAAAGACTGGTACTCTGAAATCTGTAAGACACTGGTGAAAGAAATTGAAGATGACACTAATAAATAGAAAGTTATTTTGTGCTCATGGATTGTAAGAATCAATATCATTAAAATGTTCTTATTACATGTAGCAAACTACAGATTCAATGCAATCTCTATCAAAATACAAATTTTTCATTGAACTAATACAAATAATCCTAAAATTTGTTTGGAAACACAAAAGATCCCAAATAGCCAAAACAATGTTGAGGGAAAGAACAAAGCAGGAGACAACATGCTTGCAGACTTGGAATTATACTATGAAGCCATAATTTACATATACAAAGTAATCAAAACCAGTATGGTACAGAGAAAAATCAGACACACAGATTAGTGGAACACAATAAAAGTCCAGAAATAAACCCATGCTCATATGGTCAATTAATCTACAACAAAAAAGAAAGAATATAGAATAGGGAAAAGACAGTTTCTTCAAAAAATCATGTTGGGGCTTCCCTGGTGGCGCAGTGGTTGAGAGTCCTCCTGCTGATGCAGGGGACACGGGTTCGTGCCCCGGTCCGGGAAGATCTCACATGCCGCGGAGCGGATAGGCCCGTGAGTCATGGCCGCTGAGCCTGCGCGTCCGGAGCCTGTGTTCCTCAACGGGAGAAGCCACAACAGTGAGAGGCCTGCATACTGCCAAAAAAGAAAAATCATGTCGGAGCTGATCTTTCAGCAGAAACTCCGCAAGCCAGAAGGGAGTGGCAGGACATATTGAAAGTGTTGAAGGAGAAAAACCTGCAACCAAGATTACTCTACCCAGCAAGGATCTCATGCAGATTTGATGGAGAAATTAAAACCTTTACAGACAAGCAAAAGCTGAGAGCATTCAGTACCACCAAACCAGCTCTACAACAACTGCTAAAGGAACTTCTCTAGGCAAGAAACACAAAAGAAGGAAAAGACCTACAAAAACGAACCAAAACAATTAAGAAAATGGGAATGGGAACACATATATCGATCATTACCTTAAATGTAAATGGATGAAATGCTCCCACCAAAAGACACAGATTGGCTGAATGGATACAAAAACAAGACGCATATATTTGCTGTCTACAAGAGATCCACTTCAGACCTAGAGACACATACAGACTGAAAGTAAGCGGATGGAAAAAGGTATTTCATGCAAATGGAAACCAAAAGAAAGCTGGAGTAGGAATTCTCATATCAGACAAAATAGACTTTAAAATAAAGACTACTGGAAGAGACAAAGAAGGACACTACATAATGATCAAGGGATCGATCCAAGAAGAAGATATAAGAATTGTAAATAGTTATGCACCCAACATAGGAGCACCACAATACATAAGGCAAATACTAACAGCCATAAAACGGGAAATCGACAGTAACACATTCATAATAGGGGACTTTAACACCCCACTTTCACCAATGGACAGATCATCCAAAATGAAAATAAATAAGGAAACACAAGCTTTAAATGCTACATTAAACAAGATGGACTTAATTGATATTTATAGGACATTCCTTCCAAAAAAACACAATACACATTTTTCTCAAGTGCTCATGGAACTTTCTCCAGGATAGATCATATCTTGGGTCACAAAACAAGCCTTGGTCAATTTAAGAAAATTGAAATTGTATCAAGCATCTTTTCTATGAGACTAGATATCAATTACAGGAAAAGATCTGTAAAAAATACAAACACATGGAGGCTAAACAAGACACTACTTAATAACGAAGTGATCACTGAAGAAATCAAAGAGGAAATCAAAAAATACCTAGAAACAAATGACAATGCAGACACAACGACTCAAAATCTATGGGATGCAGCAAAAGCAGTTCTAAGAGGGAAGTTTATAGCAATACAACCTACCTTAGGAAACAGGAAACATCTCAAATAAACAACCTAAACTTGCACCTAAAGCAATTAGAGAAAGAAGAACAAAAAAACCCCAAAGTTAGCAGAAGGAAAGAAATTATAAAAATCAGATCAGAAATAAATGAAAAAGAAATGAAGGAAATGATAGCAAAGATCAATAAAAGTAAAAGTTGGTTCTTTGAAAGGATAAACAAAATTGATAAACCATTAGCCAGACTCATCAAGAAAAAAAGGGAGAAGACTCAAATCAATAGAATTAGAAATGAAAAAGAAGTAACAACTGACACTGCAGAAATCCAAAATATCATGAGAGATTACTACAAGCAACTCTATGCAAATAAAATGGACAACCTGGAAGAAATGGACAAATTCTTAGAAAGGCACAACCTGCCAAGACTGAATCAGGAAGAAATAGAAAATATGAACAGACCAATCACAAGCACTGAAATTGAAACTGTGATTAAAAATCTTTCAACAGGCAAAAGCCCAGGACCAGATGGCTTCACAGGCAAATTCTATCAAACATTTAGAGAAGAGCTATCACCTATCCTTCTCAAACTATTCGAGAATATAGAAGAGGGAGGAACAATCCTCAACTCATTCTACGAGGCCACCATCACCCTGATACCAAAATCAGACAAGGATGTCACAAAGAAAGAAAACTACAGGCCAATATCACTGATGAACATAGATGCAAAAATCCTCAAGAAAACACTAGCAAACAGAATCCAACAGCACATTAAACGGATCATACACCATGATCAAGTGGGGTTTATTCCAGGAATGCAAGGATTCTTCAATATACGCAAATCAAACAATGTGATACACCATATTAACAAAGTGAAGGAGAGAAACCATAAGATCATCTCAATAGATGCAGAGAAAGCTTTTGACAAAATTCAACACCCACTTATGATAAAAACCCTGCAGAAAGTAGGCATAGAGGGAACTTTCCTCAACATAATAAAGGCCATATATGGCAAACTCACAGCCAACATCGTCCTCAATGGTGAAAAACTGAAAGCATTTCCACTAAGATCAGGAAGAAGACAAGGTTGCCCAATCTCAACACTCTTATTCAACATAGTTTTGGAAGTTTTAGCCACAGCAATCAGAGAAGAAAAGGAAATAAAAGGAATCCAAATCGGAAAAGAAGAAGTAAAGCTGTCACTCTTTGCAGATGACATGACACTATACATAGAGAATCTTAAAGATGCTACCAGAAAACTACTAGAGCTAATCAATGATTTTGGTAAAGCAGCAGGATACAAAATAAATGCAAAAAAATCTCTGGCATTCCTATACACTAAGGATGAAAAATCTGAAAGTGAAATCAAGAAAATACTTCCATTTACCATTGCATCAGAAATAATAAAGTATCTAGGAATAAACCTACCTAAGGATACGAAAGACCTGTATGCAGAAAATTATGAGACACTGATGAAAGAAATTAAGGATGATACAAATAGATGGAGAGATATACCATGTTCTTAGATTGGAAGAATCAACATTGTGAAAATGACTCTACTACCCAAAGCAATCTACAGATTCAATGCAACCCCTATCAAACTACCACTGGCATTTTACACAGAACTAGATCAAAAAATTTCACAATTTGTATGGAAACACAAAAGACCCCCGAATAGCCAAAGCAATCTTGAGAACGAAAAACAGAGCTGGAGGAATCAGGCTTCCTGACTTCAGACTATACTACAAAGCTACAGTAATCAAGACAGTATGGTACTGGTACAAAAACAGAAAGATAGATCAATGGAACAGGATAGAAAGCCCAGAGATAAACCCACGCACATATGGTCACCTTATCTTTGATAAAGGAGGCTGGAATGTACAGTGGAGAAAGGACAGCCTCTTCAATAAGTGGTGCTGGGAAAACTGGACAGCTACATGTAAAAGTATGAGATTAGATCACTCCCTAACATCATACATAAAAATAAGCTTAAAAAGGATTAAAGACCTAAATGTAAGGCCAGAAACTATCAAACTCTTAGAGGAAAACATAGACAGGACACTCTATGACATAAATCACAGCAAGGTCCTTTTTAACCCACCTTCTAGAGAAATGGAAATAAAAACAAAAATAAACAAATGGGACCTAATGAAACTTCAAAGCTTTTGTGCAGCAAAGGAAACCATAAACAAGACCAAAAGACAACCCTCAGAGTGGGAGAAAATATTTGCAAATGAAGCAACTGACAAAGGATTAATCTCCAAAACTTATAAGCAGCTCATGCAACTTAATAACAAAAAATCAAACAACCCAATCCAAAAATGGGCAGAAGACCTAAATAGACATTTCTCCAAATAAGATACACAGACTGCCAACAAACACATGAAAGAATGCTCAACATCACTAATCATTAGAGAAATGCAAATCAAAACTACAATGAGATATCTCACACCAGTCAGAATGGCCATCATCATAAAATCTAGAAACAATAAATGCTGGAGAGGGTGTGGAGAAAAGGGAACCCTCTTACACTGTTGGTGGGAATGTAAATTGATACAGCCACTGCAGAGAACAGTATGGAAGTTCCTTAAAAAACTACAAATAGAGCTACCATATGACCCAGAAATCCCACTACTGGGCATATACCCTGAGAAAACCATTATTCAAAGAGAGTCATGTATGAAAATATTCATTGCAGCTCTATTTACAATAGCCCAGAGATGGAAACAACCAAAGTGTCCATCATCAGATGAATGGATAAAGAAGATGTGGCAGATATATACAATGGAATATTACTCAGCCATAAAAAGAAACGAAATTGAGCTATTTGTAATGAGGTGGATAGACCTAGAGTCTGTCATACAGAGTGAAGTAAGTCAGAAAGAGAGAGACAAATACCGTATGCTAACACATATATATGGAATTTAAGGAAAACAATGTCATGAAAAACCTAGGGGTGAAACAGGAATAAAGACACAGACTTACTAGAGAATGGACTTGAGGCTATGGGGAGGGGGAAGGGTAAACTGTGACAAAGCGAGAGAGAGACATGGACATATATACACTACCAAACGTAAGGTAGATAGCTAGTGGGAAGCAGCCACATAGCACAGGGAGATCAGCTCAGTGCTTTGTGACCACCTGGAGGGGTTGGATAGGGAGGGTGGGGGGGAGGGAGACGGAAGAGGGGAGAGATATGGGAACATATGTATATATATAACTGATTCATTTTGTTGTGAAGCTGAAACTAACATACCATTGTAAAGCAATTATACTCCAATAAAGATGTTAAAATGAAAAAAAAACAAACCAACAAAAAAGAAACGAAAACCCAGAAAAAAAAAGTTAATGCACAGAATTCTCTGGCATTCCTATACACTAAGGATGAAAAATCTGAAAGTGAAATCAAGAAAACACTTCCATTTACCATTGCAACAGAAAGAATAAAATATCTAGGAATAAACCTACCTAAGGAGACAAAAGACCTGTATGCAGAAAATTATAAGACACTGATGAAAGAAATTAAAGATGATACAAATAGATGGAGAGATATATCATGTTCTTGGATTGGAAGAATCAACATTGTGAAAATGACTCTACTACCCAAAGCAATCTACAGATTCAATGCAACCCCTATCAAACTACCACTGGCATTTTTCACAGAAATGGAACTAAAAATTTCACAATTTGTACTGAAACACAAAAGACCCCAAATAGCCAAAGCAATCTTGAGAACGAAAAACGGAGCTGGAGGTATCAGCCTTCCTGACTTCAGACTATACAAAGCTACAGTAATCAAGACAGTATGGTACTGGCACAAAAACAGAAAGATAGATCAATGGAACAGGATAGAAAGCCCAGAGATAAACTCACGCACATATGGTCACCTTATCTTTGATAAAGGAGGCAGGAATGTACAGTGGGGAAAGGACAGCCTCTTCAATAAGTGGTGCTGGGAAAACTGGACAGCTACATGTAAAAGTATGAGATTAGATCACTCCCTAACACCATACACAAAAATAAGCTTAAAAAGGATTAAAGACCTAAATGTAAGGCCAGAAACTATCAAACTCTTAGAGGAAAACATAGGCAGGACACTCTATGACATAAATCACAACAAGGTCTTTTTAGACCCACCTCCTAAAGAAATGGAAATAAAAATAAAAATAAACAAATGGGACCTAATGAAACTTAAAAGCTTTTGCGAAGCAAAGGAAACCATAAACAAGACCAAAAGACAACCCTCCGAATGGGAGAAAATATTTGCAAATGAAGCAACTGACAAAGAATTAATTTCCAAAACGTATAAGCAGCTCATGCAGCTTAATAACAAAAAATCAAACAACCCAATCCAAAAATGGGCAGAAGACCTAAATAGACATTTCTCCAAATAAGATACACAGACTGCCAACAAACATATGAAAGAATGCTCAACATCACTAATCATTAGAGAAATGCAAATCAAAACTACAATGAGATATCATCTCACACCACTTAGAATGGCCATCATCATAAAATCTAGAAACAATAAATGCTGGAGAGGGTGTGGAGTAAAGGGAACCCTCTTACACTGTTGGTGGGAATGTAAATTGATAGAGCCACTGCAGGGAACAATATGGAGGTTCCTTAAAAAACTACAAATAGAGCTACCATGTGACCCAGCACTCCCACTACTCTGCATATACCTTGAGAAAACCATAATTCAAAAAGAGTCATGTACCAAAATGTTCATTGCAGCTCTATTTACAATAGCTCGGAGATGGAAACAACCTAAGTGTCCATCATCAGATGAATGGATAAAGAAGATGTGGCAGATATATACAATGGAATATTGCTCAGCCATCAAAAGAAACGAAATTGTACTATTTGTAATGAGGTGGATAGACCTAGAGTCTGTCATACAGAGTGAAGTAAGTCAGAAAGAGAGAGACAAATACCGTATGCTAACACATATATATGGAATTTAAGGAAAACAATGTCATGAAGAACCTAGTGGTAAGACAGGAATAAAGACACAGACCTACTAGAGAATGGACTTGAGTATACGGGGAGGAGGAAGGGTAAGCTGTGACAAAGCGAGAGAGAGGCATGGACATATATACACTACCAAACGTAAGGTAGATAGCTAGTGGGAAGCAGCCGCATAGCACAGGGAGATCAGCTCAGTGCTTTGTGACCGCCTGGACGGGTGGGATAGGGAGGGTGGGGGGGAGGGAGACGGAAGCTGGAAGAGATATGGGAACATATGTATATATATAACTGATTCATTTTGTTGTGAAGCTGAAACTAACATACCATTGTAAAGCAATTATACTCCAATAAAGATGTTAAAATGAAAAAAAAAATCACGTTGGGAAAAATGGATAGTTATATGCAATTTATCAAACTAGACCACCTTCTTTGACCATATACAAAAATAAGCTCAAAATGAATCAAAAACTTACATGTAAGACCTGAAACCATAAAACTCCTAGAAGAAAACCTAGGCAGTATGCTCTTTGACATAGGTCTTAGCAATACTTTTTTGGATATATCTCCTCAGGCAGAAGCAACAAAAGCAAAAGTAAACAAATGGGACTACATCAAACTAAAAATTTTGCACAGGGAAGAAAACTATCAATGAAATGAAAAGGCAACCTACTGAATAGGAAAAATATTAGCAAATTATGTCTGATAAGGGAGTGAAATCCAAAATATATAAAGAACTCATACAACTCAATATCAAAAAAACAAACATTTCAATTAAGAAGTGGGCAAAGGCCCTGAATAGACTTTTCTTTTCCCTAATGAGACATACAGATGGCCAATAGGCACATAAAAAGGTGCTCAACATCACTAATAATTAGGGAAATGCAAATCAAAATCACAGTGATATACTAATTCACACTTGTTAGAATGGCTATTATCAAAAAGATAAGAAATAAGTTTGTCAAAGATGTGAAGAAAAGGGAGCTCTCATGCACTATAGTTGGAAATATAAATTGGTGCACCCACTATGGAAAGCAGTATAAAGTTTTTTCAAAGAACCATAAATAGAACTACTATAACAGCCTTAACCCTAAGCTTAATACTAACCCTGACATATATATACACGCACACATATATATGGAATATTGCTCACCCATTAAAAATAATGAAATCTTGTCATTTGCAGCAATATGGATGGACCTGGAGTGTATTTTGCTAAGTGAGATAAGTCAGACAGAGAAAAACAAATAATGTAAGATTTCACTTATATATAGAATCTAAAAAACAAAACAAATGAACAAGCAAACAAAACAGAAACAGAATCACAAATACAGAGAACAAACAGGTCGCTGCCAGAAGGGAGGATTGTGGGGAGATGGGTGAAATAGGTGAGGGGAATTAAGAGGAAAAAATAATCATGGGGATAAAATGTCCACATAGGGACTATAGTCAATAATATTGTAACAACTATGTGTGGTGATGGAAGGTAACTAGTCTTATTGAAGTGATCATGTCATAATGTATAAAAATGTCAAATCACTATGCTATACATCTGAAACTAAAACAATATTGAGTTAATTATAACTCAATGAAAAAACATAAAAGACGTTTCTGGGATATTTAAGATTACTATTATTTGACAATTAACAACATAGATAAAACAAATATCATTAATGCATCGTCATATACAAATACTCCTTGCCAAAAAAAGAAAAAAATTACCTTATATTAAGCCACCAAGATTTAGGGAGTTTTCCTACATCAAATATTGTCTATCATGATCAATACACTGCCTTTCCAAGACTATGAATTCTAGATTGGTAAATATTTTCAAATATGAAATTAATTTTAACATTTTAAATTAAAATGGCTTGCTATAATATTTAGAATCCACTGTGACATATTATTCCATGTAAAATTATGCCCTTTTTAAATATTATTGCATGTATTTAATATTTATCATAGCTTTTTAATAGGTATCTTCTGATGGAATGTCTATTCAGGTTGGAGAGAATTTACATAGGATATATTAAAGGTGACGTAAATAAAACACTCTGTAAAGCTGGAAATAAAAGGACTGTTTATAATTTAAATCCTTTATATGCAACTTCTTGTTTAAAAGGCCAAGTCAATTGAAGCAATTATGCAGTGCAATGCTTGTGAACCATTAACACGCTCTATAACAAGGTCCCATAAATTGAAGCCTTACATTTTAACTTGTTTTGAACTTCCTTTGAACTATTTCCTACATCTTGTATTTTTTACTTTTATGCTATTTTGGTTTACATAATTTGATGTTATCAACTTAAAATGTATACTATGATTTTTGTTTATGCATTGCTTTCATCTAGAAATTTTATGGTGAACACAGTTTTAACACTTTTAAAATAAATTAATATCTTTAAAGAGAGATATTTTTCAGTGAGAGCTCATCAACTTCCTTGTGCATGTTTCTATTACAACTTTTCTATCAGCTTTACTTTTCTCTATAAACATGTATGAAGAGTGGCATACAAATGAATAAAAGTTGAATTACATAAATACTGAAGAAAGCCCTCAGTTTTATTAGATATAGCTATCATCTTCATTTAATTTGTGTTATTGTTTCAATTTGCTATTAAAATTAAATGTCCGGGCTTCCCTGGTGGCGCAGTGGTTGAGAGTCTGCCTGCCAATGCAGGGGGCACAGGTTTGTGCCCTGGTCTGGGAAGATCCCACATGCCGTGGAGCAGCTGGGCCCATGAGCCACGGTCACTGAGCCTGTGCGTCCGGAGCCTGTGCTCCGCAATGGGAGAGGCCACAACAGTGAGAGGCTCGCGTACCACAAAAAAAAAGAAATAAAAATTAAATGTCCATGTTCTTTATTGATTTGTATTTCTTAGAGTGTTTGATTATTCTCTTTTGTCCTCAAGTTGGTCTTATTGTCTCATGGTCTTAATTATTGTGTTGATTGTCTTACATGTATACCTTATTTTGTTTACCTCTATTTAATGTATAACTTATTTGACTTAAATAATAGGATTTGTAATTATGTGAATAACTTTATTGAATTTTCTTAAATTATTATTTTTATTTCCCAGCCTTTGGGAAATACAGATTTTAATCAGATAAATATAGATTTATTTTAAATTTTAATCTTTCAAATTTTAATCAGAATAGTTATTAAAAGACTTATATAAAATTACAAATTATAATTAGGAGCTCTTATCTATCATCATTTAATCTGATTTTCACCTATAATTAAGATGCCCAGACATCAAAATTTTGCTTGGGATAGCCCCATTTATACCTATTACCCTGGCATTATGGTTGCTAATATTTTCCTTTCATTGTAAGCGTTGAGAATTATACAATGAATTATATGATCACTCTCCCAATAATCATTTTGATGACATTTTTCTTCCTAACACTACATGTAGTAGAATAAATGATAAATCCATCTTCTAGCCCTGACATTCCATTTTTGAATGGAATTTAAGGAGAGATATGAATCAGGATGGTCATATTAGAAATCATCATCTCCAGAATTTCTATGGATAAGAAAATGTCCTAGAATGAAAGTGTTTTGAATCCTATCTACAGCTTTTTCTCATATTCTCATGATATTACCAATTTCCACCTGATGCGAAAATATAGTTCCACAATTTAAAAGAGAAGCCTCTGAAAGATTCTGCAAGAGTTGTCATCAATAGTAAGGACTGATTTTTCTATAATTTACTGTAAACTCTTACAACATAGTGAGATGCACAGGTGTGTATAAATTAACTGGAATTTATGTCCTAGAAGCAGACAGTTAACAAATTAGCACAATTAAAAGCCCACAATCCAGGAATATTAGGTAGCATTTTAATGACCCTAATCAAAAACCTACCATGGAAAGGAGGATTCCACAACCTTCAAATATTACTATCTAGAGGTACACTATAAGCTTTGTTAGTTAAAATAAAAATGATAGAAAAATTGATGAAATATGTGGCAATATGTGTAGGTTATCTAGCTAGATTGCATAGACACCTCCAACTTGGCCTAAATGTTACATTATAATCACATGAATCCACAAGTTAGTGCCCTTCTAAGTGATTTCTAGGCTGTGACTCAATATCTGTGTCCCGTTTCTCACTTGAGGATCCCATTATATGACATGACCAGATGTTTAGCTGATTCTAACATTAGACTTATCCTATCTGACTGAAGTATACTTTGCATGCAATGAATTCACAAAAAGAGTTTGTATAACTATTCTGTCTGTGGATAAATATTTGAGAGAAATTTCAGTTATTTTAATTAAAACATGAGTCCTGGCAACAAGGTTTTTGGTAAGAGGCTCATAGCCCTCCCCTAACTTTAACTATTGGACCTAGCTTTATGAAAGACCAAATTGGATAAGAATGATAACACACACCTATATGGTTGTTGATTTTTCATGGTCAATGCAAAAAGGGATTCCTTTCTTTCAAGCGTCATGCCTGTTGCCTCTGAGTAGGACTTGAAAGCCATGACTGTTTGCACAAAACATCAAGTGAGTTGTCCATTAATTACTTACCTATGTTTTCACAATGCTAATAAACAGGGAACTGGACAATCCTAGGGTAGCAAGGAGACAAACAAACAGGCTAACTTATAAAATTGAGTAATCACTTCCTAGATAACCAGATTACTACACAGACTGGTACTGTTTTCTAATTTTCTCTTTAGTGCAAATTTTGTTAAGCCCTTTCATTCTCTGGCCTTTCAAAATCTATTTTACAATAAATACTTCTCCTCTCCTTGAGACTTAGTTTAAATGAGTTGCCTAACAGATCATTTAGCACCGTTTCCACTGCTTTGTCAAACCTTTCAAGTAGAGAGGTTACCTCACACTGATTCAGTTATTTTATTATCAACTCAGTCTCTAGCAATTCCCAATCTGAATTTAGGAGGGAACTGCTCTAATATGATTCCCTTCCTATTCAAAGAATCTCACTGGGTTCACATCGGAAGGAACTAGACAAACCTCCACTTTCAAATTTTCATGGGAAACAAAGGAATACCTACGGCTAATATAGTTTTCTCTAAGCCAAAATTAACTGTGAGCACAAAAGTGTAGACATCAATGTACCCTAATTCAATATAACTAATTTGCAGTAACTGAGCGCTGTAGAGTATAACAGAATTACCCCATTGGCTGTCTACATCCACTCATAAAAACCAGAAAGATATTGCTAGTGGTTAGGGCATACCATTAATGATGAAACTAATTCTCTCCTACTCTGTAGATTTATGCAGATGGCAGGGTGAATGTCCAGGTAAATCCACCTTCTCAAGCTCTTTCTCTCCAACCTGCTTCATGTGAAAAGAAAATGCTGTATGTGCCACTTCATACTCATATTTTCAATTGTTGAGATATGCACATTCTGAAAAATCTCTGTATTAACTCTAACAGTCCCACGGCTTAGAAGTTCCATGGGTCAAGGGTAAAGGAGGTTTAATTCATTTCACTGTGTGTTGTTAGAAATAGTAAATATATAAGAATTGTACTGATATTTTGCTTAATATGAAAATTTATATTACAGTATTTTAGTTTGATAACTTAGGGAAATTGAGCTTTATAATTTTTTATAATTTAATGAAGATTTTGTTATACATTTCTGACATTAAAAACATAATTTATTGAGGTGAAGTTCACATAATATAAAATTAACCATTATAATGTGAACAAGTCAGTGGCATTTGGTGGCTTCACAATGTTGTGCAACCACCACTTCTATCTAGTTCCAAGACATCACCCTCACTCCAAAGCAAAACCTCTTACCAACCAAGCAATTTCTATCCATTCCCTCCTTCTAGCCCCTGGTGACTCCCAATCTGCATTCTATCTGTATGCATTTACTTATTCTGGATGTTTCTTATTAATGGAATCATACAGTATATGATCTTTTGTGTCTGCCTTCTTTCACACAGAAGGATGTTTTGGAGGTTCATCCTTGTAGCATGCATCAGTACTTCATTCATTTTGTAGTTGGGTAATGTTTCATTGCATGTATATATCACAATTTGTTTATACATTTATCACATGATGGACATTTGGACTATCTCCAACTTTTGGCTACGGTGAATTGTGTTGCTATGAACATGCATGTACATGTACTTGTTTGAGTACTTGTTTTCAGTTATTTTGAGTATACAGTTGACACTTGAACAACAAGAGGGTTAGGGATGTTGATCCTCTGCAAAGTTGAAAATCCATGTATAACTTTAGAGTCCACCCTTAGTATCTGTCGCATCCACAGATTCAACCAACTGTGGATCTTGTAGTACTGTATTCACCATTGAAAAAAATCCACATATAAGTGGACTTGCACAGTTCAAATCCATGTTGCTCAAGGGTCAACTGTACAGCTAGGAGTGGAACTTCTGGGTCATATGGTAATTCTATGTTTAAATTATGGAAAACTGTCAAACTTTTTCCTATAACTTCTGAAACATTTTGTATTCTCACCAGTATTGTACAGGGTCTCCATTTCTTCACATCCTCATCAGCACTTATTATTTTCCATTTTTTATATGCATCCTAATAGACATGAAGCAGTATATCACTGGGGTTTTGATTTGTTTGCACTTCTATTCCTAGTTCTCTGAGTGTTTTTACCATGAAAGTGTGCTAGAATTTGCTAACTTCTTTTTTTCTGGGTTAATTGAGATGACCATTTTTCTCCCTTCTTTTTATTGATGTGCTGTATTACATAGGTTGATTTTATCAATTAACCACCCTTGCATTTGGAGAAAATTACACTTTTCATACTGTATAATACTTTCAGTTTGCTGTTAGATTCAGCTTACAAGTATATTGTTGAGGATTTTAGCATTTACGTATAAGGGGTAATGAACTGTAATTTTCTTTTTTTGTGATGTCTTTACCTACCTTTGGTATTAGTGTACATTAGCATCATGGGATGAGTTAGGAAATGTCCCTGCCATTTCTATTATTTTTAAAATGAGTTTGAGATGAATTGGGGTTTATTCTTTAAGGTTTGGTAGAATTTATGAGTGAAGTTATCTGGTCCTGGGCTTTTCTTTGTTAGGAAGTTTATTATTATTATATTTTTACTGTTTCATTTTTTACTTGTTAAGAGTCCTTGTAGGTTATCTATTCCTTTGGATTAATTTTTAATACTTGCATGTTTCTAGGAATTTTTCCATTTCATGTAATTTATTTAATTTGTTGGCATACAAATTCAATTTGTTCATAGCAGTCCCTTCTAAGCCTTCTAATTTCTCTATGGTAGGAATTAATATCCCTAATTTCATTTTTAATTTTAGGTATTTTCTCTTCTCTCAGTTTTTCTTGTCAGTTTAGTTAAAGATTTGTCAATTTTGTTAATATTTTCAAAGAACAAATATTTTGTTTCATTAAATTTCTCTATTGATTTTCTTTTCTCTGTTTCATTTATCTCTATTCAAATCTTTATAATTTCTTCTGTTTTCCAGTTTTGTGTGTTTTTTTTAACATCTTTATTGGAGTATAATTGATTTTCAAAGTGTGTTACTTTCTGCTTTATAACAAAGTGAGTCAGCTACATATATACATATATCCCCATACCTCTCCCTCTTGCGTGTCCCTCCCACCTTCCCTATCCCACCCATCTTGGTGGTCACAAAGCACATAGCTGATCTCCCTATGATATATGGCTGCTTTCCACTAGTTATCTATTTTACATTTGGTAGTATATATTAGTCCATGTCACTCTCTCACTTTGTGCCACCTTACACTTCCCCCCTCCCCGTGTCCTCAAGTGCATTCTCTACATCTGCATCATTATTCCTGTCCTGCCCCTAGTTCTTCAGAACCTTTTTTTCTTTTTTTTTAGATTCCATATATATGTGCTAGCATACGGTTTTTGTTTTTCTCCTTCTGACTTACTTCACTCTGTATAACAGACTCTAGGTACATCCACCTCACTACAAATAACTCAATTTCCTTTCATGTCTGAGTAATATTCCATTATATATATGTGCCACGTCTTCTTTATCCATTCTTCTGTTGATGGACACTTGGGTTGCTTCTATGTCCTGGTTATCAGCAATGAACATTGTGGTACATGAGTCTTTTTGAACTATGGTTTTCTTAAGGTATATGCCCAGTAGTGGGATTGCTGGGTCATATGGTAGTTCTGTTTTTAGTTCTATAAGGAACCTCCATATTGTTCTCCATAGTGTCAGTATCATTTTACTTTCCCACCAACAGTGCAAGCGGGTTCCCTTGTCCCCACACCCTCTCCAGCAATTTTTGTTTGTAGAATTTTTGATGATGGCCATTCTGACCAGTGTGAGGTGATACCTCATTGTACTTTTGATTTGCATTTCTCTAACGATTAGTGATGTTGAGCATCCTTTCATGTGTTTGTTGGCAATCTGTATATCTCTTTGGAGAAATGTCTATTTAGGTCTTCTGCCCATTTTTGGATTGGGTTGTTTGTTTGTTTAATATTAAGCTGCATGAGCTGCTTGTAAATTTTGAAGTTTAGTACTTTGTCAGTTGCTTCATTTGCAAATAATTTCTCCCATTCTGAGTTTTGTCTTTTCATCTTTTCATCTTGTTTATGTTATCCTTTGCTGTGCAAAAGCTCTTAAGTTTCATTAGGTTCCATTTGTTTTTATTTCCATTTCTCTAGGAGGTGGGTCAAAAATGATCTTGCTGTGATTTACGTCAAAGAGTGTGCTGCCTATGTTTTCCTCTAAGAGTTTTATAGTGTCCAGCCTTACTTTTAGGTCTTTAATCCATTTTGAGTTTATTTTTCTGTATGGTGTTAAGGAGTGTTCTAATTTCATTCTTTTATATGTAGCTGTTAATGCTGTTTCCCAGCACCACTTATTGAAGAGGCTGTCATTTCTCCTTGTATATTCTTGGCTCCTTTATCAAAGATAAGGTGACCATATGTGTGTGGGTTTATCTCTGAGCTTTCTATCCTGTTCCATTGATCTGTATTTCTGTTTTTGTGCCAGTATCATACTGTCTTCATCACTGTATCTTTGTAGTATAGTCTGGAGCCAGGGAACCTGATTTCCCCAGCTCCTTTTTTGTTTCTCAAGATTGCTTTGGCTATTCGGGGTCTTTTGTGTTTCCATACAAATTGTGAAATTTTTTGTTCTAGTTCTGTGAAAAATGCCATTGGTAGTTTGATAGGGATTGAATTGAATCTGTAGATTGCTTTGGGTAGTAGAATCATTTTCACAATGTTGATTCTTCCAATCCAAGAACATGATATATCTCTCCATCTGTTTGTATTATCTTTAATTTCTTTCATCAGTGTCTTATAGTTTTCTGCATACAAGTCTTTTGTCTCCTTAGTTAGGTTTATTCCTATATTCCATGCAAATGGAAATCAAAAGAAAGATGGAGTAGCAATTCTCATATCAGACAAAATGGACTTTAAAATAAAGACTATTACAAGAGACCAAGAAGGACACTACACAATGATCATGGATCAATCCAAGAAGATATAACAATTGTAAATATTTATGCACCCAACATAGGAGCACCTCAATACATACGGCAAATGTTAACAGCCATAAAAGGGGAAATTGACAGTAACACAATCATTGTACGGGACTTTAACACCCCACTTTCACCAAGAGACACATCCTCCAAAATGAAAATAAATAAGGAAACACAAGCTTTAAATGACACATTAAATAAGATGGACTTAATTAATATTTATAGAACATTCCATCCAAAAACAACAGAATACACTTTCTTCTCAAATGCTCATGGAACTTTCTCCAGGATACATCATATCTTGGGTCACAAATCAAGGCTTGGTAAATTTAAGAAAATTGAAATTTTATCAAGTATCTTTTCTGACTACAATGCTATGAGACTAGATACGAATTACAGGAAAAAAACTGTAAAAAATACAAATAAATGGAGGCTAACAATACACTACTTAATATCCAAGAGATCACTGAAGAAATCAAACAGGAAATCAAAAAATACCTAGAAACAAATGAAAATGAAAACACGACAACCCAGAGCCTATGGGATTCAGCAAAAGCAGTTCTAAGAGGGATGTTTATAGCAATACCACCCTACCTCAAGAAACAAGAAACATCTCAAATAAACCACCTAACTTTAAACCTAAAGCAATTAGAGAAAGAAGAACAAAAATGCCCCCAAAGTTAGAGGAAGGATAGAAATCATAAAGATCAGATCAGAAGTAAATGAAAAAGAAATGAAGAAAACAATAGCAAAGAACAATAAAACTAAAAGCTGGTTCTTTGAGAAGATAAAGAAAATTGATAAACCATTTGCCAGACTCATCAAGAAAAAAAGGGATAAGACTCAGATCAATAGAATTAGAAAGGAAAAAGGAGAAGTAACAACTGACATTGAAGAAATACAAAGGATAATGAGAGATTATTACAAGCAACTCTATGCCAGTAAAATGGTCAACCTGGAAGAAATGGACACTTTCTTAGAAAAGCACAACTTTCTGAGACTGAACAAGGAAGAAATAGAAAATACAAACAGACCAATCGCATGCACTGAAATTGAGAATGTGATTAAAAACCTTCCAACAAACAAAAGCCCAGGACAAGATGGCTTCACAGGCAAATTCTATCAAACATACAGAGAAGAGTTAACACCTATCTTTCTCAACCTCTTCCAAAATTTTGCAGAGGGAGAAATGCTCCCAAAATCTTTCTAATAGGCCACCATCACCCCAATACCAAAACCAGACAACAATGTCACAAAGAAAGAAAACTACAGGCCAATATCACTGATGAACATAGATGCAAAAATCCTCAACAGTTTTGTGTTTTGATTGCTCTTCCTTTTCTAGTTTCTTAAGGTGTATTGTTAATTTGAGCTATTTATCCTTTTTCAATATAGATATTTACTGCTACAAATGTTGTGCTTAGTACTGATTTTACTGTGTTTCATAAGTTTTGGAATGTTGTACTTTTGTACTCATTTGTCTCAGAGAGCTTTTAGTTTCTCTTGTGGTTTCTTTTTTGTCTCATTATCTAAGAGTTTGTTAACTAATATATATTTGTAAATTTTCCAGTTTCTCCTCTTTTATTAATTTCCAGTTTCTTTCCAGTATAGTTGGATGAGATATTTTGTATGATAGCAACATTTTCTAATTCATTAAGACTTGTTTTTTGGCACTAACATATCATCTACCCTGCAGAATGTTCCATATGCCCTTGAGAAGAATATGTATTCTGCTACTGTTGGTTGGAGTATTTTATATATATTAGATCCGATGTTTACTTTTGTAGTTACCTTTACTAGAGATCTTTACTTCCTTGAACAGCCTTGAGTTACTGTCTAGTGTCTTCTTTTGTAATGATAAATTATTAATTACTTAGGTATTATATGTATTTTTGATGTATTTAATGACAAATATGTGTAAACAAAATTATGAGCAAATTATAATATTCATATAACTAGGAATTCAAAATATTTTTTGTAAGGATAAAGACTGCAGATTAATAACATTCAAATCAATGGAATATAATCTTTCTGATATATATATATATATATATATATATATATATACATAATGTTGAATTTTTTAGAGCAGATTTAGGTTCCCAGGAAAATTGCTTGAGAGGAAGGTACAGAGAGTGCTCATATACCCCATGACCCCACATGTGAATACTCTACCTCATTATCAACATCCCTCAACACAGTGGTATATTTGTTAAAATTGATGAGCTTACATTGGCACATCATAATCACACACAGTCCAGAGTTTATATTAGCGTTAACCTGTGCTTTTTTATATTCTAGAGCTTGTTATAAATGTTTAATGATATTTTTCCATAATCATATAATACAGAGTATTTTCACTACCATAATAAACCTCTGTGCTCTGTCCCTTCATTGCCCCCACTAAACCCTTGACAACCACTGATCTTTCTCAGCCTCCATAATTTTGTCTTTTCCAGGGTGTCCTATAGTTGGAATAGTACAGTATGTGGCCTTTTCAGATTGGCTTATTTCACTTTGTATTATGCATTTAAAGTTCCTTCATATATTTTCATGGCTTTATAGTTCATTTTGTTTTAGCACAGAATAATATTCCATTGTCTGAATGTACCACAGTTTATTTGTCCATTCACTTACTGAAGGACAACTTGGTTGCTTCTAAGTATTGGCACCAATGAATAAAGCTGCTATAGACATCTATATACAAACTTTTGTGTGGACAAAAGTTTTCAGTTTCTTTGGGTAGGTACCAAGGAGTGCAATTGCAGGATCATATGATAAGAATATCTTTACTTTTGTAAGAAACCACCAAACTGTCTTCCAAAGTGGTTGTACCATTCTGCATTCCCATCAGTAATAAATGAGAGTTCCTGGTGTTCCCCATTCTTACCAGCATTTGTTGTTGTCACTGTGCTAAGTCTTGGCCATTATAAAAGGTGTGTATTATTGTTTTAATTTGCATTTCCCTGATAAGACATGTGAAATATCTTTTATTTTTTAAACATCTTTATTGGGGTATAATTGCTTTACAATGGTGTGTTAGTTTCTGCTTTATAACAAAGTGAATCAGCTATACATATACATATGTTCCCATATTTCTTCCCTCTTGCGTCTCCCTCCCTCCCACTCTCCCCATCCCACCCATCCAGGCTGTCACAAAGCACCGAGCTAATATCCCTGTGCCTTGTGGCTGCTTCCCCCTAGCTATCTACCTTACTACATTTGTTAGTGTGTATATGTCCATGACTCTCTCTCACCCTGTCAAAACTCACCCTTCCCCCTCCCCATATCCTCAAGTCCATTCTCCAGTAGGTCTGCGTCTTTATTCCTGTCTTACCCCTAGGTTCTTCATGACATTTTTTTCCCTTAAATTCCATATATATGTGCTAGCATACGGTATTTGTCTTTTTCTTTCTGACTTACTTCACTCTGTATGACAGACTCTAGGTCTATCCATCTCATTACAAATAGCTCAATTTCATTTCTTTTTAAGGCTGAGTAATATTCCATTGTGTATATGTGCCACATCTTCTTTATCCATTCATCTGATGATGGGCGCTTAGGTTGTTTCCATATCCGGGCTATTGTAAATAGAGCTGCAATGAACATTTTGGTACATGGCTCTTTTTGAATTTTGGTTTTCTCAGGGTATATGCCCAGTAGTGGGATTGCTGGGTCATATGGTAATTCTATTTGTAGTTTTATAAGGAACCTCCATACTGTTCTCCATAGTGGCTGAACGACTTCACATTCCCACCAGCAGTGCAAGAGTGTCCCCTTTTCTCCACACCCTCTCCAGCATTTATTGTTTCTAGATTTTTTGATGATGGCCATTCTGACTGGTGTGAGATGATATCTCATTGTAGTTTAGATTTGCATTTCTCTAATGATTAAAGATGTTCAGCATTCTTTCATGTGTTTGTTGGCATTCTGTATATCTTCTTTGGAGAAATGTCTATTTAGGTCTTCTGCCCATTTTTGGATGGGGTTGTTTGATTTTTTGTTATTGAGCTGCATGAGCTGCTTGTAAATTTTGGAGATTAATCCTTTGTCAGTTGCTTCATTTGCAAATGTTTTCTCCCATTCTGAGGGCTGTCTTTTGGTCTTGGTTATGGTTTCCTTTGCTGTGCAAAAGCTTTGAAGTTTCATTAGGTCCCATTTGTTTATTTTTGTTTTTATTTCCATTACTCTAGGAGGTGGGTCAGAAAGGATCTTGCTGTCATTTATGTCATAGAGTGTTCTTCCTATGTTTTCCTCTAAGAGTTTGATAGTTTCTGGCATTACATTTAGGTCTTTAATCCATTTTGAGCTTATTTTTGTGTATGGTGTTAGGGAGTGATCTAATCTCATACTTTTACATGTACCTGTCCAGTTTTCCCAGCACCATTTATTGAAGAGGCTGTCCTTTCTCCACTGTACATTCCTGCCTCCTTTATCAAAGATAAGGTGTCCATATGCGCATGGGTTTATCTCTGGGCTTCCTATCCTGTTCCACTGATCTATCATTCTGTATTTGTGCCAGTACCATACTGTTTTGATTACTGTTGCTTTGTAGTATAGTCTGAAGTCAGGGAGCCTGTTTCCTCCAGCTCCTTTTTTCGTTCTCAAGATTGCTTTGGCTATTCGGGGTCTTTTGTGTTTCCATACAAATTGCGAAATTTTTTGTTCTAGTTCTGTGAAAAATGTCAGTGGTAGTTTGATAAGGATTGCATTGAATCTGTAGATTGCTTTGGGGAGTAGAGTCATTTTCACAATGTTGATTCTTCCCATCCAAGAACATGGTATATCTCTCCATCTATTTGTATCATCTTTAATTTCTTTCATCAATGTCTTATAAGTTTCTGCATACAGGTCTTTCGTATCCTTAGGTAGGTTTATTCCTAGATATTTTATTCTTTTTGTTGCAATGGTAAATGGGAGTGTTTTCTTGATTTCACTTTCAGATTTTTCATCATTAGTATACAGGAATGCCAGAGATTTCTGTGCATTAATTGTGTATCCTGAAACTTTACCAAATTCATTGATTAGCTCTAGTAGTTTTCTGGTAGCATTTTTAGGATTTTCTATGTATAGTATCATGTCATCTGCAAACAGTGACAGCTTTACTTCTTCTTTTCCGATTTGGATTCCTTTTATTTCCTTTTCTTCTCTGATTGCTTGGCTATAACTTCCAAAACTATGTTGAATAAGAGTGGTGAGAGTGGGCAACCTTGTCTTGTTCCTGATCTTAGTGGAAATGCTTTCAGTTTTTCACCATTGAGGATGATGTTTGCTGTGGGCTTGTCATATATGGCCTTTATTATGTTGAGGAAAGTTCCCTCTATGCCTACTTTCTGGAGGGTTTTTATCATAAATGGGTGTTGAATTTTGTCGAAAGCTTTCTCTGCATCTATTGAGATGATCATATGGTTTTTCTCCTTCAATTTGTTAATATGGTTTATCACATTGATAGAATCGCGTATATTGAAGAATCCTTGCATTCCTGGAATAAACCCCACTTGATCATGGTGTATGATCCTGTTAATGTGCTGTTGGATTCTGTTTGCTAGTATTTTGTATAGGATTTTTGCATCTATGTTCATCAGTGATATTGACCTGTAGTTTTCTTTCTTTGTGACATCCTTGTCTGGTTTTGGTATCAAGGTGATGGTGGCCTCGTGGAAGGAATTTTGGAGTGTTCCACCCTCTGCTATATTTTGGAAGAGTTCGAGAAGGATAGGTGTTAGCTCTTCTCTAAATGTTTGATAGAATTCACATGTGAAGACATCTGGTCCTGGGCTTTTGTTTGTTGGAAGATTTTTAATCACAGTTTCAATTTCAGTGCTTGTCATTGGTCTGTTCATATTTTCTATTTCTTCCTGATTCAGTCTTGGCAGGTTGTGCATTTCTAAGAATTTGTCCATTTCTTCCAGATTGTCCATTTTATTGGCATAGAGTTGCTTGTAGTAATCTCTCATGATTTTTTTTATTTCTGCAGTGTCAGTTGTTACTTCTCCTTTTTCATTTCTAATTCTATTGATTTGAGTCTTCTCCCTTTTTTTCTTGATGAGTCTGGCTAGTGGTTTATCTATTTTGTTTATCTTCTCAAAGAACCAGCTTTTAGTTTTATTGATCTTTGCTATTGTTTCCTTCATTTCTTTTTCATTTATTTCTGATCTGATTTTTATGATTTCTTTCCTTCTGCTAGCTTTGGGGTTTTTTTGTTCTTCTTTCTCTAATTGCTTGAGGTGCAAGGTTAGGTTGTTTATTCGAGATGTTTCCTGCTTCTTAAGTGGGCTTGTATTGCTATAAACTTCCCCCTTAGAACTGCTTTTGCTGCATCCCATAGGTTTTGGGTCGTTGTGTCTCCATTGTCATTTGTTTCTAGGTATTTTTTTATTTCCTCTTTGATTTCTTCAGTGATCACTTCATTATTAAGTAGTGTATTGTTTAGCCTCCATGTGTTTGTATTTTTTACAGATCTTTTCCTGTAATTGATATCTAGTCTCATGGCGTTGTGGTCGGAAAAGATACTTGATACAATTTCAGTTTTCTTAAATTTACCAAGGCTTGATTTGTGACCCAAGATATGATCTATCCTGGAGAATGTTCCATGAGCACTTGAGAAAAATGTGTATTCTGTTGTTTTTGGATGGAGTGTCCTATAAATATCAATTAAGTCCATCTTGTTTAATGTATCATTTAAAGCTTGTGTTTCCTTATTTATTTTCATTTTGGATGATCTGTCCATGGGTGAAAGTGGGGTGTTAAAGTCCCCTGCTATGAATGTGTTACTGTTGATCTCCCCTTTTATGGTTGTTAGTATTTGCCTTATGTATTGAGGTGCTCCTATGTTGGGTGCATAAATATTTACAATTGTTATATCTTCTTCTTGTATCGATCCCTTGATCATTATGTAGTGTCCTTCTTTTTCCCTTTTAATAGTCCTTATTTTAAAGTCTATTTTGTCTGATATGAGAATTGCTACTCCAGCTTTCTTTTGGTTTCCATTTGCATGGAATATCTTTTTCCATCCCCTTACTTTCAGTCTGCATGTGTCTCTAGGTCTGAAGTGGGTCTCTTGTAGACAGCATATATAAGGGTCTTGTTTTTGTATCCATTCAGCCAATCTGTGTCTTTTGATGGGAGCATTTAGTCCATTTACATTTAAGGTAATTATCAATATGTATGTTCTTATTCCCATTTTCTATATTGTTTTGGGTTCGTTATTATAGGTCGTTTCGTTCTCTTGTGTTTCTTGTCTAGAGAAGTTCCTTTAGCATTTGTTGTAAAGCTGGTTTGGTGGTGCTGAATGCTCTCAGCTTTTGCTTGTCTGTAAAGGTTTTAATTTCTCCATCAAATCTGAATGAGATCCTTGCTGGGTAGAGTATTCTTGGTTGCAGGTTTTTCTCCTTCATCACTTTCAGTATGTCCTGCCACTCCCTTCTGGCTTGTAGGGTTTCTGCTGAGAGATCAGCTGTTAACCTTATGGGGATTCCCTTGTGTGTTATTTGTTGTATTTCCCTTGCTGCTTTTAATATGCTTTCTTTGTATTTAATTTTTGACAGTTTGATTAATATGTGTCTTGGTGTATTTCTCCTTGTATTTATCCTGTATGGGACTCTCTATGCTTCCTGGACTTGATTAACTATATCCTTTCCCATATTAGGGAAGTTTTCAACTACAATCTCTTCAAATATTTTCTCAGTCCCTTTCTTTTTCACTTCTTCTTCTGGAACCCCTATAATTCGAATGTTGGTGCGTTTAATGTTGTCCCAGAGGTCTCTGAGACTGTCCTCAGTTCTTTTCATTCTTTTTTCTTTATTCTGCTCTGCAGTAGTTATTTCCACTACTTTATCTTCCAGGTCACTTATCCGTTCTTCTGCCTCAGTTATTCTGCTATTGATCCTATCTAGAGTACTTTTAATTTCATTTATTGCGTTGTTCATCGTTGCTTGTTTCATCTTTATTTCTTCTAGGTCCTTGTTAACTGTTTCTTGCATTTTGTCCATTCTACTTCCAAGATTTCGGATCATCCTTACTATCGTTATTCTGAATTCTTTTTCTGGTAGATTGCCTATTTCCTCTTCATTTGTTAGGTCTGGTGGGTATTTATGTTGCTCCTTCATCTGCTGTGTGTTTTTCTGTCTTCTCATTTTGCTTATCTTACTGTGTTTGGGGTCTCCTTTTTGCAGGCTGCACGTTAGTAGTTCCCATTGTTTTTGATGTCTGTCTGCAGTGGCTAAGGTTTTTTCAGTGGGTTGTGTAGGCTTCCTGATGGAGGGGACTAGTGCCTGTGTTGTGCTGGATGAGGCTGGATCTTGTCTCTCTAGTGGGCAGGTTCACGTCTGGTGGTGTGTTTTGGGGTGTCTGTGGCCTCATTATGATTTTAGGCAGCCTCTCTGCTAATGGGTGGGGTTGTGTTCCTGTTTTGCTAGTTGTTTGGCATAGGTTGTCCAACACTGTGTCTTGCTGGTCGTTGAGTGAATCTGGGTGCTGGTGTTAAGATGGAGGTCTCTGGGAGATTTCCACCATTTATTATTATGTGGATCTGGGAGGTCTCTTGTTGACCAGTGTCCTGAAGTTGGCTCTCCTACCTCAGAGGCAGTGCCCTGACTCCTGGGCTGGAGCACCAAGAGCCTTTCATCCAAACGGCTCAGAATAAAAGGGAGAAAAAGTAGAGAGAATTAGTAGAAGTATGAGGAAAGAAAGAAGGAAAGGAGGAAAGGAAGGAAGGAAGAAGCAAAGAAGGAAAGAAAGGGGGTAGGGAGGGAGGGAGAAAGGAAGGAAGGAAGGAGGGAAAGAAGGAAAAAAGACAGAAAGAAAGAAGATACAGTAAAAATAAAATAAAGTATAATATAGTTATTGAATTAAAAAATATTTAGAAAAAGAAAAAAAGGAATGGATAGAACCTTAGGACAAATGTTGGAAGCAAAGCTATACAGAGAAAATCTTACACAGAAGCATACACATACACCTTCACAAAAAGAGGTAAAGGGGGAAAAATCATAAATCTTGCTCTCAGAGACCACCTCCTCAATTTGGGGTGTTTCGTTGTCTAAAGGAGGGAAGGAAGGAAGGAAGGAAAGAAAGAAAGAAAGAACGAAGGTAAAGTATAATAAAGTTATTACAATTAAAATTGATTATTAAGAAAAAAAAATTTTTAAAAAACCATGGACGGATAGAGCCCTAGGACAAATGGTGGAAGCAAGAGTATGCAGACAAGATCCCACACAGAAGCATACACGCACACATTCAGAAAAAGAGGAAAAGGGAAAAAAATAGATCTCGCTCCTAAATTCCACCTCTTCAATTTGGGATCATTCCTTGTCTATTCAGGTATTCCACAGATGCAGGGTATATCAAGTTGATTGTGGAGCTTTAATCCACTGCGTCTGTGGCTGCTGGGAGAGATTTCCCTTTCTGTTCTTTGTTCTCACAGCTCACAGAAGCTCAGCTTTGGATTTGGCCCTGCCTCTGCGTGTAGGTCGCTGGAGGGCGTCTGATTTTTCTCAGATTGGACGGGGTTAAAAGAGCTGCTGATTCGGGGGCTCCGGCTCACTCAGGCCGGGGGTTGGGGGATGGGGGAAGGAGGGGCACTGCGTGCAGGGTGGGCCTGCGGCGGCAGAGGCGGCGTGAGGTTGTGGCAGAGGCCGGCGTGACGTTGCACCAGCCTGAGACCCGTCGTGCGTACTCCCGGGGAAGTTGTCCCTGGATCCCGGGAACCTGGCAGTGGCGGGCTGCACAGGCTCCACGGAAGAGGGGTGTGGAGAGTGACCTGTGCTCGCACACAGGCCACTTGGTGGCGGCAGCAGCAGCCTTAGCGTCTCCTGCCCGTCTCTGGGGTCCGCGGTTTTAGCCACGGCTCGCGCCCGTCTCTGGGGTTCGCGCTTTTAGCCGCGGCTCACGCCCGTCTCTGGAGTTCCTTTAAGCAGCGCGCTTAAACCCATCTCCTCGTGCACCAGGAAACAAAGAGGGAAGAAAAAGTCTCTTGCCTCTTCGGCCGGTGCAGGCTTTTCCCCGAACTCCCTCCCGGCTAGTCGTGGTGCACTAACCCCTTCAGGCTATGTTCAAGCCGCCAACCCCAGTCCTCTCCCTGTGCTCCGTCCAAAACCGAAACCCGAGCCTCAGCTCGCAGCCCCGCCCACCCCGGCGGGGGAGCAGACAAGCCTCTTGGGTTGGTGAGTGCCGGTCGGCACCGATCGTCTGTGCAGGAATCTTCCCGCTTTGCCCTCTGCACCCGTCGCTGTGCACTACTCCGCGTCCCGAAACTCCCCCCTCCGTCTCCTGCAGTCTCCGCCCGCGGAGGGGCTTCCTAGTGTGTGGAAACTTTTCCTCCTTCACAGCTCCCTCCCACTGGTGCAGGTGCCGTCCTTATTCTTTTGTCTCTGTTTTTTCTTTTGTTCTTTTGCCCTACCCAGGTATGTGGGGAGTTTCTTGCCTTTTGGGAGGTCTGAGGTCTTCTGCCAGCCTTCAGTAGGTGTTCCGTAGGAGTTGTTCCACGTGTAGATGTATTTCTGGTGTATCCGTGGGGAGGAAGGCGATCTCCGCGTCTTACTCTTCCACCATCTTCAAGGTCCCCCCCGAAATATCTTTTCTTATACTTATTTGTATATCTTGTCTGATGAGGTATCTCATCAGATACCTCATCTTATCTGATGAGGTATCTGTAAATCTTGTCTGATGAGGTATCTCTTATGGTCATTGGCCCAGTTTTTAAATTGGATTGTTTGTTTTCTTATTTTTGAGTTCAATAATTCTTTCTATATTTTCTATAATCGTCTTTTATCAGATGTGTCTTTTGCACATATTTTCTCCCAGTCTGTTGCTTGTCTTCTATTGACATTGTTTTTACAATTTTTTTTAATTTTAATGAAGTCCAGGTTATCAATTATTTATTTCATATATCTAAATTTCATCACCATACCCAAGGTCATACAGGTGGTCTCCCATATTATTTTCTGGGACTTCTATAGGTTTGTATTTTACATTTTGGTCTACAATTCATTTTGAGTCAATTTTTGTGAAGGATATAAGGTCTGTGTCTAGATTTATTTATTTTGCATGTGGACAGCCAGTTATTCTGGGACCATTTGCTGTAAAGACTGCTTTTGCTCCATTGTATTGCCTTTGCTCTTTTGTCAAAGATTACTTGACTATATTTATGTGGGTCTATTTCTGAACTCTCTGTTTTGTTTCATTGAGCTATTTGTTTATTCCTTTGCCAGTACTACACTGTCTTGACTACTGTACCTTTATAGTAAATCTTGATGTCAGTCCTACAACTTTGCTCTTCTTCAATATTGTGTTGGCTATTCTGGGTCTTGTGCCTCTTCATTTAAAGTTATTATCTCAGTATTCTGATCTATCCCGCAGCAAAGTAGAACTAAAATGACTGGCGAGTTCTGTCTTCCATGATACTAAAACTTTAATATTTCCTATCATACTTGTGGTCAACTGTTATGTGCAGTTAACAATATAAAGATTCTAATTGTTAAGAACAGACCTGTATACACACTTATTAAATTACTCAGCATAGCTTTCATTGGATTCTCTATTCCTTTAGAATAAAATCTGTAGATTCCATGCACACTCCCATAATCTTGACCATTTTATCTCTTTCAACTAACCTTGTGTCATCAGTTCTGTCATATTGCAATAATTGTTACCATTTGCAAATTGTGTGGCTTTGGACTAACTACCTCTTGGCTCAAACTGATAGCCCCTCCTTATTTTTATGCCTACCTCCTCCTTAACATTCATCAATGTGAAACTTCACCTCAATAAGGAAGTCTCTGCAAACTGAATTAGCTTCCCACTCATTTGATTCTACACAACATCCCAAACTGAACTCAGTCATAATTTTCATTCCATTTTATTCCACTGGTTTATTTGGTTAATTATGAAGAGGATGGACTGTGTTGCTAAACTTCCTGGATTGGAATTCTGACTTCACCACTCACTAGCATTGGAAACTTAGTCTCTCTGTGATTCAGTTCTCTCAACCATAAAATAGTCAATAATACTAGTACCCACCTTATATATTTTTAAGAAGATAAAATTAGTTAATATATATTAGAGACTCTATAGATGTCATCTAAAATAATATGATAATATTATATGTGTTAAATATCAATAATAATAACCACAACAGCATATCATAATCATCATCGTCATCATCATCATCATATTGAGAGCTCCTTGCAGAAAAATATGATGTTTTCCATCTCTGTAGATTTGGAACCAAGCCAAAAGTCATTCATAAAGTAATTTCTCAATAAATATTATGAGAGTGCTAAACAATTGAAGTTTAAGTTGTACCCTAAAACCCCTAAAGTGACCTTCACTCATTTCTGAATCAATTATTCACACAAACATCAATTCTTCACATTAAATATGGACAAAATTTATAGATGATGTTACAGATATACTCTTTTTCTTAAGCAGCATATTTAAGTAGTGTTGATTCCTGAGAAACCACATCTACTTTTGCTTCAAATCTATTCTATTACTCTTACCTTGAATTGGAAGAATATGACCTCTTGGACCAAAGATTTCCTCACTATGTGGATATTTGCACATTCTTCTCTTTTACTCTGTCTCCAGTCTTGTTCTGATTTATGTGTCTTCCACACATCTACAACCTATATATTCTAAAATCTTCCCAACTTAATGAAATTATGTTCCCTTGTACTGTGATGCATTGGCTCTCTTGTTCTACTACACTTATTACACTGTGAGAATTTATCTGTGCATAAGTTTTACTAGTCAGTGAACTTCTTGAGAAAATAGACAGATGATAGATAGATAAATGAAATAGATTGAAATAAATATTATTCATCTCTGTTTTACCAGAATTGTGCATTGGCTTGACCTAAAGTAGATGCAAAATACATGGTTACTGAGTTGAAGTGTTAAGACATGAACAAATGTCCCTCTTGATAATGAGCCAGTAATTTCTAGCTCTGTTCAACTACATGCTACTGTAGAACTTAAAATTCTATACTGTATATGATATTGTCTATTACTTTTCGTTTTCCAGTTTGCAAGGAAAATAGTAAACAAATGCTCATCATGGTGCATTATATTATTTTGAACCATTATTCTCTTGACTTTCTGCCTTAGCTATGATTATCATAAAGTGGAAAATGAAACATTAATAAATATGATATATTTGGGCTTTTTGAAAAAAAAAATAGTGTTCCTTTAAATACCATTTTATTCTAATACCAATGGAACCTTGCCCACAAGATAGTTTTTTGAGATACCTATTCTGTATTTTTTTTAATACCTATTCTTACAGAATATCTCTCTTAGAGGAATAGCAAGCACAGTTCACAAACATTATAGGTCATATTTAAAGAATTTATGGCTGCATTTTTAAATACTCTATTGTAATTTTAACACATTTGTACTATATTGAACTGTTAAAAAGAGAACAGACAGTACAAATCTGTGAAATTCTATCACATTTTACATCCCTTGCATAAGAAAATAAATTTAACCAGTAGGATTCCGGTATGTTCTTCTTAAACGTTCATCAGATAGATATTGAAATATAGGCTTAAAATATAAGCTTAAAGTTTATATAAGCTTTTATATAAAAATATGAGCTTGTACTTAGAAGTATATTTAAAACAGTGATTTTAACTAATAATAATTTCATTTATTACAAGAAAATGACCCTTCATTTCTTACCCTCTATTTTATAAGTAATATACCCATTTTAGAAAATAGCTTCAATCTATTTTTGCTAAGAACTTTCTCCAAAAAACGTTTTTAATATAGCCATGTGTTTTACTTAAAAGTTAATTGTTTTGAAAGTCATAGGTCATTGAGGCTACCATTTAAATGTTAGAAATATATATTCTTAATATAAGAAATAACATATTCTTAACATACAAAAACAGCAAAGACTTTTTTTAGTGGGTGAGACCTAAATCGCCACTATCTTTTAATAGTACCTATTTTACAAGGTTTTACAAGGTGTTGACAAAAAAAAAAAAAAAAACGAATTTTAATTTCTTGGACTCTAAAATCTGTTAGCTTTTATTGAAATTTTCACCATATTTTTAAAAAGAAAACACAATTACTTGTCATTTCAAGCAAACATATATTTAATGAAGAAAATCTCAATAATTCTATTTATTTATGTAGTGCTTTGGTTCGAGAAAATAAAAGTGAGTTACTTAAGATGCCCTCATCATAATTTCCAACCCTCGGAATATTATATGGACCTTCTAAAAAAAAACGATGACGGAGGTAAAAATTTTTACTCTTATTAATACCTTTAACATCTGGAAACTCTATTAAAATAAACAAAAATACTGTCAAAAATTTATCTTCAATACACAATTATAATTACTAAAAAAAAGGAATTATCTTCCAATATAGTGAAATTTAAACCAAAACATTGGAGGATATAGAGAACATGAACAAACATCCTTAAATCTTGGGAAAGCTGTAAATTTCTCTGAAAGTTTAAGACTCATGAAATGTCCATTGATAAATCTCTTTAAGAGACTTAATCTAGGGATTTGGGTGATCTAAATGAGAATAAACAATGTTCTTATTTGGACCCGGATCCATGTCACAAGGTAGAGAAGTTGGAGCTAAATGAAAAATTATGTAAATGTGCCATCTTCATCACCTGTGACATACCTCTAACCTGAAGGAAATTGCCAAAGGTGAGCTGTGGCACATGGTGAGCATGAGTGAAAAGAGACATTCACATGATCAACAAAGCTGTACAAAGGTGTAAAGGCTGACAATAGAGTGAAACAGGGCAGGACACCAGAAAACACAGTAGTATTGTTAGCATGATTTTAAGGTGAAAAACTAGAACTGAAAATGCTGGCTGCTCAATCTTATCTCCTCCAACCCCACCCTCATTTTCAAAATAAGACAAAATAAAAAACAAACAAACAAGCAAAACAAAAACAAAAACAAAACCCAACAAGGTAGAATAACCCTTACTCAAAATTGAATAACAACTACTTATGAATTGACAGGGGACGCTTAGAGTAGGAAGAAATGCTAGTGTCTATATTTGTTAATTTCCCAAATAAGAAGTAAAAATTTATTATATAAAATTCAAATACTAGATAAAATGGGTTTTTTTAATTTTAAAAACTTGTTTTTTGAAGCAGTAGCAGCAGCAATTTAGGTTAACAACAAAACTAAAGTAAAGGTACAGAGAGTTCTCCCATAATCTCCCCACCCCAACACATGCATAACTTCTCTTATAATCAACATTTACAGCAAAGTGGTACATTTTTTTTTACCAAGGATAAACCTACATTAATATATCATAATCATCCAAATTCATAGTTTACTTTTAGGGTTTATTCCATTTTTTTTTTCTTTGTGGTACGTGGACCTCTCACTGTTGTGGCCTCTCCCATTGCGGAGCACAGGCTCCGGACACACAGGCTCAGCAGCCATGGCTCACAGGCCCAGCGGCTCCACGGCATGTGGGATCTTTCCGGACCAGGACATGAGTCCGTGTCCCCTGTATCAGCAGGTGGACTCAAAACCACTGCGCCACAAGGGAAGCCCTAGGGTTTATTCTTGATGTTGTAAATTCTATGGGTTGGCACCAATGTGTAATGACATGTATCCATCATTATAATATATAGAGTGTTTTCACTGCCTTAAAAAACCTTTGTGCCCTACCAATTCATCTCTGTCCCTACTACCCCTGGAAACCACTGATCTGTTTAATTGTATCCATAATTTTGCCTTTTCCAGAATGTCACATAGTTGCAATCATATAGTATTTACCCTTCTCAGATTGGCTTTCACTTTATATTAATAAAATGAAATTAAGTTTCTTCATGTAGTTTCAGGGCTTGAAAAGACATGCAGAAAACTTTTTTAGCACAGAATATTCTTTATCTGGACGTATCACAGTTTATTTAACCATACACCTATTGAAGGATATCTCTGGGGTTTCCAAGTTTTGGCAATTATGAATAAAACTGCTATAAGGGGTTTTTGTGTGGATTAAGTTTTCAACTCCTTTGTGTAAATACCACAGAGCATGATTGTTGGATTAAATGATAAGAGTATATTAATTTTGTAAGATAACTCAAGACAGTCTTCCAAATGGCTGTATCATTTTATATTCCTACCAGTAACGTATAGAGGTTTCTGTTGCTGAAAATAAATAGCTTTAACTTAATTTAGCTTCTATTAATGTTGGTGTGTGTGTGTGCTTGTGTGAGTGTGTGACTTTGAGGATGTATAAGGGATATTTTCAAATATTATCTAAATTCCAACAGTTGTAGTTTTATTTTATCCCCTTCAGGTCCTTTTACCTCTTTCAAAGTCAAGTAAAATTAATTTTTAAAATAAAAATGGCCCCATTGTTTTTTTTTTGTTTTTTTATTTTTACATTTTCATTAGAGTATAATTGCTTTACAATGGTGTGCTAGTTTCTATTTATAACAAAGTGAATCAGTTATACATATACATATGATCTCATATCTCTTCCCTCTTGCGCCACCCTCCCTACCACCCTCCGTATCCCACCTCTAGGTGGTCACAAAGCACGAAGCTGATCTCCCTGTGCTATGCAGCTGCTTCCCACTAGCTATCTATTTTACATTTGGTAGTGTATATATGTCCATGCCATTCTCTCACTTTGTCACAGCTTACCCTTCCCCCTCCCCATATCCTCAAGTCCATTCTCTAGTAGGTCTGTGTCTTTATTCCTGTCTTACCCCTAGGTTCTTCATGACATTATTTTTTCTTAAATTCCATATATATGTGCTGGCATACAGTATTTATCTTTCTCTTTCTGACTCACTTCACTCTGTATAACAGACTCTAGGTCCATCCACCTCATTACAAATAGCTCAAGTTCGTTTATTTTTATGGCTGAATAATATTCCATTGTATATATGTGCCACATCTTCTTTATCCATTCATCTGATAATGGACACTTAGGTTGTTTCCATCTCTGGACTATTGTAAATAGAGCTGCAATGAATATTTTGGTACATGACTCTTTTTGAATTTTGGTTTCTCAGGGTATATGCCCAGTAGTGGGATTTTTGGGTCATATGATAGTTCTATTTGTAGTTTTTTAAGGAAACTCCATACTGTTCTCAATAGTGGCTGTACCAGTTCACATTCTCTCCAGCAGGGCAAGAATGTTCCCTTTTCTCTACACCCTCTCCAGCATTTATTCTTTCTAGATTTGCAGATGATGGCCATTCTGACTGGTGTGAGTTGATACCTTATTGTAGTTTTGATTTGCATTTCTCGATTAATGATGTTGAGGATTTTTTCAGGTGTTTGTTGGCAGTCTGTATATCTTCTTTGGAGAAATGTCTATTTAGGTCTTCTGCCCATTTTTGGATTGGATTGTTTGTTTTATTTTTACTGAGCTGCATGTGCTGCTTGGAAAATTTGGAGATTAATCCTTTATCCATTGCTTCATTTGCAAATGTTTTCTCCCTTTTTGAGGGTTGTCTTTTGGTCTTGTTTGTGGTTTCCATTGCTGTGCAAAAGCTTTGAAGTTTCATTAGGTCCCATTTGTTTATATTTGTTTTAAATTCCATTTCTCTAGGAAGTGGGTAAAAAAGGATCTTGCTGTGATTGATGTCATAGAGTGTTCAGCCTATATTTTCCTCTAAGAGTTTGATAGTTTCTGGCTTTGCATTTAGGTATTTAATCCATTTTGAGTTTACTTTTGTGTATGGTGTTAGGGAGGGATGTAATCTCATACTTTAACATGTACCTGTCCCGTTTTCCCAGCACCACGTATTGAAGAGGCTGTCCTTTCTCCACTGTACATTCCTGCCTCCTTTATCAAAGATAAAGTGACCATATGTGCGTGGGTTTATCTGTGGGGTTTCTATCCTGTTCCATTGATCTATCTTTCTGTTTTTGTGCCAGTACCATACTGTCTTTATTACTGTAGCTTTGTAGTATAGTCTGAAGTCAGGGAACATGATTGCTCCAGCTCCATTTTTTGTTCTCAAAGTTGCTTTGGCTATTCAGGGTCTTTTGTGTTTCCATACAAATTGTGAAATTTTTTGTTCTAGTTCTGTGAAAAATGCCATTGGTAGTTTGAAAGGGATTGCATTGAATGTGTAGATGGTTTGGGTAGTAGAGTCATTTTTACAATGTTGATTCTTCCAATCCAAGAACATGGTATATCTGTACATCTATTTGTATCATCTTTAATTTCTTTCATTAGTGTCTTATAATTTTCTGCATACAGGTCTTTTGTCTCCTTAGATAGGTTTATTCCTAGATATTTTATCCTTTTTGTTGCAATGGTAAATGGGATTATTTTCTTGATTTCACTTTCAGATTTTTCATCAATAGTGTATAGGAATGCCAGAGATTTCTGGGTATTAATTTTGTATCCTGCTACTTTACCAAATTCATTGTTTAGCTCTAGTAGTTTTCTGGTAGCATCTTTAGGATTCTCTATGTATAATATCATGTCACCTGCAAAGAGTGACAGATTTACTTCTCCTTTTTCAATTTGGATTCCTTTTATTTCCTTTTCTTGTCTGATTGCTGTGACTACAACTTGCAAAAATATGTTGAATAAGAGTGGTGAGAGTGGACAACCTTGTCTTGTTCCTGATCTTATTGGAAATGTTTTCAGTTTTTCACCATTGAGGATGATGTTGGTTGTGGGTTTGTCATATATGGCCTTTATTATGTTGAGGAAAATTCCCTCTATGCCTACTTTCTGCAGGGCTTTTATCATAAATGTGTATTGAATTTTGTCGAAAGCTTTCTCTGCATCTCTTGAGTTCCTCATATGGATTTGCTCTAAAAGTGTTAAATGTTTGAAAAAATAGTACCAATATATTATGTTTGTAACTGGTAAAATAAAATTTATACTTTAAGACAGGGCAAGAAAATTTAAACATAAAATTCTCTCTGTGTCCATTTGGGCCTCCTACCTCCCTCCTTAATATGCAGTGTACATCTGCATCACACATTAACTAGAGCTCCTCATAGATGGGAGTACCTGCTCAACTGTAAAGATCAATTTTATTTTCCTTTTTCTGAGGATAGAAATGTAAGTTCTTAAAAGATTAACATTCTTTCCAAACTATACAGGGGGTTAGAGTGACTTACTGCTCACTTTTTATGTACTTATCTAGACTATGTATCTTTGGTTAACTTTATGTAAAATATTAGTATGTCATTTTTGATCCTTTGTCTCAAAAATGTATATGACTATGCCTTTGACTTGTAACAGGTGGAACAGTTCTTAGAACTTTCTGAATGTGTATAATCCTCAGTTTTGCTCAAATAACATTCTCTTTTTTCTTCTTGATTGTTAACTAATTTTTCATCTATATAACATATGTAAAAATGAAATAAATAGCAATATCACAAAGTACAGAATGGAGGAATAGGGACTATTTTTCCATAAGGCACCTGTACTACAACTGAAATGTACATTATTTGAAGGTGGACATACTCTATTTAAAAATGTATATTGTAAACTTGAGGGAAGTCACCTCAAGACTTAAAAGAAAACATAAATGACAAAGAAAGAGAGGGCATAAAATAGAATGATTACAAATGCTCACTTAAAACCAGAGATAACAAAAATGGAAAAAAATTAAGCGATGATAAAATGCATGGATAGAAAACTGTTAGAAATATAGATGACTTTCACCCAACTATATTATTAGTTATTTTAAGTATGAATGGTCTAGACACACAGTTAAAAGAGAGAATTTTAGGATGGATTAAGAAGTAATACTGAACTATATGCAAGAAACTCACTGTAAATATTAAGACTCAGGTAATTTAAAAATAAAGTGATGGAGAAAGATATATCATGAATTACTATTCAAATGAAATTTATTGTAGCTATATTAATTTCAGACAAAGCCATCTTTGGAAAAAGGAAGAGTAAAAGTGATGGTGGAATATTACATAATAATAAAGAGTTCATTTCTACAAGAAGATGTAATGTCGAGTCACACACAACATTAGGGACATTATTATTTCACGTAAAACCAATATTTGGGAGTAAATCATCTTTTTTATGACATCCATAATATTTGTCTATGAAAGATCTGTTGATTTATTCATTGTATTAATATTTGTTGAGACATTTTTATTTTAATGTTTTTAATTTTTTTAACATCTTTATTGGGGTATAATTGTTTTACAATGGTGTGTTAGTTTCTGCTTTATAACAAAGTGAAATCAGTTATACATATACATATGTTCTCATATGTCTTCCCTCTTGCGTCTCCCTCCCTCCCACCCTCCCTATCACAACCCTCCAGGCTGTCACAAAGCAAGGAGACAATATCCCTGTGCCGTGCGGCTGCTTCCCACTAGCTATCTACCTTACTACGCTTGTTAGTGTGTATATGTCCATGCCTCTCTCTTGCTTTGTCACAGCTCACCCTTCCCCCTCCCCATATCCTCAAGTCCGTTGTCCAGTAGGTCTGCGTCTTTATTCCTGTCTTACCCCTAGGTTCTTCATGACATTTTTTTTTTCTTAAATTCCATATATATGTATGTTAGCATACGGTATTTGTCTTTTTCTTTCTGACTTACTTCACTCTGTATGACAGACTCTAGGTCTATCCCCCTCATTACAAATAGCTCAATTTTGTTTCTTTTTAAGGCTGAGTAATATTCCATTGTATATATGTGCCACATCTTCTTTATCCATTCATCCGATGATGGGGGCTTAGGTTGTTTCCATCTCCAGGCTATTGTAAATAGAACTGCAATGAACATTTTGGTACATGACTCTTTTTGAATTTTGGTTTTCTCAGGGTATATGCCCAGTAGTGGGATTGCTGGGTCATATGGTAATTCTATTTGTAGTTTTTTAAGGAACCTCCATACTGTTCTCCATAGTGGCTGAACCAATTCACATTCCCACCAGCAGTGCAAGAGTGTTCCCTTTTCTCCACACCCTTTCCAGCATTTATTGTTTCTAGATTTTTTGATGATGGCCATTCTGACTGGTAAGAGATGATATCTCAATGTAGTTTTGATTTGCATTTCTCTAATGATTAATGATGTTGAGCATTCTTTCATGTGTTTGTTGACAGTCTGTATATCTTATTTGGAGAAATGTCTATTTAGGTCTTCTGCCCATTTTTGGATTGGGTTGATTGTTTTTTTTTTATTGAGCTGCATGAGCTGCTTGTAAATTTTGGAGATTAATCCTTTATCCATTGCTTCATTTGCAAATATTTTCTCCCATTCTGAGGGTTGTATTTTGGTCTTGGTTATGGTTTCCTTTGCTGTGCAAAAGCTTTGAAGTTTCATTAGGTCCCATTTGTTTATTTTTGTTTTTATTTCCATTACTCTAGGAGGTGGGTCAGAAGGGATCTTGCTGTGATTGATGTCATGGAGTGTTTGGCCTATGTTTTCCTCTAAGAGTTCGATAGTTTCTGGCCTTACATTTAGGTCTTTAATCCTTTTTAAGCTTATTTTTGTGTATGGTGTTAGGGAGTGATCTAATCTCATACTTTTACATGTACTTGTCCAGTTTTCCCAGCACCACTTATTGAAGAGGCTGTCCTTTCTCCACTGTACATTCCTGCTACCTTTATCAAAGATAAGGTGTCCATATGTGCCTGGGTTTACCTCTGGGCTTTCTATCCTGTTCCATTGATCTATCTTTCTGTTTTTGTGCCAGTACCATACTGTCTTGAGTACTGTAAATTTGTAGTGTAGTCTGAAGTCAGGGAGCCTGATTCCTCCATCTCCATTTTTCGTTCTCAAAATTGCTTTTGCTATTCGGGTTTTTTTGTGTTTCCATACAAATTGTGAAATTTTTTGTTCTAGTTCTGTGAAAAATGCCAGTGGTAGTTTGATAGGGGTTGCATTGAATCTGTAGATTGCTTTGGGTAGTAGAGTCATTTTTACAATCTTGATTCTTCCAATCTAAGAACATGGTATATCTCTCCATCTATTTGTATCATCCTTAATTTCTTTCATCAGTGTCTCATAATTTTCTGCATACAGGTCTTTTGTCTCCTTAGGTAGGTTTATTCCTAGATACTTTATTATTTCTGATGCAATGGTAAATGGAAGTGTTTTCTTGATTTCACTTTCAGATTTTTCATCCTTAGTGTATAGGAATGCCAGAGATTTCTGTGCATTAATTTTGTATCCTGCTACTTTACCAAATTCATTGATTAGCTCTAGGAGTTTTCTGGTAGCATCTTTAGGATTCTCTATGTATAGTATCATGTCATCTGCAAACAGTGACAGCTTTACTTCTTCTTTTCCGATTTGGATTCCTTTTATTTCCTTTTCTTCTCTGATTGCTGTGGCTAAAACTTCCAAAACTATGTTGAATAAGAGTGGTGAGAGTGGGCAACCTTGTCTTGTTCCTGATCTTAGTGGAAATGCTTTCAGTTTTTCACCATTGAGGATGATGTTTGCTGTGGGCTTGTCATACATGGCCTTTATTATGTTGAGGAAGCTTCCCTCTATGCCTACTTTCTACAGGGTTTATATCATAAATGGTGTTGACTTTTGTCGAAAGCTTTCTCTGTATCTATTGAGATGATCATATGGTTTTTCTCCTTCAAGTTGTTAATATGGTTTATCACATTGATAGATTTGCGTGTATTGAAGAATCTTTGCATTCCTGGAATAAATCCCACTTGATCATGCTGTATGATCCTTCTAATGTGCTGTTGGATTCTGTTTGCTAGTATTTTGTATAGGATTTTTGCATCTATGTTCATCAGTGATATTGGCCTGTAGTTTTCTTTCTTTGTGACATCCTTGTCTGGTTTTGGTATCAGGGTGATGGTGGCCTCGTAGAAGGAATGTGGGAGTGTTCCTCCCTGTGCTATATTTTGGAAGAGTTTGAGAAGGATAGGTGTTAGCTCTTTTCTAAATGTTTGATAGAATTCGCATGTGAAGCCATCTGGTCCTGGGCTTTTGTTCGTTGCAAGATTTTTAATCATAGTTTCGATTTCAGTGCTTGTGATTGGTCTGTTCGTAGTTTCTACTTCTTCCTGATTCAGTCTTGGCAGGTTGTGCATTCCTAAGAATTTGTCCATTTCTGCCAGATTGTCCATTTTATTGGCATAGAGTTGCTTGTAGTAATCTCTCATGATGTTTTTTATTTCTGCAGCGTCAGTTGTTACCTCTCCTTTTTCATTTCTAATTCTATTGATTTGAGTCTTCTCCCTTTTTTTCTTGATGGGTCTGGCTAGTGATTTATCTATTTTGTTTATCTTCTCAAAGAACCAGCTTTTAGTTTTATTGATCTTTGCTATTGTTTCCTTCATTTCTTTTTCATTTATTTCTGATCTGATTTTTATAATTTCTTTCCTTCTGCTAGCTTTGGGGTTTTTTTGTTCTTTTTCTCTAATTGCTTGAGGTGCAAGGTTAGGTTGTTTATTCGAGATGTTTCCTGCTTCTTAAGGTGGGCTTGTATTGCTATAAACTTCCCCCTTAGAACTGCTTTTGCTGCATCCCATAGGTTTTGGGTCGTTGTGTCTCCATTGTCATTTGTTTCTACGTAATTTTTTATTTCCTCTTTGATTTCTTCAGTGATCACTTCATTATTAAGTAGTGTATTGTTTAGCCTCCATGTGTTTGTATTTTTCACAGATCTTTTCCTGTAATTGATATCTAGTCTCATGGCATTGTGGTCAGAAAAGATACTTGATACAATTTCAATTTTCTTAAATTTACCAATGCTTGAATGTGACCTATCTATGGATATGATATGATCCTGGAGATATGATATGATCCTGGATATGATATGATATGATCCTGGATATGATATGATCTATCCTGGAGAATGTTGCATGAGCACTTGAGAAACATGTGTATTCTGTTGTTTTTGGATGCAGTGTCCTATAAATATCAATTAAATCCATCTTGTTTAATGTATCATTTAAAGCCTGTGTTTCCTTATTTATTTTCATTTTGGATGATCTGTCCATGGGTGAAAGTAGGGTGTTAAAGTCCCTTACTATGAATGTGTTACTGTCGATTTCCCCTTTTATGGCATTTAGTATTTCCCTTATGTATTGTGGTGCTCCTATGCTGGGTGCATAAATATTTACAATTGTTATATCTTCTTCTTGTATCGATCCCTTGATCATTAGGTAATGTCCTTCTTTGTCTCTTTTAATAGTCCTTATTTTAAAGTCTACTTTGTCTGATATGAGAACTGCTACTCCAGCTTTCTTTTGGTTTCCATTTGCATGGAATACCTTTTTCCATCCCCTTACTTTCAGTCTGCATGTGTCTCTAGGTCTGAAGTGGGTCTCTTGTAGACAGCATATATAAGGGTCTTGTTTTTGTATCCATTCAGCCAATCTGTGTCTTTTGCTGGGAGCATTTAGCCCATTTACATTTAAGGTAATTATCAATATGTATGTTCCTAGTCCCATTTTCTAAATTGTTTTGGGTTCGTTATTATAGATCTTTTCCTTCTCTTGTGTTTCTTTTCTAGAGAAGTTCCTTTAGCATTTGTTGTAAAGCTGGTTTGGTGGTGCTGAACTCTCTCAGCTTTTGCTTGTCTGTAAAGGTTTTAATTTCTCCATCAAATCTGAATGAGATCCTTGCTGGGTAGAGTAGTCTTGGTTGCAGGTTTTTCTCCTTCATCACTTTCAGTATGTCCTGCCACTCCCTTCTGGCTTGTAGGGTTTCTGCTGAGAGATCAGCTGTTAACCTTATGGGGATTCCCTTGTGTGTTATTTGTTGTTTTTCCCTTGCTGTTTTAATATGCTTTCTTTATATTTAATTTTCGACAGTTTGATTAATATGTGTCTTGGTGTATTTCTCCTTGTATTTATCCTGTATGGGACTCTGTGCTTCCTGGACTTGATTAACTATTTTCTTTCCCATATTAGGGAAGTTTCCAATTATAATCTCTTCAAATATTTTCTCTGTCCCTTTCTTTTTCTCTTCTTCTTCTGGAACCCCTATAATTCAAATGTTGGTGCGTTTAATGTTGTCCCAGAGGTCTCTGAGATTGTCCTCTGTTATTTACATTATTTTTTCTTTATTCTGCTCTGCGATAGTTATTTCCACTATTTTATCTTCCAGGTCACTTATCCGTTCTTCTGCCTCAGTTATTCTTCTGTTGATCCCACCTAGAGTACTTTTAATTTCATTTATTGTGTTGTTCATCATTGCTTTTTTCATCTTTATTTCTTCTAGGTCCTTGTTAACTGTTTCTTGCATTTTGTCCATTCTATTTCCAAGATTTCAGATCATCCTTACTATCATTATTCTGAATTATTTTTCAGGTAGACTGCCTATTTCCTCTTCATTTGTTAAGTCTGGTGCATTTTTATCTTGCTCCTTTTTCTGCTGTGTGTTTTTCTGTCTTCTCATTTTGCTTATCTTAGTGTGTTTGGGGTCTCCTTTTTGCAGGCTGCACGTTCGTAGTTCCCATTGTTTTTGGTGTCTGTCTGCAGTGGCTAAGGTTTTTTCAGTGGGTTGTGTAGGCTTCCTGGTGGAGGGGACTAGTGCCTGTGTTGTGCTGGATGAGGCTGGATCTTGTCTCTCTAGTGTGCAGGTTCACGTCTGGTGGTGTGTTTTGGGGTGTCTGTGGCCTTATTATGATTTTAGGCAGCCTCTCTGCTAATGGGTGGGGTTGTGTTCCTGTTTTGCTAGTTGTTTGGCATAGGTTGTCCATCACTGTGTCTTGCTGGTCATTGAGTCAATCTGGGTGCTGGTGTTAAGATGGAGGTCTCTGGAAGATTTTTGCTGCTTGATATTATGTGGATCTGGGAGGTCTCTTGTTGACCAGTGTCCTGTTGTTGGCTCTCCTACCTCAGAGGCAGATCCCTGACTCTTGGCTGGAGCAACAAGAGCCTTTCACCGACACGGTTCAGATTAAAAGGGAGAAAAAGTAGAGAGAATTAGTAGAAGTATGAGGAAAGAAAGAAGGAAAGGAGGGAAGGAAGGAAGGAAGGAAGGAAGATAGAAAGAAAGAAAGAAGCAAAGAAGGAAAGAAAGGAGGGAGCGAGGAAGGAAGGAAGGAGGGACGGAGGAAGGAAGGAAGGAGGGAAAGAAGGAAAAGAGACAGAAGAAAGAAGATACAGTAAAAATAAAATAAAGTATATTAAAGTTATTGAATTAAAAAAACTTATTTAGAAAAAAAATTAGGGACGGATAGAACCTTACGACAAATGTTGGAAGCAAAGCTATACAGACAAAATCTTACAGAGAAGTATACACATACACCCTCACAAAAAGAGGTAAAGGGGGAAAAATCATAAATCTTGCTCTCAGAGACCACCTCCTCAATTTGGGGTGATTCGTTGTCTAAAGGAGGGAAGGAAGGAAGGAAAGAAAGAAAGAAAGAACGAAGGTAAAGTATAATAAAGTTATTTAAATTAATTATTAAGAAAAAAAAATTTTTAAAAACCATGGACGGATAGAACCCTAGGACAAATGGTGGAAGCAAGACTATGCAGACAAGATCTCACACAGAAACATACACGTACACATTCACAAAAAGAGGAAAAGGGAAAAAAATCATGGATCTTGCTCCTAAAGTCCACCTCCTCAATTTGGGATCATATCTTGTCTATTCAGGTATTCCACAGATGCAGGGTACATCAAGTTGATTGTGGAGCTTTAATCCGCTACTTCTGCGTCTGCTGGGAGAGATTTCCCTTTCTCTTCTTTGTTCTCACAACCAACAGGGGCTCAGCTTTGGATTTGGCCCTGCCTCTGCGTGTAGGTGGCTGGAGGGCATCTGTTTTTTCCTCAGACAGGACGGGGTTAAAGGAGCCGCTGATTCGGGAGCTGTGGCGCACTCAGGCTGGGGGGGAGGGAGGGGCAGTGCGTGGGGCGGGCCTGTGGCGGCAGAGGCTGGCGTGACGTTGCACCAGCCTGAGGCCCACCGTGCGTTCTCCCGGGGAAGTTGTCCCTGGATCCCGGGAACCTGGCAGTGGCGGGCTGCACAGGCTCTGCGGAAGAGGGGTGAGGAGAGTGACTGTGCTCGCACACAGGCCCCTTGGTGGCGGCAGCAGCAGCCTTAGTGTCTCCTGCACATCTGTGGGGTCCATGCTTTTAGCTGCGGCTCACGACCGTCTCTGGGGTCCATGCTTTTAGCCATGGCTCACGCCCATCTCTGGAGTTCCTTTAAGCAGCGCTCTTAAACCCCTCTCCTCGTGCACCAGGAAACAAAGAGGAAAGAAAAAGTCTCTTGCCTCTTCGGCAGGTGCAGACTTTTCCCCGGAGTCCCTCCCGGCTAGCCGTGGTGCACTAACCCCTTCAGGCTATGTTCAAGCCGCCAACCCCAGTCCTCTCCCTGTGCTCTGTCCGAAACCGAAACCCGAGCCTCAGCTCGCAGCCCCGCCCGTCCTGGCGGGTGAGCAGACAAGCCTTTCGGCACTGGTCCTCTGTGTGGGAATCTCCCCGCTTTGCCCTCCGCACCCGTTGCTGTGCACTCCTCTGCGGCCCCGAAGCTCCCCCTCTGCCTCCCACAGTCTCCGCCCGTGAAGGGGCTTCCTAGTGTGTGGAAACTTTTCCTCCTTCACAGCTCCCTCTCACTGGTGCAGGTGCCGTCCCTATTCTTTTGTCTCTGTTTTTTCTTTTGCCCTACCCAGGTACGTGGGGAGTTTCTTGCCTTTTGGGTGGTCTGAGGCCTTCTGCCAGCCTTCAGTAGGTGTTCTGTAGGAGTTGTTCCACATGTAGATGTATTTCTGGTGTATCTGTGGGGAGGAAGGTGATCTCCGCGTCTTACTCTTCCGCCATCTTCAAGGTCCTTGAGACATTTTTATGGACTTGGTAATATTAATAAGCATTTGGAAAATGTAGTATAGTAATGTGTAGTGGAGTATAAGAGAAAAATAGGAAAAAAACAATGAAAAAACAAAATTTAGCTGGAATAATAACAAAAGTGTGTCAACTTTCTTTAGGAGTATGTTTTGATTGCATTACATTACTTTTAAACATTCCTCCAAGGGATGTCATATCTGTTCTATTTGATACTTTGCATCTACAATTCTAGAAAACAACAACAACTTCTATATCGTTGGTCTCTTCCAGTCCCTCACTGGCTCCTCTGACCTGGGAATATCCTCATATTTTTGGACTAACAAAATAAAAAAATACAGAATTATTCTAGATGTTGTCTTTATCATTTACAGTAGAGAGTATTTTCTTTTCCTCAAATTGAGCCGTAAATAAAGGTTATTCTGTTTTACATGGCAAAGCCATACATAGAGGAATAAGTGTTTACTAAAATAGAAGTTAGTTTGACTGAGCTGATGTCAAGTTTCAAAATGTTTTAGTGATGCATTTTATAGACAGATTTTTTTTACTGTTCTAGATAAGGCTGTATATAATTTCTATTAAAAAAGATATTATACTCTTTAATAGAAATGTCCATCTAATATTCTAGTATTTAAAAAATATATTTCACAGAAATAAAAGATAAGATCATTAGATATGAAAATACTATTACTATGAATTTTGTAAACTAAATTTTATATCAATTACCAGTATTTAGGTATGAATTAAGAAATTGTTGAGTCATGTGACACTAGCTATTTTCATCTTCTTGTATTTGAAAATAATGTCTTGATTGTCACGATAAACCAAATTCAATTCAGTTAAATTTTATTTTAAAAATTTTGGATTTCCTACTAAATGCTACTCTTTGGAGATACCTTGTATGCAACACAAACATGTTTCCCATTTTCCTGGATGTGATAGGCAGCCTCTAATATGGCTCTCAATCATGTCCCCACCTGGTGTTGATGACTTTGTACAATTCTCTCTAATTCAATACAGCCTGAACATAGTGACTCACTTCTAAAGAACAGGATTCAGAAAAGTGATAGAATGTCACTTCTGATAGAGAAGAAGTTGCAAAAAGAAGGTGGCTTTTGTCTTGGGTGCCCTTTCTTGCCCTCTCTCTGTCTCACTCTGAAAGAAGCCATCTATCATGTTGGGAAATGCCAGAGAGGAAATGAGGCCCTCAGCTGAATGGCTTCTTAGGAATCAAATCCTTCAAACAACCACATGGTTGAATTTGGATAAAGATCCTCTCTACCAGTTGACTTTTCAGATGAGACTGCAGTCCTGGCTAAAAGTCTGAATCCAACATCGTGAGAAACATAGTGAGGCACCCAACTAGGTCCTACCCCACAGAAAGTGTGAGATAATAAATGCTTGTTGTTTTAAGTTGCCACATTTTGAGTTATTTTGTTTTGCAGCAACAGATAGTTAATATAATGGAATGTAAGAACCACAAGAGTAATGAAACATTAAGTAAGCAATATTGCTACAAAGCCAATAATTTTACCTATCCTGTCCAGTTGTGGAAAGACTCCATAAAATTGACTTTTCACTTGGTTTTTGTAGGAAGAGTATAACATTGGGTCAGAGAACAAGAACTCTTATTTAATAATATGTGCACCTAATGATTAACATAATGGGAAAATGTAGGTGTAATAGTTCTCTTCATTATTTGAAGTTCATAGGGCACAAGTGACTGGCATATAGGAAAAGGTTTAAACGAATGGTTTAGTCTAGTCTTTGTTATATTGAGTCTGCTTCTGTCTCAAGCTCTTTGGGGATCAAGTGCCAGGTGGGTGGGGATGAATGTTGTGCTCTTTCCAGCATCTACCCTGCTTTCCTCTTCCAGCCTTTCCATAACAGGTCAAGTGTGAGGCAAAATCTCCCCACTCTTTATGTTGGGAGGGGCAGGGGCCCCTCCCAACTCAGGGATGTGGGCAGCTTGTGTTTTGGCTTCAAACTTCCATCTCTGTTTGTCTTGTTGCCCGTCCTGGTGCTAAAATTCTATACAAAATTCATTATTTAGAATATATGTATTCTGGGGACTTCCCTGGCAGTCCAGCAGTTAAGACTTTGCCTTCCAATGCAGGGGTTGCAGGTTCAATCTCTGGTCGGGGAGCTAAGATCCCACACGCTCATGGCCAAAAAAACAAAAACATAGAACAGAAGCAATATTGTAACAAATCCAATAAAGACTTTAAAAATTGTCCACATCAAAAAAAAATCTTAAAAACAATAATATATATATATATTCTGAAATAATTTATAGTTAAACCAAATATATTGTAGAGTTTATTGATGCATTTAAGCAAGCATTCTGCTTCACAAAACCACTTTTATGGACAGCTTGGAATATCCTGTATTAGAAAGTGTTGTAAGAACTTACATTATTATATTTCTTAAACATGAAAAATTGCATTTACTACATAGAGATCTCTTTTTAATAACTACCATTTATTGAAGGCTTTCTATATCAGAGGCTTCATAAATTTTTCCTTTCCTAGAGGGCGTAACATTGGTACAACATTGTGTTGACTAAAATAAATGTGTGAGTTCTGAGTTGTTTTATTTGGGGCTTACTGAGGACTGTGGCCCAGGAGACAGCCTCTTAGATAGCTCTGAGGAACTGCTCCAGAGAAGTAGGGAAGGTCCGTATTACACATGACTAGTGAAAGAGGATACATGCAGTCAACACACATTTTGGCAGAAGGTTGCTGCTAGTTATGAGGAGTAGACATCCCCATTAATGAATTTAGTGCTTTTATAGACATGAGAAGATGCAAGAAATTGGCTCATAAAATCTTCTACTGAACATATCTAACTATCTGAAGGGCTATTCTGCCAGTTTTTGCCGGAGCACAGAGGGCCTCATTCCTGATCGCCACCCTGAATTCCTTTCAGGGGTGTTGAAGGTCAGCAGCTGCAATGGCTAATTATTTCATCCTTATAGAACCAGATGACAAGTGACATTCTTTAGTTTGCAATTGGTACTATTATAAATTTTTAAGTTTAAAGAAACTTAGGCTCAGTATTGTTATTAACTAAAATTACAAATTTATTTGAAGAGGTAGGATTTACACCCAGATCTATTTTCTCTAAAGCCTGGAATATTTTCTCAGTACCACTGAAAAGAAAAGAAAATAGAACAAGACAAAATATCATTTAATGATTCAGTCTATAATGTCAGGATTTGCAATACTATGATTACGTTTTAATATATGAAGAAATTTAGAGAATATAGGAAATGAGAGAGTGAAACTAAGTTATTTTCTCATTTTAAGGATATCTGTGTTTAATGTAAGAAGTTGAACCAATTTTAATATATTCAGTATTTCCTCTTCATGGATGGATTTCTTTGTGATTGTAGACAAGAGGATCATCCCTGAACAAACATGAAACCTTAAAGGTTAGAAGACTAGTTTGCATGTGTGTGTCACCATTCCTAGTACCCTGGTGAGGTGGTAGCTGCCACTTCAGAATAAAGGGACACACCCTTTGGAGAGGAAATCTATCTGACTCATTCAAATGGCTGTTGTTTATGTGACTTGGTCTACTGAATGGAATTTGTGGAGGTTTTGTTTGTTCTTTCCAGAAGTGGAGAGGTGAGAGTTGAGTGGTAGCTACAGCCCATGCATAACCTGCATTTGGCCTAAAATTACATTTCCCAGGAAATTGGACTTTAGACCTAAAACCATAAAAATTCAGCAGCATAAAGCATAAACCATGCCCAATTTTTAATCAATGTAAATTACACTGCTAGACGAGATGTATATATGCCACCAACAGCCGTATAATTTTTCAGAAAGGTACTCTTTGAATAAACTCTTACAGTTAAAATTTAATGAATGAGATTTCAATGCACTTTTCAAATGAAACAGTTGAATGATTTATTAATTTTCTGAGCTTTATGTTTTATTTAATTGAATGACTGACCTGTTATTTTCATTTCATCAGGCCTTGGAAGCTTCTGGGGATATTGCTATCTTTGTCTATTTCAAGCCCTATGAAATTTTTTTTTTTTTTTTTTTTTTTTTGGTACGCAGGCCTCTCACTGCTGTGGCCTCTCCCGTTGTGGAGCACAGGCTCTGGATGCGAAGGTCAGCGGCCATGGCTCATGGGCCCAGCCACTCCGCGGCACGTGGGATCTTCCCAGACCAGGGCACGAACCCATGTCCCCTGCATCGGCAGGCAGATCCTCAACCACTGCGTCACCCGGGAAGTCCTGAATAAATTTTTATATCAAGAAAAAAGACAGTATTAAAACCTAATTTTCAAGGTACTAGGTCTCAAAGTAAATATGATCGTGGTAAAAATTGAAATTGTAAGCATAACAAAATTTAAACTTTGACAATGTTATTGCTAGCTATTGTTGAAATATAGTAATTATTTTCTTTATCATTATATTATCAAGCTATCATTCTTTGGTCCTAATAATTACTAATTAATAGGTGTTTACTCATAGTTTTATCACTGTTACTAACTTTCCCTGAGTTAATAATAAAATATTTAAGTGTCATAATTCTGGTTCAGTATAATATACTGAAAATAAAGCTGCCTTTATTAGGTTCAGTTACTGTCCTAGAATTTCCGAGGAAAAATTCTCTTTTACCTAATGAACAGTCTGAAAATAAAAAGCTGCTTCCCATATTGTACTTTTTCACAATCACTAAAACCCTTTCCCACTGTAATTAGAACTGTATCAAGGTCCTGTTATTCCCTTGATTTTGCTTTCACCAATGTGCATTATGTTCATCCTAATCATATAGGCTCTTCAATCAGGCAGAGCTAATGCTAATGTCTAGGTCATGCCATCTCAAAGAAAATGCTCTATAGTTTCTTCCTTATATGCCAATCTAATGAAAATTACTGCAGAAAACAAATGTGATACATGTAGTAGAGGACAGAGGTGTTTACATAGCAGTTTTCAGGTGTATAACAATACTGATTAAAGTACTAGATTGTTTGTTTACTCATTATTAAGCAACTGAGCTCAGCTGGTTGGAAAGCAAAGATAGAAATTTTGTTTAAATTGTTCTTAGGGGAGTTACGTATCATTCAATAGTGAACGATGGAAGGAACAACTGAAACAATCCAGCTGCATATTAAACAATTCAGTTATCTTGTACAATGTCTTGGACAAGACCAAATGCTGATGTGATCTAAACATTGCTCTTGTATTTTCCCATTGTCTGGGAATGCAAAAGTGTGCCCCTTGTATGTGATTTTAAAGAAAAGCACTCTGATTTTAGTTCATTTATAAACAGGTACTGATACAGGAGGAACTTTTTTTATGTTATTCATCTGCTTATCTAATTATTGTCCTGACTATTTGTCTCTTTCCCTGGCCATGTAATCTAAACAACACACAATACCAGACCAAATAAACTGAGTATGGAATTAAAAATGCACAAATTGTGGAAAAATGCAGTATTCTAACATTTACATTAACTAGGCTTTGTTATTAGAAAGATGATAAGGCACGTTCATGCAGTCTGAATCTATATCTACATACCAGGTTCCTTGTGGTTGTCCAATAAATATTTACTGGTGACAGCGACTAAGTTGGTCTACCCATCCTTGGAGGAGGAAGCAAGCCAGAACACAAGGCATGGCTGTAATATCACATCACTGGGTATCAATCTCCTTTTACAAAATGTGAGCCAAATTTCATGGTCTTACTTCCCACTCCCTTTAGAATGTGAGAAAATACTTACATTTAAACATTATACTTCTATTATCTAAGTCTCACCCCCAGTCTTTGCACCTGCTTCTGATTTTAATTCTTACTGACAGTATTTGAATACACTCTTGGAATGAGTAGAAGCATTTTCTAATAAAACTGTGCTTTACACTGTGACAAACCAACTTAAACAAAATCATGTAAAGACAATTCCATAAAAGCAGTATTTGAGTTGCCTTAAATGTGCACATTAGTTCATTAATATTTATAATACTCAAACTGTTCTTGTCGCGTTGTGCCATTGGTATGTAGTCATAGAAAAGCTAAATAAGCCCAGGGAACGATATAATAGATGGTCCATCCAAAAAGGAAAGAATGTGTATTCATTTTGAATCATTGAAATGATTTTTACTTTATATTAGTATATGTCAGTGATAACAAACTCTTGTGTAGTATATCAATTTTTCTCATTTTCTTAATCATCAGGTAATCAATCAGCAGCTATTTCTTCTCTGTGTGCCATATCCCCTACTGGGATTTTTGGGGATATAAAGTAACTTATTCCAGTCTCTACTTTTTTTTTTTTTGGCATAGTCTCTACTTCTTGAGCTGAGGAGATAAGCTATTTCAGACTGGAAAAAGTAATATCATTAGCAGGTAACACATAACAGAAATGAGAGAAGTATCACTCATTTATCACCTGAATAAATGCTCAGGAAAATGGGAAGCAGAGGGTAACAAACCAGAACCTTAAGATAAATGTTTCTTACAATAGTTTTAAGTTGGTTTAAAGAAACACAGGTAGAAAAAAAAATGTCAAAAGTGTGAGGTGGGCAAATTCAATAGCTTTCTTCTGTGTCACTTGTTTCATTTTCCTATGGCACTTATCAAAATTCACATGCGATCCAGATGTAGCCAAGATGCCTTGGCAAGGTTTATGAGGGAGAGTGACTTTGATAATCAAGTTCAAGAGTATTTCAAGACTGGAGACAGACCTATAGAAATGCTACTGGTACAGCTGCTCTTTATTTAGCTGCCTGCGGTGTCTCTAGCACCTACCCTGGGTCTCCTTGGGCTGCCAGTTAATCACTAATTCTGTATAATGCCTTTGGTCTTTTTCTCCCAAGAGTAATAATGTAGCTGTGGTATTTTTGAAAGAAAGATGGAAAAATGTGGAGACTGTATTCACAGGCTGCCCCTAGCACTCCAAGGTTACACATATATTTCAGCACAGCTTTTGTTTTCAGTGGAGTCTTTGTCTATTGCCCTGTGAACTACTCATAATGATCAAGCGTGAAAATATCTTGACTGACACCTGCCTGGAGCTCCATTTAATGGATGCCTTCAGTCCTCAGATACCAGGAATACATTAAAATGTGTACTTTGTGTGAAAACTTTCTGAGCATTTTTTTTCCTTCTGAATTTGTTGATTGAAAAGAAAAGTAGTTTGGAATAAGAATGTACAGTGACAAGAACAGACAACTGTGAAAGTGAAGGAGGGGGAAAAAACTCAGGTAGTTTAACCTTTACATAAGATAGGGGCTGTCCAGGCTTGGTTGGCACTGTGAATGAGATATTTTTTTGGATAAAATTGTTAGGAAGAACACACATTCCTCAAAAAGGCCCTTTACAAAGGCAAGCAAACCTAAACACTGATAAACTCTAATTGTATGGGAATAAGAGTTAGTAGATTTACCTTTAATTGCTTTACATCCATTATAACTTTTCTAATGCAAATTCTTCATACTTAACTATATATCAGTTAATGACTTATCATTTTTTAAAAAATCATCTGTTTGTGGTTTTCTTGAACTATAAAATTACTCAGATTTTGTTGTAGAAAATTTGGATAAAACGTCAATAATTCCATCAACCTAAAGTAGGTAATTTACAGGATTGTTATATTACTTTCAAACATACACAAACACACACACACAATGACTATGTTGTGTGTGTCTGGATGTGTGTGTAAAATTATGTACATATAATAACTGATTTCTATTTTAGAATTTTCAAAATTCAACCCATTAGGCATCAAAAGCTGGTTACATATTCAAAATATTTCCCCTCTGACACATATGTCAGGGACTTGTGTATATATATATAAGGCATATGGGTACTGGTGTATATATATGACTTTTTTTTGGCATTTTTATTGGAGTATAGTTGCTTTACAATGGTGTGTTAGTTTCTGCTTTATAACAAAGTGAATCAGCTATACGTATACATATATCCCCATATCTCCTCCCTCTTGTGTCTCCCTCCCACCCTCCCTATCCCACCCCTCTAGGTGGTCACAAAGCACCGAGTTGATCTCCCTGTGCTATGTGGCTGCTTCCCACTAGCTATCTATTTTACGTTTGGTAGTGTATATATGTCCATATCACTCTCTCACTTCTTTCCAGCTTACGCTTCCCCCTCCCCGTGTCCTCAGGTCCATTCTCTACGTCTGCATCTTTATTCTCGTCCTGCCCCTAGGTTCTTCAGAACCATTTTTTTTTTTTTTTTTTTTTAGATTCCGTATATATGTGTTAGTGTACAGTATTTGTTGTTCTCTTTCGGACCTACTTCAATCTGTATGACAGACTATAGGTCCATCCACCTCACTAAAAATAACTAAATTTCCTTTCTTTTCTTTTTAGATGTTGGGGGTAGGAGTTTATTAATTAATTTATTTAATTTTGTTGTGTTGGGTCTTCATTTCTGTGTGAGGGCTTTCTCTAGTTGTGGCAAGCGAGGGTCACTCTTCATCGCGGGGCGAGGGCCTCTCACTACCGTGGTCTCTCTTGTTGCGGAGCACAGGCTCCGGGCGCGCAGTCTCAGTAGTTGTGGCTCACGGGCCTAGTTGCTCCGAGGCATGTGGGGCCCTCCCAGACAAGGGCTCGAACCCGTGTCCCCTGTACTAGCAGGCAGATTCTCAACCGCTGCGCCTCCAGGGAAGCCCTCAATTTCCTTTCTTTTTATGAATGAATAATATTCCATTATACATATGTGCCACATCTTCTTTATCCATTCTTCGGTTGATGGACACTTGGGTTGCTTCTATGTCCTGACTATTGTAAATAGAGCTGCAAAGAACATTGTGGTACATGACTCTTTTGAAATTATGGCTTTCTCGGGGTATATGCCCAGTAGTGGGATTGATGGGTCATATAGTAGTTCTATTTGTACTTTTTTAAGGAACCGCCATACTGTTCTCCATAGGGGCTGTACAAATTTACCTTCCCACCAACAGTGTAGGAGGGTTCCCTTTTCTCCACACCCTCTCCATCAATTATTGTTTGTAGACTTTTTGATGATGGCCATTCTGACTAGTGTGAGGTGATACCTCACTGTAGTTTTGATTTGCATTTCTCTCATAATTAGTGATGTTGAGCATCCTTTCATGTGTTTGTTGGCAATCTGTATATCTTCTTTGGAGTAATGTGTATTTAGGTCCTCTGCCCATTTTTGGATTGGGTTGTTTGTTTTCTTGATATTGATCTGCCTGAGTTGCTTGTAAATTTTGGAGATTAATCCTTTGTCAGTTGCTTTTTTGGCAAATATTTTCTCCCACTCTGAGGGTTGTCTTTTCATCTTGTTTATGTTTTCCTTTGCTGTGCAAAAGCTTTTATGTTTCATTAGGTCCATTTGTTAATTTTTGTTTTTATTTCCATTTCTCTAGGAGGTGGGTCAAAAAGGATCTTGCTGTGATTTATGTTATAGAGTGTTCTGCCTATGTTTTCCTCTAAGAGTTTTATAGTGTCTGGCCTTACATTTAGGTCTTTAATCCATTTTGAATTTATTCTTGTGTATGGTGTTAGGGAGTATTCTAATCTCATTCTTTCACATGTAGCTGTATGACTTTTGTTTATAGTATTTTTTGACATTTGTGCATTTAAAAATTTTTGTGCTAATCTGTCAACATTTTTCTTTGTATTTTCTTCTTTTGCATTTCAGTTATAAAGTTGATTATTGCTTCTGCCATATCACTTTGTTTTTCCTTAGGTATAAAAAACTTTTTAAAATATATGTTTTCATATTGCACCATACAGAATTAATGATTTCACATTGTTCTCATTATTACATTAATCTCAACTACATTATTGGAGATACTCTTAATTACTGATTTAAGTTTTTAGAATCAAATCTGGCTCTTTCTACATCCAATATAAGTTCAGATCTTATCTCTTTACCATTAAATTCCTTCTTATGTCATATACCTCTTTTTTAATCTCAGTCCATGTTATTCTTGTGATTTGTAGCTCACTATTATTTTTTACTTTTCTTGAGGATGCTAAGAAATTCTCTGTCATCCTCTACTTCAGCCTTGAGGAGACTGTTTTCAGAAGTATTCCTTCTTCAGAAACACTCAGATATATCCCCGTCCTCTTGTTTCACAGTAATTGTGTAGATACCAAGATGATTAAAAAAAAGTATTTTCTTGCACTCACATGAATCAAGATATAATTAAATGCTGTATTTTTCAACATTTAAGTTCCACATATTATTTGTAACTCCTTGTTCACGTGGGAGATATTTCAGATCTTTCGTATATTCAGGTCCAGGACAAGTTAAAGTACATATCTCTTAGCCAGAAGAATCTTGAGAAAATTTTCCTCAATCCAACTTAATAAACCATATGCAAGTGATCATTCTTCCAAGATTCTGGTATAACTGGAGATGAGAGAAGATGAATTTCACTTGATATTTCTTATAACTGATCTAAGACTTTCCAGAAGTACTTGAGATGCTTGCCAGTTGGTAGGATCATGGTCACATCCTGTTTCTAATGCACCCAGAGCAAGTGAGATACAGGAAAAGAATTTCAACAATAGAATATAAGTTAGAAATTATAACACAGGAGAACTTTGAAAAGCATTACTGAGACTCTTAACACAAAAGACTGGAGTTTGCAACCAAATTTACAATAGAAAAAAAATGTTCTTATCTAAAAGAGCTCTTCTTTTCTATCATTAACATTGGTGGGGAAAACAACAAGAATAACAACAAGAGTGATACTAGAAAGAACGTAGAAGAGAATATCTGTGGCTATCCTCTAGTTTGCATAATAGATAAAAAAGTAAAAAATGTATGTGCGTAGATTAAGCATATGGTGTGGAAAATTCCAAATATGATGTGATTTTATCTGGGGATTTTTGTTGAGTCTCCAGATCTCAGCTTCCCTGTTAATGGAATTAGAACTTAACTGAAAATATAAGCATATTAATGTATATTCTTTAAAGTGCTTAGCAGACACAGCAATAGTACAATATAATTTTTTAAAATGCTGTTCTTCAAAGTGCATATCAATCTTAAAAGTACTTATTTTCCCATGATAAAGAAAAGTCTCAAAATTTACTGAAACTTGAAACTTTAGGTTTCAAATATGGTAACTCTCTGAAAGCAACAGAGTGTCTATGAATAAAAAATGGAAGTTATTAACGATGAAAAAGTACCCCTTGAATCAAGCACTTACTCTAGTCAAATCTAGATTTTGAATTTTAAATTTTTAAGGTTGATTGACCCGATTATACATTATTGGGTCACATATTAACTGAGATATTTGTTACTTCCAACTCCTCGTCACTTTTACCAAATTATTTCAGCAAAAACTTCATATACATTAAGCTTGATGAATATCCAAGATGTTTTGAAAACATGAGACTATCATTTGATATCGTAACTGGTACTACTACTAGTACTGTTAAAGGCGTTCTTGTTTGACCTCTTTTCACCATTTGTGTGAATCAGGGCTGCTTAAATCTTGCAGGTTTATTCAATATTTTCATTCACTAAAGCTATGCTCAAGAATTTAAGAACCAATCCATCAGTTTTACATGCTGTCTCTGGCTTAACGGGGAACTCTCCGAATTCAATAAGCTGTGATTCTGACCTAATGTACAGTACTGGGAATCAGCATATGCCAGTTGGCATTACCCTGAAAAGTATAATGTCAGGTAAGCCAAATTAAAATATTGTAACTGCATTCCTAAATTCTTTATTAATTAACATATTTTGAACCTACCTATGTATATGGTTAAGGCAAAGGTGTTTTTATTACCAAATCAAAAGCAAATCAAAATAAAACACTGAAATACCACTACACACTTATTAGAAAGGCCAAACTCCAGAATACAGACAACACCAAACGCTGGTGAGGTTGTGGAACATTTACTGCTGGTGGAATGCATACTTGTGCAGCCACTCTGGAAGACAGTTTGAGACTTTCTTACAACCCTAAACATACTTTTACCATACAATCTAGCAACTGCATGCCTTGGTATCTACCCAAAGGAATTGAAAAGTTACATCCACACAAGGGCTTGTATACAAACATTTTTAGCAGCTTTATTCATAATTGCCAAAACTTGGAAGCAACCAAGTTGTCTTTCAGAGCGTGAATAGATAAATAAACTAGGTAGTTCCAAACAATAGAATATAATTTGGCGCTAAAAAAAAATGAGCTGGGGGACTTCCCCTGTGGTCCAGTGTTTAAGACTCTGTCTTCCAACACAGGGGGTGCGGGTTCGATCCCTGGTTGGAGAGCTAAGATTCCACGTGCCTTGTGGCCAAAAAATTAAAACATAAGACAGAAGCAATATTGTAACAAATTCAATAAAGACTTTAAAAATGGTCCATATCAAAACAATTTTTAAAAAAAAGAAAAAAGAGCTACTAAGCCATAAAAAAGCTCACCTGAAAAGGCTACATACTATATGATTCCAACTGTACGACATTCTGGAGAAGACAGGACTATGGAGGCAGTAAAAATTCAGTCCTTGCCAGGGGTTGGGGGAGGGATGAACGGGTAGAGCACAAAGGCTTTTTTTTTTTTTAACATCTTTATTGGAGTATAATTGCTTTACATTGTTGTGTTAGTTTCTGCTGAATAACAAAGTGAAGCAGCTATACATATACCTATATCCCCATATCCCTTCCACCTTGTGTCTCCCTCCCACCCTCCCTATCCCACCCCTCTAGCACCGAGCTACATCACAAAGCACCGAGCTGATCTCCCTGTGCTATGCAGCTGCTTCCCACTAGCTATCTATTTTAGTAGATAGTAGGTAGTGTATCTACGTCCATGAAGCTCTTTCACTTCGTCCCAGCTTACCCTTCCCCCTCCCCATATCCTCAAGTCCATTCTCTACATCTGAATCTTTATTCCTGTCCTGCCCCTAGGTTCTTCAGAAAGTTTTTCTTTTTCTAGATTCCATATATATGTGTTAGTGTAGGGTATTTGTTTTTCTCTTTCTGATTTACCTCACTCTGCAGGACAGACTCTAGGTCCATCTACCTCACTACAAATAACTCAATTTCGTTTCTTTTTATGGCTGAGTAATATTCCATTGTATATATGGGCCACATCTTCTTTATCCATTCATCTGTCAGTGGACACTTAGGCTGCTTCCATATCCTGGGAACACAAAGGTTTTTAAGGGCAGTTAAAATACTCTGTATAATTCTGTAAATGTGGATACATATCATTATACAGTTTTTCAAACCCATAGAATGTACAACACCAAGAGTGAACCCTAATGCAAACTCTGGACTTTGGTAACAGATGTACCACTCCGGAGGGGATGTTGATAATGGGAACTATGCATTTCTGGGGCACATGGGAAATCCCTGTATATTCCTCTCCATTTTGCTGTTAGCCTAAAACTACTCTGAGAAAAAGCAGTATTAAAAAAAAAAAAAAGAAGAGGGCTTCCCTGGTGGCGCAGTGGTTGAGAGTCCGCCTGCCGATGCAGAGGACACAGATTCGTGTCCTGGTCCAGGAAGATCCCACATGCCATGGAGCGGCTGGGCCCATGAGCCATGGCCGCTGAGCCTGCGCGTCTGGAGCCTGTGTTCCACAATGGGAGAGGCCACAACAGAGAGAGGCCCGCGTACTGCAAAAAAAAAAAAAAAAAAAAGAGGCAAACTGAGATCAGTTCAAAATGATAAGAAAATCTAATCACAGGATTGTTCATGACCTTTGCTTAGAAGGCAAGGTGAAAACTATGTGACATTTAATCACTAACAGTGTCAAGGATCACAATCAGTTGCTTACTTAATTACTACAAAAAACGTACATTATATTAAAGTGTACACTACAAGTTGATTTTGTTATTTTCCCCAATTCATTGATCATTATTTGGGACTCAGAACAGTAAAGTAACTTACCCAGGATCACAGATCACATAGACTTAAGTAACGTTACATACAGTAGAGTTGTAACTGAAACCTATCTTTCACCTTAAATTCGTGTATCCTTTTTTTTCTTTTATGCCTTCTACTCAATGGAGAGATTATGGAATTGAGAGCCAGTTACCTGGGTTTTAGCTCTGAATCTGGCACTCTAAGCAAGTGTAATAGTCTGTTTTATTAAAATGACTAGAGAAACGTATAGATACTTCCTCAGTATTGTAGTTCATTCTTAGTGTACAGTAACCCACCTATGCTTGCTGCCACACAGTTCTTTCCCAGTTAGAAAAAGAAAAGCTAATTTTATATGAATTAGTCCACAGTTATGGAAAATACAATGAGTGTGAAGAGACAGCATGGAGGATGAATTTAATTTCTTTATCAGCTATGTACTTTTAGTATAAGAGCAGCCTGACCAGATGGAGAGAAACCAGAGAAGGCCTTTTAGGGAAATTATACTAGGCAGAGACAGACTAGTGGAATGCAAGCTGCATAAGGGCAACACCAGGAGCAATGCTGGAACACAGCTGGTGCTAAACACATATGTGTAAGATGTACCAATGTCCAAACTGCAGACTTAACTCTTTATTCAGTCTTAAAAAACTGAGTCTTTAGCTGGATTTTGTGCCATATTTTTGGTATGATAGCACTGTCAGCTTGAGATACATGTACTTACATAAACACAGATGCATACATACACAAACATACACATACACACAGGATATTTTCAATCCCTTAGAATATATGTTAGGACTGCATCAAAACAAGTAAGCAAAAACAATACATCTGAATAATTCTATGGACATGCAATTATAATTTGTGTTCCTTCTTCTACCTCTTAAAGCTTTCCTCCAACAGAAATTTTCATTGGACAAGAGAGATTGTGCATTGTTGAACCCACACTAGGTTTTATAAAACCTGAGATAAAGTAAACTTATAGAAAGGTGAAAACCTGTCATTTCCTCTTATGCTCATAAGTTTCAACCTTACTTCCTGAAACATTCACTTCTTTCTGCCAGACAATTCTAGCTGAGACCCTGCTGTGGGGAGCATGTCAAAACCCTTTGAGCTAAAAACTGCATCTTGCTTGATAAACAGAGTTGTATTTTTTTCAGTGAATATTATGCATTTGCCCAAGTTTGCATTTTTAAAGAAGTGTCCAAGGCCTGTTATTGCAAAAAAAGGCAAATTCATTCTCTATATCAAAATGTTTTTAAAAATACATCTTTATTCATATATTATTTGTGTTGAAGGCTTAAAATCCTTTATATATATATATATATATATATATATACACACACACACACACTCACACAAAGGTAATAGCATATAAAAGGAGAAAGGAGCATTGGTCTTTCAAGTACTGTGTTTCTCATCTGATTAGTTAGCAATTTGTACAATTACACCTAAATGGATGCAATGCTAATATCACTGCTTATTTTATTATAGCTGTAAAACAAGTACAGTGCTATCCGCCCTGCTTGTTCGTAATATTAATTATAAACAATTTTGTGTACACTCTATTTCAATTTCCCAGCTTGATTAGCTAACAATCTGCACTAAAACATTCAAGGTAAAATGGAAAGCTAATTGCATAGAGATTTTTAAACTCATTTTCACGCAGCAGGATTTATTAGTGTCAATGAAGGTAAAAAGCAGTAGGAATTCTCTCATACCTTCACTAACTCCCTCTGATAATTCAAAATATCCACGGAGAACTTAAATGGGATAGGATGCAGCGGTACCATTTTTGGTAAGAGCAGTATTTGAAGAGGAGAAAATATTCCTTGGGTCTATGTATAGATTATGAATTGCTTTTTTTTTTTTTTTTTTTTTTTTTTTTATGCGTTACGCGGGCCTCTCACTGCTGCGGCCTCTCCCGTTGCGGAGGACAGGCTCCGGACGCGCAGGCTCAGCGGCCATGGCTCACGGGCCCAGCCGCTCCGCGGCATGTGGGATCCTCCCAGACCGGGGCACGAACCCGCGTCCCCTGCATCGGCAGGCGGACTCCCAACCACTGCGCCACCAGGGAAGCCCCTATGAATTGCTTTTATTCTGGATTATTGCCTGAATTTTAAAATGTTGCATCAAATGATGGAGAAAAAGACAAAGCTGGTTTCTATTAAGGGCTGATTTCCATTCTTTGCATTCTCTCACAATTTCCTATTTGGTGCCTCTATCTTATCCCTCTTAACTGGGTGATGCCAATTATAGGATTCCACAAAAGGAACCCAGGTGATAAAAGGCTCAAAATCTATAACACGGAGTAGTAGCTAAAAATCTGTTCCCCTACATTGGAAAATAGAAAATCGTAAACTGAAATTGCCTTAAATAGTGTAAAGCAGGCCAAAACTGAATTTTTTAAACTATCAAAGCTTTTCAAGAAATGAATGTAAAATATAATATTTTAGTCCCAAATACTATTGATTTACAAAATTTTAAAGCTAGCTGTCACAAATATTTATGAACTTAGAGGTTAACAAATTCAAAGAACATTTAAAAGATAAACATTTTCTGGTAGATATTCCATAAGAGGAAGTCTGAAACTTTTGTCAATGATCTAGTTAAAAGTTTGAAAGCAAACAAAGACAACAATAATAACAAAACCCACCAATATTTATTCTTAGCCTGAATGAAATTAATAATGCCACTGCCTTTAAAATGAAGCATATTTATCAGGTTGTTAAGATGTGACTTTTTTATTTACCCTGCCTGTTTGGGTAGAGACAATCATATTACTGCCCTTGCAAACCCTCCTCCTGCATTCATTTTTCCTGTCCCTGAAAGAAATCTCAGTCTTTCTTCATTTTTCAGAAGTAAATAAATTGTCTTTTAGATATATTAGAGAATGCTGACTCCAAGGGTAGCATCAAACCTGCAGACTTTTTGCCAATTTAAGACTCCTCTGCTGCCCTTCTCCAGTCCTCTGGTCTTGCACACCGGTGGGTGGAGTAGGTGCTGTGAGCCTTCAATCTCTACCTCTGTCAAGAGCTGCAGTATTGGCCTGGCAGTGGTTTCTTCTGGGTGTGCAGATCACAGTGTCTGACTCTGTCCAAAGCTGGGGAAGGAAGGGATGTTTCTCTTGCAACTTTCCTCCCATTCCTGGGTTGCTACCATCTACAGTGCTTTGATGTAAATCATGCCTGTTCTGATCTCGCGATTTCTGACCTCTCGCGATTTCTCTCTCTGCTACCTGATTTCTGAATTTCCTCTCCTGTGGACTCATCTTGTCCCTTCTACTTTCCTCTTGGGCAGAATTCCATGCCAGGTGACCTGGTCCAGCTGCTTTCTCAGGGATCGCATCGTACTTATGTTGTATATGCATGTGAGCTTGCATGACCTTTCATTCTGATAGAGAAAGCATTCACAAATAGGCTTCTCTACTTTGCTGCCCCACGGTGGCTTGCTAACCACTGACTCTAGACCTCAGATTTTTCAGGATGTGTCAGATACCGGTCACTCACACTTCCGAGAATGTAAACCAAGATCTCCAAGTGATCCTCTTGGATTCCTGAGCTGAAGGTGAATTATTCCCGTACCCATCATTTGAAAGTTTGGAAACTGTGCCCAAAATGTATCTTCCTCCAAAGAAAACCCTACTCTTGGCTCTTCAACTGATAAATACTTTGCCTTCTTTTCTATAGACTCAAGGTTGTGATGGGTTAATGATGACTAAACCAATTTCACAGTCTTTTATCAAGACCAGCCTATATATTCTAGGAAATCATGCCAGGATGTGGGTACCCTGTTCTTACTGTACTCTTCTTTGGAAACTCAGCCCTAACAATATAAGAAAGGTTACATTGTTACATTTACCTTTCTCTTTCTCTCTCTTTGTTACACAGTCACAAAGTAGACATGATTCATTCAGCATTAGGTTCTTATGAATTTGCAAACTTAACAGAAAGGCAATAGGGGCAGAACTGCCACCTTCCACCATTGATTTATGATTCTAAATCTTTAAAAGAGTTTACAATTTATCTTAAAGTTTCTTATAAGACTGCCATCTTCTGCCCTTTTTGTCTTTAAAAGGCTGAAAATCCCTCACACCTATTCATTTATACTAACACAATCACACATAAAATATGCCTATTTGAAATATAAGATGAATTATTCATACGTTACAAAATTGGCCAATTGGCCTCCCTGGACAATTACTAAAAGTCTATTGTTTGAAATGAGGTTAAATTTTGAAGGTATTAGATGGTATTACATTCATGTACATAGAAATGCAATTCCTTTTATGACAATCTCCCTTTCCCAACCTCCTGCAACTTTCCAGATAAGTCATCTCCATGAAATAAAAAGCTTAGTGGGAAATGAAGCATTACTTCACCACATCCTACACAAGTTAAATTTCATAAATCATAGTACCCCTTTCACAAGTTTGGCTTAGATTCAAGTCCTACTGGACCTAATCTAAATCTTGGGAATAAGTTGTAAGCATCCTTTTGGGGACTGTGGGGGAGGGAGACATGAAATGACAGAGAGAGAGAGAGAGGAGGAGGAGACATACATTACTTAGTATAGGATAGATTATTTTTTCTTTACTATTATTATTATTTTTTTTTTGTGGTACGCGGGCCTCTCACTGCTGTGGCCTCTCCCGTTGCAGAGCACAGGCTCTGGACACGCAGGCTCAGCCGCCATGGCTCATGGGCCCAGCCACTCTGTGGCATGTGGGATCTTCCCGGCCCGGGGCATGAACCCGTGTCCCCTGCATTGGCAGATTTTTTTTTTTTTATCATAACAAGCATCCACACAGTCTCAGTGACTTAATATGAAGTTTACTTCTTGTTCACTCTATACTTCCAATGTGCATCAGCATGTGGGTTCCTTGTCAATATTCAGGAACTCAAGGCAGGAAAACAGAATGTAGCAAATCGCATATTGTCTCCTAAGCTTGCAAATTATCTCCCAGAAAGCAACATGCGCTACTCAGACTGAATGTTATTAGCCAAAGCAAACCGTATATCTAGATGTAACTTCAAAGGGGACGGTGTAATATGACTCTACCTGTGCCTGGATAGAGAAGAGAATCAGAGTATTTGAAAACATCCCTAACGACTTCCACAAGTCCATTAACCCAGTCAGCAGCAAGAATCAAAAGAGATAGATTAATGAGGTCATGCTTTTAAAGAATAATGACTGTGTTCATTTTCAGAGCATGGTCTAATGCAGTCGTTCTCAAAGCATGGTCCATGGAATCCTGGGTGTCTCCAAAACCTAAAACATTTTCATAACACTGAGATGTTATTTGCCTTTTTCAGTTCCATTCTCTCATGAGTTTATAGGGGAGATTTCTAGAAGTTATAAGATATGTCATATGGCAACAAATTGAATCCAGCTTCTCCCTATTGAACCAGAAATTAAAGAAATTTACAAAAATACAAACAAGGTTGCCCTTCTCAAAATCTTTTGTCTTCAAAATATAGTTACTTTTTACAAATTACATAGTTTAACATTAAATGGCTTTATTATTATTATAAATTAATTAGTAAATACCTGAACTAAGGGTCAGAGTTTCCCATAGGATGGGCTGAACCTTTCTTGTTGCAGTATTATAGTTTAATTTCTTCCTCTGCCCAGACTTCCATCCTTCAATCCCTCAGAGGTGTTTTTTCCAAGAACACTTTCCGTCTCAAAATTCCTGTTTCCAGATCTCTGTCTCAGAGTCTGTTTCCCAGACAGTCTATTTAAGACAGTTGGTGCAAGGAATGATTCAAGGAAACTAAAATTGGATTTTTGGGCTCTTCCACCTACTGGCCAGTGAGCAATGAGGGCTCCCTCACTGGTGGTAAGTGGTACCCTGATCACACTTGCTAAGTGAAGTAGTAATAGTGAATATGTTAACACTTCCACTCATGGTGAACTGGATGAGAAACCAAGAGTGTAGTGATGGGAGCTGTGTATGACATTTGGAAAGAGTGGGATAAATAATAATAGGAGAATTAGAGAATTGAATGTCTCTTTCTGGAGTCAATGAATGATATGAAGTAAGAAAATTAAAGATTAAGACTGATTATTTACCAAGTAACCACAAGGGATGAAAGCAAGAGGGCCTGGAAGCTTCTAAAGAGAGTCACTTCTTACAGCAGGAAGTCAGAAAAAATTGATGAACTCTTAGTGCAATCATCAGAGTAGCAGAGACCTGGAAGAGGTTGAATTTTAGTGTCAGGAAGCTCCTACCTCAATGTCAGGACCCTGAAGGGAAGAAGTGAGATCCTGAGATATTATGAATTTGAAAACCTTGAATCCTTAGATTTTCTTGAACTCTCTTATAGTAACCCAATTGCAGCTGCCTTGCTAGATGTAGTATCTCTACTAGAGCAAATTAGCACTATCTCAGGAAGATGCCATGTGGCCACTGATCCGACAGAAACATTCTTTTATATCCCTACAAAAAAGGAGGATTAGAAATATTTTACTTGAATTGGAATGGACTAAAATGAACCCTTATTGTTTTGCTACATTAACATTCTGTCTAATACAGTCCGTAAGGATTTGGACCATCTGGACATTTCACTGAATATCATATTGATTCATAATACAGATATTAATAGGAATGACTGAGCAAAAATTTGCACAAACTGTAAAAAAGCAAGTTGACAAATTGGAGTTCATCAAAATCTTAAAAGTTTACTTTTTAAACATCAATGTTTAAAAGGCAAGCCACTAACTGTGAGAACATATTTGCAAATCATTTACTTGATAAAGGATTTTGAATCTAGAATATATAAAGAACTCTCAATACCAATAATAAGAAAACACTCATTTTAAAAAATGGGCAAAAATTTGAACAGAAACTTAACCAAGAAGACATAAGGTGTGGGGAATAAACAGACAAAGAAATCTTCAACATCATTAGAAATTAGGAAAAACAATTTAAAAGTACAATATGTTACCACTACACACCAATTATCATATGTGGGTGTACAGACCCAGGGGGAACTCAGTTGTTTATAATGTCCCAGCCAGAAGCAGAAGAACTAGGACTCAAACCTAGAATTGTCTGAGTTCAAAAAAGTGACCTCCCCAGTATACTATGTAACACACTATAGGCAACAGAATCGTTCAAAAATACTCTCATGTTGTGCATGTAGTTGTTTTAGAATTAGCAGCTGTGGCTTCACACACATTCATACACACAAAATCAAACTTCTCTCCCATTTACTTTTTACAAATTAATAGACTCATTAATAATATTTCCCTAGTGGTTCTTTAAGTGCTTTTCAGCATTTATTGGAGTGATGTGCTTCATTTAAAATTATATGCGGCAGTATTACACAGCGGTGTAGTTTTCCAACTACAAGTTGAAATAGATTGATGTAAGTAGAATCAAAGAACCTGAGACTTCTCTTTTCTATTCTGGAAGACCCCCACCCCAATCATACATCCACTTCACCCATGGATGTGAATATACTATATTTCATAAATTATGTCATTATCACATTGGAACATTCAGGAAACAAATTATGTTATGCCCCATCCTTTCCTCAAAACTACTAAACTGTTTTATTTTTCAGTTTCAATCTGCCTCTCTAGAGCTTATATTTTAACTCCATGTTCATGGTTGCTTCTGAACATAATCCTGCAGAATTTCTGATGAATAAAGCATACAATTACTTATATATGAACAAAAAAGTAGCTTGAGAAATTTCCTTCAGAATTAGATAACCTTAGAGAAATCCTGTTTGGACTCACACTGTAGGAGTTCAAATCTAGGAACTTACTAACTGTGAGACCTTTGAGCTGATTTCACAAACTCTCTGAACCTTTGTTTGCCTTCTTTTATTTATTTTCTTTTAAGATTTTTTTTTTGATGTGGACAATCTTTAAAGTCTTTATTGAATTTGTTACAATATTGTTTCTCTTTTATGTTTTGGTTTTTTGGCGGTGAGGCATGTGGGATCTTGGTTCTCCCACCAGGGTTCAAACCTATACCCCCTGCATTGGAAGGTGAAGTCTTAACCACTGAGCCACCAGGGGAGTCCCTGTTTTATTTCTTTTAAATGAGAACCCTAGTACCTATATTTTAGGGTATCATGAATTAAATTCAAGATATCAGCATGCAAAACCCAATTTTTTAAAAAAGGTATAAACATTTTATATGTATCAAAGGAAAACCTTTCTATTTTAAAAGACTACTTTTTAAGGTATGTTAATCTTTGATAAGAACATTTAAAAAAAAAGAATGTTGTGGGTCAAGTATTTCAAAGGATTTAAGATGTGCAAATGTAGACTTTTTGATGAATTTAGGAACTGGGGCTAGACTGAGTTGAATTGTTCTGCAACATGGGGGGATGGCTGAGGAGAAAAAATTAGAGTTCCATAAGGCCATCAGGTGGGAAGAGGAGAAGTCAGAGGAGAGAGATGGAGAATAAAAACAAGTCTAGCTACCTAGACTTATTACAGAAAAGTCGAAACTATTATTAAAAATGATAATCCTAGCAGTGAAGTAGCCAAAAAGACTTTTAAAAACAGATGTATACTGTGTGATTTTTGTTTTGCTCTTTGCAAGGAAGCTTAGTAATTATAAGCCTTTAGCCATGACCCTATATTTTTAAGTAAGTAATGATTTGATGCCTACTGCAGTCCTAAAGGATACAGTTGTCCATGGTTTGGGAAGTCAGCTGTGAGACTGATAGGAGAAAAGGATGTTGTCACTGTTTGGGTCAAATCTAAGATAAAGATAAAGGATGAGCAGCAATGAGTCATAACAAATGAGTCAAAATCAGGTAGAAAATCAGAGGCAATGAATACAATGAGCAGGAAAGCCCATCTGGGAATTTTCTGACATCTCGGAAATAGAATGTGAAATGCTATAAAGATCATATTGACCCCATCTAATATTTGTGATAATACAGTCATATTTGTGAGATATGTAGCTATAATATTCATATTTTATCTATATTAAGTACCTTTTTACCTTTCTGGCTTGAGGGTTCCTTTTCCATTAAAGATGTTAATATAGAAAGAAAATCTAGGCCATTACAAATAAGGCCTCTTACCTAAATCTGAGAAAAATAAAAGCACAATTCCCCTGATAAGGATATTAAAGTAAAGGATTTCCTAGGCTCCTTATCAAGGTCTTGTGTTATCTTTCTACAGGACACTTTCCTGTCCCCCAGCTACTTTTTAAATCCCAGTCAGGATGTGATCTCCAAAGCCTCATAGAATATATTGATTCCTATTCTCCTTCACGACAGATAAAACCTTCTGTAGCCATTACAATGCAATACCTTCACATATAACTCAGCTTTGCTGAAAGAAAGCAATCTTTGTTTCTTTCTACTTTCAGTCCAATAGAGATTTTGTGCATTGGTTCTTTAAACAATGCTTTTATTTCCTTGAGTTTCTGCTGGACTGTGGTTGTTTTATTAGTTCTCAGATGATTTATGTATTTTTAATGAACAAGTGCCTAGAGGCTAAGATAAATAGAGGTATTTTTATAGTAAAATTTGAAAAATAGTTCAAGCCTTGAAAAATGCAAAGCTTATTAGGTGCTCAAAATTAAAATGAATGCTTTCTCTGCCATGCTACTTTTGCAAGGGACAAAACAAGACATGTGAAGAGAAGATCTGATAAATACTCTACTTTTCATCTCTATCCACAGCACATCGATGTCTAGGATAAATATTAAGTCATTTACTGTAAGATATCTCGATATTTTAGAAGAGAATAATCCTGAAAACTATAACCCTCTAACTGGGGCACATGGATACTGGGATATTATGCCTCTACTCTTTAAGTGTTAGAAATAAGTGCCAGTCAACATACCAATGAGACGATCACACCTAGATCTTCTTACCCCATTCCTTCCTCATGCAGTAATGTCAGATTTCCATGGATCCACTGATATATTAACCCATGTTAGTAAGGTTGCTATTGTTATGTTAAAAATAATAACACAGGGCTTCCCTGGTGGCGCAGTGGTTGAGAGTCCACCTGCCGATGCAGGGGACACGGGTTCGTGCCCTGGTCTGGGAAGATCCCACATGCCGCGGAGTGGCTGGGCCCGTGAGCCATGGCCACTGAGCCTGCGCATCCGGAGCCTGTGCACCGCAATGGGAGAGGCCACAACAGTAAGAGACCCACGTAACGCAAAAAAATAAATAAATTAAATAAATAAAATAAAATAAATCACACATTTATGAACTTCTCTGCTTTGATCAATTATAAGGAAATTTGATAGTTTGATGTCCAGGGGGGCATCTTCCTGCCCATGGTGGATGGAGAAGCCTTCCCCACATATCATGTACAATTACAAAGAATAGATCAAACCTGTTTTCCCTAAAGCTCATTTTTACTGTATTAACAGATGGTAAATTTTTACTGATATTTCCAATTCTATGTTTTGTAGCTATCACATTAATCTCCCATCAAGCTTAACTAACCCCCCCAATTTCTGATTTGATTATGCTCATGAAGATTAATTATTATTTGTGTAAGATCACATGCATGTTGACTTAAGTATATATGAATTATATCTAGGATAAAAATCAAAGTTAAAAGAATTTTGGAGTAAAATGTTCCTATTTGGAACAGGCTAAAGAGAATTACTAACTCTATGGGCTGAACTATTCATAGCTGAATTTTTTGACAAAACGAGTACTGAGTAGCACTGCATGGAGGAGAAGTGTTCTGGAAAGGACGGAGGTCAAACATGAGTGGCTGATGCACCTTATTACCCTCAGTAATAGATACGACTTGTAATGTAGGTTCACAACCTGCATGAAGGTGATTAAAATCAACACCAGGCAGTCAGCACTGTTTTTGATGAGGTGCTCAGGGGCAGTGAATAGTAGGGGAAAAGGACAGGGTCATGGTTGGGTCCTGGTGAACATGGATACAGAAGAGGTGAGCAGAAAATTAAAAAGCCATTGAAAGTACTGAATGGAAGCCAGAGATGTGGGAGGGGAAAAAACAGCACCATATGTGTAAAGAAAGGAGGGAATGGAAGTTTTCAGAGAAGGCAATGCAGAGACTATGCTGGAGAGGACAGTTTCTACAGAATGCTGAGGGCAAAACACAGAACATAGTGCAGGAGGTGATGAAGTGGATGCAGAGCTGATTATTCATTTTGAAAGCTTGTTTTAGGTGACAAAGAAGTCACCAAACAGCAGGGAATGTGAGTTAGAAAAAAATATTTTTTCTTTTAATATTGAATAATTGCATGTGTTTGGGATAAAAATCCAATAAGAAGACAAACGCTGATCATGCAGAAAAGAAAAAGAATGATGGATGGAGCAAGGCATTTGAGATGCGGGAAGGTTGGAAATCAAAGCCAACATGCAGGGATCTACTATGTATGGCAGAAAGTACACCACATCCATGGGTAAGGGAGGGCAGTTGGAAAGTGAATGAATGAGCATCCACTCAGGCATAAAGATCAGAGAAGGTAATATAGAAAACTATTGGTTTCATTGTCTTAATGAGGAAACAAATGAATTTGGCTTGAGGTTGAGAGAGCAGTCTGTAGGTAGGGAGTTTGAAAGGAAATTCAAAGTCTGGAAGGGTTGTTTCAGGCAATGAGGGAGGAAGGGCTGCTTCAGGCAATGAGGAAGGAATCTGGAGAAGGGATCTTTTGGAAGATCCATGGACAGTATTGGGCTTGCATGTGTCATTAGAGAACAGGAATTTATATTGGCTTTAGAATCCAATGCTGGGACATGTTGTCCAGGCACACACTCAGGGACCCAGGGGAAGGAGGGGCTAAGTTGCATGGTTATGTCAGTTCAAAGCAGTTACCATGGAATGAAAATGAGGTGAGAGTGTTTAGGATAATAGGGAGAAATGGACTCTATGTTAGGGAGAAATGGTTTCTATGTTTCATAGTTGGGTGACAATATAATTTATCATCCAAAATGCAACGTACTTAAGAGTGAAAGAGGACAACCCAATAGGATGCCAGGAAACAGGAGTAAACTGAGTCTGTCACCAGGCGAATGGGGATAAATGACCATCTTGCTCATAGTGATTAAAACTAATTTTTAAAAAGACCATATGGGGCTTCCCTGGTGGCGCAGTTGTTGAGAGTCTGCCTGCCAATGCAGGGGACATGGGTTCATGCCCCGGGCCGGGAAGATCCCACCTGCCACGGAGCGGCTGGGCCCGTGAGCCATGGCTGCTGAGCCTGCACGTCTGGAGCCTGTGCTCCGCAACGGGAGAGGCCACAGCAGTGAGAGGCCAGCGTACCGCAAAAAGAAAAAAAGACCATATGGATTGGGGAGAAACTTCTAGTAAATGGTTGAAGTCCAGTTGAGATTGGAGAAAAGTTAGACTGTGAGTAATAAAGTAAAAGTCCTGGAAATGTAGAGTACTGTGGCTAAAAGAAAATTGGGCTATAAGAGTTTAGATCTCAGAACTTCCATAGATATTTTGGCTCTGGTTAACGAAACAATGCAGTGACACTGGAGGTAAGGAGTCTGCTGGTTTCAGAAAGTCACAGTGGACTAAAGTTAAGGTGTGGATGTATATTATCCCACACATCCTAAAGTTGTCCAGGAAGATAGTGGAATTGATGGTGGAGAGAAAGTTTTTAAGCCAGAGGCCAGAGTCCTCAGATAATGTGAAGAAAGGAGCTTGAGGTATGTCAGTCAGGAACAAGAATGAGGTCTAGGTGACACCAGGTTCAATAAAGATAGTTTTACAAGACGGCACAAGAGCTATTAAGGAAATGAATACATTTGTCATTGCTTCATGTCATCAAGTATTGGAATCACCCTTGATCCATGCTCATGCCCAAACTTTGATTATAATATTTTCTCCAATGCCTACAGGCAGAGAATTCACTGTTTATGGCAACCAAGATTGTCAAGTTCTACATATCAGTTTTAATACTCATTTTAAATGAATAACTTGGACCTCTTGTTTATGTTTTGATTTTGATTAACAAGGATTCATTCATAAAGGACAATCTATTCTTCCTCTGGCAGTAAAAATAGGATTCATTGCCTATAAACGTCAGACTTTAGACTATAAAGAATATCTGAAGTTAACTGACAAAATTTGAGGCTTCTTTGAGATTCTTTATCATGAGATCCCAACTGGTTTCTTTAGACCAATTTTTATATATCAAAAAAAGTGTAAAATTTGGAAAAATATATTCACATTTTTGTTGATATCATAAATACTTGCTATCTTCACTCTTTGTCTCTAATTTTAATACACAAATATCCTATTGCAGGGCTTCTATAGTGGTGCAGTGGTTGAGAGTCCGCCTGCCGATGTGGGGGACATGGGTTCGTGTCCCAGTCCGGGAAGATCCCACATGCCGCAGAGCGGCTGGGCCCGTGAGCCATGGCCGCTGAGCCTGCGCGTCCGGAGCCTGTGCTCCGCAATGGGAGAGGCCACAACAGTGAGAGGCTCGCGTACCACAAAAAATAAATAAATAAATATATATATAAATCCTATTGCATGTGTACATAAGTTTTATATATTTTTCCTTTCTACCATAATTTTTTGTTTACATCTTTATTAGAGTATAACTGCTTTACATAGTTGTGTTAGTTTCTGCTGTATGGGAAAGTGAATCAGCTATATGTATACATATATCCCCGTATCCCCACCCTCTTGTGTCTCACTCCCACACTCCCTATCCCACCCCTCTAGTTGGACACAAAGCACCGAGCTAATCTCCCTGTGAGATGCAGCTGCTTCCCACTAGTCATCTATTTTACATTTGGTAGTGTATATATGTCCATGCCACTCTCTCACTTTGTCCCAGCTTACTCTCTACCCTCCCCAGGCCCTCAGGTCCATTTGCTACATCTGTGTCTTTATTCCTGTCCTGCCCCTAGTTTCTTCAGAAAGTTTTTCTTTTTCTAGATTCCATATATATGTGTTAGCATAGGGTATTTGTTTTTCTCTTTCTGACTTACTTCACTCTGTATGGCAGACTCTAGGTCCATCCACCTCACTACAAATAACTCAATTTCGTTTCCTTTTATGACTGAATAATATTCCACTGTATATATGTGCCATATCTTCTTTATCCATTCATCTGTCAATAGACATTTAGGTTGATTCCATATCCTGTTTATTGTATATACGGCTGCAATGAACATTGGTGGTACATGTCTGTTTTGAATTGTGGTTTTCTCACCGTATATTCACAGTAGTTGGATTGCTGGGTCTTATGGTAGTTCTATTTTTAGTTTTTTAAGGAACCTTCATGCTGTTCTTCATAGTGGCTGTATCAATTTACATTCCCACCAACAGTGCAAGGGGGTTCCCTTTTCTCCACACCCTCTCCAGCATTTGTGATTTGCAGATTTTCTAATGATACCCATTCTAACCAGAGTGAAGTGATATTTCATTGTGATTTTGATTTGCATTTCTCTCATGATTAGTGATATTGAGCATGCATTCATGTGTTTTTTGGCAATCTATATATCTCTTTGGAGAAATGTCTGTTTAGGTCTTCCACCCATTTTTAGATTTGGTTGTTTGTTTTTTGATATTGAGCTGCATGAACTGCTTGTACATTTTGGAGATTAATTTTTTGTCAGTTTCTTCAATAGCAAGTATTTTCTCCCATTTTGAGGGTTGCCTTTTTTTCTTGTTTATGGTTTACTTTGCTGTGCTAAAGCTTTTATATTTCATTAGGTCCCATTTGTTTATCCTTGTTTTATGTCCATTACTTTAAAAAGTGGGTCAGAAAGGACCTTGTTATGATTTATGTCATAGAGTGTTCAGCCTGTTTTCCTCTAAGAGTTTTACAGTGTCTGGCCTTACATTTAGGTCTTTAATCCATTTTGAGTTTATTTTTCTGTATGGTGTTAGAGAGTGTTCTAATTTCATTCTTTTTTTGTGTAGCTGTCCAGTTTTCCCAACACCACTTATTGAAGAGGCTGTATTTTCTCCATTTTATATTCTTGCCTCCTTTGTCAAAGATAAGGTGACCATATGTGCATGGTTTTATCACTGGACTTTCTATCCTGTTCCATTGATCTATATTTCTGTTTTTGTGCTAGTACCATACTGTCTTGATTACAGTAGCTTTGTAGTATAGTGTGAAGTCAGGGAGCCTAATTCCTCCAGCTCCATTTTTCATTCTCAAGATTGCTTTGTCTATTCAGGGACTTCTGTGTTACCATAAAAATTGTGAAATGTTTTGTTCTAGTTTTATGAAGAATGCCAAGGGTAATTTCATAAGGATTGCACTGAGTCTGTAGATTGCTTTAAGTAGTATAGTCATTTTCACAATGTTGATTCTTCCAATCCAAGAATTTGGTATATCTCTCCAGCTGCTTGTATTGTCTTTAATTTCTTTCATCAGTGTCATATGTTTCTGCATACAGGTCTTTTGTCTCCTTAGGTAAGTTTATTCCCAGGTATTTTACTCTTTTTGTTGCAGTGGTAAATGGGAGTGTTTCCTTAATTTTTCTTTCAGATATTTCATTGTTAGTGTATAGGAATACAAGAGATTTCTGTGCATTAATTTTGTATCCTGCTACTTTACCAAATTCATTGATTAGCTCTAGTAGTTTTCTGGTAGCATCTTTAGGATTCTCTATGTATAGTATCATGTCATCTGCATAAGTGAGAGTTTTACTTCTTTTCTGTCTTTGATTCCTTTTATTTCACATTCTTCTCTTAATGCCATGACTAAAACTTCCAACACTATGTTGAATAATAGTGGTAAGAGTGGGCACCCTTGTCTTGTTCCTGATCTTAGAGGAAATGTTTCAGTTTTTAACCATTGAGAATGATGTTGGCTGTGGGTTTGTCATATATGGCCTTTATTATGTTGAGGTAGGTTCCTTCTATATCCACTTTCTGGAGGGTTTTTATCCTAAATGGGTGTTGAATTTTGTCAAAAGATTTTTCTGCATCTATTCTGATGATCATATGGTTTTTATCCTTCAATTAGTTAATACGGTGTATCACATTGATTGATTTGTGTATACTGAAGGATCCTTGCATTCCTGGGATAAACCCCACTCGATCATGGTGTATGATCCTTTTAATGTGCTGTTCGATACTGTTTTCTAGTATCTTGTTGAAGATTTTTGCATCTATATTCATCCGTGATATTGGCCTGTAGTTTTCTTTTTTTTGACATCTTTGTCTGCTTTTGATATCAGAGTGATTGGTGGTCTCGTAGAATAAGTTTGGGTGTTTTCCTCCCTCTGCTATATTTTTGAAGAGTTTGAGAAGGATAGGTGTTAGCTCTTCTCTAAATGTTTGATAGAATTCAGCTGTGAAGCCATGTGGTCCGGGGCTTTTATTTGTTGGAAGATTTTTAATCACAGTTTCAATTTCAGTACTTTTGATTGGTTTGTTCATATTTTCTATTTCTTCCTGGTAGAGTCTTGGAAGGTTGTACTTTTGTAAGAATTTGTCAGTTTCTTCCAGGTTGTCCATTTTATTGGCTTACAGTTGCTTGTAGTACTCTCTCATGACCCTTTTTTATTTCTGCATTGTCAGTTGTTTCCTCTCCTTTTTCATTTCTAATTCTATTGATTTGAGTCTTCTCCCTTTTTTCTTGATGATTCTAGCTAATGGTTTATCAATTTTCTTTATCTTCTCAAAGAACAAGCTTTTAGTTTTATTGATCTTTGCTATTGTTTTCTTCATTTCTTTTTCACTTATTCCCAATCTGATCTTTATGATTTTTTTCCTTCTGCTAACTTTGGGGGTTTCTTGTTCTCCTTTCTCTAATTGTTTTAGGTGTAAGGTTAGGTTGTTTATTTGAGATTTTTCTTATTTCTCGAGGAAGGATTATATTGCTATAAGTTTCCCTCTTAAAAATGCTTCTCCTGCATCCCATAGTTTTGGGGTCATCATGTTTTCATTGTCATTTGTATCTAGGTATTTTTTGATTTCCTCTTTGATTTCTTCAGCGCTCTTGGTTATTTAGTAGTGTATTGTTTAGCTTCCAAGTGTTTGTAATATTTACAGGTTTTTTTTTTTCCTGTAATTGATATCTAGTCTCATAGTGTTGTGGTTGGAAAAGATATTTGACACAATTTCAATTTTCTTAAATTTATCAAGGCTTGATTTGTGACCCAAGATATGACTTATCCTGGAGAATGTTCCATGAGCACTTGAGAAAATGTGTATTTTGTTGTTTTTGGATGAATGTCCTATAACTATTAATTAAGTCCATCTTGTTAATGTGTCATTTAAAGCTTGTGTTTCCTTATTTATTTTCATTTTGGTTGATCTGTCCATTGGTGAAATTCTGGTGTTAAAGTCCCCTAGTATTATTGTGTTACTGTCTATTTTGCCTTTTATGGCTGTTGGCATTTGCCTTAGGTATTGAAGAGCTCCTATGTTCAGTGCATAAATATTTACAATAGTTATATCTTCTTCTTGCATTGATCTCCTGATCATTATGTAGTGTCCTTCTTTCTCTCTTATAATAGTCTTTATTTTAAAGTCTATTTTGTCTTTTATGAGTATTGCTACTCCAGCTTTCTTTTGATTTCCATTTGCATGGAATATCTATTTCCATCACCTCACTTTCAGTCTATATATGTCCCTAGGTCTGACTTGGGTCTCTTGTAGACAGCATATATATTGTTTTGCTCTTGTATCCATTCAGCCAGTCTGTGTCTTTTGGTTGGAGCATTTAAGCCATTTACATTTAAGGTCATTAGCAATCTGTATGTTCCTATTACCATTTTATGAATTGTTTTGGGTTCATTTATGTGGTTCTTTTCCTTCTCTTCTGTTTCCCACTTAGAGAAATTCCTTTAGCATTAGTTGTAAAGCTGGTTTGGTAGTGCTGAATTCTATTAACTTTTGCTTGTCTGTAAAGGTTTTAAATTCTCTGTCAAATCTGAATGAAATCCTTGCTGTGTAGAGTAATCTTGGTTTTAGGTTTTTCCCTTTCATCACTTTAAATATGTCCTGCCACTCCCTTCTGGCTTGCAAAGTTTTTGCTGAAAGTTCAGCTGTTAACCTTATGGGGCTTCCCTTGTATATTATTTTTTAATTTTCCCTTGCTGCATTTAATTTTTTTTTTTTTTTTTTCGGTACACGGGCCTCTCACTGTTGTGGCCTCTCCCATTGCAGAGCACAGGCTCTGGATGCGCAGGCTCAGTGGCCATGGCTCACAGGCCCAGCCGCTCTGTGGCATGTGGGATCTTCCTGGACTGTGGCACGAACCCATGTCCCCTGCATCAGCAGGCAGAATCTCAACCACTCTGCCACCACGGAAGCCCTAATTTTTTTTTTTTTTTTGGTATTTAATTTTTGATAGTTGGATTAATAAGAATCTTGGTGTGTCTCTCCTTGGATTTATCCTCTATGGGACTCCACTTCCTGGACTTGATTGACTATTTCCTTTTCCATGTTAGTGATGTTTTCGACTATAATCTCTTCAAATATTTCCTCAGACAGTTTCTTTTTCTCTTTTCTTTTCCTGGAACTCCTATCATTTGAATGTTGATTCATTTAACATTGTCCCAGAAGTCTCTGTGACTGTCTCAATTCTTTTCATTGTTTTTTCTTTATTCTGCTCTGTGGCAGTTATTTCCACTATTCTACCTCCCAGGTCACTTATCCATTCTTCTGCCTCAGTTATTCTGCTATTGATTCCTTCTAGGGTATTTTTAATTTCATTTATTATGTTGTTCATCATTGTTTGTTTGCACTTTAGTTCTTCTATGTCATTGTTAAATGTATCTTGAGTTTTCTCCTTTCTGTTTCCAATATTTTAGATCATCTTTACTATCATCATTCTAAAGTCTTTTTCAGGTAGACTGCTTATTTCCTCCTCATTTGTTTGGTCTGATGGGTTTTCCCCTTGCTCCTTCATCTGCTGCATATTTCTCTGTCATCTCATTTTATTTTACTTACTGTGTTTGAAGTTTCCTTTTTGCAGGCTGCAGGTTCATAGTTCCTGTTATTTCTGGGGTCTGAACCCAGTTGGTGAGGTTTGTTCAGTGACTTGTGAAGGCTTTCTGGTGAAGGCGACTGGTGCCTTTTTTCTGGTGGGTAGAGCTGGATCATGTCTTTCTGGTGAGCAGCGTCATGTCTGGCCGTGTGTTTTGGGGTGTCTGTGAACTTAGTATGATTTTAGGCAGTTTCTTTGCTAATGGGTGGGGTAGTGTTCCTGTCTTGCTAGTTGTTTGGCATGGGACATCCAGCACAGGAGCTTGCTGGCCATTGGGTGGACCTGGGTCTTAGTAGTGAGATGGAGATTTTTGGAAGAGCTCTCACCAATTAATATTCCATGGTGCCAGGAAAACTCTGATGGTCTAATATCCTTGATTCAGCTCTCCCATCTCAGAGGCTCAGGCCCAGAATCAGCTGGAACACCAAGACCCTGTCAGCCACACGACAGAGAAGTAAAGGAAGAAAATAGAAAAAAACGAACAGACAGAACCTCAAAACAAGAGGTAAACAGACAAAAATCACACAAATAAATATACACACAGTCACAAAAAAAGAGAAAAAAAAAGGAAGAAAGCAACCAAGCCAATAAACAAACCCACCAATGAAAACAAGCACTAAAATGTAAACTAAGATAAACATAAAACCAAAAACAAATCAAATGCAGAAAGCAAACGCCAAATCTACATTTATTCCCAAAGTCCATCACCTCAATTTGGGGAACATTCATTGCCTATTCAGGTATTCCACAGATGCAGGGTACATCAAGCTGACTGCAGTGATTTAATCCGCTGCTCCTGAGGCTGCTGGAAGAGATTTCCATTTCTCTTCTTTGTTCACACAGCTCCTGGGGTTCAGCTTTGGATTTGGTCCAGCCTCTGCACAAAGGTCACCTTCAGGCATCTGTTCCTGCCCAGAAAGTGTGGGTTAAAGTAGCAGCTGATTAGGGCTCTCTTGCTCACTGAGGCCAGGGAGAGAGAGGGATATTGTAGTCATAATTGGAATGCAGGGCTTGCCTGCAGCAACAGAGGCTGGTGTGACATTGTAACAGCCTGAGCCATGCCATGTGTTCTCCTAGAGCAGTTGGCCCTGGATCACAAGAGCCTAGCAGTGGCAGGCTGCACAGGCTCCCAGGGGGGTGTGGGTAGTGACCTCTGCTTTCATACAGGATTCTTGATGGCAGTGGTGGTGCAGTAGCCCATCTCTGGGGTCTGAGATGATAGCCGTGGCTCTCGCTCATGTCTGGAGCTCATTTAGACGGTGCTCTGAATCCTCTCTCCTCATGCACCCTTAAACAATGGTCTCTTGCCTCTACAGCAGGTCCAGACCTTCTCCCAGATTCCCTCCCAGCTAGCTGTGGTGCCCTAGCCCCCTTCAGGCTGTCTTCATGCAGCCAACCCCAGTCCTCTCCCTGTGGTCTGATCTCCGGAGTCTGAATCTCAGCTCCCAGCCCCCACCCTCCCCAGAGAGTGAGCAAACAAGCCTTTCAGGATGGTGAGTGCTGGTCGGCACTGACAATCTGTGCAGGAATCTCTCCGCTTTGCCCTCTGCACCCCAGTGGCTGTGCTCTCCTCCATGGCTCCGAAGCTTCCCCCTCTGCCACCCTTAGTCTCTGCCCACAAAGGGGATTCCCAGTGTGTGGAAACTTTTCCTCCTTCACAGCTCCCTCCCAGAGGTGCAGGTCCCAACCTAATTTTTTTGTCTCTGTTTTGTCTTTTTTCTTTTGCCCTACTCAGGTGTGTGTGCATTTTCTTGCCTTTTGGGAAGTCTGAGGTCTTCTGCCAGCATTCAGTAGGTGTTCTGTAGGAGTTGTTCCACATGTAGATGTATTTCTGATGTATTTGTTGGGGGGAAGGTAACCTCTATATCTTACTTCTCTGCCATCTTGAAAGTCTCCTCTTTCTACCATTATTAAAAGGAATAAATTCTTGCTAGCATTTATAAAATGTCTCAGCATATTCCAAATAAGCTAAGGCTTTAACAAGAGAAAATTAGACATTAAAATATTACTTGCATCATTGTATTTAAGATATATTTTTTTACCACACTAAAATCATACCTTGATGTGGGATGTAGCTTTTGGAAAATTTGGAGAATTTTGCTGACACTAAAATGTAATCACTCAATGACCTGCAAGTAAAGTAATGGTAATTTATTAGCATAACCAAGATTTTAATTTAAGTTGATTATATAAGATTGTTGAAATTATAGCAAGCTTTCACAGATCAAAAGTAACAAAAAAATTACCTTAACATCTAAGGAACCTATTAATTGTTGACACATTGTTATAGCAATTGTTGCATTCATAACATTTTAATTACTGTATATAAAAAATATTGATACTTAATATGCTAGGTGAGTAAATCTCCCCTTGGCCCTTACTTTTTCTCCTGAGGTAGGCTTATTCATGAAAATGTTGGCTTTCTTCTTTTTCATCTTTTCAGCCTAAGGTCTCTCAGTAGAGTTGAAAATTAATTTAATTTTCAACCCCTCTTAGGGGAATACTATCAAGCTTCCAAATTTCATCACATTTACATAGTCCTTCTAAACTCATTTCACAGGCCCTGCCAAGTTGTAATCTTCTTCAAATGTAGTCAGCCGCATGATTAACAATTTCTAAAGATGATATTGTGTAATCTTAAAGATAAAAGTAAGCTAGCTTTAAATTGTTCACCAAATTTTGCTAAATGCTTCTTTCAATCATATGACACAAGTCCGTTATCAAATATGTTACCCATATGAACAGAGAATGTTACAGGAAGCTCCAAAACTTTAAGTAATGAGGACAGTGGTTGTTATATGAATAAGTTCAGGGTTTTCTTAATCATGGAAAAATACAGAGCTAAAAACAGGAATCATAGGATCAAACCAATTTCTCTTCTTTAATGTTAATGAGAAGTTGCAGCTGTCTGTTTGCTGATCCTTTAAATTACTATACTTATTCTGAAAGAGAGCACAACCTTCCCTGTAAAAGCAAGCATGCTCAATATTTCACAGTACAGAAATCTAAAAGAGAGATGAGAAAGACATAAAAATGGCAGCTCCTAAAAGAAACAAGTCCAGAGGAAAAAGAAAAAATTTGACATACATTCTACAATGTAATTTAAATATGCTTTATATTTTATTGAACATTTTTCCCAGCTTCAGGCCCTACAAGCCTTTCAGTCATAATTTTCTCCTGTTTCCTTTAAACATTCTTTTTTTTCCAAACTCTGGACACCTCTGTGTTGGGTTTAAATGATACACTATGAGTAAACAGGTGAAGGTCAAGACAGTGTGCACTTTATTATCTTTGGTAAATTAAAATGTGTTAATTAGTGGTTCTCAAAGTATGATCCCTGGGCCATCAACATCTGCATTACCTGGGAAATGCAAATTCCAGGTACCACCCCAAATGTACTGAATCAGAAACCCTGGGCATCAGGCCCAGCAGTCTATGTTTCAACCACCTTTTCAAGTGATTCTGGTGTACACTAATATTTGTGTAAAGGAAGGTAACGTTATTGGCATTTTAGCATATGGGTTTTTTCCTATTAGAAATTACAAAAAATTGTTAATAGTTTGTTATCATTGGAGACATAAAGGTGGAAAGGAAGAATCATTCCCTTTCTTTGCTATTAGAATTTTCTAACAAAGTTAGATTATTATTTTTATTTTATCAGGACTTATCTATACATTGGAAGGATAGTCCATTTTTTCTTTGCATTTTTATAGTTACTTACATATATAAAATATAAATAAAATATTATTTTTTTAAGAGGTGAATTGAATTCATTTCTTCTCAGAGCATCTATTCATTCCAGAGATCAATCTTGCTACCATTGTAAGTGCTTGCTTTGTGCCAGAAACTGTGCCAAGACCTTGGGTAAAGAAAATGAATAATGAATAAGACATGTCTTTCTGCCAAGACACTCCAATCTATCTGAGGAGAAAAATGTAGAAAACTACTATAGTTTATCAAAGTTGGGAGGGTTAGTCTCTAGTCTTAGGATCTATCATCCATAAAAATGTACACTAAAAATGAAAAGTTCTGGGGCTTCCCTGATGGCGCAGTGGTTGAGAGACTGCCTGCCAATGCAGGGAACACGGGTGTGTGCCCTGGTCCGGGAGGATCCCACATGCCGTGGAGCGGCTGGGCCCGTGAACCATGGCTGCTGAGCCTGCGTTTCCAGAACCTGTGCTCTGCAGCGGGAGAGGCCGCAACAGTGAGAGGCCCACGTACCACACACACAAAAATAAGTTATATACATTATTTTTCCCAAAAGTACTTGAGTTCTGATATACATAAGTGGTATTAATAAAATAAAATGTCAGAATCATGAAAAAAGATAAAGAAAAATCTCAACCATGTAGACTCACTTTTTTTTCTTTCAAGAAACGTTCTTTTTTTTTTTTTTCCTGTGGTATGCGGGTCTCTCACTGTTGTGGCCTCTCCAGTTGTGGAGCACAGGCTCTGGATGCGAGTCTCAGTGGCCATGGCTCATGGACCCAGCCGCTCCGCAGCATGTGTGATCTTCCCAGACCGGGGCATGAGCCCATGTCCTCTGCATCGGCAGGCAGACTCTCAACCACTGCGTCACCAGGGAAGCCCTCAAGAAACATTCTTAAGTGCCTACTTTTGCCAAGTATTATGCCATACACTGAGAATTCATAGGATGGAATATCTACCTTTAAGGCATTTTTTTTTTTTGTGGTACGCAGGCCTCTCACTGTTGTGGCCTCTCCCGTTGCGGAGCACAGGCTCTGGACGTGCAGGCTCAGCGGCCATGACTCACGGGCCCAGCCGCTCCACGGCTTGTGGGATCTTCCCGGACAGGGGCACGAACCCGTGTCCCCTGCATCGGCAGGCGGACTCTCAACCACCACGCCACCAGGGAAGCCCTAAGGCATTTTTTTGTGTGGTAGAAATGATGGAAGCTAAGTCAAAGTACAAATAGTAAATCCTCAAAACCCCAAGAATGAAATCTGGAGGGACTATAAGGAGGATGGTGTCTAGATGACAAAAGGGAATTGTCAGTTTTCCTGGGAATAATTTTTTAAAGTTTATCTAATTAATGTTATTCCCTCATTTTCAAAATAATGAATCTCAATAAAGGACAAAGTAGAAAGAAGAGAACTTTTGCTCTCATAGTTCACAAACAACCTCTGCAGAACAGTTTTGTATATTTCTTTTGTACTATTTTCCTACCAATATTCCTTTCCTAGTTGAGTTTATGCTTTACTTAAAAGGTTTTGTGATGATTATTTCTGCTAATACATGAGAAATGTCTAATGATTTTTCACGATATCCTTTTAAAATATCAAAACGGTATTTTATCATAACTTCTCATATTTATCCACCTCAAAGTTTGGATTTATATTTCATCATAACTCATACTACATTATAAATCTTATAGAGTGTCTTTTGCTGGTATTCACAGGTGTACATATTTATTCCCTAGATATAAATTTGTGAAATTGAAAAACATAAATATATTTTAAGGTTCTTGATACGTATAGCTGCATTGCCTTACAAAACAGTGAACACTCTCAAATAATCTTTTTTTTTTTTTTTTTGGTTCTGGAAATCTTGCCAAATAAGGAAAAAATGATAATATCTATCTCATAATTATAAAATGAAACAAATGTACTAGTTTTTGAGAGTAGAAAAATATTTTCTTAAACTTGATACTACTGTAAATCATCATGTAAAGATTTGTTAAAAAAATTTGTGTAAAAAACATGGGCAATATCCTTGACAACTGTTTTACAGCAACTTAAAATGTATTTCATGTAGCCATTTCAGTGTAATATTGTGTATCACAATGTGTAGGATCTCAAGTCACAATGCCAGGAATTAAGTCCCAGTTCAGGAAACAGGCCATATTATTTGAGCAAATTATTGAATCTCTCTAAGTCTTAGTTTTTTGACCTCTAAAACTAGGTTAAAATATTTTTTAAGGTATCTGAGATAATTAACTAAAATAATGTGTATAAGCCCTTAAGCAATAAACGCAAGTGTATAAAGACATCAAGAAAAGTTCATTATTATTATTGATGGCATTTGGTAAATATAGATGTTGAGACAAATTTATTTCTCTGTGTCTCAGTTTCTTTGTATAGAGAAAGGTTTGTATCAGCATATGTCTCAAAACTAAGACAGCTTCTGAAATGGTTTCCATTGATCCCTGCTACGTGGTATTCAGGTGTTTGTGTAAATTCCTGCCCCTGAGCATGGGCTGGACCTAATGGCTTGCCTATGACTAGGGGAGTATAGCAGAAGTGGAAGGAGGCTTCCGAGATTCGGTTACACAGGCCTGTAATTTCCATCTTTCTTGTGCTCTCATTTGCTCTGATTGGCTTACGCTGGGGAAGCCAGTTGTCATCTTGTGACTCGTCACTGGGAGAGGTCCACAGGGAGTGAAATTGAGAAACTGAGGTTCTCTGTCCAATAGCCTGTGAGGTACCAAATCCTGCCAACAGCCATTTGAGTGATGTTGGGAGCTGATATTTCCCACTGAAATTAGGAGATGTCCATAGCCCCAGCTGACACCTTGGTATCATGTGAAAGACTGTGATCTAAGCCATGCTTGAATTACTGACCTACAGATACAGTGAGATAACACATATTGTTGCTTTGAACCACTGAATTTTGGGGTAACTTGTTCTACAGAAATAGATAACTAATACAATCCCTTAAAGTTTATCCCTTAAAAATCTAAAACAGTCCTTTAGATTTTTATCTTTTCTAAGGTATATGCATTTGTGTACCTTGTAAGAAACTCTTCATTAAAAAATATGTAATTTTCCATAATAGATGAAAGCTCTAATTTGAAAAGAAACACACACCCCAATGTTCACTGCAGCACTGTTTACAATAGCCAAGCCATTGAAGCAACCTAAATGTCCATAGACAGATGAATGGATAAAGAAGATGTGAGATATATATATATATGCCATGGGATATTATTGAACCATAAAAAGAATGAAATATTGCCATTGAGGCAACATGGATGGACCTAGAGATTATCACATAAAGTGAAGTAAGTCAGACAAAGACAAATATATGGTATCACTTATATATGGAATCTAAAAAATAGTACAAATTAACTTATTTACAAAAGAGAAACAGACTCACAGACATAGAAAACAAATATGGTTACCAAAAGGGAAGGGGGCGGGTAACTTGGGAATATGGAATTTTTTTTTTTTTTTAAACATCTTTATTGGGGTATAATTGCTTTACAATGGTGTGTTAGTTTCTGCTTTACAACAAAGTGAATCAGCTATACATATACATATGTTCCCATATGTCTTCCCTCTTGCGTCTCCCTCCCTCCCACTCTCCCCATCCCACCCTTCCAGGCTGTCACAAAGCACCGAGCTAATATCCCTGTGCCTTGCGGCTGCTTCCCCCCAGCTATCTACCTTACTACGTTTGTTAGTGTGTATATGTCCATGACTCTCTCTCGCCCTGTCAAAACTCACCCTTCCCCCTCCCCATATCCTTAAGTCCGTTCTCCAGTAGGTCTGTGTCTTTATTCCTATCTTACCCCTAGGTTCTTCATGACAATTTTTTCCCTTAAATTCCATATATATGTGTTAGCATCGGTATTTGTCTTTTTCTTTCTGACTTACTTCACTCTGTATGACAGATTCTAGGTCTATCCATCTCATTACAAATAGCTCAATTTCATTTCTTTTTAAGGCTGAGTAATATTCCATTGTGTATATGTGCCACATCTTCTTTATCCATTCATCCGATGATGGGCGCTTAGGTTGTTTCCATGTCCTGGCTATTGTAAATAGAGCTGCAATGAACATTTTGGTACATGACTCTCTTTGAATTTTGGTTTTCTCAGGGTATATGCCAAGTAGTGGGATTGCTGGGTCATATGGTAATTCTATTTGTAGTTTTTTAAGGAACCTCCATACTGTTCTCCACAGTGGCTGAACCAATTCACATTCCCACCAGCAGTGCAAGAGTGCCCACTTTTCTCCACACCCTCTCCAGCATTTATTGTTTCTAGATTTTTTGATGATGGCCATTCTGACTGGTGTGAGATGATATCTCATTGTAGTTTTGATTTGCATTTCTCTAATGATTAATGATGTTGAGCATTCTTTCATGTGTTTGTTGGCATTCTGTATATCTTCTTTGGAGAAATGTCTATTTAGGTCTTCTGCCCATTTTTGGATGGGGTTGTTTGTTTTTTTGTTATTGAGCTGCATGAGCTGCTTGTAAATTTTGGAGATTAATCCTTTGTCAGTTGCTTCATTTGCAAATGTTTTCTCCCATTCTGAGGGTTGTCTTTTGGTCTTGGTTATGGTTTCCTTTGCTGTGCAAAAGCTTTGAAGTTTCATTAGGTCCCATTTGTTTATTTTTGTTTTTATTTCCATTACTCTAGGAGGTGGGTCAGAAAGGATCTTGCTGTGATTTATGTCATAGAGTGTTCTTCCTATGTTTTCTTCTAAGAGTTTGATAGTTTCTGGCCTTACACTTAGGTCTTTAATCCATTTTGAGCTTATTTTTGTGTATGGTGTTAGGGAGTGATCTAATCTCATACTTTTACATGTACCTGTCCAGTTTTCCCAGCACCATTTATTGAAGAGGCTGTCCTTTCTCCACTGTACATTCCTGCCTCCTTTATCAAAGATAAGGTGTCCATATGTGCGTGGGTTTATCTCTGGGCTTTCTATCCTGTTCCACTGATCTATCTTTCTGTTTTTGTGCCAGTACCATACTGTCTTGATGACTGTTGCTTTGTAATAAAGTCTGAAGTCAGGGAGCCTTATTCCTCCAGCTCCTTTTTTCATTCTCAAGATTGCTTTGGCTATTCGGGGTCTTTTGTGTTTCCATACAAATTGCGAAATTTTTTGTTCTAGTTCTGTGAAAAATGCCAGTGGTAGTTTGATAGGGATTGCATTGAATCTGTAGATTGCTTTGGGTAGTAGAGTCATTTTCACAAAGTTGATTCTTCCCATCCAAGAACATGGTATATCTCTCCATCTATTTGTATCATTTTTAATTTCTATCATCAGTGTCTTATAATTTTCTGCATACAGGTCTTTCGTATCCTTAGGTAGGTTTATTCCTAGATATTTTATTCTTTTTGTTGCAATGGTAAATGGGAGTGTTTTCTTGATTTCACTTTCAGATTTTTCATCATTAGTATATAGGAATGCCACAGATTTCTGTGCATTAATTTTGTATCCTGCTACTTTACCAAATTCATTGATTAGCTCTAGTAGTTTTCTGGTAGCATCTTTAGGATTCTCTATGTATAGTATCATGTCATCTGCAAACAGTGACAGCTTTACTTCTTCTTTTCCGATTTGGATTCCTTTTATTTCCTTTTCTTCTCTGATTGCTGTGGCTAAAACTTCCAAAACTATGTTGAATAAGAGTGGTGAGAGTGGGCAACCTTGTCTTGTTCCTGATCTTAGTGGAAATGCTTTCAGTTTTTCACCATTGAGGATGATGTATGCTGTGGGCTTGTCATATATGGCTTTTATTATGTTTAGGAAAGTTCCCTCTATGCCTACTTTCTGGAGGGTTTTTATCATAAATGGGTGTTGAATTTTGTCGAAAGCTTTCTCTGCATCTATTGAGATGATCATATGGTTTTTCTCCTTCAATTTGTTAATATGGTTTATCACATTGATAGATTTGCGTATATTTAAGAATCCTTGCATTCCTGGAATAAACCCCACTTGATCATGGTGTATGATCCTGTTAATGTGCTGTTGGATTCTGTTTGCTAGTATTTTGTATAGGATTTTTGCATCTATGTTCATCAGTGATATTGGCCTGTAGTTTTCTTTCTTTGTGACATCCTTGTCTGGTTTTGGTATCAAGGTGATGGTGGCTTCGTAGAAGGAATTTGGGAGTGTTCCTCCCTCTTCTATATTTTGGAAGAGTTTGAGAAGGATAGGTGTTAGCTCTTCTCTAAACGTTTGATAGAATTCACCTGTGAAGCTATCTGGTCCTGGGCTTTTGTTTGTTGGAAGGTTTTTAATCACAGTTTCAATTTCAGTGCTTGTGATTGGTCTGTTCATATTTTCTATTTCTTCCTGATTCAGTCTTGGCAGGTTGTGCATTTCTAAGAATTTGTCCATTTCTTCCAGATTGTCCATTTTATTGGCATAGAGTTGCTTGTAGTAATCTCTCATGATTTTTTTTATTTCTGCAGTGTCAGTTGTTACTTCTCCTTTTTCATTTCTAATTCTATTGATTTGAGTCTTCTCCCTTTTTTTCTTGATGAGTCTGGCTAGTGGTTTATCTATTTTGTTTATCTTCTCAAAGAACCAGCTTTTAGTTTTATTGATCTTTGCTATTGTTTCCTTCATTTCTTTTTCATTTATTTCTGATCTGATTTTTATGATTTCTTTCCTTCTGCTAGCTTTGGGGTTTTTTTGTTCTTCTTTCTCTAATTGCTTGAGGTGCAAGGTTAGGTTGTTTATTCGAGATGTTTCCTGCTTCTTAAGGTGGGCTTGTATTGCTATAAACTTCCCCCTTAGAACTGCTTTTGCTGCATCCCATAGGTTTTGGGTCGTTGTGTCTCCATTGTTATTTGTTTCTAGGTATTTTTTTATTTCCTCTTTGATTTCTTCAGTGATCACTTCATTATTAAGTAGTGTATTGTTTAGCCTCCATGTGTTTGTATTTTTTACAGATCTTTTCCTGTAATTGATATCTAGTCTCATGGCGTTGTGGTCGGAAAAGATACTTGATACAATTTCAGTTTTCTTAAATTTACCAAGGCTTGATTTGTGACCCAAGATATGATCTATCCTGGAGAATGTTCCATGAGCACTTGAGAAAAATGTGTATTCTGTTGTTTTTGGATGGAGTGTCCTATAAATATCAATTAAGTCCATCTTGTTTAATGTATCATTTAAAGCTTGTGTTTCCTTATTTATTTTCATTTTGGATGATCTGTCCATGGGTGAAAGTGGGGTGTTAAAGTCCCCTACTATGAATGTGTTACTGTTGATCTCCCCTTTTATGGTTGTTAGTATTTGCCTTATGTATTGAGGTGCTCCTATGCTGGGTGCATAAATATTTACAATTGTTATATCTTCTTCTTGGATCGATCCCTTGATCATTATGTAGTGTCCTTCTTTGTCCCTTTTAATAGTCCTTATTTTAAAGTCTATTTTGTCTGATATGAGAATTGCTACTCCAGCTTTCTTTTGGTTTCCATTTGCATGGAATATCTTTTTCCATCCCCTTACTTTCAGTCTGCATGTGTCTCTAGGTCTGAAGTGGGTCTCTTGTAGACAGCATATATAAGGGTCTTGTTTTTGTATCCATTCAGCCAATCTGTGTCTTTTGATGGGAGCATTTAGTCCATTTACATTTAAGGTAATTATTGATATGTATGTTCCTATTTCCATTTTATATATTGTTTTGGGTTCGCTACTATAGGTCATTTCCTTCTCTTGTGTTTCGTGTCTAGAGAAGTTCCTTTAGCATTTGTTGTAAAGCTGGTTTGGTGGTGCTGAACTCTCTCAGCTTTTGCTTGTCTGTAAAGGTTTTAATTTCTCCATCAAATGTGAATGAGATCCTTGCTGGGTAGAGTAGTCTTGGTTGCAGGCTATTCTCCTTCATCACTTTCAGTATGTCCTGCCACTCCCTTCTGGCTTGTAGGGTTTCTGCTGAGAGATCAGCTGTTAACCTTATGGGGATTCCCTTGTGTGTTATTTGTTGTTTTTCCCTTGCTGCTTTTAATATGCTTTCTTTGTATTTAATTTTTGACAGTTTGATTAATATGTGTCTTGGCGTGTTTCTCCTTGTATTTATCCTGTATGGGACCCTCTGTGCTTCCTGGACTTGATTAACTATTTCCTTTCCCATATTAGGGAAGTTTTCAACTATAATCTCTTCAAATATTTTCTCAGTCCCTTTCTTTCTTTCTTCTTCTTCTGGAACCCCTATAATTCGAATGTTGGTGCGTTTCATGTTGTCCCAGAGGTCTCTGAGACTGTCCTCAGTTCTTTTCATTCTTTTTTCTTTATTCTGCTCTGCAGTAGTTATTTCCACTACTTTATCTTCCAGGTCACTTATCCGTTCTTCTGCCTCAGTTATTCTGCTATTGATCCTATCTAGAGTGATTTTAATTTCACTTATTGCATTGTTCATCGTTGCTTGTTTCATCTTTAGTTCTTGTAGGTCCTTGTTAACTGTTTCTTGCATTTTGTCCATTCTACTTCCAAGATTTCGGATCATCCTTACTATCATTATTCTGAATTCTTTTTCAGGTAGATTGCCTATTTCCTCTTCATTTGTTAGGTCTGGTGGGTTTTTATCTTGCTCCTTCATCTGCTGTGTGTTTTTCTGTCTTCTCATTTTGCTTATCTTACTGTGTTTGGGGTCTCCTTTTTGCAGGCTGCAGGTTCGTAGTTCCCGTTGTTTTTGATGTCTGTCTCCAGTGGCTAAGGTTGTTTCAGTGGGTTGTGTAGGCTTCCTGGTGGAGGGGACTAGTGCCTGTGTTGTGCTGGATGAGGCTGGATCTTGTCTCTCTAGTGGGCAGGTTCACGTCTGGTGGTGTGTTTTGGGGTGTCTGTGGCCTTATTATGATTTTAGGCAGCCTCTCTGCTAATGGGTGGGGTTGTGTTCCTGTTTTGCTAGTTGTTTGGCATAGGTTGTCCAGCACTGTGGCTTGCTGGTCGTTGAGTGAAGCTGGGTGCTGGTGTTAAGATGGAGGTCTCTGGGAGATTTCCACCATTTAATATTATGTGGAGCTGGGAGGTCTCTTGTTGACCAGTGTCCTGAAGTTGGCTCTCCTACCTCAGAGGCAGAGCCCTGACTCCTGGCTGGAGCACCAAGAGCCTTTCATCCACACAGCTCAGAATAAAAGGGAGAAAAAGTAGGGAGAATTAGTAGAAGTATGAGGAAAGAAAGAGGGAAAGGAGGAAATGAAGGAAGGAAGAAAGAAGCAAAGAAGGAAAGAAAGGAGGGAGGGAGGGAGGGAGGGAGGGAGGGAGGAAGGAAGGAAGGAGGGAAAGAAGGAAAAAAAGACAGAAAGAAAGATGATACAGTAAAAATAAAATAAAGTATAATATAGTTATTGAATTAAAAAATATTTAGAAAAAAAAAAAAGGGACGGATAGAACCTTAGGACAAATGTTGGAAGCAAAGCTATACAGAGAAAATCTTACACAGAAGCATACACATACACCTTCACAAAAAGAGGTAAAGGGGGAAAAATCATAAATCCTGCTCCCTGAGACCACCTCCTCAATTTGGGGTGATTCGTTGTCTAAAGGAGGGAGGGAAGGAAGGAAAGAAAGAAAGAACGAAGGTAAAGTATAATAAAGTTATTACAATTAAACTTAATTATTAAGAAAAAGAATTTTTTAAAAAAAGTCATGGACGGATAGAGCCCTAGGACAAATGGTGGAAGCTAGAGTATACAGACTAGATGTCACACAGAAGCATACACGTACACATTCACAAAAAGAGGAAAAGGGAAAAAAATCATAGATCTCGCTCCTAAATTCCACCTCTTCAATTTGGGATCATTCCTTGTCTATTCAGGTATTCCACAGATGCAGGGTATATCAAGTTGATTGTGGAGCTTTAATCCGCTGCTTCTGTGGCTGCTGGGAGAGATTTCCCTTTCTCTTCTTTGTTCTCACAGCTCACAGGAGCTCAGCTTTGGATTTGGCCCTGCCTCTGCGTGTAGGTCGCTGGAGGGCGTCTGTTTTTTCGCTCAGACAGGACGGGGTTAAAGGAGCTGCTGATTCGGGGCCTCCGGCTCACTCAGGCCGGGGGTTGGGGGATGGGGGAAGGAGGGGCACTGCGTGCGGGGCCGGCCTGCGGCGGCAGAGGCAGCGTGACGTTGCGGCAGAGGCCGGTGTGACGTTGCACCAGCCTGAGGCCCGCCGTGCGCTGTCCCGGGGAAGTTGTCCCTGGATCCCGGGAACCTGGCAGTGGCGGGCTGCACAGACTCCGTGGAAGAGGGGTGTGGAGAGTGACCTGTGCTCGCACACAGGCCCCTTGGTGGCGGCAGCAGCAGCCTTAGCGTCTCCCGCCCGTCTCTGGGGTCCGCGGTTTCAGCCGCGGCTCGCGCCAGTCTCTGGGGTTCGCGCTTCCCGCCGCGGCTCGCGCCCGTCTCGGGGGCTCGCGCCCTCAGCCGCGGCTCGCGCCCGTCTCTGGGGTTCGCGCTTTTAGCCGCGGCTCGCGCCCGTCTCTGGAGTTCCTTTAAGCAGCGCTCTTAAACCCCTCTCCTCGCGCACCAGGAAACAAAGAGGGAAGAAAAAGTCTCTTGCCTCTTCGGCCGGTGCAGGCTTTTCCCCGAACTCCCTCCCGGCTAGTCGTGGTGCACTAACCCCTTCAGGCTATGTTCAAGCCGCCAACCCCAGTCCTCTCCCTGCGCTCCGTCCAAAACCGAAACCGGAGCCTCAGCTCGCAGCCCCGCCCGCCCCGGTGGGTGAGCAGCAAGCCTCTCGGGTTGGTGAGTGCTGGTCGGCACCGATCGTCTGTGCAGGAATCTCCCCGCTTTGCCCTCTGCACCCGTCGCTGTGCACTACTCCGCGGTCCCGAAACTCCCCCCTCTGCCTCCCGCAGTCTCCGCCCGCGGAGGGGCTTCCTAGTGTGTGGAAACTTTTCCTCCTTCACAGCTCCCTCCCACTGGTGCAGGTGCCGTCCTTATTCTTTTATCTCTGTTTTTTCTTTTGCCCTACCCAGTTACGTGGGGAGTTTCTTGCCTTTTGGGAGGTCTGAGGTCTTCTGCCAGCCTTCAGTAGGAGTTCTGTAGGAGTTGTTCCACGTGTGGATGTATTTCTGGTGTATCCGTGGGGAGGAAGGCGATCTCCGCGTCTTACTCTTCCGCCATCTTCAAGGTCCCCCCCTGGAATTTTTTAAAAAAGGAATTTTACTAAGCATTTATCACACAAATGTTTATGTACATTTATTAAAAACTTCGGAATTATTTCTTTCCATATCAGCTTTAAGGAGACAGGGCATTTAATTATAATGAGTACCTCCCATCACTACATTTAAAAAACTCTCTATTAGCTCATAATCTTTGTTAATATATCATCCCAGTACCGATATTTAAATTATTCTGGGGCTAAACCTTTAGTTTTTAATTCCTCTGAAAGAATGTTGCAAAATTCAAAAGACTTTTAAAATTAATTTACCTTCACGTTAATTATTAAAAGAGGGAAAATGAAAGCTCAAAATGAAGGAGGTGAAATTTAAGTTCTTATTGAAAAAGTTATAGATTATTTGAATAATAATTTTAAACTATATATATATTCATTTTATCTCAAAATACATTCTTCTCACTTAATACATAAGTCTTAAATATATGTTAGCATTAATTTTAATAATTTATTTGTTATCCCTAGATTATAAATTATTTATTAATTATAGCAATGAAAAATGTAACATGTTAATGTCTTGATAACATACACATAAATGCTTATTTACTGGAGTTTTAAAACTTTTGGTGAGCAAATAAACAGCTTTCAAAAAATAGAAAATGGCCTATTCTACAATTTTGTTCCAGGAAAAAGTCCTTCCAAAATCATAATTTTGGATGAATTTCAATATTATACTAAATGGAACATATTAACAAACCATTTGGCAAAGAGGAACAAAGGATTTTGTGCTTTACTATGCTTACTACTGCTCCTTTTCGGCTATCCTAACTAAAGGAAAGAAGTTTCAATGGGAATTGTTTAATAATTTAGTGAGAGATAGAGGTATTTTGGAAAGAACATTCAGAACCATAGCACTTAAAGGCCAGTAAGTGACACGGGAATGAGAAGAATTTGCAGAATGGATACTATAAATAAAAAATAAGAAAGATTTTTGGACTATCTCTTAAAACTGAATGAAGGCAAATTCACATAGGGCAGAATTAACTTAATTTATTTTTTAATGGGAAAATTAAAGAGTCAAAAATAAATGACATCGGTTTCTGCAATACCTAATACTTCATTATAGATAAGAATAAAAGTTACTTTCTTCATACTATTCTGTGACTACTCTTATTATTGTTGATTTTAATACAAAACTGCTAAACTATACTTTAGGCAGAACTGTTTGTTTCAATTGCTAAATCTACCAAGTATAAATATAGGAAGCAGTTACTAACCTGGCTATGCAATAAGCCAAGTTTGATATTTTCAAGCCAAATAAACGTACTCTGTGCCCAGAACCATGCAAATGTGTTTGCCACACTGATTTAATTAATCAGATGCAGATATTCCCCAAATTAGGAATAGTCATCGTATGGATAACATGTATATATGAACATGAACTTCTACTATTGGAGAAAATGTGTCATCTCAAGGGACTTAGAGTGCCAGAAGCATCCTCAGGTCAGAGAGACCCCCATTCGGTTAGAGTGAATGAGGTAACCACATGCCCAAGCTTCAGCAAGTGACCAGGAAAGGCACAAGAGTCCTGGAACCCACTGGAGCAGTGCCTACACTGAATCATATGATAACTGGATCATATGGGGTTCCCTGGAAATCAAACTGCCGTTTGTCACATTGTTTATATGAAATAGTGTATTTGGGTTCCAAATAACTGATTCTAAGTAAACAAATAAATAAATAAATAAATAAATAAGTTTTGGAAGGGAATCTGTTAGTTGAGAACTGCCTGTAATTGCCAAATCTGTCCTTTGATCTGAGCTCTGTGAGTGGCAACCATTGACAATCACCTTATGGTTCCCCGGGGACCAGAGAGAGCAAACACACTCTCTTATCACTCTATGGTTGATCAGCCTCCATGCTAGACAAAGTCTGGCTCAATAAAATCTTAAAATATAAGGTGATCTGTACATTGAAACTTAAAATTATTTTCAATATTATAAATATTTTAAGTATTTTCAATATAATTCTTTAAAAAATACTGAATTCTGAGCTATTGGGTGGGCCAAAATGTTTGTTCGTTTTTTTCCATAAGATGGTTCTAGCAGCACTTAGTTGTCTTTAATGTCATTCAAAATAATTTTGTTAGATTGTATGTGATAGCTGTCATCAGCATGCACTTAATAAAAGACTTATCAAAATTGGTGAATTTCTGTGTAGCCATTTTAATATTGAAGATTGAAGAAAAATAGTAGCTTTTTTGGCAAATTATGCTTTATTATTTCAAGAAAGGTAAGAACACAACTGAAATGCACAAAAAGATTTGTGCAGTGTATGGAGAAGGTGCTGTGACTGATTGAACTTGTCAAAAGTGGTTTGCAAAGTTTCATGCTGAGATTTCTCGCTGGACGATGCTTCACAGTCGGGTAGACCAGTTGAAGTTGACAGCGATCAAATCTAAACAATAATTGAGAAAGATCAACGTTATACCATGTGGGAGATAGCTGACATACTCAAAATATCCTAATCAATCACTGAAAATTATTTGCACCAGGTTGGTTATGTGAATCGCTTTGATGTTTGTGTTCCACATAAGTCAAGCGAGAAAAACCTTCTTGACCATATTTCCACATGAGATTCTCTACTGATACGTAATGAAAACGTTCCATTTTAAAAACAAATTGTTTTTAAAAATGGGCAATGAAAAGTGGACACTGATGAAATGTGAATGGAAGCGAGCAGGGGGCAAGTGAAATGAACCACCACCAACCACACCAAAGGCCGGTCTTCATTCAAAGAAGGTGATGTGTATATGGTGGGATTGGAAGGGAGTCCTCTATTATGAGCTCTTTCCGGAAAACCAAACAATTCATTCCAACAAGTACTGCTCCCAATTAGACCAACGGAAAGAGGCAGTCCACGAAAAATGTCCAGAATTAGTGAACAGGAAACGCATAATCTTCCATCAGGATAATGCAAGACCACACGTTTCTTTGATGACCAGGCAAAAACTGTTACAGCTTGGCTGGGAAGTTCTGATTCATCCGCCATATTCACCAGACATCTCATCATTAGATTTCCATTTATTTCGGCCTTTACAATATTCTCTTAATGGAAAAAAATTTCAATTCCCTGGAAGACTCTAAAAGGCACCTGGAACAATTCTTTCCTCAGTAAGATAAAAAGTTTGGGAAGATCGAATTATGAAGTTGCCTGAAAAATGGCAGACGGTAGTGGAACAAAAGGGTGAATACTTTTTTCAATAAAGTTCCTGGTGAAAATGAAAAATGTGTCTTTTATTTTTACTTAAACAACCAAAGGCACTTTTTGGCCCACCCAATATTATTCTCCCTGCAGATTAAATCCCAGGATTTTTTTTCCCTTGATTATAAGCAAGTAAAAAATCCTACATTGCATTTTATATCCATTTTGAACAAATTAAAAAGAACTGTTGGGTAAGTCAAGAACAGCTCTGTTCTCTGAAATAAAATGCATGCTTTCAGTGAGCCTGGATGTTAGGTGCCTAAGACCCATTGGAGCTGTCAAAATGAACAAGTCCTCCAAACAATATTATATACAGAAAATAAATGTATAAACACTGAAGGGCACATTACGTCAGAGTGTATATTTCTGGGTTTGGGTTTTCTAGTTAAATTGGCTAGTGAAAAGCTAAAACTCTGGTTAAAACACTGGCTTCCTCTTTCTTCTACATGTTTTTAAATACCTTTCATCAAAATGAGACAGTGAATTTCGTTTTACAACTGGTTACTGGTAAGGAGATATTTATGCCATTTATCCACTTGAACTCTATCTGTGGAGCATCATTTGACTATGGGGTAAAATTCTCTTTTCTGTAAGTCAATTCTGGTACAACATTTTTCCCCTGTTAAAGTCTATAATACTCTTCTGGACTCTGCTGTCTATAGTCTTACATAGAAATAAATCAACTCCATAGTTTCCATAATTTATTCATCATTCATTTTCCTGTCCTAAGATCAGCATTTATTGAGACTACACTGTACAAAGGCATATCAAAGGGTTTCCCATCTCCAAGCCAGATCTATGCAGAGAATTGGAGGATCAGACAGATTTCCCTTAAAACAAGCAAGAAGGCTGGCTACAGTTAAGTCAAAAAGAATGACATTACTGTAAATCTTCAGCTTTGATGAGATGAGGGAGACTACACCTTGAGAAAGTTTAGGATTGTCCTATGTCAGAACTTTTCTTGAAGATAATTTTGGGGCTACTTTATGAATTTGTATTTCCCCCCAAAGGGGGGAAATTCCCCTCAAAGTAAATATAGAGTTAGAAATATATAATCCTGTTTGAAAAGTCAGTAATGATTAGCCAAATACATGTGTAACCCACCTAGATTCAAGATGTGGCCCAAGATTCAATGTAAAGTTTAAAAAATTCCTTCTGTGATGTTACTTTTTAAATACTGGCCAGATACTAATGTTAGTAGTTAAAATGTGTCACTTTTTCATTTACATGCTTTGATTTAATAGGGTAGTTAATATATTTTAAGAGTATACATGCACACAATTTTTTTATTATTTAAATTTCAAGTGTACAGCCTTATAGTTCAACATCTGTATACCTTTCTTTTTTGAGGTGGGGTAAGTGAACTACAGACATTGTAGATAACTTTTTTTTTTTTTTTACTTTATAAGGACTGTGATTCTGTTTTTGATGCCTATTAAATAAAAAAACTCACTGTTCTGATCAAGATAGGAGAAAATCATTCTTCGACATTTCAATTCTCATGCAATGAAAGTGCTCACCACAAAGCTCTTTACCACACATCACCCCTTTAACCCATTTCATGCACCCTCAATCTCCCTTCCCCTCTGGTGACCACTATTCTGTTCTCTGTATCTATGAGCTCGTTTTTATTTTTATTTATTTGTTTGTTTGTTCATATCTCACATTTCAGTGAAATCATACAGTATTTATTTTCTCCATAGACATTTCACTTAAAATAATACCCTGCAGGTCCATCTATGTGACTGCAAATTGCAAGATTTCATTCTATTTTATGGCTGAGTAATATTCTATTATATGTATATACAATATCTTCTTTACCCATTCATCCTTTGATGGGCACTTAGGTTGCTTCCATGTCTTGGCTATTGTAAATAATGCTGCAATGAACAGAAGGGTGCCTTTCTTTTCAAGTTAGTGTTTTCGTGTTCTTTGGATAAATACACTGAAGTGAAATAGCTAGGTCATATGGTAACTCTTTTGTTGATTTTTTGAGGAATTTCCATACTGTTTTCCATACTGGCTGTACCAACTTATACTCCCACCAGCAGTGTAAGAAGTTGCCTTTTCTCCACATCCTCTCCAACATTTGTTATTACTTGTATTTTTGACAGCCATTCTAACAGGTATTAGGTGATATCTCACTGTGGTTTTGATTTACTTTTCCCCAATGATTAGTGATATTGAATATCTTTTTATATGCTTCTTGGCCATCTGTATGTCATCTTTGGAAAAATGTTTGTCTATCTACTCTGCCCATTTTTTAATCAGCTTGTTTGTTTTTTGTATGGGTTCTTCATATATTTTGGGTACTAAACCCTTATTGGATATATGACTTGAAAGTATCTTCTCCTATTCAATTGATTGCCTCTTGTTTTGATGTTGGTTTCCTTAGACATGCAGAAGCTTTTTAGTTTGATAGTCTCATTTATTTATTTTTGCCTTTGTTTCCCTTGTCTTTGGAGTCATATTCACATAAAACCTCTTCAAAATAAGTCAATTAGGTTACTGCCTATGTTTTCTTGAAGGAATTTTATGATTTCAGATCTTACATTCAAGTCTGTAATCCATTTTGAGTTAATTTTCCTATATGGTGTAAGACAGTAGTCTAGTTTCATTGTTTTGTCCAGTTTTCCCAATACCATCTATTATAAACGCTGTACTTTATCCATTATATGTTCTTTTTGCTGCTTTGTCATATAATTGTCCATGTTTGTGTAGCTTTATTTCATTGCTCTCAATTCTGTTTCATTGATTTATGTGTCTGTTTTTGTGCCAGTACCAGGCTGTTTTGATTAACATAGCTTTGTAGTATTGTTTGATCTCTGGGAGCTTGATACCTTCAGTTTTGGTCTTCTTTCTCAAGATCACTTTGGTAATTTGTGGTCTTTTTTTGGTTCCATACAAATTTGGGGGTCCTTTGTTCTAGTTCTGTGAAATATGTCATTGGAATTTAGATAGGAATTGCATTGAATTTGTAGATTGTTTGGGTAGTATGGACATTTTAGCAATATAAGTTCTTTTAATCCCTTAGAATGGAATATCTTTTCATTTTTTTGTATCAACTTCAATTTCTTTCATCAGTGTCATAGTTTTCAGTGTACAGGTCTTTCACCTTCTTGGTTAAATTTGTATCTAGGTAGTTTATTCTTTTTAATGCAATTGAAAATTGGACTTTTTTCCTTAATTTATTTTTGACAGCTTGTTATTAGCATATAGAAATGCAACAGATTTCTGTAAATTGATTTTTTATCCTTCAATTTTACTGAGTTTATTTATTAGTTCTAACATTTTTGTGAAGTCTTTGGGGGTTTCTATATATAGTACAATATCATCTACAAATAGTAAGAGTTTTACTCCTTCCTTTCTGATTTGAATGCTTTTTATTTCTTTTTCTTGCCTAATTGCTGTGGCTAGGACTCCTAATACTATGTTGAATACAAGTAGTGAGAGTGAGAATCCTCATCTTTTTCCTCATCCTATAGAAAATCTTTCAGCTTTTCACTGTTGAGAATGATATTAGCTGTGAGTTTTTCATATATGGCCTTTTTATGTTGAAGTATATTCTCTCTATACCCAATTTGTTGAGAGCTTTTATTATAAAAGGATGCTGAATTTTGTTGGATACTTTTTCTGCATCTATCAAGATGATCCTATGAGTTTTTTCTCACATTTTGTTAATGTTATGTATCACGTTGATTGATCTGTTAATGTGGAACCATACTTGCATCCATGGAATAAATCCAACTTGATTGTGGTACATAATCCTGTCAATGTATTGTTGGATTCTGTTTGCTAATATTTTGTTAAGGTCTGTTTCATCTATATTAATCAAGAATATTGACCTGTAATTTTATTTTTTTGTGGTCTCCTTTTCTGGTTTGCATATTAGGGTAATTCTGGATTCATAAAATGAGTTTGGAAGGTTTCCCTCCTCTTCAATTTTTTGGAAGAGTTTGGGAAGTATAGGTACTAAATCTTTTTTGAATGTTTTGTAGAATTCACCAGTGAAGGTTTCTGGTCCTTTTTTGTTTGTTGGGAGCTTTTTGATTACTGTTTCTGTAACCTTATTAATAATTTGTCCATTCAGATACTCTATGTCTTCATGATTCAATCTTGGAAGATTGTATGTTTCTAGAAATGTATCCATTTCTTCTAAATTGTCCTCCTATCGGCATACAATTGTTTGTAATAGTTGCTTATGATCCTTTGTATTTCTATGGTATCGGTTGCCTCTTCTCTTTGATTTCTGATTTTAAATATTTGAGCTCTCTCTCTTTTTTTCTCATTTAATCTACCTAATGTCTCTCTCTCTCTCTCTCTCTACATATATGTATATATATTTATATATATATATTTCCAAAAAACAGCTCTTAGTTTCATTGATCACTTTTATTGGTTTTTAAGTTTCTGTTTCATTTATTTCCACTCTGATCTTTATAGTTTCCTTCCTTCACTGAATTTTGGGATTTATTTGTTTTTCTTTTAGGTATAAAGTTAGATTGTGAATTTGAGATTTTTCTTGTTTCATGATGTTTGCCTGCATTGATATAAATTTTCCTTCCAGAACTGCTTTTGCTGCATCCCATTGATTTTGGTATGTTGTATTTCTATTCTCATTTGCCTCTAGGTATTTTTTAATTTCTCCTTTGATTTCTTTGATCCATTGTTTATTCAGTAGCATGTTCTTTAATCTCCAAGTTTTGTGGGGTATTTTTTTCCATTATTTTTCCTTCTGATTGATTTCTAGTTTCATACCATTGTTGTTGGAGAGGATGCTTGATATAATTTCAATATTTTTGAATTTATTAATACTTATTTTGTGACCTAGAAAATGATTTATCCTAGAGAATGTTACATAGTACTTGAAAAGAATGCATATTCTGCTTTTTTTGGATGGAAAGTCTGTATATAGCTATTAACTCTATCT